>NC_137481.1:25539305-26739305 GCF_918807975.1 Aplidium turbinatum | reverse complement strand
CAGAAAAGCATTTCCAGAACCTTAAACGACTACTCGATCGCTTATCTTCGAAAGGTCTTAGGTGTAGGAAAGAAAAATCTAAATTTGTCCAGGCAAATGTCGAGTACCTAAGCCACATTCTTTCTAAACAGGGATCTTCTAAGGGTCGATGCCGTTCTGAACATGCCTTTTCCTTTCAATGTTGGCACCTTACGTTCTTTTTCTGGGGTCGGTTCAATTTTATTCTAAGGTTATGCCCTCAGATTTCTCTACGGTAGCGTAATCGTTATATCATTTAACCAAGAGTGGTGTTCCTTGGAGATGAAAACACAAAGAAAAATGCGCTTTTGCAAAATTAAAAACGTTTCTTTCCGCAGACGATGTTCTCGTACACTTTAACCCGTTGCTTCCTTCAGGAATTGCATGCGACGTATCAAGCGTAGGCATTGGCGCCACACTTTTTCACCGCTCCCCGGACGGGAGCGAGAGGCCAATAGACAATGTGTCAAAAATCAACAAAATCCCAAAGAAACTACAGCCAAATCTAAAAGGAGAGTTTGTCTATCATCTTCGCTTTGAAGAAATTCTACCAATACCTCTACGGTAGGTATTTTATTTTAGCAACTGATCATAAGCCTTTGCTTTCACTTTTTGGTCCAGATAAGCCTACTCCTTCGCTGGCGGCTAACCGGTTAGCACGCTGGGCGTTGTTTTTGAGTCAATTTAGTTATACCATAGCATAGAGTATCGCAACAGAAAGCATCACCAAAATGCTGAGGTTTTGACCCGTCTAACGATGACCCAATGTCTGATGGGGAGGAAAGTGCAGATGATATTGATATTACTTGCGTAATTGATACTTTGGACTCGCAGGTGAGTCATTCCAATTCTTCTACTTCAATCATCAATCAATCATTTTATTTTTCGTCATTAACGCGTCCGGGACGAAAAAGATACTAACTACAAAAATCGATATAAACCTACCAGCACGTTAACGAAAGGGAAAAGGTGGCAAAACCTTGAAAGGTTTAAAACGTGCCTGAATGAAAAATTATGTAGTAGGCTATATATCAGTAGTTAGCACGGCCACAAAACCCAAAAAAACAAATAGCAAAATATAAAACAAAAACAGAGAAGCACACATGTAGTAATGAATGACAGCCTAATGAAAAGTGTTGTGGATTGAATTTGCTAGTTCCAATATTGATGTGGATGAGCAGTCATAATAATAATAAGAATAGGATGGAGAAAGAAAACCGGACACAAAAGAAACCCATCCTCAGGCAAAAGCCCGTTTCAATGTGACCCAGGAGAGCAGGTGTTGAGCTCTTTCTATGGCTAGACTGCACATCACACAGTAGCCTAAGAAGATTGAGGTTTGCGCAAGGTTTGGTTTACTTTGCGCAAGGAAACTTTTAAGGGTCTTGTCTAAAATCATTCGCTTCACACAAGAAGGATGGCCTGCGAAGTCAAATGCTAATGATCCAATCGAACAGTTTAGAAGAGTGGCTGATTCTCTAACAACATGCTATGGTTGTATACTGTATATGGTACTAGAGTAGTAATTCCTTTTAAACTCCGCAATGATATTCTTTCTGTTTTACACGAAGGTCATTTCGGCATGCAGCGCATGAAACAGCTGGCCAGGACAGCAGTTTACTGGCCCAACATCGATGCGGACATTGTCGACCTCTGCTGAACATGTACTACATGTGGTGAGCATCAAGCTGCACTAAGCAAGGCTCCTATCCACCCATGGATAGCTCCAGAGAAGCCTTGGAGTCGAATTCATGTCGATCACGCTGTTAATTTTTTAGGTTCTAATTGGCTTATTGTTACCGATGCTTGTAATAAGTATCCTTCTATTCACCCAACTTCTCCCGTATCGATGTCTGTTACTATTGATCTTTTAGAGCAGGACTTTGCCCATTTTGGATACCCCCTCTCCATTATCTCAAACAATGTGACTACGTTCTCTTCGAAAAAATTAAAGATTTATTGGAAAGCTAAGGGAATAGGGGATTAGGCTTAGGCTGGGCAGCATTTGAAAAGAACAAAAAGATTTAAACATCCAATAGACTCCCAATCAAACTGAAATCAAAAATTTTCAACACCTACGTTTTACCAGTCGTGCTGTACAGTCTAGAATGCGTAAATTGGACATCATCAACAACGAAAAAACTCACTACCTTCCAAAATCACATCATGAGAAGCATGACCAACAAAAGGCTACTTGACCACACGAAAACAGAAGATCTTTTAGCTATGACAAAACTGCATCCAATTGCAGCAATAATAAAATCAAAAGTTTTAAAACTGTTCGGCCACACTAAAAGATCACAATTCGGAATCAGCAAAGTTTGCACAGAAGGCAAAGTAGAAGGAAAAAGAAAACGTGGCAGACAACCAAAACGATGGCAAGACAATATCCAATCATGGACCGGACTCAACTTGGCGACACTGGGCGAGTTCGCTCAAAATCGCCACTCTTGGAAGCAAATAACCCATGTTGATGCGCAATCTTCTGCAGGCGGAGATGACGACTGATGATGAGGGGAGTAGTACACATCACTGGAGCACCATACCACCCAGCCACGAACGGTGCTGCTGAGCGTTTGATGCGCACTTTCAAGCAGGCTTTAAGAAAATCATCGCTACCGCCTAGAAGTGCGACCACTCAATTCTTGATGCAGTTTTGCCGTACGTCTAGTGCCAGTAGTTACTCTCCCAGTGATTTATTAAACCACCGCCAATTACGCACCAAATTAGATATCTTATACTTCCTTCTTCCGCTCAGATCACGAAAACGTCGATGAGTCTTCCGCCTCGGAAACAAAACCGGAAAACAAGTTCGATGTTGGTGATCCTTGTTATGCTTTGGACTTTGATTCCAGGCAAAGCCGAAGTCCTCGTTGGGTTCCTGCCGTCGTGGTGAAACGACATGGGAGTCGTAGTTTACAGGTTTGAGTGGACCCTCGAGGTCCAATATGGAGACGCCATATCAACCAGCTACGCCCGCGTTACATATCGCCAAAAGATGGGGATCCAAGGAAGACTACCTTCATGTCGTCATCGACAGCCGACGAGGTTCCTGATTCACCGACAGCCGACGAGATTCCTGATTTATCGGCAGCCGACGAGGTTCCTGATTTATCGACAGTCGACGAGGTTCCTAATTCACCGACAGCCGATGAGGTTCCTGATTCAGCGACAGCCGACGAGGTTCCTGATTTATCGGCAGCCGACGAGGTTCCTAATTTATCGACAGCCGACGAGATTCCTGATTTATCGACAGCCGACGAGGTTCCTGATTCACCGACAGCCGACGAGATTCCTGATTTATCGACAGCCGACGAGGTTCCTGATTTATCGACAGCCGACGAGGTTCCTGATTTATCGACAGCCGACGAGGTTCCTGGTCCATCGTCATCAGTTTCGAATCAAGGACAAATATTGAGACGCCAACCACCCCTTCGTTTTGGGTGGTCATAAGTTTATTGGGGAGGTGTTGTGTATTTTGGTTTGTTTTCGTTGAAACAATGTACCTTTCTTTCGTTCCCTTTAGGTCTTCTCTTTTGCGTTTTTGTTAATCATCGCTTCTCGTTTTGTTTCACAGTATATTTTGGGTGCACGCCTTTTGAAAGCATTCTTGCGATTTTGAATACAAGTAGAAAACTTTTGTATGACTCTTGTTGAATGAGTTGAAAACACAACAGATTGGGTGCTAAGTCATGCAATGATACAGTAGTTTCACGTCCATCATTGAGACGTACGTGAGCGCATTGGGGGTTAGCTTCAATAAGCTCGGCATCATCAACAAATAAGTCGCTCTTGTTACGTACATGACGTTTTACATACACCGGTCCTGGTTTTAGCCAGGTAGGCATCGATACCCCATTTGAAGACTTACTGCTTTGGGAAAGTGTAATACGTTAAAGTGCCTACCTCTTCAAACAAATATTTTTAACTAAAACTTCGTACTTTTCTTGAAAAGTTTAGCATTGTAAATTTTCATGACGTTGCGATAAACTTTCGTAAAGTTACAAACTGTGAAGAATCGCCGCAAATCCGCTACTTTTTTTAGTACCACCTTGGAAGTGCAGAATGACGATAAGGCGACAATACTAATGATAAAAAAAATTTTGATTTTTTGTTTTTAACTCTAATTCTAAAAGATAGGAAATTTAATGAAGATTTTAAATATGTAAAAATTTTACTGAATTTCAAACGCATTTGTGCAAAAAAAACTAGTTGTTCTTACCCTCAGTATCTTACCACTTGCAGAACTCTAAAAAAATCGACCATTTGGTATTTTTGAACTGGAATTCACTTGTGATAAGTAGCCTATTGCCTGAATATATGCTGTTGTTTTTATTTTTGTTTGTAACTTTTTTTTCTTTTTATCTTAAAATTTTCTGAAGGTGTTGCGACCGTGCCAAATTTCTTTCAACTTAAATAACTTATTTCGGTCTCAAGCACGTTTTAACGTTCGCGTTTTGTCGCTTTTACCTTTTGTCGATTTTTGCTATGTTGACCTGTATTGTTTTGCTGTGATAGTCAGAAATAACTGAACTGATGCAATGTTTGGACAAAAGCAACGCATAAGCATAATGGATCACTGCAGTACTGCATGGAAACGGACTTTTTTTATTTATATTATTTTATAGCCTACGAGTGAAGGTATCCGGTTACAGGAAGCAAAAGTTTATATGCAGTAAGTAAAAGTTATAAAATCTGTGTTAAATAAATCTAAAAACTGAGATTAAAAATTTACTCGAACAATTTCTTTAAAAATAGTAAAATCTTCCACCTAAAAACTAAAACTTGAAAAAACTTTTCGGAGTTTTGTTTTTCATCAAGCAGAACTTTCCCAGAAAGTTGAAAAGGGTATTTCTTATCACAAATTTTTAGAGACGCTTCTCACGATGACTATCGTGTCGGTTCGCTTGGTACCGAATTCGTGCAAGTTTGACGCGAATCACCGTGAGAAGTTTTTAAATACATTTTACCAACAAATTCAGAGTTGACCCGAGAATTTTTGACCTTTCACGTTTTCTGAAAAATTAATCGTAGGCCTAAACACCCTTCAAAAGACCCCATTTTAGAATCACTGAACGTTCTGTTGAAAAATTCAATCAGTTGTGAGAGAACTTAATTTCCTTTGGCGATAAGTCATTTTTTTTAAATGTAATGAAAATAGTTGATGTGCTGACATTCATGACGTCATTAACTTCGTCATTGCGTTTGCTACATTTGGTTCCATGAGTTTTTTCCGCATTGTTTTCTTTATATTCACCAATTCAAACCAGTCGCTGAAAAATTCTCGATCGTTCGAATCCCAAGAATCTTCAGCTTGTATCGATGGCAAGGTCTTATGGTTTTAAAGTCCCCAACAGGAACAGGTCCGGCAGCGAATGTGGAAAAACATGTTGGTGGAGGGAAACTAAAATTTCAATATGACAAGAATTTCTAGTAAAATGAACTGTATTGAGATCCAACAAAGCGAAAATACTGATAGAGAGTTTAAGGTGTTGCCCCTAATATCTTCGATAATTTTTACTTAGGTTTGGTTGTTTTTTGCATAGTCTTTGCTCCAATATTCCGTCTTTTCGCTAAAGAGTCAAAGCTTGTAGGCTATATGACTAAACTCTTTCACTCAAAAACTAGACTTCTGTAACAGTTAAATTAGCCATACAGTTACGTTAGCCATACCAGGATTTGGTTTAAAACTGAAGTTAAGTGTCAAAAGATTTTTTTTTGATAACCAAGAAAGGATTGCAATAACATTCTTTCACAAACTTTGCCTTGCCTGTTATTAGTATCATACAGTCTTTTCGAGAAATTTCGAATATCTGTCCGTGTACACGTGTTTTATTTCAAAATATCGCATTGTTTTGAGGAACACAAAAATTCACACCACTTAGTATAAAACAGTCTACTGTTAAAAACACGTGATTTCTATGCCCCTGCTCAGACCCATGAAATGTGATTAAGCGAGAGAAGCAAACGAGAGAAGATCGAGAAAAGTTTTAAATTTGTATCGTACTTATGAAAGGACCACAATTTCAAACAATTGGTTTTGTTTAGTTTACTCAAAAACGTGAACAAAAAAGTGAACAAAAAAGTGAACAAGATTTTTGGTATAACTCCAACCTGAAGTCAAACCGGGGCCTACCAGAGGCAACAACCTGCCCTGCACTAAACCACTTGTGTGACTTCTAAAACAAAATTATGTTAACTTTTAACTTTAGGTTAGTCACGGGCTCCATCTAATTGCGGTTTTATGCTGTTAAAAATAACGATGATTACAATAGTGACATTGGAAACGTTTCTTTTCACCTTGAAATATTGTTACTTCACTAGAGTTGCCTAGGGCCATTCTGTAACAAAGCACAAAGCCATACCATGATTGAGATGCGCTATCACGACGTTACAAGGGAATTTGTCAGATATCGAGACCTAGACACGTTTGCGGTAGATCAGGTGCGAATTTGCATACCAAGAAATATTTTGCTTTATCAAAGCTAAGATGTGTTAGGTCAAAGTAATTTTCGCTTATTTCATCGTTAGATTAAATATTTGAAACAGATTAGGTGTATTTTCAGCCACGTGCAAAATGAACCTACTTTATCATTTTCCGATCAACATTGGCATGTGATGCGTCGGTAAAGGAAGAAGCAAACACTGTGCCAAAGTCAGTCAGATCAGTACTTTTCAGCCCTTGGGATAGCCTACAGACAGGGCCGGATTTACCAATAGGCTAGGCAGGCTGAAGCCTAGGGCCTCAACGTCCAGGGGCCTTGAAATTCGATTTCAAAGTTTGTAATTCTTTTAAAAACTTGACAAGTTTAAACCCTACCTAACGTATATATATATCAAGCTTTTCAGAGTAGAAAATTCTATACACCAGGGCTTCCCAAACTGGGGGAGTAGGTGTCGCGACTCCGCAAGGGGTCGCGTAACGAACTTCAGGGATCGCAGAGAGTGTGTCAATTTTACTCAAAGTACTGCATATTAACACTTCTGTGCAAGTTATGAACTGTAACCAAACACGTTGAGAGTAACGAACCCAGTACGCGTATTTTCGCAAATTGGTATGGAAAAACGGAATCGGAATTCAAAACCCTTTTTATTGAAATGTGAAGTAAGATGGCGTTGAAAATTGAAGTCGTGATTTTTCTAACGAAAAAAAATGCAGTCTTTGCCATCATTTTCGCAATGACATCTGGTTCTTGAAATTAAGCTATTTATTAGATTTTCTTAAAAAACTGAACGAACTTAATTTGTCCCTCCATAGAGAAAACATCTATGTTTTTTTACATTTGTTTTACATTGAAATCTAAAATTAAAGCGTTCATCAACACATTAAACGTCTGGAAACAAAAAGTTACAAATGATTCGTTTGAAATGTTCCCATTTACTGAAAAGTTTTTGGTTAACAATGATGTGAAATCAAATGTTATTACGCTTTTGGTTATTAAACGTTTGTTAAATCTGTTGACAGTTTCAGAAGTATTCTTTTCCAGAATTGGACAATACCAAATTATATTGAATCCAAAACCTATTTGCAACGCAAAAACAAAGTAGCTAACCTACTGAGCTCTTCTCTCAGAAAGAAGTTACTCATCTATCTTCTGACTTAAAGTTTAGATTTTGTGGAAATTTATAAGTTTTATGCAAAAAAACCTTTACAACTAAAAAAAAATTTTAAATAAAAATTTGCGCCAATGAATGTGGAAAATGAAAAGAACGAAGAGTTTAATGCACTCATATTTTTAACATTAAGCAATGACATGTGATGTTGTTTAGAGAGAAATTTTGAGCTCAAAAATAAGGAGGGGCCTCACAAATGGAATAGCCTAGGGCCTCTCATAGTCTAAATCCGGCCCTGCCTACAGAGATGGGCATCTGCTACTTTAGAAGCAGCGTGTTACCCCTACTCGAGCTAAAATAGTGCGCGCTACCGCTAGATACTAGGCTACCTATCGATAAAGCAGCACGCTACCCGCTACCACTACTCAGGCTAAAGTAGCGCACGCTAAAGTAACGCTCCCACTACTTTTATCTTAACTGAGACAGAAAGTCCTTTATTGTGACGTCAAAATGACCTTGAAAACGAATGATATTATAGCGAACGTGGTGTGTGTCATGTTGCCCCTCATATAAACTATGGCCGTCGGCACGACGACAACACCCCTGGGCACCATGGTGGCCAGGACACAGTCTTCAATGCTCCACGTTCTGATTTATTTTGAGTCTAGATGTGAAGGTGAAGGACAACACAGCAAGCATTATGTCAAACGGAATATTGAATAGAAAACGAGCAGAGGTGGACCAATCCAACGTTGAAATTAATCCATGGCCGCTTCCAACCTGCCTCTAGGTGAGACCACCAACTAATAACACCAGAACCAAAGGCTGACAATCTTGGAGCCAGAAATTAGCAATACCAACAACACTATACTAAACTACATAGTCAGAAGGTTTGAAGTGTGAAGTCACATATCATGGTGGTAGCTGCTTCGGAGCCCTCGTATGATTGGATGTGTGTCGCTCACAGCGTTCCAATCACGATGCGCAGATTGCGATGTGGTAGATGCACACGCAAAAATGACGTAATACTACGTATACAACCCAATATGAGAAGGCGATCAAGCACTGTGTGGAATTTTATCTTAAAAAGGTTATGAAAGAAAGAACTCCGCGAGAATCGCTGAGAAGAACAATGAGTTATACCAATTTCAATGGTGGAAAGAAATTTGACACCTTAACGAAAGTCAGGTTAGTTTTAAAAGTATTGGCTAAGTCAGTTGCTGTTTATAGGCTACATGTATATTTCTCTAGTAGGTTACAGAAAATTAACGAACAACATTACTAAAAAATTCTATTTGAATAAGTTTCAGGTAAATGAGTGCCTAGGAAGTCTGTGTTAAAACTACCATCAAATCTTTATTCAACAAGTCTACTATTAATTACGCTACTGCAATGGGAGGTAAAGACGATCTGAGAGTCATGATGAAAGTTGTGTTAAACGACTTGGCTCAAATCAAAGAAGAACAAAAGGTTCTCAAAGGTCAGTATGGTGACATAAACTCTGAAACTAAAACTGATTTTAATCCTGTCCCTGTTGTTTCAGGTCCTAAAAAGAATGCTGTTGAACGACTAGACAAACGGATAGATGACCTTGCTAACAAGATTAGTGGAATATCTTCTGCCATACAAAACTTTGAAGAACAGCTGGACAAGCAGGAACAGTATTCTCGGCGTGACTGCTTGATCATTCATGGCTGCTCAGACATGCCTGATAGATCAAGCAGCCATGCCTCATTTGTTGATTATGTTTTAAATATATTTAATGGGAGAATGAGTACTGGTACTGAGGTAACTGCTTGGGACATCAGTATTTGCCATCCACTGTCCCAAAGGTCTAAAAAACAACCAATGATTGTAAAATTTACCAGGCGGTCTATTCGTGACATGATATTTAAGTCAAAAACAAAATTGAAAGGTACAGGAATGGCAATCACTGAATCTCTTACTAAAAAAAGGCTTTTATTGGTTAATCAGGCAAAAGAGAAGCTTGGAAAAAGTAATGTCTACACATTTAATGGAAACATTTTCGCCTATGTCAAGGAAAAAAAGCACCAAGTTCACTCAACAAAGGATATTGAAGAGTTAAGTAAATAGAAAAACTTGATTTTATTAGCTACATCCACATAATAACCTACTTTTTATCAGTTTAAATTGTATATAAATAGAAACTTGTTCTTTCCCAGATAATGACATATTGATAAATAAACTAGTAAAGTTAACTTTATATTGGGGCCATGTATGATTTTGCGACCATCGCCGTAATGGTGTCCACTTTTGCAAAGATTTTGCAACTGAAAATAATTTGACAGAAAAAATTTGGAGCTGTTTAAGTTAACAAATAAAATTTTTAAAGGTTCCTGAAGATAAACGGTTGCAAATTAGTACATGGACTACAAGTCTAACAATTAGAAAAATATGTTTTCTTTCAACTGACATTAGTATATTTTATTATTGTCCTTTTGATCAATTTATTCCCAAAATAACAATAATACTGCTTTCAGCACTAAACCAGTAGGCTACATTTTCTGCATTTAGTTTGGTTTGTTTTTTCACAGCTATACAGGTAAGTCCTTATTCCTTATTTGTTATGCTTAAACCCAAATGTAACATATGTACCGTAATAAGGTTGTTCGCAGCAACCAGAAATCCACATTTTGCAGCATGTGTGGCTTTTCTTATCACTTTAAATGCACTACCAGTAATATAAGAATACCCACTGGTACATGTAAAAAACTTGATCATTCTTACTTATGCAGAAATTGTCTGCAAATTTCTTTACCCTTTTTAAACTGTGATGATACTAATTTCTCAGAACTGTTCATACACACAGCCCCTCAACCCCTCAGCAATGAACCTTCAGTACTTAACAAGCTTTTTTCATCTAAAAATGCAAATGAAATTGCCAGTAATGATGAACCAGATCTATATTTTGAAGTCAATGATGTGTATATCAGTTCAACTGAAGCAAGCTCATTATTAGCAAATATGCAAATAAATGAATCTCTGATAACTATGCATCTAAACATTAGATCTCTATCCAACCCAAAAAATTTCTCTAAACTTCAAGCACTTGTAACCTCCATGAAAATTAAACCACATATTATATCCATCAATGAAACATGGCTAAAAATAAATCAGATTGGTAAATTTACCTCCCAACAGGGTATGTTTTTCTTGCAAACAGCAGATGCAAACAGAAGGGCGAAGGAGTAGCACTTTACATTAAAGATAATCTTATGTTCTCTGTAAGAAAAAAAGTTTGAATCTCTTTTTGTTGATTTATTCGTGAACAAAAAAAAGTTAACTTGTGGTACTATTTATAGATCCCCTCAATCACTTTGTGCTGTCAACTCTGATTTTCTGCAGACACTCCTTCTAACTATAAGAACAATATCAAAATCAAATGCACAATGTTTTATTATGGGCGATTTTAATTACAATCTATTAGACCATAACAACTGTCACACTAGTAACTATGTTGATGCAATGTTTGAATTCAGCTTCCATCCATTGATAACTAAACCAACTAGAATTACTTCATCCAGTTCCACAGCTATTGATCACATATGGACAAATGTCTATAATGCCAAAACAAATGCTGGTATAATAGTTGACTGCATTGCTGACCATCTGCCTGTAATACAATGCTCTCAATTAGGTTTAATTCAAGAATTTTCCCACTTCAAAGAGAAAAGGTGCTTTAGTAAAACAAACATCTGTAATTTTGTCAGTTAAAAGACTATCAGAGTTTAACACTAAAAATATAATGGAAGAAACTAACACTGATGCAGCTTACAATAGGTTTTTTAACAATTACTCCGAATTATTTAAAAATAGTTTTCCTGTCAAATCAGTAAAACACACGAAAACCCAATGTTGGTATGATGCTGAACTCTGTGAACTTCATAGAAAAAAACAACTTGCATATAAAAAGTACATTAGAAAATCATCTGAAATAAATAAATCCCGGTACAATGCTCTGAGAAACTTTTATGTTAGATCACTAAAACTCAAAAAGCAAAATCATTTCAAAATTGCTCTGTTAAAACACAAAAATGATCTGAAAAGCACCTGGAGTGTTTTAAATCAGCTATTAGGGAGAAGCAAGTGCAACAAATGGTCCCGTCTGGCTGCTGGAGATAAAATCTTAACTCACAACAAAGATAAAGCTGACTACTTTAATGAATATTTTTCTTCAATTGCATCAAAGCTAGTTGATAAAATCCCAAACAAAACTTCACAATTTTCAGAATACCTTTTCAATCCTATTAGTAAATCAATTTTTTTACAGCCCACCACCACTCTTGAAATTAAGCAAATTCTCTCTTCCTTTCAATCCAAACTAAGTTGTGGCATTGATGAAATACCAACAAAAATTATAAAAGCTTCCCCAGACAATATACTTACTGCACTTGCACATATTATTTCGTTGTTGTTGTTCGTTATTTGTGCATTTGCAGTTTGTGTATTATTTTGTTGTTTTGTTTTGGATATGGACAGCTTTGTCTGATGCAAATAAATTATATATTATATTAACCTATCCTTAACCAATGGCAAATTCATATCATCATTCAAAACATCTAAAGTAATACCTGTATTTAAAAAAAGAAAACCAGAAGACTGCAGTAATTATCGACCTATCAGTTTATTACCATCAATTTCAAAAGTACTTGAGAAAATAATGTACAATAGAATATACAATTTTCTAGAAGGCAATGACTTCTTCTATGGTCAGCAGTTTGGTTTCAGACAAAATCACTCAACAAGTCATGCAGCATTACATCTCGTTGATAAAATTTCAAATGCAATTGAAAGAAAAGAAACAACACTAGGTATATTTTTGGATCTGTCCAAAGCATTTGATACTATCGATCACCACATTCTGCTAAACAAACTTTACTATTTTGGTATTAGGGGTATAGCCCATGACTGGTTCAGAAGTTACTTACTAAACAGATTTCAAGTTGTAGAAGTATCTCACTCAATGTCTGCTAAACGAGAAATATGTTATGGAGTACCACAAGGATCGATCCTTGGACCACTATTATTTTTAATCTATGTTAATGATTTTTCGAGATGTTTAGTACACTCTGAATCTATAATGTTTGCTGACGATACCAATTTATTCTTTTGCAGTAAAAATTATGACAAACTTTTCGAAATGGCGAATGAGGAAATGACAGGAGTAACAAACTGGTTAGCAGCAAATAAGCTATCACTAAATGTGAAAAAAACAAAATATATGTTATTCAATAATACCAATAAACTTTCAAACCTCTCTTACACACTGTCTATATGCAATCAACCCATTGAACGTGTCAACACTATCAGTTTTCTGGGCATTCTGCTGAGTGAAGACTTGTCATGGAAACCCCATATGCTATCCTTACTGCAAAAACTTCGCAAAAACTTTGGAGTGATCTGCAAGGTTAAGTCCTACTTAAACACCAACAATCTGATTTGCCTTTACCATTCCTTAATCGAAAGCAATCTCCGGTATTGCATAAGTGTATGGAAGCATGGTCATGTAACTGTTTTAAATAAACTTCAAAAGATTTGCAACAAATTTATAAAAATGATTGCAAAACATGAATCAAATCACTCTCAATCCCATAATTTTTTCACAATTGACGAACTATACACAATAGAAACTGCAAAATTTATGTTCAAACTCAAACACAATCACTTACCCCAATGCTTTAATTCTCTTTTGCACTCAACAATTTCACTCAATATCAACCAGAAGCAACAATAACTTTTTCCTCCCCTACTTCTCCAAAAGACTGACTCAACATTCCATCCAGTTTAGTGGAGTTAAAGTGTGGAACAATCTCCCGAAAACCGTCACTGAAATTGAAACCTTTTCAATATTTTGCAGTAACCTGAAAAAGCACTTGCGTTCTGAAAATCAACCTCTAACAACCTATGCTGTAACTCTTTAATTTTCTGACTGTATTATTGATTGTTACACCAAATCCTGGCATAGCATGCCTTTCCAAATGCCACTTTTGTAAATTTATCCTACATATATTACTATATTATACATTAACATATCTTAATATGCGTAGGCTATATCTTATCATATATTACACCCGAACCAGTTAAGGATGATGATTACTATCTTTACTCTTCCATGAATAAGCTACTATACTGTATTGCATAATTTTATATTGCCAGATAAGAATATATCACTAAGTTACTACAAGCTTGCATCTAACTACCCCCTGATTATTATAAGCTATTATGTTTGTTCAGAGGATCGCTTGACTTTTCGTAAGATTATTGTTTAGATTGGTTTGGAAAAGATGCTTGAAACAGCTGACACTACATCCTTCATCGGCACTACCAAAGAATCTCCACCTCTCATTAGCGATACCAAAACACTCCATCCTTCACTGACGCTATAAAAGATGATTCAACTCTTATTGGCAATACGAAAAACACGCTGCTATATCATCATACTTCTTATGCTCTTACATGTGCTGGAAATTAATTTAAAAAACAAAGCTTTTTTAACTATTTTATTTTAATAATGAGCTGCCATATTGTGTTTTTGTTCTGCATTCTATAAGCTACTTAATTTCGTTGCTGCAAACACTTTATTTCTGTATAAAACCTGTAAATAGTCTTTGTTTTGATAGTCCCTTATGTAATTACAATATGTGTAATAGATTTTTGTGATGTTGTTGGGTTCAGTCGTGTTCTCATTGCTTTAAGAATTGACGCTCCAGTTGTTTTAGGAACGAGGAGGCGACTGATTCTTAACTTATTCATCTACTTGTTTTAATGTATCAGGTTTGGTGGCCGTGCTTAACTATATTTATCGATGCATATACCGCAATATTAGATCCTTTTATGCACGTCTTAAACCATTATTATATTGCATCTCAACGTGGTGTCATGAAAACAAAACTATATTGCAAAAGCTACAACGTACATGCAATAACTTTCTTCGTACTGTATTTGACATTGACCGCAGAGAAAGCATAAAAGGTGTAATGGAACTCAATAATTTAAAATCAATTAACCACATGAAAACTACAGAGATTGCAACTTTTATGTTTAAATATTCAAAAAAGCTGCTTCCCACAACATTCAATGATATACTTATGTGTAAACAATCAAGTAGCCTAACAACAAGAAGTAATTCTCCTTATATTCCGATATATTGCCGAATTAACACTTGCAAACAGTCAATACGGTACATGGGGCCAATAGTTTGGAACAAGCTTCCCCCTACTATAAGAAATGAATGTAAAACTGTAAAAGGCTTTAAATCAAAAATAAACAAGCTAAATCTTCCTTGAAATAATCCCATCTAAGTATTACATCATGCACCAAACATACTAATATATAAAAGATATATAAAAATATATATATATATAGATATATATAAATATATTTTTGATTTAAAAGATATATATATATACATATATACATATACATATAAAATACATATATAATACATAAAAAATATATATATACATATATATATTTTTTTTTTTGCCCAGCAATGATAAGCCAATGTGTGTAGATTTATTAGCAAAATAGTAAGATTGTAAGTACTCCTACTGGCCTTCTGGTTCTTGTGTTTTTTTTGTCCACAGAAGTTCTACAGAGTCTGCAGAAGTTTTTCCATCCTTTTTGACCAATCTCCATCTTTCGGTGAAGCGGTGGCCAGTTGTTTTATTTCAATATCTTGGACTGGATCGTCATGCTATTGTCTGATTGTTTATATATATTTTTTTTTTTTTAACGTAATATGCCAAATTGGATATTTTTTGTCACTTTAATATGGTTTAACGTGTAAAACATACGGTAACCCAAATTTATCATATTACTGGGACATACCACTACTACATCCCAGCTGGCGATGCCTGTCATTTTTGCATTAATACAACGTTACCTAACGTTGGATCGGTGTGGAAGTGGCGAGTTTAGCTGACTGGGGTCTAAAATTATCGCTTTATCAACGCAACTTTTATCAAAGCACGCTTGATATCTTTAAGACATAACTTCCCTGGGTATAATTGAATTTCCGCAAGATGATGATGTTGTTTTTTGCTAGTTTGTTTTTTTGTCATTGTTTCATGTCGTCAAGTTATAGCCTATCTATTTTGTGAGTCGTGCAAGGCCTGGTGCGTTGCGCTTGAAATGGCTTTGCCCGTGGTAGGATTTCTTTGTGGGGTTTTCTTTGCCTGCCTTGCTCTTTGCTATGAGCTAAACGCATCAAGACGTGTTCCCCTTACGACCATCAGCACTCTTGATAACGCACCATGGCCGATCTTCATAGCAACTGTCCATACAAATCTTCAATATATCAGCTAAAGTTATGTAGGCTAATAAAGTTATAGCCTATAGGCTATATGTTTATTTGTTTTGTAACATTTTTTATTTTTTTAATTTTCCCTTTATATCTTAAATTTTTCTGAAGGTGTTGCGACCGTGCCAAATTTTTTTCAACTCAATAACTTACTTCGATCACAAGCACGTTTTAACGTTCGCGTTTTGTCGCTTCTACCTTTTTCTTGACCTTTGCTATGTTGATGTGTATTGTGTTGATATGATGGTCAGAAATAAAAAAACAACTGAACTGAACAACTGATTATGGTTTTGCCACCTTTTCCTTTTGTTGGTTTTGTTACTGTATTTCTTTTTCACAATATCATTTCTTTTGTATTTGTGAAAATACAAAAGAAATGATATTTTTCTACGTTTTGTTCATTCGTTCATTCATTCAGTTCTGTTGTTGCAGCATTATGTACGTTCGGAAGCAGTTATTTATGTATCCTTTTATTTGCAGATGTAGTTGCTTGGCAACGTTGGAAGTGGCAACATTGAAAGCGGACGTTTTGAAACTACATCGCAAGGATTGAGGGTGCAGATGCGCAAGCGAAGCTCGACATCCTAGTAAATTTACTAGAGTCACATGTGTATGCGCACATCAGTGAAAGTGACACTTACGATAACGCCATTGCTCAGTTGGACATCCTCTACAACAGGGGTGTGTAACCTTTATTACAGGAGGGCCAGATATAAATAAATGGGTGAAACCGCGGGCCGCACGTTTATTTAACATATGATTTCTAGTAGTTGCAGGCACAAAAAAGTAGTTTTTTTGTTATTCATGTTATTCTTATGGCATTATTAGAGGTTATCTCCTTGCAGAAACAATAAGTTAAAGCGCATAAATTTCTGAAGAAAACTGCTATTCAAATTTATTGTCACGCCGTCTTTAAACGAGTTCAGTGAGAAGTTTGCAGCTGGCTTTTTTTCCCGACGCTTTTTCCAAATTTACTTTAATGGAAGTGCTTGCAATGCGAAGTCCATTTTCCAAGTATTCGTCTGTCGGAACCGAGCAATAGGGAGATTTCATGACGCCCATTTAAAAAAAAATTGTTCGCACAAATACGTTGAGCTAAAAAGAGCCATTTTTGAAGCAATAGATTTTTTCAAATGTGGAAAGCCATCTTGGTTGAGATGTTTTCGGTAAAAATCGCCAATAAGATGCATTTCTAATTTGCTTTCAAATCCGTTTTATCTTGAAGATCAGTCAGTTCAAGTTGGATATCAGCTGGTGCTTTGTCAATATCTGTATCGATTGGCGAAGAGAACATACCAAACAAATATTCATGAGATTTGAAGTCCTTGAAACGAGACAAACTTCATAAAACAATTTTTCAAATTTAGTTTTCTTCTCAGGATGCATTCCATAGTCTCTCAAAGTTGGAAAGTAGAAAAGATTTCCCATCTGTATGTGAGCTTTCCGAAGTCGTAATTTGTTCATAAAGCCTTTTATGTGACCATACATTTTTACGTTCCAAATAATTAAACACAATGGATTAGCGGTGGCCAGTGGGAGATTTCTAAAATGGTTAACAGAAGGTGCGAAATCTACAATAATCCATTCTACAATGAATTGTTCACACGTACCAGACTAAACTAAATTATAAACAGGTTTCGAGGGCCGCACACAATTCAAAATTGGCACATCTTTGCGGGCCGCACAATTTTTCTTCGCCGGCCGCATTTGGCCCGCGTGCCGCACGTTGCACACCCCTGCTCTACAATAAACCGATCAACGAAATTTTTGCGCGACACCGACTTAACACATGCAGGCAAAAAGTGGACGAACCCCTGGAAAGTTTTCTTCAAAGACTAAAACAGCTCAGTGCTGACTGCAACTTTAGTGCAGTTTCTGCAGCTCAAAACAAAGAAGCAGCCATTCGGGACGCCTTTATTGCGGGAATTACTTCAAGTTACATCCGACAAAGACTTCTTGAAGACAATGTCTTGGAACTACAAAGAGTCTTTGAAAAAGCTCGGTCGGTTTATGATGCCCAGCGTAATGCCGAAGCGTACGTTATGCCCCCTGGCGGCGAAGCTTTGAATGATCCTCTAGCTGTGTGCGAGTCACGTTCTTGGGATTCCCAATCCAGCAACAAAACGCCACCTCGCAAAAGCGACTGCCTTGCAATAGAGCAGAAAAAATGCTTCTTTTGTGGCAAAAGACTTCATCCCAGACAAATGTCCTGCCAAAGAACAGATTTGCTCCAAATGTAACAAAAAAGGCTACTTCGCTAATGTGTGCCGTTCGACGAGCAGTAACGCAACCGCTGCATGTCGATCAACAAGCTTGGCAGCTCTCACATCGATGTCTAAATCAGATCAAAACGTAAACGTATCCATTGAGATCAATGGAAAACTAGCTAAATGCCTTATTGACACGGGCGCCCAAAACAACCACATAAGCCATGAATTCAGTAATCGCGCTAACTTGAAAGTAAGCTATAGTGACGAGCAGCATGTGGATTTAGCTGTAAAAGGCTCATCAGTGAAAACTCGAGGCTCCTGCCTTGCAACTCTACAACTCCTGGATTGCGATTATGCTGATGTGAAATTCAGTGTCATGGACGGACTACTCTGGGACGTAATTCTTGGACGTGAGTTTTTACAACAGCATTAATGCGTAAATTTTAACTTTGGAGGATCTGAACAACCTTTGAACTTTGGGGCCTTAAAACCTTTGAAGAGCCCAATGCCAGTACGTTTATTTGAGCATATGACAGGAGACTGTTGCCCAATTGCTTCCAAATCACGTCGATATTCTAAAGCTGATCAAAGTTTTATTAAGAATCAAATCGCTCAACTCTTGCGTGATGATGTTATTGAACCAAGCACGTCACCATGGCGTGCTCAATTGGTAATTGTAAAAAATGAAAACCATAAAAAACGCATGTGCGTGGACTACAGTCAAACAGTAAACAAATTTAGCCTACTTTGCTCGATGCCTACCTGATTCCGAACATGCAAAGCATTATAGATAATGTTTCTCAGTACAACCGGTTTTCTACTCTGGATCTACGCAGCGCTTATCACCAAGTTCCCTTGCTGTCTGAAGAACAAGAGTACACCGCCTTTGAAGCCAACGGACAGCTGTATCACTTTAAGGGTCGGATGCACCAAAGGTGGTTAACTGCTAGTTAAGTTAACCAATCGGTTAACTTTCATTTAACCAAAATGTGATATGCACCAACGCTGACAATGAGTTAACCTCAGGTTAACTTGGCTGACTTAACCGAAAAGTTAACCCAACAGACGATGTGGGTTAACCATTGGTTAACTTGATGAAAGCGTTTGTTTCTTAGCTGTTTTGATAGCATAGGGAAGGCAGTAAGGGAGATGTGGGACCTATGAACCACTTTTTGCAGTTTAGCTTCTAACTCAAAAAGTTAAACTAACCTGACCCTGAAACTTGGCTGGAAAATCGATAACTACCTTACCTCACTACACTAAAAAAAAACGGATGGGTTGAATAATATAAAATACCTCAAAATTGTATTTAATTTATTTTAGAAAAGTGGTACATAGGTCCCACACCTGTGGGACCTATGTACCACTCATGTGGGAATCATAAATCCCTTCTCAGAATTCGTGGGGTTCTTCAAAGTTTCTGACTTCATCTTGTCACCTATTCACTGCTACTATCCCGAGTATAGGCTATAGAGTAACCAACAAACTCTATCGGAAAATATACCTGCTTTTCGAAACTTTAAAAAAACTATAAATGAAAAATTTTACTTTTTTTCTTGAAAAGTAACTTTTGAGCACGAAAGACAAAACAGTGAACCAAATCTGACCAAAACGCACATGGCAGCAAGAAATCAAATCTCGATTTTACCACTGCAATTACAAATTTTTTTATCCACTTGGTGGCCAAATAACGCCATGGTTCATAGGTCCCACCCTGTTCATAGGTCCCACATCTCCCCTACTTGGCAAGCTTATCTTAACCACTTTGTCAAATAGCCTATGTACATTGTAGGCCTACAATAGGCTACTGATGGTTAAAGTAAAGTTCACCAAAAATAACAACTTACCAAGTCGGGTGTGCCATCGATTGTCTTTCTTTGAAATTGCAAGCTTTTGTCGTAGCGCAACAATAAGAAATCAGGCAATCCTATGTTATTTTGCTATTCGATGTGGTGTGTTAGATTAATAGGGTAAAACTTTAGTACAGTAGTTAGGATCTTCGGTACTGAGTTTGTGAGCAGGGACATTGACAGGATTTTCCAGGCCGTGCCAATTCATTTTCTGGCCCCCTTTATAAACAATGCTATATATTTATAAAACAATTATAAATAAAGCTAATATGAAGGTTTTGTATATTATGGACAAGATCTTGGCTTGCCCTACCTCCCTGTTTGTGAGTGTTTAAAGACATGTATTTTGCATTGCTGTAGTACTATGGACGGTCTTTTTCTCGACCAGTACTAACATACATAAGAAAAAATTAATTGTGAAATGTTTTCTAGGTCATGATTATGCAATACTTAAATTTTCAAAAAATTTTTTTAAGTACTTTCACTTTCGGCACAAATGGGTTAAACCCTTTGTGGGCCCCGGGGCCAGAATAATTTTGGGCCCTTTATCGTCAAGCAGACCTATAATATTGTGTATATTTTCACTGCACCGACATGGAAATGTGGTCTATTTCAATAGACTTTCTCACCAGTGTAGAAAACAACACAAGTGTAAGTAGCCGCAAACACAGGTCTATCATTTCTTAGCTACACCTTTGCTCGGAATGAAAGCCAAAAGTGTTAACAATTTCTAATAAAAAAAATACTGGCAATGGAACATATCAAACATATCGGAAATGACGCGGTAGGCTAATACCATCGTACAAAATTTTGACTGTTTGAACTTTGCCGCCCGGTACCGCGCAGATAAAACCAAAACTGTCGAAATTATTAATTTCCATTCAGATTGGGTCATCTGGTAACATTATTGTTTTTCCCCATTTTCATTTTTTATCTGGCAACATTACTTGTTCAGTCAACCAAGGTAAAAACATTGTAATTGTAAACAAAAGCAGTGTAAAGCGTTTTGAGGATCAGGTGTTCAATTATTTTTATTCAACATTATTTCATTCCAAGGCAAATCTTTCATTATTTTATGCAGGCATTCAAGTTAATTAAAGTTTTTAGGGTATGGTAGCCTAGGTTAGTGGCAAGAATAAACAGGTCCTTGTGTTAAGAATGACTTTTGTTTTGTACCGTACAACATGTGATATGCCAGGCTTATAAGGTATTTGAAGATAAGAGCAATTTCATGTGCAATTGTGCATATATTCAGAAAAAGTAAACACAGAAGAACGTTTCTGCTAAAAGTACAGGACAGGTTTTTCCTGCTCGCAACATCACTAGTCAAGGATATTTACAATTATGGTATTGTATGTAAATGTTAAAAACGAAATGATAATTAAACTATCTGAAATGCTATTTTGCTTACACCTAACAATTTTTTAAAACAAAACACTTTTATTGGTGAAAATAAAGTGAATCTGTGAATTCACAAAGGGCCTAATGTTGGAAACAGCGATCTTATATTGTATCTTTCTTTGTGTATTTACCGCCACCTAGTGTGTTGATCCTGTATTTGGCAACTCTGTTTCTCGTACATTTTATCTGCCATGAGTTGTAATTGTCTTTTCGATCGTCGGTGTTGGATCGCTCGGATGTGTGGTCTGGTCAATATTTTTTTGTAAATTGTTTGGTGGATGGATGGATGGATGGTCATTTTATTTTTGTTTGGATGCGAAACGCCGAAACACACATAAAACAAAAACTGACAGTGTGCATCCAATGAGAGAGTGCGAAAGACCGTAGCCCTGAAGGCGTAGGAGGTCGTCGAGTCTGCACTCTCTCATTCAAATAGTTACACAAAAGAAAGTATTGCGTTGATAATATTGTTGCAAATTGACACAAAAAAGAAGAAGGAAGGAAGAACAGAAAAAACAAAACAAATACAGATACTACAAACAATAGTAACAATTAACATAGTCAGGTAGTGGATGTCGTTTTTATAGCTCTTGATTATTGAAGAAGTGTATTTTGCACATTTTACTGAAATATTTGAAGCCTTTGTTCATGTTTTTTTTCATATTTTGAGGTAAATTGTCCCATACCTTGATTCCCATGCATTTTAAACTTTTTTGAAATAATTGGATATTTGCCAGTTTAGTATAAAGTGAATTGGAACTTGAACGTCGGGTGTTATACGAATGAATAGATGATACGTGTGTAAAGAAAGTTTTGAAGTTTTCCGGTAGTTTATTATTATAAAATTTGTACATAAATTTGCTTATTTCTAGTTTATAAGTAGAATTAACAGTTAGTATTTTATTTTCTTGATAGAGTGGCAGTAATTTAGTTTTCATTTCAAATGCTCCTGTAACGATTTTAATTATCTTATTTTGTCTAACCTGAATTCTATTCAAGTATTTTGTGGGTGCGCATCCCCAGTTGATAATTCCATATTGTAGGTGCGAGTGTACAATGCTATAATAAATATTGATTAGAACTTTTCTAGTAGTGAATTTTCTAAGTTTGCTGAGTACGCCTGAAGAAGAGGATAGTTTTTTGGAGAGGCTATCAATGTGTTTATTCCAGTTGAGTTTGTTATCTATTGTGATTCCTAAGTAGCGCGTGTGGTCAACTTCTTTAATTATTGTATCATTTAATTTTATTTGCATATCGGAGAGTGTAGTCTTTTTATTGTTAAAGAGTATGTAGTTAGTTTTACTCAAGTTGAGTGTCAACTGATTGTTATCAAGCCAAGTGTAGAGTTTACATAATTCTTTATTCATTATCGGTTGGAGGTTGCTGGTAGTTTTTTGAGCCAAATAGAGAACTGTGTCATCAGCATAGAGTAGAGTTTTCAAATTAGTTGCATCGGGAAGATCGTTTATGTAAACTGAAAACAAAAAGGGGCCAAGTACACTGCCCTGAGGAACTCCAATAGTAATATTTGAGCGAGAAGAGTTGATTTCCCCGCCATGTACATATTGCTGCCTATTGGTTAGATAGGAATGAATAAGGTTTTTAACGTTTCCCCTTACGCCATAATGATTCAACTTGTCGATTAAGATTTCGTGATTAACTGTATCAAATGCTTTTTTGAGATCTATAAATACTGAGCACACAATGTGATTGTTGTTTAGTTCATTTATGATATCTTCATGGAAGTGAGTAATTGCTAAATTGGTTGAGTAGTTTTTGCGAAATCCAAATTGCAAAGGGGAGAAGAGTTTATATTTGTCCCAGAAATTAGCCAAGCGTTTGTGAATGATTGTCTCAAATATTTTGTTGAAAGGCGATAAAATCGATATCGGTCTGTAATTCTGAGGTTCCTGCTTGGAGCCTGATTTATAGATAGGTATGACTTTGGCTATTTTCAAAGCTTCAGGATAGTGTCCACTAATCATACAGTTATTAAAGACTCGGGTAAGATAAGGAGCTATTAAGAACTTGGAGCTCTTTATAATGGTCAAGGGAATGTCGTCGTATCCTGGGGACTTGTTATGCTTGAGGTCATCAATTATATTTATTACTTCGTTATTATCTGTTGGTTGCAGGCTGACGGAAGTAACAGGGCTAGACCGTCCATTTTTTAAAGTATTTCTGTAATTTGTGCTTATTTGTTTACCTTTGGCTAGTTTATGACCAATATTCACAAAATAGTTATTCATTTCCTCGCAGATTTCTTCTGGTTTTTCTGTAGTTGTGTGATTGTTAAGCGAGATTTTGGATGGTAATTCATTAGTTTTGTTTTGTTTACGTATTATCTTGTTGATAGTCTTCCAAGTATCTGAGGAACTTCTACCTAATTTGAATATTTCTTTGTAATAAGCCTTTTTCGCTTTGGTTTTTATGCGAGTTAGTTTGTTACGAAATTGCTTATATTCATTGTGTATTGTGGGATCCTTATTTTTGAGAAATTTTCGAAAAAGTTTATTTTGTTTTTTGATAAGCTTCAAGATACGATTAGAAATCCAAGGTTTACCTGATGAGGAATGTTGTTTACGTGTTTGTTTAACTTTAGGAAAATGTAGGTTTGTTAAGAAGATCATTTTAGCAATAAGCCATTCAATACTATTACTGCTTATTGCGGTTGAAGTTTGAAGGTTAGAGTCAAGATCAGCTAGATATTTTTCAAGCCTTTGTGCGGTGATTTTTCTAATCAATGGCCTCGATTGCTGTTTATGTGATGCCGTAAAGTTTGTTTTGACCATAATGGGCAAGTGATCCGATACGTCACTTGAAATTACAAAGGGTTTCATTTTATGGGCGTGTAAACAGTTGGTGTAAATGTGATCAATAGTTGTGCTAGTAGTTGTAGTTATTCTAGTTGGTATGTTTATTAGTTGCAACGCACCCGCAGCGGTAACTTCATCAAAGTAAAATTTTAATTTATTGTTTTCTTTATACTTTCCAAAGTCGATGTTGAAATCACCTAGGATCAGATACTTCTGTTTAGGTTTGAATGATTTAATCAAATTAATAAAGCATTCCTGAAAGGAGCCTATGTCGCTAGAAGGATGGCGGTAAATCGATCCGACGATAAGAAACTCATTGTTAGGCAACGAGATTTCAGCCCAGACGTCTTCGCAGTTTTTTAAATTAAGGCGGAGAGTGTCTAAGTTATTGAAAGTTAATTTATTTGATAAGTAGATACCAGCTCCTCCTGCTTTTGTGCTGGAATTCACGTTAATTAATTCGTACCCAGGAAGCCGAACGAGACTTTCAGTGCTAGTCGTTAGTCGTGTTTCAGTCAAACAGAGTATATCTATTGGTTTTAAAATGTCAGAAAGGAGTTGATCTAGTTTTTCTATGTTTTTATTTAGACTCACTATGTTAACATGACAAACAGTTAGATCTGACGTCGTGTTAGTAAGTAATTCTTTTATGACACTGGTGGTTGTGTGTTTTTCACATACATTTCGATAGTTACTACTAAAGTCTTCATCTATTAATTCCATAAGCATACCGTTGTGGTATTTCCAAAACAGTTAAAAACAGGTAAAAGTAATAAGTAAAGAAAAGACAAGAGGAATAACAAATACACCCACCATCACAGCTTTTTTAGATCGTCTTCTTTGTTAATTATAATTGAATCGAAACCATCACTCTTTCTTACATATATCCGTCCATTTGTAGTCCAAACATATCGGTATTCTTTGCTTTTTGCTTTTTGTTTGCAGAGCCAGAAAAGCCTCTTTCGTTGCTGTGTTAAATTTTCGTTGATATACAGTTCTCTCATTCCTTCTATTGGGAATACTTGGTCTCGAGCAGCTTTGCGATTTTTATAGATGCGGTTGCGCACGTTGCGATTGCTGAAGCGCACTATGACCGCAGGTGGTTTCGCATCATCCTTCTGTTGTAGTCGATGTGCTGCTATAATTTCATCTTCTTTTACTTCAACATCGAGTTTGCTGGCCAGTTGAACAACGATATTGCAAATGTCTTCATTTTTCTTCACTGGTATTCCGACAAACTCAAGATTTTGTCGTCTTTCATATTGTTCTAGATTATCTAATTTGATACATTCTTCGTTTGTTTTGGTTTCTAATTTCTTTGCACTAGTATTTAGTTTTTCAATTTCTGTTTCCTGTACCTTGTTTGATTTAACCACGGTCTCGTATTGTTTCTTCATCTCTTCATATTTGTTGCATATAAAGTTTTGGCTGTCTTTTAGCTGCTCAATTTCAGTTTTAAGTGGTAAAATCTCTTCTTCGTGCTTTTTTACCAGTCTTTCCATTGCTTTGTTTATCAATTCTTCAATTCTAGGCATGCATTTTTCAACCATTTTATCCAAACTGTCTTGATTAGAGCTGTCCGAATTGCCCTCTCTTACAGAAGTACCAGACTTTCTTGATTTTTCACTTGGCATTACGCCCGAAGCCAGAGAGCAGAGAGAAGAGAGAGAAAAAAAAACACGTCCGTTCAGCAGAACGACAATTTCAGCTTCTGACGCCGCCCTCTCAGTGAGAAGCCTTAAATCCACTAAGGCCTGGATGTTAGATAGCCAGGACCTAATGCATGGCCTCTTTGAAAGATTGCCTTACAAGGTGCGGTCACAGTTTGTTGCTGTAAGCAATGAGAGAGGTGGAGGGACCTTTGTGGATTTAAGGCTTCTCACTGAGAGGGCGGCGTCAGAAGCTGAAAGTGAGTACGGCCTGTTGCTGAGTAAAAAGAAGGAAAGGGGGCTTGGTCAGCAGCGAACGAATACAGAGCATGGAGGTGGTAGAAAGTTTTGTGCTTCCCAGCAAGTGGTGAACCCCTCTGCTTCAGGCGCGAGGAGATTGTGGTCCTGTGCCTGCTGCCAAAAGGAACACCCGCTGTGGAAGTGCGATATGTTCCATGCTAAGACTGTTGAAGGCAGAAGGGCCTTTGTTAAAGAGAAAAGACTGTGTTATGTTTGCTTACTGCCAGGTCATCAGGTTGCCCAGTGCAAAAGTAAACTATTTTGTCGAGAGTGCAGCCATAAGCACAACTCACTTTTGCACTACAGTAGGGACCGAAAAAGTGAAGAAAGCTCTTTGGAAAATGAGGTAAAACCTAAAATAGCCTGTTCCACCAATTTAAAACAAAGGGATTGCACCATATTTAAAGTGGTCCCGGTGAAGGTTTGGGCGAACAACACTTCCAATTTTGTTCATACTTATGCCTTCATCGACGAGGGATCTAATGTTAACCTTTGCTCTTCAAGTTTAGCGGAGCGTCTGGGTGTGTCTCTTACTGCCACCAACATTGAGTTAGTCACAACAAATGCGACGTCAGCACTGAGCAAACGGGTAGATGGCATGGGTGTCCAAGGTGTGGATGAGGAGTCTGCCTTCATGTTAAATGATGTGTTTGTTGTAGATGAAGTTGTCGATGTTAGCAGCAGCATACCCAGTGCTGAATTAGTGGATGCCTTTCCACATTTGAAAGAATTAAATTTCCCTGTTTTAGAGGAGAAAAGGGTAGAATTGTTACTGGGGAGTGAGCTTCATCAGGCCTTCCTCCTAAAAGATGTGGTTCAAGGAAAGCCTGGTGAGCCATGTGGGTTGCGTACGGCTTTGGGTTGGACTGTATATGGTGCCAATAGTGGGGACAAAGAGCTGCAAGTTGTGCCACGCTTCATGGTGAATTTTGTTGAAGGTCGAGAGAAAAACCAAGAGTCATGTGAGCAGATCCTTAAGATCTTAGCTCAGGATTTCAATGACTGTAACGATGTGGCGAATGTAACGATGTGGCGTGCTCTTTCTCAGGAGGATAAACAGGCACTTGGGACTTTGGAGAGGACGGTAAAGAAGGTAGATGGTCATTATTCTGTTGGCTTATTGTGGAAGGGAGATTACCCACATTTGTCAGACAGCAGGAAATTGGCTGAAAGGAGGCTATATAGTCTGCAAAGAAAATTCCTTTCAAATCCTGATTTATTGCAAAAGTACTCGCACAAAATGTCTGAATATGTCACTAAGTATGCTGAGCCTGTTCCTAATGAGCAGCCAGCCAATGGTAAAACCTTTTTTATTCCACATCACTGCACCTCTGAATCGGTAAAATTTAGAGTGGTGTTTGACTGCAGTGCTCGCAGCAATGGCAGGTCTTTAAATGATGAATTGCTACATGGTCCTGACCTCACCAATGATGTCATTGGGGTGTTATTGCGGTTTCGACAACACCCTACAGCAATTATTGGTGATATTAAAGGCATGTTTTCTCAGGTTTTAGTGGAGGAGGATGATAGAGATGCACTGCGGTTCTTATGGTTTGAGAAGGGTGATGTGAGTCGGGATCCCGTGGAATATCGTATGAAGACCCACGTGTTCGGCGCCAAATCGTCACCTTGTTGTGCGGCATTTGCTCTGAGGAGGACGGCGATGGACAATCTTTCTGGGGCTGATGCGGCAACTACGGACACGGTAGAAAATAATAGTTATGTTGATGATTGGTGCATGTCTTGCACTACAGAAAGTGAAGCACTTAAATTAGTCACCCAGCTTCGCCACTTACTGGCAACTGGTGGTTTTCATATAACCAAATTTGTGTCTAACAGTTGGAAGGTCCTGTCAACTCTCCCTGAAGATGACCTGGCAGACGGTGTCGATTTAAGTGCAGGCAAGCTTCCGGTAACAAAAGCACTGGGTGTTGACTGGGATGTTGCCACAGACAAAATTCATGTTCGGGTGGGGATTGCTCAAAAGTCTATTACTCGGCGGGGCATCCTCTCAATGATAAATCAAACGTATGATCCATTGGGGATTATACAACCCTTTTTGCTCACAGCTAAAGTCATCCTTCAAAAAGCCTGCTTTGCCAAATTGGGGTGGGATGAAGAGATAAATCTTCCTGATTTAAAGTTAAGTTGGGAAAAATGGTTAAATTTATTGCCTGAGACTGAGAACTTGCAGCTTGATCGTTGTATTTTGTGTGCTGGCAAGCAATTGATTAGAGTCGAGTTGCACAATTTTTCTGATGCCAGCTCAGTTGGTTATGGTGTTTGCTCGTATGCTAGATGCATGTATGCAGATGGCACAGTACAGTGTCGTTTTGTGATGGGCAAGTCACGTGTTGCACCTCTTAAAAGGGTAACAATTCCCAGACTGGAATTGGCAGCTGCAGTTCTTGCAGCCAAGCTAAGTGTTGTTATTTGTAAAGAGCTTAATTTTACATTCAATGGTGTATTTTTTTGGACGGATGCCTCAGTAGTGTTGCGATACTTGCACAATACGTCCACACGTTTTGAATTGTTTGTAGCCAATCGTATTGAAATGTTGCATACTCTCTCTTCAGTCGATCAATGGCGATTTGTACCTGGGGATCTCAACCCAGCTGATATTGGCTCTCGTAGTGTATTACCTGGTAAAATTGATCGTTTATTTTTGTGGTTGAATGGACCGTCATTTTTGTTAAATAGTGAGGACAAATGGCCTCGGCAGCCTGATTTTTTGACTGATTCAGCTGAGGATGGCTCGGAAGTTTGCAAGAGACAATGCTCCGCCCAAGTTGCTTGTTCTGATTCTGAAGTCGTCCTGACCCCGCTGTTTGCACGGTACTCGGATCTCCACAGGTTACAGCAAGCCGTTGCGTGGCTTATGCGTTTCAAGGTCTATTTGCGCTGGAAGTGTTCTGCAGTTTCCTGTCCTCCTCCTGTCGGGTGTCTATCAGCTGAAGAAAGAAGAGAGGCACTAACAGCTATTCTTAAAGTCTCCCAAGCACAAGCCTTTCCAGGTGTGGTGGAGAAGCTCTCAAGTTCGAGTGCATCGGAAAGTTCTGTTGTCTCCATCACCGAAGCGCAGTTAACGGAGTGTGCTGAGCTACGAAAGCTACAATCGTTAAGTCCATTTGTGTCTTCAGGAGTGCTGCGTGTGGGAGGTCGGCTGCAAAATTCTTCTCTGGCCTTCGAAAACAAGCATCCTGTGTTATTACCTCACAACCACCCGATAACTGATCTGTTAATCAAGTTTCACCACGAGCGAGAGGGACACATGGGTGTTGGTCATGTGCTTGCCGACATGAACAGATCCTACTGGATTGTTAAAGGAAGGTCGGCTATCAAGAAAGTTTTAATCAATTGTCCTACATGTCGCTTTTGGAAGGCCAGTACTGGCCGACAGCAGATGACTAGTTTGCCCCAACAAAGAGTGACAGAATCAACACCCTTCATTGCAATTGGTACAGATTTAATGGGTCCGATTATGGTGACTATTGGACGTAGTCGAGTGAAGAGATACATCTGCATCTTCAACTGCATGACCACCAGGGCTGTGCATTTGGAAGTGGTCCCATCACTAAACACTGACGCTTTCATCCAAGCTTACAAGCGTTTTTGCAATCGCAGGAATGTGAGACCAACTGACATTTACAGTGACAATGGTGGTAATTTTGTAGCTGCAGAAACCAAGTTAAAGGAGGTAACTTGGCATTTTAACCCGCCTCGTGCCTCACATCAAGGGGGCTTTTACGAAGTGTTTTTCAGAATCTTCAAGAAGATTTTTCGCTCTATTGTAGCTGAAGCCACCCTCGGGGAATTTGAATTGCTAACATACACGTCTGAGATCGAACGAATAATCAACAATCGTCCGATAACTGCTCTCCCGTCGTCTCCTGATGATATGGCTACTTTAAGCCCAAATGCTATCCTTACTGGTACAGTTGTCGAAGAAAGTGAATCAGAAGACCTTTCCAAAGCTGATGTCTATCGCCGTTCGTGGAAGAAAACGCAATATTTGGCAAATAAGTTTTGGGAGCAGTGGGCAAAGCAATATCTGCCATTACTTCAGCCCAAGCAGAAATGGTTTGGTGCTTCACCGAACTTGCAACCTGGTGACTTGGTGTTGGTCAAAGACGATCTGACAGAGAGAGGCCGGTGGCCTAAAGCAATCATAATTGAAACTTTACCTGACAATGCTGGACTAGTGAGACGGGTACGTGTGCGCACAGCGGATGGGTCGATTTTCATGAGAGACATTCGAAAGATTTGTTTGCTGGAGGGCGCTATCAATCAATGAACAGACATTTGTGTTGGCTGCCATGTGAGGCTTATGTTATATTGCATCGTTTGTTATATTGTAGGAGTAGTGAAAGTGTAACATTTTTATTAGTTTTCTGTCTGCAGCGCGCGAGCGCTAGAGCCATAAGTACAGACTGTTTGTGATTTCGTGTTTTAAATAAGTCAGTAAGTCTGTGTAGTACACGCAATGTTGTCATTGCTTCGGCTGCTCTCGTTTGTTAGTTTTTGTTTGTTAAATTAAAATCTTGCAGCTCTTGTACCTTTGATGCTACGATGCGGTGCTGCTTACCATTTTGTGTTTATTTTATTTAGGTCTTTGGTACGCCATTGAATTTGTGACTGCTTCTCTAAAGGCGTCATTGATGCTTTAATTTAAGTTAACGTCTTGCAGCTTGGTGTCATTAATTGCAAAGATAGTAGGCTAGTAGGCTACCGTACTGCATTGCCATTTTGTGTCATCGTTTATGTTTATTTTTGTGTTTTGTGACATCATATTGATGTAGCTGTTTTTTAGTTTAAAGGTGCCTTCATTTTCAATTATCATCATCCCTTTCAATTAGCATCTTGCAGTAGTGACGCAAGATAGTAAACTTTGGCTGCGTTGCCAATTTGTGCTACAGTTTATGTTCATTTTGTTAATATGTTAGTTTATGTTAATATACTGTAGTGTATACTATGTTAAGGAGTTATGTTGCGTCTTGTCAAACATTCCATTCTTGGTTTTAGTGCTGTTTCTCTAGTTTTAAAAGCGCCATTATTATAACTGCCGCTTTTGGGGTGGGAATGTTGGAAACAGCGATCTTATATTGTATCTTTCTTTGTGTATTTACCGCCACCTAGTGTGTTGATCCTGTATTTGGCAACTCTGTTTCTCGTACATTTTATCTGCCATGAGTTGTAATTGTCTTTTCGATCGTCGGTGTTGGATCGCTCGGATGTGTGGTCTGGTCAATATTTTTTTGTAAATTGTTTGGTGCAGAGTCACTTAAAGTAAATCCCTGATCTCAATGGTACGGTTGTAGATTCTCGGCTGGTACAGTGTTAGGAATTCGGTAGTACTAATTGCTGTGCCCCTGTAGATTCTCTAGTAGTCAGGTAGCTTTATTTTGGGTTTCTCTCGCATCGAACGATCAGCAAGACCCACCACACTAAGAAGAAATATTTGGTAGGTACAGAATATTTCTTACACCTAACTCCATTTTTTTTTTTTTTACTTTTTGTGCTTTCCGATTTCTTTCAATGAAAAAAAATTGAATATGTGAATTCAAAAAGGGCCCTCCAGTTTTGTTTTTTTTATTTCACTATTTGTGCTTTCCGATTTCTTTCAATGTCTTCTAAACTAAATGATACTTAAAAAAAAACAGCCAAATCGGTAAACACATAAAAAGTACCCTATCATTTTTAGGCTACATTGATTTTGAAATGGGCCCAACTATAGCAATTGCACTTCAACTTCTTTATAGTTTCTCCACAGAATCCTCACTGAGTGAACTTTTTAGGTATGATGCTTCATACCAGTATGTTTAAGCATATAATCATTATCGAAGTTTCACCACAAATGTAAATGACCAAAATAATCAAAACAGTTGTGCCAAAAACACTTTGTGGCAATTGAGCCCTTTTTGAATTCATATATTCAATTGCATCAAACCTGTTATATGTTAAATACATTTCTGCAGATCATGTTACTAACGTTATCGCATTTTAACTTTGTTTTTAGAGATGTTTCATTGTAGTTAGGGCCCAAGTTTGTATAATAGGGCCCAAATTTGAGATGTTTTAGTATAATAAGGGCCTAAATCATCTTAATGGACAAGTACATGCAGTGAACTTTAGCAACTCAAAAAACACTTTACTGAAACGCAAAAATCTATTATTTGTGGGCCCCTGAGATGGTGGGCCCGAGGTCCGGGCCCCCTTGACACGGCACTGCTTGAAACCTATAAAAGTATTGACGCCTACGGTACCGTACTAAGGTAAAAAAATTGGGGGCCCCCAAAGCCAGGGGGCCTCATGTGCCTCATGGTTAATCGGGCCCTGGGCAAGTTTGCTTACTATGCGCAGTGGATCCCTCAGTACTCGGAAAAAATTAAACCTCTGGTTTTGTCAAAAACTTTTCCACTTGACAAGCAAGCAATACAAGCTCTCTCCACGTTGAAAAAAGATTTGAGCATTGCTACTCTTGGGACAGTAAATGAACAACTCCCGTTTGTGCTTGAAACCGACGCATCCGACAACGCAGTATCAGCAAGGACGCCTTGTAGTTTTGTTTTCGAGGATGCTAAACAAGAGTGAAATTCGATATTCCAGCGTAGAAAAGGAAGCTTTAGCGATCGTCGAAGCAGTACGAAAATGGAAGCATTTCCTAAGTGGTCGTCATTTCACGGTTGTGACGGATCAAAGGTCAGTTTCATTTATGTACTCAAGCACAAATCATAACCAAATTAAAAACAATAAAGTGCAACGATGGCGCATGGAACTAAGTGAGTTCAATTTTGACATTGTTTACCGCTATGGGAAATATAACTCCGCTCCGATGCACTGTCCAGAGCATACATTGCTACGATGCATAATAATGTGCTACACGATATTCATGTATCTTTATGCCACCCTGACTTTGAAACCGGGGTAAACTTTGAACAGTTCCCAAAAATTAGTTGTCGAGGTAATAGTTTTGTTAATAACTCCGTAATAAAGCGGAATTTCGGGTTAAAAGTCACTTTTTCGTAGTCCTTGGTGAAATTACTTTCGATTAAGTCTGGAATTTTGGTCCGAGACTAAATTTACTTCACGCTCCAGTACACAATTTTATAGATGAGTGAATTTAGTAAAACAGCATGGTGAAGTGATGCGTTCCAACTTCTATCTGGTTCTCAGCCGTTTGAAGGCATTTCAGCTCACTGTTTTAACCAGATGTTGGAAATATCATCAAGATCTTAGATCTAAAAGGATTTTTTTGTATTACTTTCAGTTTTTCCGAAAATCAGGGTTTTCTGGCCAGCAAAGCTTTTATTTTACTGATGGGGTTACTTTGAACGGTGTTTTAGTATTGAGATATGAGAGGAGTTGACGACGAAACGTCGATAAAGAGGAAAAGACAATAGCTGTGGAACTGGATAAAAGCATTCGCAATGAAGACGACGTGATCCAGAAATGAGTGTTCCAAGCAGTAAGAAAAAATGTGTGCCAAGAGATGAGGCTTCTATCGCAAGTGAGGAAAGAAACGAAGAAGATGAAGGGATAATGAGTGATGCAAGTCTATCCAACGGCGATGAAAATGGTTTAGAAGTTGGAGCAAGCTCCAACCCTAACGTTTCTGATGAACAAAACTACAATGTAGAGGAGAACAGCAGAACACTGCCGTTGGCACATTCGTCATTATTCAATATGAAGTTGAAAAGTTTCCACGAAAAATTATTTCGTTTGACGACGAAGGCGCTCTTGTATCCACACTAAGGCAAGGCAAAAACGTAGGATAGAATTAACCTACGTTCAAAGATGAAATCGATTATGAATGAAAAGACGTTTTAAAACGTAACATAGAGGCTATTCCTGTTAATCCGATTCCCTGACCTTGAAAAAGAATGGGGACAATAAACCTTTAACACTATTTGTTGGAATTCCCCCTTAGCCTCAAATAACCCCCAAGATAGGGTTAAATGTCATAAACTCACTGTTGTGTGTACATATTCGTTGACTTGTGTGTTTAAAATACCGTTTTCTGTTCAAAGCAGTGTCATACGCAAAACAATATTGAACACAGAAAGGAATTTAGTGCCCGTTTAAAGTAACCCCAAAATCTCGTGAAACTTTGAACACCACATAATTTCAAAAAAAGGTAGTTTGTTCAAAATTTTTTTAACATTCCTTGCACCTGTCAATAGGGGTATATGTAGCCCCTAATATATTGCAATATCTGGACGGTGGTTTCAGAGTGTAAAAATTAACGATATAAAAAAGACGAAAACTATTCAAAGTATCTCCAGTTTACGGTACCTTATTCTGTCGACGACGTTCGGAAAACGGTGCAAAACTGCAGCATATGTGCATTGTGCAGAAATCAAACCTAACTTTTATAAACCACCTAATGCGCATCTTGTTAAAGCTACCCAGCCGTTTGAGCGACTGAGTTTAGATTTCAAAGGCCCTATGCCGTCTGTGTCCAAGAACAAATACATGTTAACAGTTGTGGACGAATTTTCTCGTTTTCCTTTCGCGTTTCTTTGTGAAAGTACAGATGCGCGAACTGTTCTTTCTTGTTTAAACCAATTGTTTGCGTTGTTTGGTATGCCTGCGTTCTGCGTATGTAGGCTACACTCCGATAGGGGCTCGGCTTTCATATCCAAAGAACTATCATCGTATCTTAATAGTCATGGTGTTGCATGCAGTAGGACGTCTGTCTATAATGCTCCTGGAAACGGACAATGTGAAAAATATAATGGAATAATTTGGTCTGCAGTGAAATCAGCATTAAAGTCTCGTAAACTTGACATGTCGCGCTGGGAAAGCGCGCTATCCGACGCTTTGCATTCTATCCGCTCTTTGCTTTGCACCGCTACAAATGAAACGCCTCACGAAAGGTTATTTGTGTATAAACGTCGATCGTCATTTGGAGTTTCTATGCCGACATGGTTATCAACACCAAATAAAGTGTTTCTACGACGTCATGTTCGTTTATCAAAGTATGATTCTGTTGTTAACGAAGTAGAGCTCATGCATGCCACCCCTAACTATGCTCGTGTTCGTTTTCCTTCTGGTAGAAAAACAACGGTCTCTCTCAAAGATATTGCACCATTGGGACAATCGGATGAACCTGTTTTACCGGTTGACCAGAATGTTCCAGTCGAAGCAAACTTAATACGTTTGCCTCCTCCAGTGGCGAATGATGAGGCTATTGCTCTACCCATTGGATTTGTAAATAATGACGTGACTTCAACATCACCGGATGTAAATTTAAATGTGCGTAGTGACGATGGCGACATTGTACAACGTGAAACTACTGATCACTTTATGTCATCGTCTTCGCCCACCACTGATACAACACACTTACGCAGATCTACTCGTATTCGTCGTTCGGTTGATCGTTATGGTGTAGTGCCATATTTTTAGCAGTCTACTTTGATTTCATGTAAAGTCACGCCTGCTGTCTAAGTTACGCTTATGAACTATATTTTGCGTGGTTGTGCTATAGATAATGCAATTTTGAGAGGGGGAGAATGTCGTGTGTCTCTGAGCACGGCGCTCTGTCCCTCAAGCTTATTACTCAGTTAATTATTGCCTTGTTTTCTACACGCCTTGGTTCTACGTTTTCTTCATTCGTTCAGTTCTGTTGTTGTAGCATTGTGTACGTTCGGAAGCAGTTATTTATGTATCCTTTTATTTGCAGATGTAGTTGCTTTCTATTTTATTAAAGCCTTTGCAAGGTTGTTCTACAAGTGAATTAAGTTTACTTCAAGTTCCAAAGCCGAAGAAGCCCCCAGGGGATCCGAAGAGCTACCTTCCCATCTCTCTGCTCTGTATCCCCTTCAAAATCCTCGAAAGACTTATCTACGCCCGTGTCGAACCGATAATAGACCCTCAGCTCCCTCGGGAACAAGCCGGCTTTCACCACGGAAGATCAACCGTAGACCAGGTCACTCTGATGACGCAAGTCACCGAGGATAGCTTCTCGGCAAAAAAGAAGGCTGGCGCCTTACCTGCAAACTACTCCGTCTCCTTTCTGACAAGCACATGGTCCATATGATTATGGAACTTGTGCAAAACCGCAGCTTTACCCTTTCCACCGGTAGCGGTCGACGAAGTAGACTACGTCGACTCAGTAACGGCGTCCCACAGGGCTCTGTCCTGGCCCCCTCCTCTTTAACACTTACATCTATGACCTGCCTGACACCATCTCTAGGAAGTATGCTTACGCAGACGACCTGGCTCACCTACATCCAGCCGGAGATTGGCAGTCAATGGAAAGGAACCTAAGCCAAGACATGTCAACTATATCAACATATCTCCAGAAATGGAAGCTACAGCTCAGCAAGGCAAAGATAGTGTCGGCGGCCTTCCATCTAAACAACAAGGAAGCAAAACGTGAGATCAACATTACCACCGATGACGAACGCCTGCCATCACGCAAGAAGCAACTCGAGCTTTTTAGCTGTTGTTCTATCCTTAATTTTTTAAAGGTGTGCTAGCTGTCTCTTTGTAAATCATTTTCTTGTTTTACTTTTTATTTATTTTTGCATTACTTCATTTCTCGTGCTGTGTACACTGTGCAGCCTCATTTTGCCGCCCCCTTGCAGCCTGCCGCAGAGCCAGAACCGCCAAGTGGCTGCTACGCCACTGACTGTATATTGAGTTATCCAAAATCAATTTGAGGAGTAACTTCGGAAGGAAAATTGTATGCTTTTTCGTAAGCTCTGGCTTAACTATGGAATAATTCATTGCATGCCACTGCTCACAAAAATCCACCCCGCTAAAGCCTAATGGTGGATTCCGCCTTATAGCCTGTATTTAAGGCTATAACTTCAAATGTGAATAATAAAACTTTTCTGTTTTTCTGAACTAACCCTGCAAACTGTCCACTTGAAGCAGTTGACTGTGTAAGTTAGCGCGTTTGGTGGACTTGGACACCCGCTTCTCTTACGGATTGAAATTACGCGCTGACTGTCACTCTCTGCTGCACCACACGCAAAAGTTCCAAATTTCTTTTACTTCAGGGAAATGACAATAAGCGGTTTTCTAGATAACAAAAAATTATTTTAAACACAGACAATTAACTAGGTAAGTTGAAGTTGAAATTTGTAGTTTTAAATTAGCCTATTCACTAATTGTTGTGGGGTTGAGAAATTACAAATTTTAAGAACGGTGAAATTGAAATCTGTTTACCGGTAGCCTACTAACTACACACACAGATATGTAGCATGTACAAACAATGGCATAACAGTACACTAAAACATATAACACACATAAGATACAATTACATACCAATTTTGGTTCATCCAAGTCATTAGCTGGCTTTGTCCAGCATAATTAACACAATGTTACATTTACTAACAAGCATACAACTGCTATTGATTCTCCTTATTCAAATAGAATAGAAAACATATGGTCAGATGGTGAATGCATGCCTGACAGCATCCCTAGTCCCAAACAAACCCATAACTAAATGTGCCCTGCAATCTCAACTAGCACCTACTCCGGGTCCCACGAATTACCCATAAGCCCCATAAGTACCCATAAGTACCCATAAGCACCCATAAGTCGCGTCGAATTACCCATAAGTCGCGTCGAATTACCCATAAGCCCCATAAGTCGCGTCGAATTACCCATAAGCCCCATAAGTCGCGTCGAATTACCCATAAGCCCCATAAGTCGCGTCGAATTACCCATAGGCACCATAAGTAACATTGAATTACATAGAAGTAACGTCGAATTACCCATAAGCCTGTATAGTGTAGAGTGTAGTCTATAGCCGTCTAGAAGCCTATAGTAGTCGGCTGCATAGCCGAGTGGTGAGGAGTACGGGCTGGGCGTTCCAAAATATAGTTCGACACCGCTCAAGAGCAGGACACTTGAAGGCATGCCTAAAGGTGGACACGAAGATTGGCTTCGTTGCCTTCCCGTCCGCTTATGTGTAATCTGCAGTTTACTGCAGCAGATGGAGTGTTTTGTCCGATAAAACACCTTAACATTGGGCAATTTTCCCTATGAACCAGGTGACTGCAGCATAGCAATCGTTCTCGCACTCAGCTAGAGGCTTAATTCTTGCTTTGAACTTGATAATTAAAGAAAAAAAAGAATAATGGCAAGGGTGGGAATCAAACCCGTGTCACCAAATTCAATAGCCTTTGCCTTAACCACTCAGCCACGCAAGCACTCGGGAAATTTACGCTTAATTTGTTTATATGGGTAATGTTTCGAGAACGCTCACAATATTATCAGTTTAGTTTGTTTTTATTTCTGACCATCACAACGAAAAAACAATACACGACAAACTTAGCACAGATCTATAAAAGGTAGAAGCGACAAAACGCGGACGTTATAACGTGCACAATACCAAAGCCTGCAGATTACATATACGCTGACATGAGGCGTAAGTAATTCCACGTTGCTTATGGGTGATTCGACGCAACTTATGGGGCATTTGGGTAATTCGACGTGACTTATGGAGCTTATGGGTAATTCGACGCGACTTATGGGGCTTATGGGTAATTCGACTCGCGTCGAATTACCCATAAGCAACGTGGAATTACTTACGCTTTCATGTCAGCGTATATGTAATCTGCAAGTCGCTGTTGCGACTTGCGATCGTGTCACTTAAACTGATTGTCCTGCTTTGGTATCATGCACGTTATAACGTCCGCGTTTTGTCGCTTCTACCTTTTATAGACCTATGAACCAGGTGACTGCAGCATAGCAATCGTTCTCGCACTCAGCTAGAGACTTAATTCTTGCTTTGAACTTGATAATTAAAAAAAAAAAGAATAATGGCAAGGGTGGGAATCAAACCCGTGTCGTCAAATTCAATAGCCTTTGCCTTAACCACTCAGCCACGCAAGAGCTCGTGAAATCTTCGCTTAATTTGGTTTATATGGGTAATGTTTCGAGAACGTTCACAATATTATCAGTTTAGTTTGTTTTTATTTCTGACCATCACAACGAAAAAACAATATACGACAAACTTAGCAGAGGTCTATAAAAGGTAGAAGAGACAAAACGCGGACGTTATAACATGCATGATACCAAAGCAGGACAATCAGTTTAAGTGACACGATCGCAAGTCGCAACAGCGACTTGCAGATTACATATACGCTGACATGAAGGCGTAAGTAATTCCACGTTGCTTATGGGTAATTCGACGCGACTTATGGGTAATTCGACGCGAGTCGAATTACCCATAAGCACCATAAGTCGCGTCGAATTACCCATAAGCCCCATAAGTCGCGTCGAATTACCCAAATGCCCCATAAGTTGCGTCGAATTACCCATAAGCAACGTGGAATTACTTACGCCTCATGTCAGCGTATATATGTAATCTGCAGGCTTTGGTATCGTGCACGTTATAACGTCCGCGTTTTGTCGCTTCTACCTTTTATAAATCTGTGCTAAGTTTGTCGTGTATTGTTTTTTCGTTGTGATGGTCAGAAATAAAAACAAACTAAACTGATAATATTGTGAGCGTTCTCGAAACATTACCCATATAAACAAATTAAGCGAAGATTTCACGAGCGCTTACGTGGCTGAGTGGTTAAGGCAAAGGCTATTGAATTTGGTGACACGGGTTTGATTCCCACCCTTGCCATTATTATTTTTTTTCTTTAATTATCAAGTTCAAAGCAAGAATTAAGTCTCTGGCTGAGTGCGAGAACGATTGCTATGCTGCAGTCACCTGGTTCATAGGGAAAATTGTCCAATGTTAAGGTGTTTTATCGGACAAAACACTCCATCTGCTGCAGCAAACTGCAGATTACACATAAGCGGACGAGAAGGCAACGAAGCCAATCTTTGTTTCCACCTTTAGGCATGCCTTCAAGTGTCCTGCTCTTGAGCGGTGTCAAACTATATTTTGGAACGCCCAGCCCGTGCTCCTCACCACTCGGCTATGCAGCCGACTACTAGGCTTCTAGACGGCTATAGACTACACTCTACACTATACAGGCTTATGGGTAATTCGACGTTACTTCTAGGTAATTCAATGCTACTTATGGTGCCTATGGGTAATTCGACGCGACTTATGGGGCTTATGGGTAATTCGACGCGACTTATGGGGCTTATGGGTAATTCGACGCGACTTATGGGGCTTATGGGTAATTCGACGCGACTTATGGGGCGTATGGGTAATTCGACGCGACTTATGGGTACTTATGGGTAATTCGACGCGACTTATGGGGCTTATGGGTACTTATGGTGCTTATGGGTACTTATGGGTAATTCGTGGGACCGCCTACTCCTAGCTAAACACTAACAAAAGGATTGAAAAAACAAAGCGAGGACCAATGCTTGAGATTACAGAGTTTCCCCAAAGAAACTGAATTAAATTAATTAAATGAAATAAAAGGGACAAAAACGCGAGAAATTCTACAGACTGTCTCGTAGCATTACTATAAGACTTGTTACTCAATGCAACAAATACCTAGTGGACCAGCCTCATTTTTTAATCATAGATCGATTTCGCTATAGCGATCTACGATTAAAAAATGAGGCTGGTAGGCCTACACTGTTTGTTGCATTGAGTAGCAAGTCTTATAACTTTAAATGAGTACGGTATAGTCTTTGACCATAGTTCTTATGTGAAAGCGATTTAGCATTAAATTATCTTTCTAATGAGGTATAAAAAATCAATCTTAGAAATTTTGGCCTATGGGAGCTGCTGCCATTATGGAGAAATGGCTAAAACTCACTATTCCCAAAGTGGAATCATGGGGCTTTTTTTTTGGTGACTCCACATCACCACTCGAACTTCCTGACAAAGTTTCAGCTTAATATTATTTTTTTCCGGGTCAAATCATTCAACGACTAGCTTAATTAGCCGGTGTTATTTTCGCTGATATTTTAAAGATTTGTATAAATAGGCACTTGCTATGAAGAACGGCCATGGTGCGTTATCAAGAGTGCTGATGGTCGTGAGGGAAAAACAGCTTTATACAACAAACTCGTAGGCTACATAATAGCACACGACTTATGATTTTATAAACCCACAATCTTTTTTTCCCAAAGACAACTATGTTTGTAACATAGCACTAATTTGCCTTCTATTGCGTGTCTTATATGTGCTGATGATGATGGCGTATGAGCGATGTTTCCAGGCTAGATTGGAGGGCAGGAAATCTTCAGCCACTCAGCAGTCTCGTCGTCCAGGATTCTCAGACCATGCGCACCGTGTGGAGGCCGGTGGATTAAGCAGTGGTGGATGACATGGTCTGCGGTCTGTTCCGTGGCACCACACTCGCATTCTGATGAAGGAGCCAGGCCCCACTTGTGCATGTCCGAACGAAAGCGGCCGACGCCAGTTCGCAGGCGGTTAAGCCTGACCCACGCAAGCCTTGCGAGGGACATCCCTGGTGGACGGGGATCGGCGTCGGGTATGAAGTCACGGAGCTTGGAGGTGTGATTTTGCCACTCCGTGTTCCACATGTGGTTCGTCCAGTGTGCCGCACTTAAACTAAGTTCTTCTGCGTTCTTAAGGAGTTGTTGTGCGGCAGGCACAAAGGGGCGTCTTGATTTCAGCCGCTGCTTTATAGGTGGTGGTCTCTTGAGTGTTGCATGGAGGAGATGGTCGGGGTCCAAAGCGCGGCGAGCGAGAGAAATCGTGGCTCCTTTACGGCGTAGCTCAGCGGGTTGGATGCCTGCTAGGATGGGTAGGCAGTCCGTTGGAGTGGGACGCAGGCATCCAGTCACAGTACGCAGTGAGTCGTTAATGGCGGTATCAATCTGGTGGGTGTGAGAACTACGACACCAGACCGGCGCGCAGTACTCAGCGGTGGAATGAACAAGGGCTAGGGTAGCTGTACGAAGAGTTTTAGCACCAGCTCCCCAGCCGGAACCCGCCAATCGCCTCAAAAGTGCGACGCGTGTAGATAGTTTTTTGCGCAGTGACTTCAAGTGCCGGCGGTACGTGAGTGACCTGTCCAGGGTTATGCCGAGGTATGTAGGTTCGGCACAGTAGGGCAGGCGTTCCCCATCAATCTTGATGTTTATCTCACGCTGTGCCTCCCGGTTGTTAAGGTGGAAGGCCGCCGACACTGTCTTTGACTTGCTGAGCTGTAGCTTCCATTTCTGGAGGTATGCTGATAGTGTTTGCATGTCTTGGCTGAGGTTCCTCTCCACTGACTGCCAGTTTCCTGCTGAGTGCAGGAGTGCCAGGTCGTCTGCGTAAGCATATTTCCTGGAGGTGGTGGGGGGCAAGTCGTAGGTGTATATGTTGAACAGGAGAGGAGCCAAGACTGAGCCCTGTGGGACGCCGTTTTTAAGTCGGCGTAGTCTGCTTCGACGACCGCTACCGGTTGTGAGGGTAAAACTGCGGTTTTGCACAAGTTCAATCATCATATGGACCATGTGTCTGTCAGAGAGCAGACGGAGTAACTTGCAGGTAAGGCCGCTATGCCATACGGTGTCATAGGCAGCCGTGAGATCAACAAACACGGCGCCAGCCTTCTTCTTAGCCGAGAAGCTGTCCTCAATGTCTTGGGTCATAAGTGTGACCTGATCTACGGTTGATCGTCCGTGTCGGAAACCAGCTTGTTCACGGGGGAGCTGCGGATCTATTATTGGTTCGACACGGGCGTAGATGAGTCTCTCGAGGATCTTGAAGGGGATGCAGAGCAGTGAGATTGGACGGTAACTCTTCGGGTCCCCTGGGGGCTTCTTCGGCTTAGGGACTGCAACCACAAGGGCTCTTCTCCAGATTCTGGGAATTCTCAGGTGGCGCAAACAGCAGGAAAGGAAGTCTTTTAACCAGGACGTTAAGGAGGCAGCAGCATGGAGTATCAACTCCGGGCATAGGTGGTCAGGGCCCGGGGCTTTACCTGGCTTTATGTGCTGGAGGGCGGCGGAAAATTCTTCCGGGGTGAACTCACCCGAGATGTTGTCCCCGTCTGGGGTTGTTACCCTCCAGAGGTCCGTCATTTCTTGCAAGACGGATCTATCGGATTCACGGTCTCTCGATTTGTATTTCCCGTTCTCCACAAGTTGTGAGGCGATGGAATTTGCTGAAACGGGACATTGTTGACGAGAGGCACGTGATCTGCCAGTTAGGTTGTTCAGTGTACTCCATGCTATGCGGCTGGAGTGCGTGAAGTCGATTGATTCAACGGCTTCTGTCCAGCGCTCCTTCCTCTTTGAGTCCAGCCTTGCCAGCAGAGCTGTGGCTGAGCTGTTGGTGTCATTGCCCTGAGGGGCGTGGAGGAAGTCGGAGTAGAGGCTTTCGCACTCCTTGTCCCAGCACGGTATGTAGGTCTTTCGTCGGCCGCGGGAGATGGATTGTTTTGCCGCTGATGTTATTGCATCACAAAAGTCCTGGTAGGCTTCTTCCACGTTGTTGGTGTGAGGGGATGGGAGATACTGTGTGGCTTCATTGGTGAGGAGGCTGTAGTACTCCCAGTTAGCCATTCTGAAGTTCCATCGATTAACAGGCTTGCTCGGGACAGGCATTATGAGCGTTGGAGCCGTGATAATCGAGGGTCGATGTTGGGACCTGGGGAACTTCTCTAGCACACGTCTGTCCGGTTGGCAATTATCGGGGTCATCACTTGCGAAAGCCAGATCGGGGTTTGTACCAGTGTTCCAGCGTCCGGAGAAGAAGCTCGCTGCACCCTTGGGATCGTGCAGTAGGGTGAGGTTGTTATTGGCTGACCATGAGGCCAGGCTTTCTCCGTCGGTGTTGGTGGTGTTGTAGCCCCAGTCGACGTGGTGGCAATTAAAATCGCCAGCATAGAGGCTGGGTTGGGGGAACACTGGGATGGCTGTTGGTGTTAAGCGTGAGGGTGGTGGCTTATAGACATTGATGATGTGATAGCCTGATATGTCTATGCATAACCACTCTATCTCCGACTGGGCACTGGACTGGTCTATTGGCGTCCAGCTCAGTTGCTCATGGACAAACGTGGCGAGGCCGTGTTTCCTGCTAATGGTTGCGCCTGCGAGTGTGAAGTTGGGTAATACCAACTTATCCACAGATGTGCAGTGGGTCTCCTGGAGGAGAATAACGAGGGCCTGATGTTTTGTGGCCAGATACTCGATGATGCTGAGCTTGCTGGCAGTAATGCCCTCGGTGTTCAGCTGCAGTACGGTGGGTCGTCGGTACTTTTCGACAGAGGAGCTGCCGCGCCCTGAGAAGGGCGTTTCCCTATCCACCCTGGGCCTGGTTTGCTCGAGTGTGACAAGCTTCGTTTTGCATATCTTTTCTCAAAGATATGGTACTGACGGGAGGGACCACGAGAAGGTGCTTGTTCTTCCCCCCCCGATATCCCCCTTATATGTGCTGTTTTTAGCGTAGCTAACATCTAGCGCTAAGATTTAGATTGCTTCTTGCCGAGCATAAACTTATCCACTCTGCTTTCGGTTCTGTCTCTACGTTAATACTGCATCGATTGTGGAAATTAATTCCCCGACTGAAAAAGCTTCTTTGAGCTCTCATTCCTGGCAGTTTCACATCAGCCTGCTTGTAGAGGCTTGAAACCATTGAGATTGACAAAGTAAAGTTTTAGATCGTTGTTGTCTGAATTATTTCATCTTTTAGGTGCCGCTGAATGGAGAGCAGTCCTTGAAATGCGTTACTCAAGCGCACACCCGGATCAACACCGCTGTTTCTTTGTGCACAAAGTTGGGTTGGTAGATGGTACCCCCCGAGAATATACATGCCCAGCAGATGAAACTTACCTGAGTTGAAAATCTTTTAACAAATCGAAATTTCACCACCTAACCTGGATTGGATACAGAATTGAACTGATGATGATGATGGCGTATGAGCGATCTTTCCAGGCTAGATTGGAGGGCAGGAAATCTTCAGCCACTCAGCAGTCTCGTCGTCCAGGATTCTCAGACCATGCGCACCGTGTGGAGGCCGGTGGGTTGGGCAGTGGTGGATGACATGGTCTGCGGTCTGTTCCGTGGCACCACACTCGCATTCTGATGAAGGAGCCAGGCCCCACTTGTGCATGTCCGAACGAAAGCGGCCGACGCCAGTTCGCAGGCGGTTAAGCCTGACCCACGCAAGCCTTGCGAGGGACATTCCTGGTGGACGGGGATCGGCGTCGGGTATGAAGTCACGGAGCGTGGAGGTGTGATTTTGCCACTCCGTGTTCCACATGTGGTTCGTCCAGTGTGCCGCACTTAAACTAAGTTCTTCTGCGTTCTTAAGGAGATGTTGTGCGGCAGGCACAAAGGGGCGTCTTGATTTCAGCCGCTGCTTTATAGGTGGTGGTCTCTTGAATGTTGCATGGAGGAGATGGTCCGGGTCCAAAGCGCGGCGAGCGAGAGAAATCGTGGCTCCTTTACGGCGTAGCTCAGCGGGTTGGATGTCTGCTAAGATGGGTAGGCAGTCCGTTGGAGTGGGACGCAGGCATCCAGTCACAGTACGCAGTTGATGGCGGTATCAATCTGGTGGGTGTGAGAACTACGATACCAGACCGGCGCGCAGTACTCAGCGGTGGAATGAACAAGGGTTAGGGTAGCTGTACGAAGAGTTTTAGCACCAGCTCCCCAGCCGGAACCCGCCAATCGCCCCAAAAGTGCGACGCGTGTAGATAGTTTTTGGCGCAGTGACTTCAAGTGCCGGCGGTACGTGAGTGACCTGTCCAGGGTTATGCCGAGGTATGTAGGTTCGGCACAGTAGGGCAGGCGTTCCCCATCAATCTTGATGTTTATCTCACGCTGTGCCTCCCGGTTGTTAAGGTGGAAGGCCGCCGACACTGTCTTTGACTTGCTGAGCTGTAGCTTCCATTTTTGGAGGTATGCTGATAGTGTTTGCATGTCTTGGCTGAGGTTCCTCTCCACTGACTGCCAGTTTCCTGCTGAGTGCCAGGTCGTCTGCGTAAACATATTTCCTGGAGATGGTGGGGGGCAAGTCGTAGGTGTATATGTTGAACAGGAGAGGAGCCAAGACTGAGCCCTGTGGGACGCCGTTTTTAAGTCGGCGTAGTCTGCTTCAACGACCGCTACTGGTTGTGAGGGTAAAACTGCGGTTTTGCACAAGTTCCATCATCATATGGACCATGTGTCTGTCAGAGAGCAGACGGAGTAACTTGCAGGTAAGGCCGCTATGCCATACGGTGTCATAGGCAGCCGTGAGATCAACAGACACGGCGCCAGCCTTCTTCTTAGCCGAGAAGCTGTCCTCAATGTCTTGGGTCATAAGCGTGACCTGATCTACAGTTGATCGTCCGTGTCGGAAACCAGCTTGTTCACGGGGGAGCTGCGGATCTATTATTGGTTCGACACGGGCGTAGATGAGTCTCTCGAGGATCTTGAAGGGGATGCAGAGCAGTGAGATTGGACGGTAACTCTTCGGGTCCCCTGGGGGCTTCTTCGGCTTAGGGACTGCAACCACAAGGGCTCTTCTCCAGAATCTGGGAATTCTCAGGTGGCGCAAACAGCAGGAAAGGAAATCTTTTAACCAGGACTTCAAGGAGGCAGCAGCATGGAGTATCAACTCCGGGCATAGGTGGTCAGGGCCCGGGGCTTTATGTGCTGGAGGGCGGCGGAAAATTCTTCCGGGGTGAACTCACCCGAGATGTTGTCCCCGTCTGGGGTTGTTACCCTCCAGAGGTCCGTCATTTCTTGCAAGACGGATCTATCTGATTCACAAGTAAATAAAGAGAAAATTGAACTGAGTCGCGAAAAAATAAACGTATTGGTCTCACGAGCAGAACGCGCAATTACGTCAAACTGACATAAGCTTAAGCAACCAAGAAGCACAAACAGCGCGAGTTTCTTTTCGATGCAATGTAATTGTTGATCAGGACCATCTACGATTCTATGTGGTGGTAAACTCAATTTGTTGGGTAGGGCAGTCAAATAGTGTTGCCAGGTTTGTTTCAGCATAAATATTATTTTTGACTTTCAGAAAAGCAAATGTTTGTTAAATCAGTTGCAAAAGCTTAAAACCTTAATTTATCATCACAGCATTAGTGTTTAGAAGTTCAAAGCAATTCAGCTACAACCTGAAAAACACAAATTAACAACAAGCTGCTGCTGTGCAACATCATCAGTTTATCTCATTTTGGCATCACTGGATGAGTCCAACAATGAGTGTAACGTTGATTTCCCTTGTGATTTCTCTAATTTGTTATTTCTGCAGGGATATAATTGGTCTCAATTTATCGACATCATTTATTTGATTTTTTCGTAACTAGACGCAGGCTACACTTGAGTGATAATTTTGGTCGAGGCTTGACTAGAAAGTATTCGCTGAATCTTTGTCTGAAAATGAACAGAAAATCTGGCAACGCTTTCATATGACGCACGCCACTCTCAGAACTTAGATGGAGTAAGTTGCAATTGCTGATGCATTCTTGATACGAAAAATTGTTTTGGACAAAACTAACAAGGAGTTTAGCCTTCTTGCAAAAGCCCACACGTGATTAAACGTGAAAAGGTGAACGTCTTGGTAAAAGTAAGAGACTGTTTACATCAGGGGTGAGCAACTTTTTAACACAAGGGCCAGTTAGGAAAATGTAATGCTTGCAGGAAGGCCGCACATCAAATAAACACTAATTTATATTTTTAGCAATGGAGTTTATCTTATGGAAATTTTGTACAAGAATGTCATCCTCCTGCAGTGAATTTAATTCAAACTGGATTTCTACAGGCGCAAAACTTATTTCCCAGGTAGGCTACAGGGGAGTGAAAAGACGAGCATATCAATTCTTAAGCTTCGAAATTGGGTAAATCGAGATGAAAATAGCCTTAATTGATGAAAAATAGCTGGAAGAAGATGAAGGGCCGCACAAAAATAGAAAAGTGCCGCATGCAGCCGCACGTTGCCCACCCCTGGTGTACATTATCTAAGCAACGTCAAATGTGACGTTTTGTGCCAACCTATGTGACGTAGCATAACGGTGCTGACACTTTTCCTTAAAGTTGACATGTGATATTTGCGACCCCTGTCTCTTGTTCTCATGCCAGTATGGACTGAATTATTCCGTTCAAATTTACAGAAAAATGTTCGAATGAAAAGGACGAAGTCACGCGGCGTTTCCCAGCGCTTCCCATCTGTCGCGAGAGGTCGCCTTCCCGTACAAAGCGCAGCCTGTAACAAACAAACTTGCGATTAGCGTACCAACCTGGATTTACCTGAACCCAACGTTTCTTGCTATTAGAAACCTGGGAGGTTTTTCATTGCCTAAAGCTTCAGTGCTTTTAGTCTGATTTTCTTTAGGAGCTTCTAACATCAGAATAAAGAAACCCAAATGTGGTGAGGTATTTTAGATAGCACAAGAATGTAAACTTTGGCTAATCAACGTGTAATTTCAGGCTAACGAAGGAGTTTTAAGGCATAGACCAGGGGTTTTCAACCTTCTATGCACCGCGACCCCCTCAGACCAATTAACGTAGCATCTCGACCTTCCATAGCTCAGTTGGTTAGCGCGTGACATCGTGAACGAAGAAGCTTCAAGATCAAGCGGCACTGGTTCGACTCTCGGGGTGTGCACTTGAGCGACGCATGTTAAGGACTGCTCTTCATTCAGCGGCATCTAATAGCTGGAATGATTTTCGGCAACAAGACTTCAACAATCGGAAACTTTACTCTGTCAATCTGGGTAACCGGTCCTGCGTCAAAAACCTCTACAAGTATGCGAAACTACCAGGAATAACCGATCAAGGCTTTGTCAGTCTACAGATTCAAAACCAAATCAAATCAAATCTCATCAAGATATTTCATAAAAGCATAAGCAAAATTTAACATAATTTGATTCACGACGACATCCATTTGTCTTGTTTCGTTTTTCTGATGCAAACTTTTGAAACCAAAAAACGTCTTATTACAGCTTTTATTACATTTCCTAGAATATTATTTCCATTTCCTATTAAGCTTGGCCACATTATAGAAAAAATAATGAAAATAAGCTGCATTTTCACCGGTTGAATGTATTGCAATCCTTTATGGGTTTATTGAAATCAGTTTCAGTGAGATGGTTAGTGCTGCATTTTCTCAAAGCTCAAAGCTGCAACGTCTCAAAGCTTAAACAAAAGAATATCCTCAGGTGGAGAAATGGTCGATTGCGAAAAAAACAATTTTTTTAATATTTTCTGGTAAAAAAGAGTTGAAAACGATACACTGGACTTTTAGGCGTCTCGCGAGGCAAGAGGCAAGTGTCCTCGCACACACCCATCAAATTTTCGCACAAAAAGGTTGTATGATCGGAACCAGGCGCGGCAGCGCAAACATTTGCCGAGTATAGTGTTCCTGTTCCATAATTTGGATCTGCTTCCAATTTGAAACCGGCACCAAGTAGCAGCACAGTACTTTCTATCTGTGAATAAGTAAATAACACAAAAATACTTGCAATGCGTCACGGTAGTCCCTTACAAAACTTTTGCTCCGGCCCAACACATCGCACATTTCTGACGTAGTCTTTTAACATGGTAATCACCTAGACCCCTTGGCATCCGAAGTCATCCCCATAAACTTACATGGCTTGAGAGAAGTCTCCGGGTTCACCTTTACACAGAAAACCAGTTGACTGATGAACTATCGTCTCCCGAGGCCCGCCGCTGTCCACGGCAATCACTGGCGTCTGTCACAGGATAAAAACGAAAATATAATGGTTTCCAGAAGACAAAGTTGCAACGGTTGCAAACTAAAAGTCACTGGGTCAAAGATCAATAGATGCGTGTTGGGCAGTCAAGCCTGATGCAGGAATAGCGATGAACGCATCACGGCAACGTCATCGAACATTCCACAAAGTTTTCAAATGAATTCGAATGTGTTGTTGCCACGGACGTAACAAGCCAAGTAAAAACTGGGTGTTCTTAACACAGAAGGGGTGATCTAATCTATTGACTGAATAATTCTGGGAATCTTTATCCTCGGACTGAGAAAGCTTCTTTGAGAGCTTAATCTTGGTATACACCCTGGGTAGAGGTTCATCAAAAACCAGCCTTAAGCCGGGAGTCGAACCAGGATCGTGTGATTGGAAAGCGATCGCTTTATTTGCCGTGTCATCCCACTGCCGTATCAACATCTATAAAGAGGGTTTTTTAACTAATAACTGTGCAAAAAGTGAAGTGAAACAAAGTCTTTGGCCTTTGGGCTGCCCTGTCTCGACTTCCCATAGCTGAAAAAGTACAATGAATAACAAAGTAATGATTGGCTAGCTCCGATACTCCACGAAGCAGATGTGTTTGTTTTGAAATATTGACTCACCTGCATGTACATAGCTTCTACAGGCACGATGCCGAAATGCTCGTTGTCAGGGGTGTAAAGAACAGCACAGGATGCGTTCAATAGCGCCATCTTCTGACTACTTTCAATAGAACGACAAAAAGAAACTTTATCTTTAAGATGCAGGGAATCTGCGAATATCAAAGTTTCTTGGGAATGAAGCAAAATAATTGCAACCTAGCGATAAAACAAGTTGGTGTAGTGGCAGCACAGCACCTACACTGCAAACTATGCTCCTAGGCTGTGTACATGACGATGGTGATAAAATAATACATTAATACATGTACATTGTACATGTATTTCGTTTTGATGACTAAATGTATTTAGACATCATTTTAATTAAAATAAAATGTATTCATGCGAACTTTGAGTTCATTAACATTTCCATCTTCCTTTATATTGCAGGGTGAACAGAAAGTCCTTGGACCAACTTATAAACGATTTATTAAAAGAAAATAAATAAAACTTCATCAAAAAGATATCACAATGAGAGCTTACAATACAAGGAATAAATTTATTTATTTTAAATGTGGCTCCCCTTCACATGGATAACTCTCTCAATTATTTGTCGGAAGTGTTTGACCGAGGCACGTAGCTTATCCTGGGGTCATTTCCGCAGGAGTGATTGCTTCAGAGCATCAACACTTGAGTGAGCAACGGAACAGGCCTTTGCCTCTAATAACGACCACATACAAAATTCCATGGGATTTAAATCAGGCGATGAGGGAGGCCACATTTCCTTGCTCCAGAATCTTAGAAGTTGACGTGAGCACCAGTCCTGAGCCCTTCTTGAGGTGTGGGATGCTGCACCATCTTGTTGGAATGTGAAGAGCTGATCTTTGTAGTGTTTCTTCATCTCTTCAAGGGTTGGAACCAAAATGTAAATGATGAAGCGATCTGAATTGATCTTAACCCCTTGTTCTACGAAAATGAGAGAATTCCAAGTTTTGGAGATGGCGGCCCACACCAGGATAAAGACGGTTTTTGATGGCAGTAACTCTTTTCACAGAATCTTTAATATCTGCTGAAAACTTTGCATAAATTCTATCATTCTGATTATTGAACTGCACTCCAATTGTGAAGAGTTTTCGTTTGAAAATATGATCTCTTGCCATGCCTGCCTTCAGTTCTCTAAGAATGTGAGCTCTTTCAAGTCTCTTTTGCTTTTGGAGAGGTGTAAGGAACTGCCGTTTTTTGATCTTGTAAGGAGAAAACTGAAGATCCTTTTCCACAATGGTTCTCATTGAAGTGTTGCTCACATTCATGTCTTTGGCCATTTGACGAATGGATCTGTTTGGGTTTCTCCTCGCCCTTTCTCGGACAGCCTTAAAGCAGTGCGAAGTCTTCCACTCCTAGGACGATCTTCAGATGTACCAAGTTCAATCTATTCACAACATGGTAAATGGTGGATTTGGAAAGTTTTAAGAGCTTAATAATCTCAGAGTTGGTTTTCCCTGCACGATGGACCTGAATGATGGCTTCTTTTTGGCTCATTTTAGACCTTACATTTAAAATTAGACCTAAATTTTAGAGAGTTTAGCATATTAAAAGGCATGTTAGTGACTGTCGTGAAGTTCTGTTCTGTTGCTTAAAGCTTTGTGTTGATTGCAGCGGCGCCGCTCACGTGTAAGGTCGCGTCTTCCTTTACACCTTTGTTGAGTTACCATTAACACGCTGCTTGGGTTGAAGTAGGGTGGTGCTAGTATAGTTTTCTGTTGCTGTTACGTGAAGGTATATTTATGTTCTGTTATGTTTTTCAGACGCAGTGCCTATTTAGTTTATTAAAGCCATTAAATGGTGTCATCTACTTTTGTTACTTAATTCTATTCGTTACAATTTAATAAACTACATAGAAATCGAAGCTAGAAGAGTTGATAGAAAGTGCAAGTCCTGAAAGCAATCGGAGATGGCCAATAATAACTGGAAATGTCTTCAACCAGAAAAGCTATCCGTAGATCCAAATTCACCAACAGCAGAAGACGATTGGAAGTTTTGGTTCAAGACTTTTACAAACTTTGTGGAAGCCATGCCTCGTGCTGAAGGAGAGGAACCAGTCAACAAGCTCAACATATTGACAGCTTTCCTTACGGCAAACACTTACAAAACTGTGTCTGAAGCCGACAATTTTGACGATGCAATAACAGCTCTCAAAAACTTGTACGTCAAGCCAAGAAACGAGATCTATTTGCGACATCTGCTTGCTACTGCACAACAAAAAGACGGTGAGTCAATTGACGAATTTGTTTCACGTCTAAATAATCTGAGCCGAAATTGCAACTTTGTCCCCGTCAATGCAGTAGCTTATAGAGACGACATGAAGAGAGACTCCTTAATCAGTGGGATTTCGTCCACACTCATAAGAGAGCGTCTTCTCGAAAATCAGACTTTAACTTTTGATCAAGCTTACGCCAAGGCTCGAGCTTTAGAATTGGCAAAAAGCACGTCAGAAACGTATTCTCACCACAACATGTGTGCTGTGCAAAGTTGTTCAACTGAGCTGCCGACAGTTCGACATGAGTACACTCAAAGTAAAAGCGAAGATTCGTCCAGCCAGGATCGCACAACCGCAGCAATAAGACAAACTAAAAAGCACATATCGAACAAGTTTACATGCTTTTTTTGTGGTAGTCGTAATTGGCACCGCAGAAATCAATGTCCTGCAAAAGACGAAAAATGTGATTATTGTGGCAAAACTGGCCATTATGCCAAGTGTTGCTTAAGTCGTAAGGGTGTTGTTACAAGCAATTGCATAAACTCACCTCGTCTAGCTTCAATGTCTACACTGCATTCTACATTTTCTAAACATGTTGTAAGTGAAGTGAAAATTAACGATGCCTTCGCTAACGCTTTAATCGATACTGGAAGTACAAACAGTTATTTAAGCAAGACCTTTGTGGACAAAAACCACATTAAATATACGTCTCTTCGTTTCGTTGCAAACATGGCTAACACTTCGTTAAAAACCGACATTTATGGTATTTGTAATGTTAAACTGAAATTTGCCAATCACTTTTATGAACAGGCAGAATTTCTTATTATGCCTGAATTGGTTTCTGACGCAATCATAGGCGATGATTTACTCGAACGCCATAAAAGTGTAACTTTTCAATTTAATGGTAATTTGCCTGAACTTTTTGTGTCATCTGTTATGCCTGCAGCACAAGTCGAATATCCTGAGTTGTTTTCACACTTGCTTCCTACATGCAAACCAATGGCTGTTAAAACTCGTAAATTCTCATCGGCTGACCAAGAACTAATTCGAATCGAAACGGAACGATTATTACGCGAAGGCCGCATAGAGAAAAGCAATTCCCCATGGAGGGCCCAGCCCTTGATCGTCGACAATGGTAATGGAAAGAAGAGGATGTGCATTGATTACAGCCAGACAATCAACTTGTATACCTTGCTGGACGCTTACCCTTTGCCATCCATTGAATCCATAGTAAATGAAGTTGCCAAGTGGAAGTATATATCCACATTAGACTTAAAATCTGCGTACCATCAAATACCAATTTGCCCCAAAGATCGCCGTTATACCGCATTTCAGTCGTCGCACGAGCTGTACCAATGGAAATACTTACCATTTGGATTGACAAACGCGGTACCCGCGTTTCAACGAGTAATTAACAACTTTATTGCAAAACACAAATTAAAATGCGTGAATGCCTACTTGGATAATGTCACCGTGGGAGGAATGACACAACAAGAGCATGATAACAATCTCGCAGCACTACTCAAAGCTGCTAAAGAAGATCACTTTACATTTAATGAAGCAAAAAGTTTGTACAACCGCACTGAAGTTTGTTTGTTGGGTTACCAAGTTGGAGCTGGAATTATAAAACCAGATCCCCAACGTATCAAAGCATTGCAAGATTTGCCGGTACCAACAACAAAGAAAGAATTGCAGCGAATCATGGGATTGTTCGCCTACTACGCCAAATGGATCTCTAACTTCTCTGCAACAGTTAGGCCACTCGTGCAAACAGAAAAATTGCCTTTAAGTTGTGAGGCTTTGGCTGCCTTGAACAAACTGAAAACGAAATTAACCCATGCTTCTTTACAACCAATCGACGAATCTATTCCTTTTACTGTAGAAACAGATGCTTCAGACTTTGCCATTGCCGCAACATTAAATCAAAACGGCCGTCCTGTAGCATTTCACGCGCGAACCTTATCAACTTCGGAGCAAATGCATTCAGCAATTGAAAAGGAAGCCTACGCAATTGTAGAAGCATTAAGAAAGTGGAAGCATTTACTGCTGGGAAGACACTTTAACTTGATTACGGACCAAAGAAGCGTTTCCTTTATGTTCGATTTAAAACATCCTTCCAAGGTAAAAAATGATAAAATACAACGTTGGCGTTTGGAACTTTCACCTTATAACTTCTCTACCGTTTACAGACCAGGAAATAAAAACATTGCACCTGACACCTTCTCTAGAGCAACATCGGCATCTGTGACAACAACATCAGAAGCCGCTTTAAAATTGCTACATGAATCACTTTGCCATCCTGGTATTACACGATTGTGGCATTATATAAAAACGAAAAACCTTCCTTATTCTTTGGAAGCCGTGAAAGCCGTCGCAATGCAATGCAAAGACTGCGCCGAAATTAAAGCAGCTTTTTATAAGCCCAAAGAGCAACAACACCTCATCAAAGCAACCCAACCTTTCGAAAGAATCAGTATGGATTTTAAAGGTCCTGTAGCATCTGCCACCAAGAACAGATACTTGCTGGTGATCGTGGACGAATTTTCTAGATTTCCCTTTGTATATCCATGTGCCGACATGAAGGCATCTACTGTTATCGAAAAATTATGTGATTTATTTTCCGTGTTTGGATTTCCGTCGTATGTCCACACCGACCAGGGTGCAAATTTTATGTCGAGCGAACTGAAAGAGTGGCTGCATGGAAAGGGTATTCCGACCAGTCGGTCTACTAGATACAACCCTCGAGGCAATAGCCAAGTGGAACGATATAACGGCATAGTGTGGAAGGCTATTCTTTTCGTTATATAATTCTATTCGTTACAGTGACATTCAATATGTTTAATTATAAAATAAAAAAAAGTCCACGGACTTTCTGTTCACCCTGTATTTGATAAACAATTCTAGCAGCAACAACCGAGGAAGCACGGTTTCGATGCAGAAAAGTTAGAGTGGTTTTCAACCAGGGTTCCGCGGAACCCTAAGGTTCCACCAGTAAGTCTAGGGGTTCCGCAAGTTTACATTCAAATCCGAGAGTCTATTTTATTATTATATGCATATTGTTTAAATATAATCAAATATTGATTAGGTTTGCCACTATTAATAAATTTGCTACACTTTAACATGTTTGCTGCGATCCTGAATTTTCGTTGTTTGCTTGTGATGCGATTACCTTTAACTTTCTGCTTTTCCCCGAAATTTCGTCGACATGTTTTCTTCACTTCAAGGAGTTCTTACTAATCAAACGATGTTTTTTGCATAAGGCAATTAAATTATTGAGCAGGGTTCCTCGAGCGTTTGGAATGTTTCATTGGGTTCCGTTCCACCAAAAAGGTTGAAAACCACTGGGTTACCCAAAGGCAATTGTTGTTGACGCGACAAGTTCTGACAGGCTTACAATATGCGAATGAAGTGTCAAGATGAATAGGCGCCAGACCAAGCAGAACTATGTGTGCATATAGACACATTGTTTGATGGTTCTCAAATATTTAAAACTTGTAAATATCAGCTAGCTTTAGTTTAGATTAGACATTTCGTCGGTCATCAAAACTGACTTATGAACGATTTAGACGCCTATCGTTTGAGTTTGTGGGGAGGCCAAGTGTATTCCTTTACGAACCTCGGACTACATAGAAAGGCCACCAGAGAGCAGTTAATCGTGGTTTTATCGGACTACAAATAATATTCAGTTACTTCCATATTGTGTTCAAAAATCTACCGTATAGCATAAGATTAAAACGATGGCTTCATATAAAAAAGTACTTCTTATTATGACAAGCATTCACTTACCTGCCAATCTGACAAGTTCTTTGTAATAAGAAACATTTTCGATGACTCTATCATCGTAGCCTCCAGCCATAACCAGATGCACACCACCCCACTCCTCATGACTCAATTCCTCGCGAAGGATGTCTGCTCAACAATCGCTGCTTTGTTACTTTTTGTTTCCAGAAACTTCTAAGTTCATGAGAAATTTAGGCTGAAGGCTCGCGGGATGTCGCGTTATTGGCTGCAGTTCAAACTTTTAGCAGTAAAAAACGTTTGCACAATGGCGCATGCTTGACTCGGCCATCAGAATTGGCGGCGGACTTGCAAGTATGCGATGAAGCAAAAGCAAAAGCAAAGCAGAAGCAAAACAATAAGTTTAGATTTTTCTTAGCAATGATTGAGGACGTTCTCAGTGAGAAGATGGCAAGTGCAGTTTTTAGTTGAAAAGGTGTGTCACTGGTTGGGGTAGGAAATATGAACCGATGTGCAAACAAGTATTAAGTGGCAAGACACAAGTTTGAACAAAAAAATGCCTGAAACGTGTCAATGAGCTGATCTACTAACAGGTAAAAGCAAGTTGATTGTCTATCTTAAAATATCAGCAAAGCCTTCGTTTGATCAGAAAGCACTTTACAAAAACTTTATGCCAAATTCCAAAAACAGAAATGTGAAATACTGGTTCACATAACAAACTTAACGAAGTAAAACACAGCGTTGAAAAGGTCCAAATATATAATTAAAACTATTACGCAAAATCAAATAGCAATGTATTGTATTACTGACATGCTTGCGGTTTTTTATCAATGGCCAAAGTTAACTCTGCCTTCGGATGGCTTTACAGGCGACTGTGGAATAATCATGATTTACAAAAGAAAACTAAAATCATGGTATATCAGGCTGTCGTTTTAACATCTCTCCTATATGGATCAGAATGCTGGGTGCTAATCGCCAGCATGTACGACTCCTGGAACGTTTTCACCAGCGTTGCCTCAGATTTATTCTGAACATTCACTGGAGCAAACATTTCCTAGATACTGAATTCCAACAGGCATCTATCTCTAGCATTGAATCATCTCTGTTAAAAAGACAACTACGTTGGGTCGGCCATGTTTCCAGGATGGACAATCACAGACTCCCCAAGATCACTTTATTCGGAGAGCTTTGCACAAGCCACTGCAATGTTGGTGCCCCTAGGAAGCACTTCAAAGACACCCTAAACAAATCACTGAAATTATGCAACTTAGACACTCGACATTGGATTAACCTTACAGAAGATAGAGATGCGTGGAGGATAACTGTGCATGAGACCGTCTCCAAGTATGAAAAAACGCGTATCACCAATCAAGAGGAAAAGCATCGGAATTTTCCATCATCACCAGTGGCAGGCTTTACAATTACATGTTATCGTTGTGGTCGCGCCTGCCAGTCACGCATCGAACTTTTTAGCAATATAAGAGCTTGCAAATGACTTAACTTTTAAATTTTTAAACTGCTATCTTCGTTCCGAAGTACTGCCATATATACTGGCAGCAACAGATTATCGCGCAGCCGTCTTTCATGCGATTTCCGTTTCAGCTTTGCCCCTTTTACTTTCACCATCAATATTAGAGGTGGGCACCCGCTACTTTTAAAGTAGCGTGCTACCCGCTACCGCTACTTGGACCAAAATAGCGCGCACTACCGCCACCCGCTACCAATTTACAAAAGTAGCGCGCTACCCGCTACTCGGGCCAACGTAGCGCGCGCTAACGCTACTTTTGTCTAAAATGACACTAAGTTAGGAAACACTCTTCAAGTCACTAGTGATGCAAAAATGACCTTGAAAACGAATGTTATCATTTGTTTACACTGTCATTTTAAAGTCGTTATAGAAAACACATTCTAAGGGAAATTTATTGTTACGCATCTTTCAAAAACACAAGCATTTCAAAATGAGAGTCACTAAGTCCTGCCCGCGTTGGCTTTAAGCACATCTTTTCCAGAGAAAAGTCTCTCCACCGCAGCACTGGAAGAAATGGGGGTGTTGTATTTAATAAACAGATGTTTTAACTCGGTATTCGAAAAGCTCAAGGACTTGCTCCTGTCCGAAAAAAAGGCGTCCACAATTGCTGTTTCCTTCTGCACCGATGTTTCACAGGATGGCGCCAACACACCAAAAAATTCATCCTTGGAGTCGTGACTGGTGTTGGTGTCACTCTTCTAAGTATCAACCTGGCTTGATGTCTCTCGCAACAGTCGAATTACATTTGTCTTGACTTTTTCTTGCAGTGTGTCAGCATCATCAGTGGAAACGTAGTGCAGAAATTGTAGCCACGGCGTCTTGAAGGAGGGATGAAGACATGATGCCATAACGTATTTCATGTCGTTGAAGCACTTGTTGAATCGTTTCTTCGCCCCTTCAAAGACTTTCACTCTCAACTCCTCACAGCTCACAAGATCACTGATCTCGGTCAACTTCTTCACGCAAATTGTAATGGTTGAAAGCAAGACTCCGTAATACGCCTTGGACTCGCCCTGGAGAATGTCTAAAGCTTGGCAGATAGGCTTCATCACACGGAGATATTCGCCGAAGTAGTTGACGTCAGCTAGAAATAAATGAGCTGTTTAGAAATAAGACAAACTACGTTGTAACTTCAAAGTTGTAAGCAAAACAAACCACACAAAATTACCCTGTAATGATTTCTTTTAACAAAAACCATCGTGTAAGAAAATTTTATCAGCAACAAATATCTTAGCTAACCATTTGTCAACACTTTTACTTCAATCAATACGATAAAACCTTATTTTCGGACATCTTTATAGCATAGTGGATGACTGATGAAGCAATGCTCACTGCATGTAGTCTATATTCTATAAACTATATACAACTTTACTTCGGCTATTATTAAAATTAAAATGAACATTATCGATTTCATACCTTGATTGCAGCATCGCAGTTCCACACCAAAAAACGAGATTCCCAAAAGACCGAAACTTTGCAACCAAACCCAAGCCTTAAAGCAGCTGGCAGCCATCGCGGACATGGCCGCTAAGTAGTGCTTGAATGACCACCGGTGCTACCTCCTCAGTCGGCCAATTTGGCCGCCGGTTTCTTCAGCTAATTATTTAATTTTGCAATAGAATGATCGTGGATTAACTGTCGAAAATATCTACAGTAGTATCAAAAAGTGACGCAAAACTAGGTCAGCACGTCATAATCACCACTGTTGTATTGTGCGGAAACATTTGCTATTGTATGGAAAATATCCAACTGCGATAACCGGCTATAAGTCTTGTTCAGTGCAGAACACCTTGACTAAGGATATATTCTATCTTCCTATCTGCACCAATGGCGCCTCAAGTTGAGTGAAGCGAAGACGGTGACTTCTGCCTTCCACCTATGTAATAGAGACTCAAACAGGGAAATTAACATCCAAAATAACGGCCGGACACTTCCTTTTGAAGCCACACCCACATACCTTATATGATCGACTGATTCGACTTGATCGGTCACATACCTTATATGATCGGTATGGTTCGACTTGATCGGTCTCTTACATACCACAAACACCTAGAACACTTACGCGGAAAAGTGACAGCTCGCTCTGCTCTCTTGAAACGTCTTGCTGGTACAAGGTGGGGTGCTAGCCCCTCAGTGCTGAGAACAAGTGGTTTAGTCTTAGTCTACGCCCCTGCTGAATACTGTGCTGCTACTTGGTGCAGAAGCGCCCATACTGACCTTGTCGATGTGCCAATCAACAACTGCCTGCGAACTGTCACAGGTTGCCTCCGTCCAACTCCAACTGACTGCTTGCCTGTCCTTGCAAACATTGAGCCAGCTGCACTAACATTGAGCCAGGTGCCAACGTGCTGTTCTTTCCCTGAGCCGTAAAGCCCTAAACCCTGGCCATCTGCTACACGCAACCACGCTGAGATGTCCACCAAAGCAGCGGCTAAAAGCAAGAAAGCCATTTGTACGCGCTGCACAAGACCTTCTGACAGCCTCTGGTGGAAGCCCTAGCAAACAGTGGTGCCACGCGGCGTGGAGTGAACAAATGATCAAGCAGCACATCCCCACTACGCCAAGTGTTCAGATCCCCGCCCAAAAACCAGCTGGGCCATGGCCTCTTTAGACTTGCCTCATCAAGGCGTAACCGTTTGCTCACTGGTGTTGGACGCTATGGTGCAGACATGCTGCGCTGGGGCTTGGCAGAGAGTGCTGCTTGTGAGTGTGGTGAAATGCAGACGGCGGCCCACATTATCAAGGATTGCCGGCTATACAGACCACCTCATGGTATGGAAGGCCTAGTTTCTATAGATGACAACACCAGGCAGTGGCTAACCAACGGATGCCCTGACATATACAGTAGAATTCGCCTATAACGGCACCTCTAGGGGATTTGCAAAAACTGACGTTATAGCCGAATTGACGTTATAGACGAACTACCGCAAACTATTCCACAACTGTCTTTTGATTAAAGAAAGAGGTGTATAATCCAATCAGGGTTACTGTGTAGCCTACCGGTACCACCAAACTGACAAAAGTCACGCAGAAAATACAGTAAACAAAGAAATTGTTTAAAATAATAACCTACAGCGAAAGGTACAGGAAATTTGCGCAATAGGCTACAGCTCGTTGCATACAGTAGTAGAGAAGTTCATTGTTTATTAGCGAAAAAGGCATTGATCTTGAGCTGTTTCGGTTTTGACACACCTGTAGACTAGAGTGTAGAGCTGCTTTTTACACGTATTAGTTTTTCACGCGGGAAAAAAAAGTTAATTAGTTTATACAGTACTGCACGTACAACTGTTGCTTTGAGTTGTTTAAAGGTCAGCTGTAGAGCTGCTTTTTACACGTGATAGTTTTTCACGCGGGAAAAAGGTTAATTCAGTTAAAGTCCCTGCTGAGAACGACGTAGCAAAATAAATGGAAGACATTTTGCAAGCAGCAGCGCTAATTGGATTAAAAGACTGACCGTTCGTGGTGAAGGTGATGGCTTAAAGTGACGTTATAAACGAACAAAATACGTCTGGGGACTAATAAAGGGTGCTGTTACACGCGAATTGGCGTTATAGGCGATGCTGTTGTAGCCGAACTACAATGTATGTAAAAGATAGGAATTCTGCCGGGACCGAGCGAAATGTGACGTTATAGGCGAATTGACGTTATAAACGAAGCCGTTATAGGCGAATTCTACTGTAGCGACAACACGAGAGAAGAGAGAAGAAGTCTTGTTTGTAATTCCCGATGTTTATTTTAACAAAGTGTTAATCCGAAGTGCTAATTTACATTGGCTGGCAATATTGTCTTTTTTATGTTGATTCAATGTTGTCGGACATTGAATCGTTGTTAAAAAGGAGAAGTACCCAGACAACAAAATTCGTCATTTTTACCCTGATTTAACCACTGCAAATGTAGAATCAATGTAAAAATGACGGATTTTGTTGTCTGGGAAGGTTAGTTGACATCCGAGGGGAAAACACGTGTCTTCAGAGTTGAGAAATGTTTCCGCTGTGGGTTAGTGACTTCACAGTTCACACCCTAAATGGTGACATCATAACGGTATAAATGGTCAGGTTTTTATAAAAGGCGGTATGCAGTTGAAACAATTTAGTGTCGTTAGATGGTCCCGCAATACCGGATTAACAATCCCGATGAAGCAGTTATTGCGTGGTACAACGATTCTATAGCAGGACGCCCAGACTTCAATGTTCAATAACACTAAGTGATCATTTTGGCATTGTTGCAAGTTTAATTCTATTTACTTGTGCTATCGTTATTTTGTAATTTGGCCTCCAAGCACGCAGATTTGGCCGCCGAGAAGGAGCTCTCGGTAGGCCACGATGGCTGCCGGACAAAAACACGAGTTTTAAGGCCTGCAAACCGATCATATAGGATTATAGGTTATATAATATAACTGCTTGACCACGCCAGTGTTGCGAAAAAAACGAGTATTTTTTACTTTAAATTAAAAAGTAGCGGGTAGCGGGAGTGCGACTAAAAAAAAGTAGCGCCTCTCCCGCTACTTTGGAAAAAAATAGCGCCGCTACTGCAGCCGCTACTCCAACTAAAAAGTAGCGCCTCTACCGCTACTTTTACCAAAATAGTAGCGGCGCTACAAAAGTAGCACGCTACTGCCCACCTCTGATCAGTATGTACGTCCAAACATCGAACACATTCTTACTGCGGAATCTTTAATTTTTGGAAAGTCCTGACAGCTCAGTTGGTTTGCGCGTGACTTCGTGAACGAAGAAAATTCAAGATCAAGCGGCGCTGGTTCGACTCTTGGGGTGTGCACTTGAGCAACGCATTCTAAGGGCTGCTCTCCATTCAGCGGCACCTAATGGATGGAATAACTCCCCGACAACGACGCTTTAACAATCGGAAACTTCACTCTGCCAATCTCGATCCCCACCAGCTGCGGCATACTGGCCAGGGTATGATAGAGCAGCCTACTTTTAAAGCACGTTTCCAAGCCTTAAAAGTGGAACGGCGAACGCCATTCCACCATCGTCACAGGACTTTTTCATCCAGAAACAACTTGTGTATGCGCGTGATTTTGCTTTAAATGAGGGAGGGTTGCACAAGACTTTAACCTCAATCTCTCAACTCAGGTTTCAGAATCGAATGGCAAGACATGGTCAAGACAATTGGGTGCAGCAGTAAATTAATCATGGCATCTTTCATGTCATGTCATGCTCTTAGGCACGTCCTGCAACAATGATACTGGCCACTGGGTGGTGCATTTCTGTCCGTTAAACTACATCGATGATGAGTTTCTTTTGCACAGTTTGTCATATATCCAATATGCACCTTGCTTAGTATTACGTCTCCTTTCTTTTATATTAAAACAGGTCATAAATAGAAAATAATAACAGTGCATTTGAAGATATATTGCAAAATGTGACAAAGATAAAACTCAAATATAATTTATATCAGTAATTGCCTTGAGTCTTCTGCTATGAAGGTTCATGCAGTGTCGAGAACATACAAAGTGGCAGATTCCGCTTTTACCAATTCTAAGAAAAACTTATCCAAATTTTATAAGCGCTGAAATATTCATAAAAACTTCTTGCTAAATTTATTCATCACATAGATTGAACTAAGAAACTTTTCAAAGTAATGTTTCTAATCGAAGACATTGGTTAAATCAAAACTCGACCATACCAAGAGCAGTGATGGCAAGACGGAGATTTTTCTTTCGTTCAAAACGATTGATTGATAAAAATACATGGCGAGAACTCTTCGGAATGGTGTTAGCATGAACAGTGAGCGGGCCTCTCAAAGCCCTGTCGAAAGCAGCTGTGTGAAGGCTCGGATGGAGAACGTGGGTTTCCATATCACTCAGTGAAGGAAAGGCTTGGCGAAATATTTGTGCTAAAATAAAATGCTTTAAAATATCCATTTCTTCAGTAAATGGATAACTTGTAGTTTTAATTTAATTTTAGTAAATTTAATTTTAAAATAATTTTAGTAGTTTTTAGTTAAATTTTAGTAAACTTCAGTAAAATTCAACTTAGTAAATAACAAGGATTGGTATCTAAAAACAGTATTGCTTAACTCTATCTTAATACAAGCTGTTTTCGTACGCGGAAAGCACGTCAAGGGCTATCTTAGCCCCATGCTAATTAAGCGCTAATAACGGGAGCTATGAAAATCACAGAGCCAAAATATTTGACCTATTGTGTGTATAGAAATTAAATTCTTACCCAACAAATTCATTGAAATAAAGTGTTTGAGATAAAAAGACGTCAGTTTTATTCTACTTTCCGAAAAATAGCTTCAAAATTGAAATTTTTTAACTTAAAGCAGGGGTCACCAACCTTTTTTGCATGCGGGCCACTTTAGCACTAAGAAGAGCTGTGTCGGGCCGCACTAATAAAATTTTAGGTTGGTTGACTCTTATGCTAGAAAAGAACGCATTTCGTACCCAGTAGCCTATCCAGTGTTACATGTTAATATTTATCTTAGAATGCCGCAGCAAAAAAATTAGTCGAACAACGCTACTGCCACATCAAGCTCCTTTAACCAGTTAAGTGCGTATGACGGAATATCACGTCATGGAAAATTTTCCTTACAGTGCGTATGACGTGATATCACGTCAAGGCGGGGTCTCACTACAAAGCGTTGTGCAGCTGTGACGTTTTGTTTTTTTTCGTATGAGAAGTTGTTGCGTTATCACGTTAAAGGTTTATTCTCAATCTCTGTATCTTTAGAATTTTTGTTTTCATAGATTTAAGAGGATTAATGCAAGATTTAATGCCGCCTCCACTCCTCTCATGATTTACATTATAAATTAGTCAGTTATAGTTCAACTCATTTGTCCCTTATCGCTATAAAAACAAGTTTTAGATTTCTATGTTTTAGATATTTCACGGTTGGCTAAATACACATTGGATGTTATTGGCAATGTTCTAGCCAAGAATTGGTATAACTGCGTGCAAATGAAGAGTTATCTAACAAATATAGCTTAGGCTACCTGGCGTAGCACAGAATGCAGATTGAGAAAGGGAAGCAAGTATAGGCCTACTTGTAAAGCTAATGATAACTTTTTGGTAACGTTTCAGAATAACCACAAGTTTAGGTACATAAATATAGCTAAATTATGGCTTCTAGGCGTAAAAGAATATGTTTGTCTGATATGACTGAAGAAGATATTGATGAGCTTCTTGCTTCAAGTTCAGATGAGGATGATAGTGACGTCATTGATATGAGGCCATTATGACGTCATTGATATGACGTCATCATATTGCAGCTATTTTCAAAGATAATTTCAAACTGAACATTTTATTAATAGATTGTTTTGCTGTAGCTTCAACACAAAAAGTGTCAGAGTCGATTGAAATTAACCACTTAAAATTGCGAAAAATAATTCCGCACTGTGCGGTCGACCAGCGAAATTTAATTACGCACTTAACTGGTTAACAACACTTTTGACTTCTTTAACAATGCCTAATAAACAAGGCCACTTGTCTTGCACACTGGCACTTGCAGCGAGGCGAACGGTTTCATCAGAATATTCATCGCCAAGCAAGAGTGGTGTCGTCACTTCGCTTCACAAAAGATATCTTGCAATTAACAGTTTCAGTAAACAAGGAAATGTTTGACACATTGCAATACAAGCAACAACAGTAACCTGCAAACATATTAGTGAAAAATAGGCTCCAATAACAGGGAGAAAGAAACCAGGCACCATAAAACAAACGCTTGTGGAAATCACCGAAAAAACGTTTCTATTGTAACTCATGAACAGTGTTCCTTCCAAAAAAGCAATGAATTGGTTTTTCATCCTTTTTGTGAGAGTCTCTAAAACCGTCTTTTTTTGATTATTATTATTAAACAGCTGTCACTTGCGGTGCTTATCAGCATAGCAAGAATTGTTGATTAACAACATTTTGCAGTAGCTACTAAGCTAAATATTTTCGTATTACAACCAGAAAAGGTCTTTAAATTTTTGAAAATATAGTATTTAGCAAATTTATTATAAATTGAGTTTGCACACTGACCTATTTTGCCAACAAAAACTTACATAAAAGGAACACTGCTCATGAAACACAATAACTGTGAAACCATACGCGCCGACTTCCGGGGGGGCGGCGCCCCCCGTAAATTTATGGTTGAGGGGCAACAAAAATGTCTATTACAAGTGGTGATTCAAAGATAAAATACTTCGCGAAAAAGATTTAGATCATTTAAACGGATTTAAAGAATGCCGAAAGCGAAAAACAGCCTAACGTTGCTCTTGACTGCAAAACAGCAGCTGATCGCATGGCTTTCTCTGGAACGTAAATTACTGAGATGCGCACGTTCACAGTCACACACTGCTTATCTTCCCGTGCGTTAGGAGCAACTTCAAAGTCAAAACGCGTGGTAGCAAAAAAGCGAATGCGAAGTTGAATGTTTATTCTCATTTCACGAGTTATCCAAGCGTCCATTAGATTTTTTTGTGACTTCAAATATGAAATCGATTTTAGCAAACTTAATCGAGTTGAAATTACGACACAACAAACAATTACGTGAATACAGCTTAAAGAAAAAATGCATTTTTCAAAACTGTCATCCGTGTTTTGCTTCAATAAGCACTATATTGATGTAAATATTGTGAAAATATATACATCACATACACTCATCAATATACACTCATCTATATGAAATATGACACTCCTGCACTACCGTGTAGCCTATACTCGAGTATAGGTCAATCTCGTATACGTCGAACCCCTACTTTTGAGCCGAAAATTGGTATTATTTCCTTCACCCGTGTATAAGTCGAATAGCTTATTCCGACACTACCATTCGATGGTTCATCTAAGAATTGGGATTGACATGAGGTATGGAAATTTCAAAGTAGATCGTAGTGTAACTTACGCTGTTGGAATAGTCACGTAACTATTCACGGCAATATTAAGTAAACCAACTAAATTAGACGCGCTGTTTTCAACGAGGTCTTCCAGCTGTGAGATCAATTATGATTGAACAGAACGCATTGTTTTGTTCGCAATGTGTGAGAAAAGGTGTTTAATGAGCTTGGTTGCAGGTTTGCCTGCATTAACGACGTCTTTTACCGCTATTATCACCCAGCTAACCTGACATCATCGTTTTATGCGCCCGCTAAGGTTTGACATCGACTTCAACGATCATGGAATGTTACGTAATAAGAACGATTATATCTTACATGCAAAAATAAAAAAATCGATCTCTTAAAACAACTCTTTCCGCTGTTTTGTCTCGTGAGCTTTGCATATTGCTCAACAAGTGCATAAAGTTTAGAATTGACAAGAAATCATTAAAATTGAAAATTAAGGTTGAATCACTGCAAATAAACGTATTCAAAACTTTGCTTCCGCCGACGCCATTTCACCTTCCGTAATCTACGTCGGCAATTTCCAGCAGCAAAAATGCGTTCATTTTGTAAACTGCCTGGAAAAAACAGCTTGTTCCGTGTATAAGTTCAACCTGTCTTTTTGAGGTGAACATCACTTGCGAACATCTCGACCTATACTCCGACAGTATTCGACTATAAAGACTTTCGATAAAAAACAAGAGAAAACACTTCGCCGTTGTTGACGCTTTGAAGGTAAGTAATTAGCAAAACGAGGTTAATAAAAGTGATAGCTGATCATGATTTTTTGCGTTTTATTTCGATAACTTCACTGTCTTGATCGTTGTTATGCCCTCGCACGAAAAGGAAATTAATCGGCTTGTTTTTTAACTGTTCCAATTATGACCTAACAATATCAATTTTTTACGTCTAGGCGTCCTGCATGTGTAAAACTAATCGTTTCAAGCAGCGGTTTTAATAAATTCGGTTTGCGACCTAGGTGTCAGTATAAACAAGACAGTAAGCTTAATCAAAGACTATTTTAATTGAGTAAAATAGCGTTACGGTTATGACGTCATCACCTTTCTCACCCCCCAAGGTTTTTTGAAAAGTCGGCGCCTATGTGTGAAACACACAATAGTGTTTACATGAAATTTACAAACTTAAAATAAGCAACTTTATGCCCACAAACAATTTCGAAAACAGACGTTTTAGTCAATCACTGGGACAGTGTGGTTGGACATCGCATTAGAATAACTTTAAGCGACCTCCACCTAGAACTACAATCTGATTGGTCGGTCGGTAGAATCGTATGCAAAGCGAAAATATGCTTCCCGGAAAGTATTTTTTGCCTTCATGCTCTTTAACTCCTCAAGAAAAGTATTTTTGGTTATACTTGTACGCTGATACCTTCCGCGGGCCGCAAACAACAGCGTGGCGGGCAGCATGCGGCTCGCCAGTTGGTGACCCCTGACTTAAAGTGATGCTAAACTAAACAAAAAATTACTTTTTCTCTTAAATATAAGGCGTTTTTGGGCGTTTTTACATTTCAAAGTATTTGCACTAATGGACGCTCTTGGCTTACGCCAATTAAGCACTTTATTGGAGGCACCTTGCTATGCATTGCGCAAAGCTCACTGCTTGAAGTTTGAGCACTTTGACAGTAGTACTGTAGGAAAATGTCACATGGAGGTATATATCTCCATGGCCATTCCAGTGTACCTTCTGCACTGAGGAGACCGGAAGGTCGAAACGGTGTGCACTGTCTGCAGTTACACTAAATTATATATATCTAGCATTGCACGAAAATGTCTAGCCATCTGAGACAAAATGATTATTGTGACGGGCAGGAAGGTAGAAAAATTACCAGTGTAGGTTTAGAAAATTCGCAAAGAACACAAACTAAAAGCCAAGAAATTTCACATTTCTAGCATATTTCCTTCTGAGAACTGAGAAATATTTCACTACTAGAGTTGGGCATCCTCATAAAACCCCGCGTCGCTACAGATAGGGTTAAACAATAAGCACAATGTCTAACATGGGAGTTAGTCATTAAAGGATGGGAAGAAATTTAAAAATTTAACTACAATAACTAACAACCGACTTAAAAGCGGTCTGTGCATCAAAAACTTCATGAAAAAGACAGTGAAATTGTATAAGACAATCCTTTAACCTTTATATCCCTTCTGAATCCCTCATTTTTTGTTTATTTTTTTAAGATACCGTACCCAGCTTTTAGATAGGTCATAACTTAAAACAAATGAATGTTTCTTTTTGAGAAATATTTGTCGCTGAAATGAAAACAGAGAAGTGAGTGACAAGGAGACGTCGGGCAGGAAGGAAAGCATGAAAGAAAATAACAAGAATCATGTGTGACAGAAAGGTGTCAGAAAAGATTAAAGGAAAATTTTATAAAGCAATGGTAAGACCAGCAAAATTGCATGGAATGTAGGCGGTAGCCCTGACGAAAACACAGAAAGGGAAAATGCAAGCTGGCAAAAAATGAAAATGTTGCGATGGCCTCTGGGGCTGGCAAAGCAGGACCGAGTAAAATTGAAATCATAAGAAAACAAACGCAATTTGCAGAGCTGAAAGAGACACGCCTAAGTAGTTAGGCCCCGTCGTAAGGAGAGACAAAGATTATGTCGGAAGCGGAAGTGGCACTCCTTTACTTTACACCAAATAAAATGCTTCAACAACTACTCATCCACATTGGAGTGGCATTCAGGTTCAACTTGGTCTCATCATCGTCCGGTTTGCATGTAAACGATGAATGCATTGAAAGCCATCGTTTATCACAACATCAACACATAATATAATTTCCTGATTCTCAAGTGAATCATACGTGTAAAAACGTTCATGAAAATACTTCAAATTCAAGTTTGATCATCATCCAGGCCTCGAAATTCCGGCGGTCATGGCGGACATGACCTCCGGAATGACCTCGAATGTCCGCCGAAGCCGACTCATTGGTCGGTCATAAATGACCGCCGCAAAATTCTTGACAAAAATAGAGCTAATGCAGCAAAAATATATTTTAAATTTGAATTGTTACAATTGTTTGTTTAACGCGAACAAATACGGAGCTGAAACAATAATAGTACGGGCAATTGCTTTAAAGATCACATTAGAGTGGCGTGGTTAACGAGCTGATGGCAAAAGTAGCCATTTTTACATCATTTCAACGCCTTGCAATGTTGCCTTAAAATAAAGTTGTCTGAACTTTTCGGTAGGATATGTATTCTAATTTCAACAATGAGGATTATTGCGTTACATTGATCGTTTGTTAAAAAGAAACGTCACAGAGAAGCAAGTCTCAGCTGGGTTCCGCACGTGCTTAGGCGAATGTGGCGACCGTATCCACGCTGATGCTGATAGAAATAGAATTTCTGCACAGAAGGGAGTGTGTTAGACTAACACTATTGTGTTAGTTAGTTAACACTAACACTATTGAGGGCTAACACTATTGAGTCACTGATGCGCATTTGTCTGGACGGTCCTGAGCTGGAGATTTACGATCCCACGCCGGCAGTAATCGCTTGGCACAACGATTCTATAACGCGAAAACCACGGAATAAGTGATCGTAGTTGCTTTTGTAATAAGGAAATTTGGATTGTTGTTTTCAATTGTGTTTATTGCGTCGTTACACGACTGTCATTAACGCACTGATTTATTTGCAAGCAATCTGCTCCAGTATACTTCAGGGCCGGTTAATTAAGCCATAAACTATTGCAGAGTTATTCTGTTGTAGAAAATCTTCTACAAACACGACTACCGTACACAATACTGTAGTGTGATTTTGTGCAAAATCTACATGCAAAAATATGTCCGGTTGAGATATTAAATGTCCGCTGAAAGGGCCAGTCCGGTAGGACATGCTTGACCGCCGGAAAAAAGTACAAATTTCAAGGCTTGTCATCACTTTGAGTTGTGAGAGTCCAAGTGAGGTGCTACCCTCCTAACGGCCTGCCGGCTTCTAAAAGCCAACATTTCTCTACTGCATTCCTAGACAACAAAACAATCGTTTATTTACATTGATTGAATGTGTTAAATTGGTTGAATCAATGTAAAAAAAGCGATTGATTTGTTGTCTGGGTTGGTATTTGAAACAAATTTTTTCTCCAGTCGCGTTCCTATTCCATACGTTTTCTCCACATTCGCAGCTGTTTTTCACAAACAAGGCAAAGTCTCTCACTACGAGAAATAGGCTATTGCTGATAAAAGTTTCGCAAAAAAGTTTGAGCGTCAACTTTGATAAACCCGAAGACTAGCTCTAGGTTTTATCAAAGCTCTACATGGGTCTAGCTCTAGCTCTAGTTCTAGTTCTAGCTCTAGCTTTAGCTCTAGTTCTAGCTCTAGCTCTACATGGGTAGCAGGGCATATAACTGCAAATACGTTTCAGGTCTTTGTTTGAGTTGTTATTACCTAAGTGCAGACTTGGACAACTAGATAATTCTAGTTGTCAATTTCGATGAATTAGGGCAAAATGTTAGTAATTCTAATTCTAATCTAATTTGGTAAAAACTTATTTATTCTAATTCTAGTTCTAATCTAATCACCGGTTTTGCTAAAAATTCTAGTAACTTGTCCAACAGTGTTTTTCAGCAAATGAAAGGAAACCTCATGCAAGGAAAATGCAATAAAATGATCAAGATCAAAGTGCATACTATTATTCCATCACTTAAGTAGCTAAGTCATTAAAAACTCGATTAGCTCATCAATTCACTTACATCACAATGTCTATTATGACGTAAATGGTTTTGGTGCAGTGATGGGAGAATGACACTTTGAGCTTTGATCCAGAGTTGCCCATGAGCTGCCATATTAGCGTTTTTATCCAAATAGCAAAAAAAATATGTGACGACTGCATCAAACTAATTCTAATCTAGTTTAAATTCTACTCTAGTTTACGAAAACTTAGCTAGCTCTAAAGTCTAGTCTAATTTGTAAAAACTATAATAGCTCTAACTATAATTATAAGCTAATTTCAAAAAGCTAAAAAACTTCTAGTTGTCCAAGTCCGCCTGAGTGGACGCAAAAAACGATGTTAATTAAATACAAGATTTTTAAAAACACGAATTTTGAACTGATTTTCTTTGCTGCCGGGCGCAAGAAGTTACCTACCGCAAAGAAGCTCTGGTAGGCCATGCTTGGTCGCCGGAAAAATAAAGGAGCTTAGAGGCCTGTAGTGCAGTTATCATGAACTCATTGAGCACAGTTTCTAATAGACAGTTATGTTCGATTTGTTTTGTTTGTCGTATCCAGGCTTAAATTTGTGTAAAGGATGACTGCCTTTTTATGGTTCTTTAACGGAGAAGAGTTACTCGCAATCTGCTTTCAGCTTAGAAAATTCAAGAAATTTGGTTTGGGCCTTAACAATCTACTCATCCAGTACCAACATTTAATTACAAATAAATTACTGAAATGTTTGTGAACAATCAAAAATTACAGTCAGTGCTTTATGATGTCACAATACAAGCGTGCTCAATAAAGAAATCCTGCTTTGCCTGTGTACCCTCCTGCTTTGAGCGTCAGTTTAAACTTGACGACAGTAAAGAAATTATAAAACTTTTGTAACTCTATGTTTGACTGATTTCTCACATAGTATTGCTTCAATGAGGTTCCGCTTATCTGACAGCAAATCGTCTAGTTTGTTTAATTTACTGGCATAGCCGTTTGATAGCAGTTAATTGTAGGATAATGCAAAAAAAACACTGAACTTTAAGTATAGTTTGCTGCAAATATCGTAAAACTGCTAACTAGTTGTTTAAAAACAATTAGCTAGATTCTTCATTATCAGATTAACCCAAAAACCTGGATTTCTATCAGCATCAGTATACTTGAAACTCTTCTTTTGCGCCGTCTGTTTGATGTTTTGACGCCAAACAAACAAAAATTAAACAAAAACGAAGTAGCTTTCGAGATGAACAAAGTAAACCTGTAAAATGGCTATTGACCAGGAGGAGGTGAGCCATCCCAGTCGTCCTCTCCTCTATCCAATCTAGTGGCCTCCGATACAACCACTTGAAGAAATTTTGTCGGTTGGTCAAAAACTTATCAGGAAAGTGACAGTAAAACACCACCCTGGCGCTGGTCCCCCACCTGCATAGATTAAAGGACAAGAACAGGTAAAAACTAAATGCAAAAAAAATAATCATTGCAAAAATAGAATTATTAATCCCTTACTCCAGTGCTTCTCAACCTTTAGTTTTGGCGACCCAAATATTAAAGTTAAATTAATAGCGAAGATTTGGCGACCCTATTTCCAAAACTACATTTAGCACAACGCTCTGTAGGCTATGCATGAAAAATGAACCACACTCATATATAACACGATTAAACATAACAACAAAATGTCGAATTTAATTAATACGAGCCTTGACTTTGTATTGTTTCAAAAAGTTTGTCAAAATTTGGGGTTATCTTGCTCAGTGCCAATCTCATGTCATCTTCAGGTTGAAGACAATTTCTCTCCTTTGTTTTGATGTGAGCGCAGAAAACCCGCTCTCACACAGGCAGGTAGTAAAATATGGCAGGAGAGCTTTTACTGCGTGCGTGCCAACAACAGTCTTTTCATTCTTGACTTTTGTCCAAAATTAACCAAGGGTTTCTTTCTGTAATTCCTCTTGAAACCCAAAAATGCTTAGGTAGTTTTCAGGTAAGGTATCAACATCAATAGCAAATTTTAAGGATAATGAAGTCAAATTCTCGTATCAATGAACCCAAATAAGTTACCCACAAGCTGGACATCGTCAAAGCCTAACTCCGTACCTTCCAGTAAGCTAATTTCAAAACAGTAAATGATGCTGTTTCTGGGACGCGATCTTCCTCTGCAACAACTTTAGCTTTTCCGTAAAAGCAATCAGTTTTTCAGATACATTGACCAACATTACAGTAGCCTATGTTTGGTTCTTGCAAAAATATATTCAAGATGTTCAGTAGCAAAAATATATCAGAAAGATAGGCTACGCCACAAACAAAATCCACTTTTGATCAGCAAACTTTTCTGCCAAGCTATGCTTCTTGTTTATCAAAAATTCCTTCACCTCCTTGTGCAGAGTTACAAATCTCTCTAGTACTTTGCCACGAGATAACCATCTCACATTAGAAAAGTAGCCTACAACAGATGTATTATATGCATTCTGCATTAAAAATCTTCGCATAATTTTTGCGAAGATTTTATAATCTTATTTTGCAAAGATCAAGTTTTTGTGTGGTTTTTGAAGCAATTAATTGTTACAATTCCCTAGTCTAGTGTGTAGCCTACTATTGTGTACACTTCACCGCAAAATGTGTGTGGTAAAACCGTAGGGTGAAACTTGCGGCATAGTTTGAATAGTGGAAATTACGAAAACTAAAGTAGTGGTAGGCAGTTTAAACTTTGCTCAAGAGATATTATCTTTTATCACCACATCTTGCAGCAACCCAGCCAAATGAAACGGCGACCCAGTTTTGGGTCGCGACCCAGGGATTGAGAAGCACTGCCTTACTCAGTAACCTGTTTTGGCAACATTTAACAGTCAACACGATATCCCAGTAAACACTGGTGAAATGGAGAAATTAAAGCAGAGTGTATGAAGTGAATCAGACAACAATTTAACAATACTATGATTTCTGGAGGAAATCTGTCGATCTGTTTAACTTACCTTAAAATTGGAATACATACTGAAATTTGATCACAAAAGATAACATCAGGTGACAGACGTGATACAAAGACAAGATAAAGAGCAAGATATATCATTCGTGCATAAGCCAGCAGGGCATGAAACATGCCAAATATGTGGAGTGGGATCCAATCGCCAACCATAGTCACAGAAAATGAACCATCTTTCGTTTCTGCAAAAACAAACACAGTTTAAGCCCGAGATTTAAGAACGAGATGTTCGGTAATTTGTTTTGCATTGCAAATGGGTTTTGGAACAATCTAATTTGGTATTGTCCAATTCTGGAAGAAAATACTTCTTCTTCTATCGAGTTTTCTAAATTTGGTTGATACACCACAGATTGACACATTCTTGCGCGACGGAGTTGTATGTTGAAAGGTCCCACTTGCTGCACTGGGTGGTAAGTTGAGGGCACAGAAGATGGTCCGCTATTTACTTCTGAAACTGCTTTTACAACGGATTTGCCAAAAGGTGGATTATTATCAAAGGCTTAATTAGGGGTGTTCAATTTCGATTTTCGATTTCGATTAAGGTGATATTCGAAATTCGTTTTCGTATCAGCCATATTCGAAATTATAGCCGCCCTTTCGGCTGAACGCGGTTGAAAGTAACGCGAGTGACACGAAATCTGTCTTGTCGCATTTTGCAACCGAAAAAAGACTTCGACGCATGTGCATCGTCGATCACGTGACTATCACACGCTCTCGCGGGTCCAACGGCCAGTCCTGCACACGTGCGTTGAGGAAAGCCGTGCGCAACGTCGTTGTCTTCCACGCACGTGCAGCCAACGGGAGGTGACAGTTCTTCCGATTCCGATAGCCCCAATGTTGAACCAACACAGGCGACGCCATCAGGCGATGAGCGAAGACGCCAGACCACTCTGACGAAACTCTTCTCCATGGGCAGGGTCCAGACGGAAGACTCCAACAACAGTGATGATGATGAAATCAGCTCAATCTTTGTAAAGCTAGCTGAGAAGGTGTTTGTGATCCCAGCGACCTCGGCTCCAGCGGAGCGATCGTTTTCAAAAGCTGGCCTGACAGTCACGAAGCTGAGATCTCGACTGACGGGTGACCATGTCGATCAGCTTGTGTTCTTAAACACCAACATGGGCCTGGAGCTGTAGACGTTATTTTGTGTTCTTTTTTCGCAAATTTTCATGGCGTTTTTTCGTGTTTTCTAGCGAATTTTCATGGCGTTTCTTTCAATAAAATCACATTTTGCAGTGTGGTGAATAGTTGTGATATTCGAAATCGAAATTCGGAAATCGAAAAAAATTAAATTTCGAATATTAAAATAATCGAAATTGAACACCCTTAGGCTTAATAAGGATTGATTCCAGCTAAAACCTATCAGCAAATGAAAACATTTCAAATGAATCATTTTTAACTTGTTGTTTCAAGATGCTTAAGTTTTTGATGAGCAGTCAATCTTAGATTTCAATGTAAAAACATTGGTGTTTTCTTATTAGGAAGGAAAAATTAATTTTGTTCAGTTTTTCAAGCAAACCTGACAAATAATATAATTTCAAAAGCCAGATGTCATTATGAAAATGGTGGACAAAGTCTAAATGTTTTCTGTTAAAAAAATCACGACTTTATTTTCCACATTAATGGCTTTTTTGAAGTTTTGGCTTTTGAAAGCCACCTTACAACAACCAATATAGAGGTTCAGTTCAGTTTATTTTTTGTTTTGTTGGCGAAAAAGAAAGACACAAAAAGCAAAAACACAATAAACACAAACAATTCGCACAACAAGGATGGCAGCAAAAGACCAAAAGGTCACCAAAGTCAGCTGCCACCCAAACATTTAAACAAAATACCCAAAATTAAGAACATTAACACATATAGCACAATACCAGCACTTCACATAATACATTAACAGTGGAATAACACAGGGCAACATAAAAAAACTGTGTAGAGAAATAAGTGGATGATACGTTTCAGGAGTGATCATTGTACAAATTCTTTAATAAACATTTATATTTAAATTTAAAAACATTGTAAGACTTTTCTTTTATTTCTTTTGGTACTTGATTCCATAGTTTCACTCCATTAAAACATAGCATCTTCTTACCAGAGTTTGACGTTGTAGAAGGCAAATATAAATCATTCTTTTGGTTCTGACGGGTTTTATGATGGTGAATTTCGTTTACAAAAATAAAGCAGCCAGCAAAGGCCCGGGGCAGCATTTTGTGCACATATTTGTACATAAATTTTGCAGTCTCTCATTTAATAATATCGTCAATTCTAAGCACATTAAATTGGAGATAAACAACAGTTGTATTTGTTGACCTCGGCAAAAATAAGCAGGATTGAATGAACTTGTTTTGTAACACTTGTAGTGGAGCAAGCGGTGTCCGACGTTTTCTTCGTAAACAGTTCTTCGTAAAGCAATTCTTCGTAAGCAATTTTTCGTAAAACAATTCTTCGTAAAGTTAATTCTTTGTAAAACAATTCTTCCCAAAGCATTTATTCGTGCATGCAATGGAGATTTGATGTATACGAAGAAATGCTTTACAAAAAATTCTTTTACGGATTTCATTTCACCAACAACTGTTTACGAACAATTGTTTTACGAAGAATTGCTTTACGAAGAATTGTTTACAAAGAATTCGCCTATAACCGGAGCAAGCAATGTAGAGTTTGCTCTTCCCCAAGTTATAATCGAGTATTGGATCTTGGATTGAAACAAAGCATAATATAAAGCTTGTAATATTGTTAAAGGGGCAATGTATCTCAGCTTAAATGCTATGCCGCAGACCTTTGCAAGCTGCTTTCTAAGATTAATAATATGACTATCCCATGTCAATCGCTCATCCAAAGTTACACCTAGATAGTTTATACATTTCTTCCTTTCGATAGATCGGCCACTGATGGACAAACCAAAATTTTCTGCTGCACTTTTTTTGTTGCAGAGGATCATATAAGTAGTTTTACTATAATTTAATGAAAGTTTATTGGATTTCATCCACACATCAATTTTTCCTATTTCTCTATTAACATTTTTTTTGAGAGATGACAGGCATTTATCTGACATATGAAAGTTTGAGTCATCAGCAAAAAGTGTAGTTGAAAAAGAAGATGCATTTGGAAGATCATTTACATAAAGAAGAAAAAGCAAGGGACCAAGGATTGACCCCTGTGGGACACCACATTTAACAACATTGAAATTAGAATTCTTACCGTTAATTTTTGTACTTTGCATTCTATTTGTTAGATAAGATGTTAAAACGTTTAAAAACTTGCCACGAAAGCCATAATGGTGAAGTTTTTTTAAAAGTATGCCATGATCAACTGTATCGAAAGCTTTACTTAAATCAACAAAAACCGAGCATGTGTATTTGTGATCATTCAAGTTAGAAAGTAAATCATCATAAATTTTTGTCAATGCTAAGCTTGTTGAATCATTTTCACGAAAACCATGTTGAGCTGGGGTTAAAATATTATATTTGTCAATAAAATTCATCATCCGTTTATATAAAAAAATTTCGAAAATTTTGGTAAAAGTTGGCAATAAAGAAATTGGTCGCAAATCTGTAAAGTGTAAAGGTGAACTAACTTTTGGTACAGGTATTATCAGACTCTTTTTGAGTACATCAGGAAAGATTTCTTGCAAAACACATTTATTCAGTACTTTTGTTAAAAAAGGGCATATAATTACAGGTGCACGGTCGTTTGGTCGACAGACATTTGGTCGACAGGACGTTTGGTCGACAGGACGTTAGGTCGACAGAACGATTTATTTTAGGGTTAGGGTTAGAGTCAGGGTTAGATTAGGGTTATGGTTAGTTAACTAATCCTAACCCTAAAATAAATCGTTCTGTCGACCTAACGTCCTGTCGACCAAACGTCCTGTCGACCAAACGTCCTGTCGACCAAATGTCTGTCGACCAAACGTCCTGTCGACCAAATGACCGGGTACCTAATTACATTAGCCATTTTGATAAATTTAGAAGGTATTTCAAAAATGCCTGAAGCTTTATTTGCTTTGAGGCTCCTTATAGCAATCAGATACTTCTAGTTCTATCTCGTTTATATCAGGAAAGCCAAAAAAAAAACATTTTCTGTTTAACATGAATGATTCAAAATTTACATTTGAATTTGGAATTTTAGCTGCCATTGAAGTACCAATATTTGTGAAGTAAATATTTAATAAATTAACGAATTCAATAGAATCTGTTTTATAGCTTTTATCATTTATAGTCATAGTTGAAGGAAGCTTTTTATTATTCGAATTTCTTTTCCCCTCCATCATCTCATGAATGATCTTCCATGTTTTCTTGGAGTCACTTTTTGTTTCTTCAAACTTTTTTTTATAATGTTGATTTTTCAGTGATTGTTTCAAATGATTCAGCTTATTGCAATATGCTTTGTATTTCCTCTTTGCTGATTCATTTTTATTTTTTATCCAATATCTAAATAGTCTGTTTTTTGTTTTAATAGATTTATGAATGCCTTTTGTTATCCATGGTTTGTTAGAGAGCTTAATTTCAGTTCTCGACATGTTTCTAAGTGGTGCATGTTTATCTAGTGTTACTTGAAATCGCATAATAAAAGAGTGCATCAAGTTGTCTGCATCATCACAATCAGTATGTACTTCATTCAAATTAGACTCTAAATCGCATAAGAAGCTGTCAAGACAAAAGTTTTTTAAGCTTTGAATGTTTTTGGTGGGTGAATTACACACTACATTTTTATTTTTAACACATAAGAAAATAGGTAAATGATCAGAAATGTCATGTAAGCAAATGCCATAGGCATTTTAGTTACAAGTTATGTTTGTGTAGATGTGATCTAGTAGGCTTGGATTAGATTCTCCACAAAATCTAGTTGCACTTGTTATTAATGACTGGCAGCCTGCAGCTTCAAGGGCTTCTTTATAATTTAATACTGCAGGAGACCTTGCAGCCTTTAACAAGTCAATATTTATATCTCCACAAATTATGTATTTACATCGAGAGTTTTCTAATTTGTTTAAAGAATCAACTATTTTGTCTTTGAATGCAGAAAAAGTGTAACTAGGATGACGATATATGACTCCTACAATAATACTTGGTGAGTTTTTTTGCACAATTTCCACCCAAAGATTTTCACAATTGGGTAAATCAATCAAAAGGTCTTTTCGCTCATTAAATATATTGCCTTGTTTTAACTAAAGTACAACACCACCAGCACTGCTACAAGAAACCTTATGTAGCATGACATAGCCTGGTAAAAAATAATTAGGGAACGAGTTAGGACCAATTTTTGTTTCTGAAATGGCAAGAATATCAGGAGAATGATTGACAAGTTGAATAACAACAACGTGGTTAGGTGGTACAACAACGTGCGGAGCCACCTTCGAAAGGGGAACCTTGAGGCGGTCAATGTTCAAAATAAGAGTACGTGCAAGCCGTCATCAAGCCCCATTGAAATCTATTGACATCCAACCCTTGCAAAAAGGGAACAAAAAATATAAAATTTACATTGTTACGAAGCATTGTACATAAAACGTAACAATCCACCTTAGAACAGACAATTAGTATGCTTGCAGCTCAAAACATTTTCTGGACATTTGACCAAAGGTGAAGACCAGTTGCAGTTCCTTTTGCAGCTTGTGTCTCAGCATCGCAAACGCTTTCCTCAAGCATCAAAGAACACCTTAATTGGGCAACAGTGAGTGGTTGGTAGCCATAAAATCCTTGTTTTAAACAGCTAACACCTATTTTGTCATAGTGGGGGGACCCAATATGACCTAAGACCTTGTGTGAACTTTGGCAATAACCAACAGACTTATAGGCTTACTATTGTACAGCAATAATACAACTTTAGAACACATAACAAAATTTAACATGAAAATCGAAAATTTGAAAATTCACTTTATAGTACTATTACTCTTAGCCAAATCATAGAGCTCACTTTGCTGATTAAAATGAACCCAAACACTTGTATGTTAGCATGAACCGTTTTCGAAACACAGCCATTTTAAGTTTAGGCTTTTATGACAAAATCGCCAAAAACTTTAGGGGGCTTGGGGCACCCCTAAACATTAATATTTTTCAAAAACATTTTACGCAAGTTATTTTTTCTGGAAATGGAAACTTTTGGCAGGGTAGCCCATATCATTTTCAAAAATTGATTTTTTTGAACCACCCTAGGGAACAAAGGATGTAAAATTTACATTGTTACGAAGCACTGTACATAAAACAGACTGGTAATTCTGTAAATCCAACGATTGAATATTATTCAATATTCAGACATTGAATCAACATAAATACAAACTGTTAGGTTAATTGGGTTGTTTGAACAAATCGAATGGCTTTTGTAAAGGTTTCTCAGGTATAATTAAATTAGCCTAACAGTTTGTACAATAGAACTTGGATAACTCGTCAGTCGTCACCCCAGGGGGAACAGAAAAAGTGACGACTTACGCGAACTGACGACCAATGCAAACAGCTAAATTTTGTCATTGTTTCGCATTGCATTAATTTCATGGTGCTCTGCAACCTAATTAAATGCGATAGTGGTAAAGTGAGACGAAGAGGAAAGCGAGAAAAGAATTTAATTACGGTACACAATAAAGTAACAAATCCCCTTCTTTGAATTTGGTTACAATTTCATACTTAGCTTGTAAGTTTAAAAACCACTTTAACTTTCTCTTCGACATCCAGCGTTGCTGCAACTTTTGTTTACATGCAACAGTATTGTCGCAAATGAACCACGCACGTGCTGAACAGCGCTTCTCTTATCGGCAACAGAGCACGTGCGTCGTGCGTGCACACCCGCAATCGACCTTCACCAGACCAACATACTCCACGCATGTGCGTCTGGCCCGATAGAGTGTGTGCGTGCACACGTCTTAGCGCAGTAATTTCTTCTCGAAAGAGTGTAAATGCTACATCAGCAATCAGCATTTGGGTGGATGACAACATAGACGAATTTTACGTCCCAGGGGAAGAAAAACAGTGACGACATAATCGAATTGACGAACTATGCGATGACTACTTAACCGAACTTGATTGTGAACAAAAGAGAGGCATTCTGCCGGGACCTAGCAATCATTGACGACTTCGGCAAACTGACGAGTTTTCCAACGGCGAGTTATCCAAGTTCTACTGTATTTACAATTTATTCAATCGTTGGATTTACAGAAGGCGTGGTTGGATTTTAAAAAAATTGCCGAATAAGAAACTCGCCGAATTGGACTCGCCAAAACGGGCCATTACGATTATGTCATTGAGCTTGCGCTAATGCGCTAGTCAGATGTACTGTGCAATTTTTTGTTTTTTCTTGAGATTTAATAAACCATTATATTTTATTCAGATGTAGTTAAATTGTATATAATATGTTATTCCTGAAGATGACATCTTGTGTTATATAAATGTAATAAACTTGAATATGCGTTCTACTGGTGTAAATTAAGCTAAAATATCACACGATGTGTCGAGTGACAATCTGCGATCTTTTATACATCGTGTGATACTGACAGTTTAGCTGAATTTACACCAGTAGAACGCATCATGTTATTTAACTAAATGCTTGGTGAACATCCTCATTCAATTTTCAAACTTGAATATTTAAGTTAATAACGTTGCTCGGCTTTGCATGCCTATGGTTCACCATATAAATTTACAAAATATGAGTATCGAGTGAGCAACTCTTAATTAAGTTAATAATTTCACAGCATCTTGCACAACAGCATTTAGATGAGGTTTACTAGCTATAAGTTTGGTGTTTGGAGGTTTGGTGAGCGGAGGAAGAGGAAGGGGGCGCCCGAAAACAAGATGGCTTGACACGATTGTAAATGACAGTGGCATGGGAGTGCATGAATTGAAGGAGGCTGTGTGGGATTGAGAGATGTGGAGAAAGATAACGTATAGAGTGACCGAGAGTCGTAAACGACTGAACGGATGATGATGATGACTAGCTATAAAGATCTCTCAATGAATGATAGCCAACAATGGGTAAAAGTAATATGTGCATGACTCACATATTGCACTCTTGCATGAAACCCAGCTGTATATCCTGTCATTGCAGCGCTGCAGCAGCTCCCTCAATACAGGGTCATCAATAGTTAATGTTACAAGAGATCCAATTCAAAAACTGGCAAAGGAGGCGAACGTGGAACCATGTTCACAGTTCTCAAGAAAGATTTGAACATGAGCCCATTCAAACACATGAAGAAACAGTTGCTAAATGCCTTTACCATCGAGAAACGTCTCTCCAGAACCAGAACTCTGCTCTCACGCATTGAAGGAGGAGGCACGCTGCCAAATCTTGTGTTCAGCAATGAGAAGAAACTTGATGTCAAGCATCATTTTAACAGTCAGAATGATCGTGTTTGGTCAAGAGATGGTGACGTGGAACCCCAGGTACCGGGTAGTCATTCGGAGACAAGGGGCGGCATCAGTGATGGTATGGGCCGCACCACCGCAGTCAACGAATTAGGAAGGAGTCCATTGATTTTTGTGGACCAAGGAGTGAAATTGAACCAAGAAAACTACCAAAATGATATTCTTGAGGGTTCATTGTTGCCTTGGGCAAAGAAACACTTCAAAAAACGTAATTGGTCATTCCAACAAGATTCTGACCCTTCACATGGAGCTAAGAGAACGCAAAACTGGCTTTCAGCTTCAATGTGCCGTTCTTTATTTCGAAGGAAGAATGGCCTCCTTCACCCCCAGACCTGAACCCCTTAGACTTTGGCATCTGGTCTTACCTGGAGAGCAAGGTTTCGACTAAACAAAACCAAAGTTTGGAAGCACTGAAGGCTAATCTGAAAAAGAATGAGCTAAAATACCTCAAAGAGTTATTCGTGACTCTTGCAGGTCCTTTTCGAAGCGTCTCCGACTTGTTATCGACGTAAATGGTGGACACTAGAGTGTTTCATTTGCTCCCTTTATTTGAATTTTGTTCTGTCCCTAAGTTAATTCCGTTTTATTTTGGAAAAAAATAACCTGGAAATAATTTTTAATTTCATGGCCCCCCGTTTACTCCTTCCACCGCGACTCCGAAATTTCTGCCTACTCCAATCGCCATAACTCAAAAACCACTTTATAGACATGGGTTGTTGGGTATCAAAGTTATTGGCATACCCCACTTTAATTCAAAAATGCTGCCAAAATAACAATCTGAGCAAAAAAACATTGTTTTTCATTTTTGCACAACATAAGAAAAGCAATATGTTTCTCGGCAGCCGATTTGTAGCAAGAATTGACAGCGATATATATTTTTTTTTTGTCCTACTTAATGAGCGTTAGCTGTTGCTGTGTGATTCATGTCCCACTTGTTCATGATTCATGTCCCACTTGTGTTGTCGTCATTGAATTTTTATCCTCCAGGACGGAAAAACATCATTGAAGCACAGCACATAGTAGGCAATTTTTGCAGCACTCGCTTTGGAGTTGCCTGTAATACACTGTTTCCAGTGACTTACATTAGTATGACTGGAATTTTTTTTAACTACGCATTACTGGATGGAGGCAATCATTTTGACCTTTCTTGCACAAGAAAACAGCAGCACAGTGGTTTCAGTAGCTGTAATTAATGTAAACACTCTTTGGTGCGAAGACCAATGCGCTAAGCACAACCCACCACCTTGCTGCCTGCTTAATGGAGGTTGTGTGAGTGTGAGCCCCTGCTGTGCTATTACTTATTGTGATGTCCTATTACTTCATAGATGGTTTTTGATAATGTTGTGTCATGTGATTAATTTTGGTGTTGTGTCAGTTGCCACTTATGTTTGGTTGTTCACATCGTATGTTTGGCTATTCAATATTCATGCCAACTGCTTTTCTTATGTTGTGCAAAAATGAAAAAAAATTTTTTTTTGCTCAGATTGTTATTTTGGCAGCATTTTTGAATTAAAGTGGGGTATGCCAATAACTTTGATACCCAACAACCCATGTTTATCTAAAGTGGTTTTTGAGTTATGGCGATTGGAGTAGGCAGAAATTTCGGAGTCGCTGTGAGGGGAGGTAAACGGGAGGCCATAAAATTAAAAATTATTTTAAGGTTATTTTTTTCCCAAATGGAACAGAATAAACTTAGGGACAGATCAAAATTCAAATAAAGGGAGCAAATGAAACACCCTAGTGCAGTGGTTCCCAACTCATGGGTTGCGACCCAAAGTTGGGTCGCCTGATAATTTTTTTGGGTTGCTTGTTTTTCAGGCATATTGTATCTTGGGCGAAAAAAAATAACAATAAAAAAATTTTAAAACGTGAAGAGTTCGATCACAAAACTGGAAAATATAAACACAAGTCATGAAGCGTTTCATGTCGAGACATCGGAAAGCTTTGTAGCATGATCGTATAATAGTGCAAGAAGTTTTAACAATTTTAGCTTTTATTATTATTATTAAATGTAAACCTAACAAAAATTTCAGTCTCAAACATAAATTAATTTGACAAAGTTACGGGATATATATTGTAACGTGCACTATATGTCACGAACGCTATGTCGGACAAACTATGACAAAGTTTTCCACACGTTGGACCACGCATAGTCTGGTGTGGTAAAACGCATCAAAGACAAAGCCCCAATTGCTGTATGGACTTATTGCTTTCTCCACAGAGAGGCCTTTGCTGCAAAAAAGCTGTCTCAAGAGCAGCACGAAGTGTTGAATGATGTGAAGTGTGTAAACTTCATCAAAACAAGTCCACTAAATCGGCATTTGTTTTCGTCTTTGTGGATTCTGATTATTATCAAGCATTGCTGTTGCACACAGAAGTGCGATATTTGTCACGAGGTCGTGTCCTGAAGCGAGTTTGTAATTTGCGAGAGGAGATTGATATCTTCCTGAGGCAACAGAACTGTGTGAGATTAACCGAGAAGTTTTTGCAAGAAGATTTCAAGGCAAAAGTTGCTTACCTTGCCGTTAGGCTATATTTGACTCTCTGAATTCTCTAAATTTATATATGCATGGCAACGGTTTTACGGTGATTGATCGCGCCGCAAAAGTTTCTGCTTAACACAAAAAACTCATATTCTGGAAAAGTTATGTCACCAGAGATGAGTACGATATATTTCCTCAGCTAACGCAATATATCTGTGGCAATGAAGTTGATATTATGCAAACGATAATAATAATTAGACACCTGAAACAGTTTGCCAAAAAGTTTGCGCGCTACTATGGAGAATCTCTAACACGTAATAACCAAAATGATTGGATAATTGATCCATTTGTTGGAAAAGATTTGCCTCAACTTTCCATCCATGTTGCAGAACAGTTTATGGACATAACGACAGAAGTAGCAAACCGTATTTCTTTTGCGTCCTTCAAAGACAAATACCCCAAAGATTCTGTAAACATCCACTTTTGGGCTTCCATGTACAAAGTGTATCCCACAGTTTCACAATTGGGGATTCAAAAACAGATTCCATTTGCAACAACTTGGCTTTGTAAGATTGAATTTAGCGCCATGTGTGTATTGAAAACTGAACAACGAAACCGGCTGAAAGTTAAAGCCGACATGCGGCTATGCCTAAGCAAAATAACGCCTCGATTTCAAAAACTCACTGACAGCAAGCCAGCACAGCTATCTCATTAGTGATTTGATAAACATATTATTTTCGAAAAAAGTTGCTACTTTTGTAGTGCTGTTTGTTTGCAACACAATCTTGTATGGCTTTTAAAATATTACGACAATTTGCTTGGGTCGCAAGATTTTACCAAACTAAAAAAAATTTAAAAATGGGTCGCCTGAAAAACGAGTTGGGAACCACTGCCCTAGTGGACACATAGAGTAAAACTTGTTTTTCCTAAATAGGCTACTTATTAGGGTGCATCATCTCCCCCCTTTTTTTTAAACTGGTTTCGCAACATTGAGAAGTGTGTTCCACTTCAGGAAAAATTCAGCCAAAAAATGTTTTTTCGTTCAGGGACTCCCCCTTCCACTAGCGCTTGGCCCCCCCAAGTTGCGGATAGAAAAATCGCCATAACTCCAAAACGAAAATATTTAAACATAAAGTGTTTGGTATTAAATTCATTGTAACTATATGATTTGATCCAAATTTGGTAAATAAAATATATTTTACAAAAAAACAAAAATTTCGTTGAAAACGTTCAAGTTGGACTCCCCTTTTAAAGCCTTATTCAAGGCTACTCTATGAGATAAAGAGTTATGGATCCGTCTCTTTTTAAAGATTTAGTCAAGTTTGGTACCATCAATCAATTATTCAGTCCTCGAAATTAAACCAAACTGCTTGGTGTGCCTTTCAATCCTAAAATAGAGCAATCAATTGGGAGCATCATAGCTGATTTCACTACTGAATTATTGGATGCATGGAACTGTACTGTTGATGGTGCTATCAGCATGGTATTGACACTACATCAACAAACACTGGCCTTTGGTCTGGAGGTTGTGCTGAATTGCAACAGAAATTGAAGAAGTCATTGCTATGGTGTGCAATGTGCATGCAGAAAACATGTTGGAGAACTAATCGTAGGTAATGCGTTTGAAGCACTGAGTATTGAAACATCTCGATTGCCTGAAATAACTATGTTTGTTCACTTTCGTACTCACTTCAACATTATTTCTCAAGACCTCATCTCTTTCCCACCTTATTTAGATAGTCTACATAAGCTACAAGTGCTTGTCAATCAGTGAATCTGTAGCTCTTGCAACCCAGTTGCTTACAAAAAATGATGAAAGATATTTTCCTCAAGAAGACTACAGAGAACTATTGAAGCTGTGTCTATTTAGTTTCAACTATCCATTGCCATGCAAGAAGCCATTTAAATTTAAACAGCCAGGAGCTATTCACAAAGCTCAGAAGTTGGCTAAAGTTATTTATGTCATAAAGTTATCACTATTGTCTGGAAGGGCTGAAGTGAAGAAGTAATGGATGCTGCTAATCCCAAGAACACTTGATTCCGCAGCCAAAGGAAACTAATAAGTTGAAAATGTTTGCAACGTTCCTCCTATATGTGTATGTGTCATGGTGGTTTCGTTGCAGTTCAGGAGTTTCTGCACCATGGGCAGACCTGAAGTTAATGAAAACTTTACATTTGTTTGAGAAGATTGATCCCATTGTAGCTTCTAGTGCTTTGAAGAAGCTGAATCTCCACCTCTGGTACTTAACTGAGGAAATGATTCCTCTTTCTCTGTTTGATTACCGTGTTCCAGAGGAAACAAAAAGAGGAATTGTTACTGCTTTGTTAAAAATGCTAGCAGCTGATGGTTCAATTCAGGAACCTCTGAAAATAAAAGTTAAAGGAAAGCTTTCCAGGCACAATTGATGCCAACACTTCACTGATTGATTTGATTGGTAAAGATTTCTGGTATCTCTTTAAGCTGTTAAAAGTACGCCCAATGTTTTTTGAAAAAAACGTTAGAGTGGGAACAAGATAGTCAGTATAAACTGGCCAAATCAAAAGCAGAAATGTTAACGGTTATAAATGGCTGCTCCGAGCGTGATGTCAAACTGGCCACAGATTTTCGATCATCAGCTCAAAATATTCAAAACTTTGAAAGCATTCTTCAGGTGGTTCAACAAAGCAAATCTAAGAGACCAAACTTGCGACAAAAACCATAGACTGTTGCATTACATCCATCTAACAAGCTTGCAACTCCACTTTCAAAAGTGGCCTTTGATTATGGGACAAAATCTGAGTTCTGTGCGTAACTACGGTATATCGCGACAAATTTTCAAATACCCATGAAATGTAATTATTTAAAACAGCTTTACTACAAATACTACCCCGTTTGCCTGAAGAATCTATTCTAGCGACTACTCCCGAAGGGAGCTAGACGAAAACGTTCGTTGGACCCCCCTTTTTAAAGCCGTTTTCAAGGCTATTCTATGAGACAAAGTCTGCCTTTTTTTAAAGTTTTATTGAATATTATTATAATTATTTGTAATGAAACAGAATTCACTTTAGGCTTATTGATATTTTTAGTTCATTCATTGATATTATTATAATATTTGCGAGGGAACATGCATAAAACGAACAGTGCATTATCATTTCATAGCTATTTTTTTAGATGTATTCGAGTGAACAGTGTCTACTGAATAGCAAAAAAATTGTTTCTTTGTAAAATATGTTTTATTCACCAAATTTGAATTAAATCATATAGTTGCCATGAATTTAATACCAAACACTTTATGTCTAAGTATTTTAGTTTTGGAGTTATGGCGATTTTTCTGTCCGCAATTTGAGGGGGTCAGGCGCTAGTGGAAGGGGAGTCCCTGAGCGAAAAAAAAATTTTTGGCTGAATTTTTCCTGAAGTGGAACACACTTCTCAATGTTACAAAACCAGTTTCAAAAAAAAGGGGGAGACGATGCACCCTAAGAGTTATTTGACAATATTATTATATATATGTTTATTAGGCAAAAATTGTCTACCATTTGTTAAATACAGTTGTTTGAAGTTATAACGTTAATTATTGATGGCCCTGTACACTACAGTTGTACACATACCAACATAGTTATTCTAAAATAGCTTCACCTCCATGAAAAAATTGTTCAAGAGGGCTCACTCCCCAGTTTAAGAACAACTGCTCTATACAATTCCGAACACATGTATTCAAAAATAAGTATAGTCCATGTACGAGTTTGCAACCATTGTTTCAAGGACCTTTAAAATTGTATTCGTTAGCTAAAAGATATTTTTATACTCATAAGCATGTAATAATTTGGTGGTATTGTTGTGTGGGGTCTGCTACTATTCAGTGAGTCCGATTCGGTTAGTCCGATTCGGTGAGTTCCTAACCTCTAACCCTAAAACGGCAATGATAATTAGGTTACGGTACCCGATAATTTAAAAAAAAAATGAAAAAATCCCCCGTTAAGGGATCGGACTCACCGAAACGGGCCATTCCGTGTTGTGTGTATTACAATAGCACATTTTGTGACTGCTTTTAAATAGCCTACCAAATTGCATCCATGTACCACTTTATTCTGGTAATCATGCACAAGACAAGCTGAATAATAAAATGACCGTAAAAACATGCGCTAAATAATTCGATGATAGCAACAACACACAGACCCTGATAAAAGAACTTTTTTTGATACATAAAGCTTGATGGTCAGAATGCCATTTTTTATTTATTTTAATGATGGAACAACCTCCAGCTCTGGTCAAACTCCAGCCACTATTTTCAACTCCAGCTCCAGACCAGAGGTGATACTGGTTCCGGCCCGGAGCCGAAAGTGTGTGTGCCAACTATGTGTAAGGTTGTGGTCAAGTCCATGACCTTGGATAAATATAATTTTATGTTTTATTGTAGTAACAGGGCTGCGATTTTTGCCTTTTTCGGTGACGAGGTCACTCGACACGCGCCATCACTATTCGACAAACGCCGTGCCTTACAAAAAAAAAAACGAAAAAAAAGGAAAATAAAAAGGTTAAAAAAACTGAGAGAGGACTAAACGTCGTCAGGTCGAGGAACAATCGGGGGGGGGGGGGGCATCACTTGATGCAATCATAAGAGTGCTGACTTACGTAAACTTTCTTGCGCCAGGTACTTCAAAGCAAGGTCTAAATGTGACGCTTCACACGAGAAACTCCCAAGGCGTCAGCGCCGCCATTTTGAACGCTGCGGGAGAATGCTTTGATCGAAGTTCCAACGCCTGGCATCAAACATTTCGCCACACACGTTTTGTGCTATTCGACACAACGGGTTTCTTTTATAGATAAAATAACCGAAGTAGGCTACTTTAATTGTCAACGTGTTTGCAAGTTTGTATTTATGTCTGACTTATGCACTTATTGTTCCAAGCTTGCAGAAATGTTTTGCAATGTGAATAAGGAATAGTAGACAGATAAACACGGTTGCAACTTGACTTCCATCCACTAAAAGGGTTTCTGTGATTACGTAATGGGTGTTTTCGCTTTTGCATTCACAAAAGCACACAACCCAGCTGGCAAAACCCGTCGTTTTTACATTGATTCAATGTCTGCAGACGTTGAATCGAAAAACCGAGAAGCGAAAAATATACTAGAGTAGTCTATCACGAGTCACGACCGCACTGTTTGATTTGCAGTGATGTACCAAAAGTAGCGATACGCACGCTGTTACGTTAAATAACTCAGGGAGAAAAGTAAGTTAATTTTGGGTTGATTCAACGTTCGAGTCAGCACAAATCTATTTAATTTTCCTGGCGGGTTACATTGCGTACCCAGACAGCAAAAATCATCATTTTTGCATTGATTCAACGTCTACAGACGTGAAGTCAATGCAAAAATAACGAATTTTGCTGCCTGCGTAACAATGCCCAAGAAGAAATTTACGTTTGTTTTACATTAATTCGACATCTTGCGACTTTGAATTATCATAAAATAACGTTAATTGTTCAATCAGGTACCGGTAACAAATTAATATCTCACTGCGAGACGATTGCCTCGATTTACGTTTGTAAACACTAACATAATTTAGGCACAATTGAGAAACCGCAAGCAAACACGAATCTGTTTGATAAAGAACTAGCTGTCAGAATCGGAATCATAAGACGCTGTATGGGAGGATGAGGTTGTCGCGTCATCACTGAAATACTTGAAGACGCAAAACTGCCCGTTCATGAACGCGCAATGCCATATGATCAGAATCATTATTTTTCTTTTCTGCCGAAGAACCGTTTATCTAATTTCGTATTACTTTTTTAACTTGACCTTGTAGCTTTTCTAATTCCGATTTGTTTCCGTCATAAAATTCTTTACAAATTTTGCAAAATACCACACTAACTTTTCCTTCTGTTTGATAATCTATAGCAGGTAAATTTCACTTTTTAACTGTTCTTCTTTCACGATGATTTATATTCGCCAACGACACCGGTAAACAATAAGCATTCGATGAAAGAATAACATTTGCGTAACAATTAGGCCAGTATTCATAAGGTGGCAAACTTTTTACAGTTCACAAGAGCATTGTCAGCGCATAAAATAGCTTTCGTGATGCTCTGGGTTACCGCCGTGTGACACGCGATGAAGAAGCGCATAAAATTTCGTTTGATTAAACATTAAAGCATACGGCAATTGTTGCAGCAATCTAAGGTGTGTTGATTTGGCGACGGCAATGTTTTTGCCGTCGTAGACAGTAGATGGAATCACTCAACCAGCGTGCGATTAAAAACAGTAAGTGACTCTGATACCACACAACTTGTGCGGTAACTCGCGTCCAAACGCTTATAATCTGACTCTTGTGACGTCATTAAACTATTCGACAAACAAGCGTAGAATTTTTGGTCGTTCGACAAGAAAGAAAAAATCGCAGCCCTGTGTAGTAATGCAAGAATATTACACATGTTGGCTGTCACATTGGTCTTAAATGTATATGTAAGAAAGTCAACATAACTTGAAATTAAAAAAATTAACTAATCAAACCTTCAAAGCAATGCTTCTTGTCATGATGGCCAGTTACAAAGCTAACACGGTGCCCTTTTGATTGTAAAGCAAGAGCAGCATCAACAACCAACCTCTCTGCACCTCCTATTCCAAGATCCGGATGCACAAACACGACTTGCATTCTGTTACTCACCATTACAACACCAGTGCTGCTTACATTTCATCACAAGTGGACCTGATCAAAAACACAGCCGTTACGGTATGTGATGTCCCCTAAATTGGGTTCAGCCAATCCACCATAAAACAAAATAAAGGGTAAAAAGCTGACTGAAAAAGGAAAGCTTTCAAATGAATTTTCACCAATTATTTTTGCTACAAAACATCCAAACAGCGCAGACAAAAGAAACATATCATCGACTGGGGCTACAACAACCCAAGAAGCGAATAGCGATAGAGAGTTTCTCCCTGACTGGGCCTCTACAAACTGTCTGACCCTCCTATTTAATGTAAATCCTACTCAATCCGCTCCGATAGTTAAGTTGATTAGAGCATGTCTGCGTGAACAAAGAAGCTTCAAGATCCAACGGCACTTGTTTGACTTTTCAAGCCCACACCATGCTCTCCATTCAGCACCAAATTGATGGAATAATTCTGTGCCAACAACATTTCAACAATCGGAAACTTCACTGTCAATCTAGGTGACCAAGCCAGCGTCAGTGGTTCAGACCCTCTACAAGCAGGGCAGGATTTAGCTGATGGGGGACACAGCGCACTTTTAGATCGGGGGGCCCCCGAGCAATAATTTTTTTAGCGCCTACGACGCAAAAAAACACCTCTACGTCCAGCGTTTTTTTTAAGGTTTGGTTTGGGTGACTGCTAAGTAGTTTTAAGAGACCGCAAGTGTTTCATTTAAATACCAAAAAATAGCCATATTTGCTTAAACGAATTATTAAACGCACAGCTTAAATGAATTATTCGACAAGGGACAGCTTAAATGATTGTGACAGCGACCAAACAGCCTGCCCAACACGGCCGCCAAACAAGTTTGCTGCACAATCAAACAAAGTGTGCTTGTTGGCTTCTGCTTGTTATGTTTCCACACGTAAAAACTGATCATTATGCGCCATAAATCAGAAATAAACATTGACGAGTATCGAAGGTGCACTTTTTTTGTGAATAACTCTTTGATTCAGCTGTTAGCTGTACCTCCACTTATTCTTTTTTCCGGACGTGAACTATTGATCGTAGGCTATATTCGTATTATCGACAAGACATAGCGAGAAACAACCATTACTTTTCTACTGTAGTTGCAAGTCCAAACTTTGGGAAACCGCTGGAGAAATTTGGGGGACCGTTTCGGTCTCCAAAACACCTTAAAAAAAACACTGTCTACGTCTACAGTAGCATTAATCCACCAAGGATGTCGAACCTTTCATTATGGGGGGCCGCATTGTCACTTAAAATAATTCAATGGGCCGCAGAACCTATTACATTTCAAGAAAAACGGGTACATAAAGTAACAATTCAAAACCATTAATTTCATATTTGAAAATAGGAACAAATAACACACACATAGAGATGGGGGGCCGCATTGTCACTTAAAATAATTCAATGGGCCGCAGAACCTATTACATTTCAAGAAAAACGGGTACATAAAGTAACAATTCAAAACCATTAATTTCATATTTGAAAATAGGAACAAATAACACACACATACAAATAACACACACAAGGGGCCCCCCATAAATCCGCGCCTGCTCGCAACAATATGTGCTGCCCCACATGCACAATAATTTTCTGGACAAACTAACTAATTTATTAAATTCATTACATGAAGGCAGTGCATAGCGTTCTTTTTTTTAAATTAAATTTTGACGATCATGGACACTTTCATCCTTGCCACCCAACATTACAAGGAGCACATCTACATGATGAGCAAGATATGCATTTCTTTGAAGATCCTTAACCTAATAGCAACCTCCCGAACATTATTTCTTGAAAACCACTTCACTCGTTCAACAATATTAAAAAGTTCGTTGAATCATCAATAGACCTAATCTTGTTTGATTTGAAACCAGCTGGAAAACAAACTTTATTCTATATTGTGCTAGTGAGTAGTGTAGGCAACTCAAAGCAAATGATGGGCTTTCTTGTGACGTATAAAAACAGATTAGCCTATTTGGCACCCAAGCGTCAACCACTGTAAATGGTTTAATCCGCCCCTATAGCTCAGTTGGTTAGCGCGTAACTTCGTGAACGAAGAAGCTTCAAGATCAAGCGATGCTGGTTCGACTTTCGAGGTGTGCGCTTGAGCAACACATTCTAATAACTGCTCTCCATTCAGCGGCACCGGAATTATTTCTCGGCAACAACACTTCAATAATCGGAAACTTCACTTTGTCAATCTCGGTAACCGGCTCTGCGTCAAAAGCCTCTACAAGTATGTGAAACTACCAGGAATAACCTATCAGGGCTTTGTTAGTTCGAGGATAAAGATTCAAAACCAATCACCAACCTAGCCTTGGGCTACTTTGTTTTTATACGTCACAAGAAAGCCCATCATTTGCTTTGAATTGCTTACGTTAGCAGAATATGCAATAAACTTTGTTTTTCAGCTGGTTTCAAATCAAACAAGATTAGGTCTATTGATGGATCAACAAACTTTTTAATATTGTTGAACGAGCGATGTGGTTTTCAAGAAATAATGTTCAGGAGGTTTCTAATAGGCTAAGCATCTTCAAAGAAATGCATATCTTGCTCATCATGTAGATGTGTTCCTTGTAATGTTGGGTGACAAAGATGAAAGTGTCCATGATCGTCCAGCAGTGAATAAAATACTTTAGTTTTGTGTTACTCTACAACAAGCAGTTGGACGACCATATGACTATAAAATGCCCACATGGTTATGTAGAGCTCTAAAAAGGGCCATTTCTGCCTGATAGGGTTTTCAGATCCTCAAAAGATCTCTGTTAATGACACCACAACCCTCAAACTTGATTTGACAGAAACAAAGTTTCCAAGTATTACAAATAATCATGTTTTATAAAAATATTCTGATTGGTTTGGATGTCAGAAGCATTCAAAAATTGAAAAAAACACCTTTACGGGGCAAAATATTAGGATTTTAGTGACCCACCTAATAGGCCTACCCATGCATCCAGAAATGTTGTTTTTTATTGTTGAATTGTATAGTAGCCTATAGTTTATAATGACCTAGCATAGCATTATTAGTTTTCCAAATTACGTTTTGCAATAGAAGTTGTGATGCACTGAAAATAGCAAAATTTGCTATACGCTACCCCACAAGTCAAAAATGAGGGTGGTTCTCGAAATTTAAATGACCGCCATGGACAAACCCTTTGAGATATTGATCTAAAACTTGGGATTCTTTCATTTGGTAGTCTAAGGCATATTATGACAACTTTTCACCAAATCTGAGAGGTATCATATTCGAGATATCTTTATATTGCCTGTTTTCATGTGAAATGACCCTATTTCTCGTTTTTTCAGGCTCAATGTGGACCCGGTAGAGTTCATCCAAATTTGGTAACATTTTACACAATAGATTTTTTCCAGAGGTAGCACAACTTTAATATACTGCCATGAGAAAATTTTTTCATGAGGGGGGCTTGATGCACCCTAACTCACACTTCAGATGAAGCATTCGACTCCAGTAATACAGAAAGCAAAGTGCTCTTGTAAGGCAGGATAAGTAAATGGTTGTAGGCAATCTATAATGCTAAATATTTCTTTCTATGTCATGTGAAAGTTTGGAGGGGTGATATTAAATTGTAATGTAGTTGCAAACTAGTCTTTTTACACTTTTGAGGATTATTGTTTTATTAACCATATAATTGCTACTGCTGCTTGTAGCATAAGCCATTTGATATTACAGCTAAGCCTATATGCGGTTTATGTATAGCCCACCTACTGTAGTAATATGAAGCAGTTTATGCTACTAACATGGATAACTAAAACTAGGCCTACCGCTACCACGTTTGGTTATATAGCCTAGTAAAATTATATACTTTGTTGTGTTACTGTGCATAAACTTTTGTTTGGTATTAATTTGCATTTCTTTGTGTTGCAGACTTGGTGCATTGCTATACAAGATGCATCATTTTCACATTCGTGATGTAAAAATGATTCCAGGAGCTTTATCCTGCACCAGCACAGAGCAATAGTGGCACAAACCAAGAGGCGACGCCATTTTTGCAGAACCAGTCACAAATTACATTTTTACAAAAGCGGAGATCGTCCGGACCAAACGGAGAGTGAAAAGCACCATCACATCACACAGATCCGATGCCAGATGCAATGACCTTAAACGTCCCTTGCTTGAAAGCGAAATTGAAGCCTTTGCAGCATGCTCTGCTTCAAATGCACCATTTTCCTACCTTTTGAAACATCATGATGCATCAAATGAAGACATGCTTGTAGTACATGGGCTTACAGGAAGCACATCGTCGGCTGCGTAGCCGAGTGGTGAGAACGTCTGCGCGACGTTCGAAAGGACGTGGATTCGACACCGCTCCAGAGCACGCGGCTGTGTCTCGGCAAAAACACTTAGTGGCAAGCCAAAATAAAGGAAGCAGCTGACTCGAAGACTATATGTCACCGGTACCTCTAAATACCCATTGTCAGGCATTGTCGGGCATTGTCAGGCATTGTCTGTTTTTTAGGGGGTTGTGGAGCATTTCTAGGGGTTGTCGAGCATTTTCAGGGGTTGTCAGGCATTGTAGAGTAGCTACTTTCAGGCATTGTTGGGAATTTCCAGGCATTGTCGATCATTATCAGTGGTTGACAGGATTGATAGTCATTATAGAACATTTTCAGGCATTGTCAAGCATTTTCGAGGGTAGTCGAGCATTTTCAGGGGTTGTCGAGCATTTTCAGGGGTTGTCAGGCATTGTGGAGTAGCTACTTTCAGGCATTGTTGGGAATTTCCAGGCATTGTCTAGGATTTCCAGGCATTGTCGATCATTATCAGTGGTTGACAGGATTGTTAGTCATTATAGAACATTTTCAGGCATTGTCGAACATTTTCAAGGGTAGTCGAGCATTTTCAGGGGTTGTCAGGCATTGTAGAGTAGATACTTTCAGGCATTGTTGACAATTTCCAAGCAGCATTGTTTAGGATTTCCAGGCATTGTCCATCATTATCAGTGATTGACAGAATTGTTAGTCATTATAGAACATTTTCAGGCATTGTCGAACATTTTCAGGGGTTGTCGAGCATTTTCAGGGGTTGTCAGGCATTGTAGAGTAGCTACTTTCAGGCATTGTTGATAATTTCCAGGCATTGTCTAGGATTTCCGGGCATTGTCGATCATTATCAGTGGTTGACAGGTTTGTTAGTCATTATAGAACATTTTCAGGCATTGTCAAACATTTTCAGGGGTTGTCGAGCATTTGCAGGGGTTTTCAGGCATTGTAGAGTAGCTACTTACTAGGAAATGCCCAACAATGCCTGAAAGTAGCTACTCTACAATGCCTGACAACCCCTGAAAATGCTCGACAACCCCTAGAAATGCTCCACAACCCCCCGAAAAGCCGACAATGCCTGACAATGGGTATTTAGAGGTACCCATATGTCACTTCGCTGCTTCCTGTCGTCTGTTGTATTGCATCTGTGATCGCAGTGTAACTTACCGTACATGTTATCGCAATGGGCGCAAATAAAAACAAGATTATTATTATTATTACATGCTCTTGAGGAGGTAACAATTTCGCAGTCTCAATCAGTTTTATGGCACAATAGCCGAAAACGACAACTAACCTCCTCAAATTTTGGACATTTTATTAAGCGGAAGACTACTTCCTTTTTAAGATCAATTTTTAAACCACCAATGCTATACCATGTTCCAGCTGTTCGCCACGGTTTGACAAAGGAGAAGCATGCAGTTCGGTTATATCACGAAGAGATGAAAAAACAACTAAACAGAGACGTAGAGATTTTTGACAGCGGCCTAATAGTCAATCCTGGGTTAAATTTTTTTTAGGCTTCCCCAGATGGTAAAGTGTTTGAAAAGTACGAAACCGGGAAAAATTTTGGACTCTTGGAAGTGAAGTGTGAATTTAAATATAGAAACAACTGTGTACAAGAGGCAGCTCTTAATGATGACTTTTGTCTCCATTTCGTTGTTGATGAACTAAAACTGAAAAGTACACACAACTACTTCTATCAAATTCATGGGAAAATAGCCCTCAGTGGTCTGCCTTGGTGTGACTTAGTTGTCTATACTTCAAAGTCTTTATTTATTGAGCGAATACACTTCGATATAATGTTCTGGACTGCAAAAATGGTACTACCTTCCCTTGCAAACTTTTATTTTAGTTTTGCGTTACCATATTTGGCTGAATAATTGTTTTTATGGTAGGGTATAATGGGGTAATTCCGGACATGGGGTAATTCCGGACAGCCTGGGGTAATTCCTGTTCTAATCGTATTATCAGTTTATTTTATTTCAAAACAGAAGTATAAAGAATAAATGCACACGTAAATACAAAATAACAAAGTAGGTAAACAACACAACGCAAACAAAATACATTAATGTGTTCATAAAGTGACTTCCGCAGTCAGAGGATAAAAAAACATTCAAACACAATCTTTTTCAGAGTGAGCAAAATGTTCCTTTTTTACATACATATAATTTAGCTTTCGAGCGCCAAATGTGGTGAAAAACTGAAAAAATAAAGTTTCTGTGCTGTCCGGAATTACCTGTAACGGTAAGGCTACGGGGAAATTCTGTTTTTTGCATTAAAGGTGTGCATGTCCGGAATTACCCCACAGACAGGGTAATTCCGGACAGTTAGGCACTGGAAATGTAGGCCTCATCTTGTGGCCATCTTAAAATAATTTTAGAAAATTGCTGTAGCATACTATTAACATATGTGTGAATGTCTTAAATTTGCATTGGGGTCGATTTAAAAGCAACACGTGAGCAATGGTAATCCGAAAACGGAAATTCTGTCCGGAATTACCCCGTTATGCCCTAACCTATTTTGTGTTCATGACTTAAAAATAAATCAGAAAGATGGTGTTAAACTGGTTTTAATATAAACGAAACAATCTGTGCAGTGTGCAATACTGTAGTTTGTCTAGACCAGTGGTTCTTAACCTGGGCGCTACCGCCCCCTAGTGGGCGCTGTTAACTTTTAGAGGGGCGGAAATATTCAGGGGGCGTTATAGGGGGCGCTACATTCAGAAGGTGTAACGATATTTTCCTCACTGCAAATTTGCTTTAGTAGTTCTGCTGGGGGTACGAGAATCCACCGAGGATGAGGAGCTATATACACTTATACAGTATAGAGATTGTGTTTAACAAGGGAAGTAGTGATTCTCTCTCAGAGCATTCTATGTTGGCCTATACAGCACAATGCACAACACCATCTGACAAGCGTGGACGTCGGATGGTGTTGTGCATGGCCTTTGTTGTTGATAATGGGTATTGTTTCCCTTTCCTTGTAGTAAGTAAATGGCATTTTGTGGTCAGCTTTTGGCAGGGACAGCGGGCAGGCAGTGCAAGCAAAGTTGAAACCATAAGGACTGGTCATAATAATAGTCAGTCAATAATGGTTATTAGTGTAACTCTTACTAACTACTAAAAAATCAGCAGAGATGTGCCTTAAGACTTTTAAGTTAAGAGCCTTAAGGCACATCTGTGCTGATTTTTTAGTATTAAAACTAACATAGGCTTAAACTAGTTTTTTCTTACTAACTAATAACTAATTACTACTGGCTGTAGTCTTGGAAGAAAATGTCATTAGTAGGCTACAGCCCTTATATTATGGTGGGCGCCAGACTATGGAAATCTCTGAAAAGGGGCGCTGGGGAAAAAAAGGTTAAGAACCACTGGTCTAGACTTTCAGCGCAAGCTTCAACCCGTCACGGTCTGTTGGTTTACCGTGGAATCCCTCTATTTGCTGGAATTTGAGAATTTCTCTGGGTGATTTTCCGTTTGTGGCCGTGCTAACTACTGATATATAGCCTACTACATAATTTTTCATTCAGGCACGTTTTAAACCTTTCAAGGTTTTGCCACCTTTTCCCGTTCATTAACGTGCTGGTAGGTCTACATCGATTTTTCTAGTTAGTATCTTTTTTGTCCCGGACGCGTTAATGACGAAAAATAAAATGATTGATTGATTGATGTGACCGTATTTGCCGAACGAAGCATTACATTTTTGCTCTCAACAAGTTAGTTATACCATCATCATCATTTTCAGCCTGTGAGAGCCCACTGCAGAGCGTAAGCCTTCCTCTTTTCATGCCAATTTAAATGATTATGTGCTAGTTGGTACCAATTGGTTGTATTGCATTGTTTGTCAATGTCGTCCCTCCATCTTACTTTTGGTTTTCCTTTCTTTCTTTAGGTTTCTCGTGGTGTCCATGTTGTTAATTTTTTAGTCCATTTATTGTCCTGATATCTTGCTATATGACCTGCCCAGGACCGTTTTAGTTTCCTGATTGTGTTCAATATATCTCGTAATTTCGTTTGATTTCTGATCCATTTGGCAGTCTTTTTATCTCGCCATGTTAAACCCATCATGATTCGTTCATGTGCTCTCTGCATAGTTCTTAGTTTAAGTGTTAATTTGTTTGTAAGGTTCCAAGTTTCTGCACCATATGTAGCGGTTAGAAGGATGCATTGATCGTAGACTTGTTTCTTGAGAGAAAGAGGCAGTTTTGACTTAAATAGATGCAGAACTTGCTCTTCCGAAGGCTTGCCATCCAAGTGATATTCTCCTTTTGATTTCATCTTCTTTATTGGAGTTGGTTGTAATTTTTTGGCCAAGATATATATAGTGATCAACTTTTTCGATAGTCGCTCCGTCCAAAAGAATATTGCTGTCGATGTCTGCCAGTTTGTTAAACATAACTTTCGTTTTGTTAAAGTTCATATGAAGGCCAATCTTTTTGCTTTCTGTATTGAGTTCACTTAGCATTGCTTGTAGTTGTTTAGGTTGCTCAGATATAAGGATGATGTCATCAGCAAAACGAAAATGGTTTATGTATTCACCATCAATTTTGATTCCTTTTTCTTCCCAGTTAAGTTGCTTAAAAATTTCTTATAAGTTTGCTGTAAAAAGTTTTGGAGATATCGTGTAACCTTGACGTAGGCTATCATTATCAATCTTACAAAAACAGCTGAAAAGTATAGAGAAGTAAAGCCTAACAATGGTTTAAAACTGTCAACAGAAACTTTAAACCTTATGAAGAAGCGTAGAGATCTCAAGCAACCAATATCAGCAAGGAACAAAATCGGAAAAGCTGAACTTGACAAACTCATCAGCATCTAGCAAACAAAATTAGTTTACGCTAATGTATGCGCTGACGCCGCCAACGTTTTTTACAAGTTACGTTGACGCATACGGCGTATGGTTTTTCGAACGTTTGCGTTTGCGCTGACGGCGTCAATATTTTTTGTATGCGCGTACATCACTGCAAGTTTGTAGTGATGATGTACAGTCATGTGTGTCCAATTTGGTGATTGCGAATTAAACTTGGTGCACGGACTATTTTGTGCTGATAGTAAGATCATCTGTGAGACCAGGGAGATCAATCAGAGAGATATTCCGATGAGCGCATACATTCAGTGTTTCCCATTTGACATTTCTTGTAGTAGCATGACAACAGCACAACATAAAACTGTTAAATAAATGGAAAATCGCAAATACTGCATGTTTTTTTCAAGCGGCTTAGAGGACCCTCCACATATGGTCGTAGGACCCTCACTTGCGGGTCGTATGAACCACTTTGGAGGACGATACATTTTTTGCTCTAGGGACTTCCGCTTCCACCGGAACATGCTTAAAATCCATGAAAGTATGAAGACCGTATGTAGGAAAGTATACGTAAACTTTGAGACGAATTTTAGACACAAAACAAAAATATAGGAGAGTTTGTAAAAATCGGCTCGTAGGTCCCGCCCTTCCCCTACGGGGTCGAGTCTTCATCCGGGGCTAAAACATCGACGGTACATGCTTCAAGGTCGTTGCAGAACACGTCGAAGCTTGTCCCATCCTTAGATTGAGTCACTAAACTGCGTAACGCCCGCCTAGAGCGTTATTTCCCGGTGACGCTTCTATATGGACCCTGGAGGGTTGTGGATTTCTTCCTGTAGAGAACTCCCTATGGTCCAGTTGGGGAGTCTGTTGCTGGGTGTGGCCTCCCGTTGTGGCGGGGCCTGGGGAAAAGTCGTCATTGTGGGGGTGGAGGGTAAAAAGTTTGAAAGATTACAGAGTCTACTTTGGGCATGAAATTCTGAAGCTTCAGCAGATAGCATCGAAGAAGGATGCTTCACGGAGCAGCTGGCGACTGGGGTGTTTGCCTGGGTAGCGACCCAGGCTGGGGACGTTCGACTGAGGTTCAAGGTGTGTCGTGTCTGTTCAACCATTGGTCGAATCGACCGGCACGGGACAGGGTAGGGGTAGAACACGTGACCGGCTCGGAAAAGTCGTAGCCTACGAGTCTCTGGCGGCGACTCCGGTGGCAGTCGGTGCGTGTGGGGTGATGGCAGGTGAAAGCCTCTTTCTCGTTGGACAGGGAGGGCTGGAAGAGTCCCCACTTTCCGGTGAGTCTCGCCTAATAAGATTGGGATAGGCGAGTGTGAAGACGTTCTGTTCGAACTAAAAGACGAGTCAGAAGTCCCCACTCGACGACTCACTGGTGTCAGTAAACAGGGGGGATGGATATGGAGGGGTTGCGAACATGTGCGGTCTTATGGGGAAGACAAAGAAAGCGTCAAGATCAGGAAAGTTGGGGTTTTCGCGACCGTGAAAGGTCATAGTCGCAATCCTCAAAGGGGTGGCTTGTCCTGAAGGAGGGCCAGAGTGGGGGGATTCGTCGCTTAAGCTGGTGTGGCTTCGATTCCAAAAATTTTGAAACCGGACGGTCTCGACAGTAGGGAGGGAAAGAGACTCTTCAGCCGATGCACGATCGGTCGAGGGCCGGCACCCAGCATGCTTCACGATGGATGCATAGCTGATCCCAGGCGAAGTCATCCTGTCGGGACTTCTTCGGTCGTCGAACTTGTCGAGTCATGGCCGTTGAAGGGGACGCAAGTTGGCAATCGAATGTTTTCGGGGCAGACCGACCAGTGCTCTTTGGCCTTCTCCAACCCGGAAGCTGGAGGGAGAACACTATCGCATCTGCTGCAAGTCACCAGGAATTCTGCACGCGTGCAGATGCCAAAAGGTGATTCTGGTAAGCTTGCACATCCTAATATTCTTGGGACGCCGCTTGCAGGTGCTGTATACCCAAAATAAGGGACTTAACGATGAGAAGGTGAGGTGTACAGGACAAATGGCCTGGAGCCTGTTCCGTCTCGGTGTGGAGAAAGAGAGGGGGAACGACTTATTTTTGGTTGTACTGTACAGTTGCCATTGGTGGACGCGTCAAACTGGAATTGACCTTTGTTGTCGCGGAGGAACGACAGATTCGTGAGGAACCTTGGGCTCTCTCGAGGGGCTTTGTAGCAATCCATTATTGCGTCAAATAACTTTTCCTTTCTTTAACTATAGTGAACCAGTTTAACCTGGTAAATAGGAAAAAGGGAGCACACAATAAAATGGTTTGTTCGCATTTGGCGAGAGCTCAAGCTCAGAAAACATGAAATACCTGTAGGTTGTGTAGTTTTTACGTAACAATTTGGACGACTGTCCCAGCCAGCAAGCCCATATGGGCCCCATATACTATTTTAATGGGCTTGTGGGCATGTGGGTTTTTGTGTTTTTGCCATAGGCTATGTGCCCAATATGGGCTTTCTTGCAGAATGTGTTGCTAAATGACAAGGTGGAATGTAAAACTTCCAGTCTTCAAATGCGTGATCATATAAATGCATTTTAATAAATTTAGCCACATAAAATTATTGATCATGGGCTAAGCATGAAATATTGATGGGCTTCCCACTTTGTTTATGGGCAGACCATGGGCTGTCCACTTTGTTTATGGGCAGACCATGGGCTGCCCACATTTTTTATGGGCAAAACATGGGCTGCCCACATTTTTTATGGGCAGACCATGGGCTGCCCACATTTTTTATGGGCAGACCATGGGCTACCCACACAGTGATTCAAAGGTTTGTGGGCAACCCATACTAATATGATATAGGCCTACACCTCCATCAGCATTTGTCTAGACTTTGAGATCTTTTAAACAAACACAAAATGAAATTGAACAAGCAAAATTACTGGGGGCATCTTGCTATGCATTGCGCAAAACTCACTGCTTGCAGTTGGAGCACTTTGGCAAAGTTAACCACAAATAGGAAAATGTCACATGGAGGTATAGATACTTTCATGGCCATTTTAGTTTATAAATAAACGGTAGTCACTGTCTGTTGACGCTCTTTGCTTACGCTGATTGAGCACTTTACTGGGGGCACCTTGCTATGCATTGCGCAAAGTTCACTGCTTGCAGTTTGAGCGCTTTAGCATCTGTATGCAGTTATCTATATATACATATGGGCAGCCTGAATTAGATTTATGAGTTACATATGGGCAGCCCATATTAGATTTGTGGGTTGAGTGTGAGCAACCCACATGAAACCCATACATGAATATGGGCAGCCTATATGGGGGCAATGTGATGCCCGCGGACACAATGTGTATGGGCAGCTCACATGGGGCCCGTACATCAGCCCATATGGGCTTGCTGGCTGGGGTGTTTCTCGGCAGCCGATTTGTAGCAAGAATGGACAGCGATAGACACGTGTTTCCCCTATGAGCCTTGTGCTGATAGCCGGGAAGAACGCCCCTTTCTTCAAAATTTGGACGACTGTTAAAATGTGATAATTCGTAGCCTCTTATTGTTTCGTTATTCTGTAATCTTTAAATTCATTTTTTTATAGACCTGCAATATTATATGAGCACCTTCTGATAACTAAAAATTATAATTCGAATTGTGTGGAAATAGTTTAATGGAGTCAGATTAGTTAGAATATCCGTTAGACAGAGGCCACTGAGCTAATCGATTGATAACAATCCGGCCATTGAAAGAAGAACTGGAAAATTAAAAGGCTTTGTGCAAAACTAAATTAGTGAAAACCATACACAGCTGAATCGCCATGTTCTTCGCTTGCATGGATTTTTATGTAAGATAATATTATATTTAGTGGCCACAGAAAACTCCAGCGCATTTTGGCACACTACGGTGAGTAGCTTTAGACTTGGAGTGGCCTATTCAGAACATCAAATACCGTGCCCCACATCTTTATGACGGCTTAATGAGGTAAAATTTTGGGTGTCGAGTTTTCATCTAAAACCCCGAAGTGGATAATAGCGCGGTACTTTTTTAATGTAGCTGTAGCGGAGAGGTGCTAGTTCTTTCAGTCGCACTTTCGCTACTTTCCAATAAGAAAAAAAAACGACTTGTTTTTGAGATTTTTACGGAAACAATGCGTGAAAAAATTAAGGCAGAAATCATTCGACTATTGCGGGAAACATCAAGCCACGTTGATACTGACAAGTGTGACACCAACACCAGTCACGACTCCGAGGAATTTTTTGGTGTATTGGTGACACTGCATGAAACGTCGGTACGCAAAGAAAGTCAATTGTGGAGGCTCTTTTTCGCACAGAAGCAAGTCCTTGAGCTTTCCCAATACCGAGTGAAAATGTCTGTTCATAGCATTAATACAATATGAAACGCTAACTGCAACAAAAAACGTTGACAACAAATAGGAAATCGTCCCTTCCGGTCATTTTGGCGCAAATTCCAACTCTCTAGCTCTTACCATAATTCGTGATAAGGCCAAAATCCGCTAGCTGGCACATCAAGATGACGTCATAATAAAAAATAACGCCATTTTTGAAATCAGTGACGAAAACCCAGTCAGAATTTGACCCGAACCTAATTTTCCTGAAAAGTCGCCTAAAAGTGGGGCACCCTATCCTCCATTCCTTTCAGTGCTGCAATGAAAAGACTTTTCTCGGTTGGAATATACGTGCTGAAGCCAAAGCGGGCTGAACTCAGTGACTAGCATTTTGAAATACTTTACCCAGAGCGTGTTTTCTATAACGACGTTGAAATTGCAGTGTAAACGAACAATAGCAATCGTTTTCAGGATCTTTTTGACTTCACAAGGCAATTCAATAAGTGCTTCCTGCGCCAATTTAAGACAAAAGTAGCGGTAGTGAGCTACCAGCAAAATTTTTCAAAGTAGCAAATGCCCAATTTAGGGTGGGGTGAAAAAGTACTAATTTTGGATTTGAGCATTCTCTCGCAGATATTTCTTGTGGAGGTTTGAGAAAACATCACACAAAAAATTTCAGCGATTTTTGACAACAGGAACCTACCCACTTTTTGAGTTGAAATTTCATAATATTTCAAAAAATCCCTAAAATTTCAAAGTTTTTTTTGCATTATTTAAAGTTGATATAATATTGTAATATTTCTTTTATACCTAAAACTATTAGTTTACTTTTGTGTTTTTCCCAATAAGGGGCCAATAGATGCAAATTAAAGTAGGAAAATGAATCACAAAAAGTGTAAAAATCTTGGATTTTTTCTAAAAATTTACCAAAGTCAAAAGTTACAGTCTAGTTTTGTATAGGCCAATAATTCCCGCAGTCAATAGTTTCTGCGTCGAATAGTCTGGTTAGTTTCTGCGTCGTTTACCCTTGAGTGATTGTCTGACAATTTGATAGAGACGGTCTTCTTCTTTCGTTTGAGACTAGATCAAATTTCCGGGCATGTGGTGGAGAGCCAGGTGAGTGTAGCTTCGTCCAGCGTTGCTATGCCATGCGTTCCATTTGGTTCGAGAACGACATGGTCAGCAGTTTGTTCCTTCGCGCCGCATTTGCAGGCCGATGAGGGAGCCAGGCCTCACTCGTGCATGTTGGAATGGAAGCGACCGACTCCGGTTCGGATTCTGTTGAGCTTGACCCAAGTCGGCCGAAGCAGGTTCATACCAGGGGGGCGCGCCACCGGGTGGGGTATAAAACCATGTAGTTTGGTGTCGGTGGCGCACCACGCTGCATTCCAAGTGTCTTCCATGAAGTGTGCTGCGCTGATGGCATGATCGCTGAATGGATGTATAGTAATTCAACAGCAGCTGGCACAAAAGGGTGTTTTCACTTTAGTTGCCAGGGAGATTCCTGAGGTGAGATGTTGAGTTTTGCATGGAGCAAGTGGTTAGGATCCCCCGCCAGGCAAGCCAGGTGTTTGATGGCTCCCTTTCGGCGGAGCTCAGCAGGTTGGATGCCTGCAAGGATTGGTAAGTAGGCTACTCTGTTGGAGTTGGGCGCAGGCATTCAGTCACAGTTCGCAATGCGTCGTTGATTGGGCTGTCGATGAAGCGGGTGTGGGTACTGCGGCATCAGGCAGGGGCGCAGTATTCAGCAGTGGAGTGAACCAGAGCCAGGGTTGCAGTGCGCAAGGTGTCAGCACCTGCACCCCAAGTTTTGCCTACCAGACATCTCAGCAGGGCGACGCGAGATGTCAGCTTTTTGCACAGTGACTGTAAATGGTATGTGAGTGACCTGTCAAGTGTAACCCCAATGTATGTTGGTTCTGGGCAGGGCGGCAGAATTTTGCCGTTAACGGTCACTTTCAGGTCACGTTTTGCCTACCTGTTGTTGAGATGGAAGGCTGCCGTCACAGCTTTACTTTCGCTGAGTTTCAGTTTCTATTGATGAAGGTATCCAGATATGGTCGTCATGTCTTGGCTCAACGTCGTTTGTAATGATTGCCAGTCTTTCGCAGAGTACAAGATGGCCAAGTCATCAGCATATGCATATTTGTCAGATGTTGTTGATGGTAGGTCGTGCGTATAGACGTTGAAAAGGAGGGGAGCCAAGACTGATCCCTGTGGGACACCGTTTTTGATTCGCCACAGTCTACTTGGTTTTCCGCTTCCGGTGGTAAGGGTAAAACTCCTGTTGTGGATGAGTTCCATGATCATTTTGACCATGTGCCTGTCAGGGAGTAGGCGGAGTAGCTTGTAGACTAGGCCACGGTGCCAAACAGTGTCATAGGCTGCTGTTAGGTCGATAAAAACAGCCCCCGCTTTCTTTTATGCCGAGAAATTCTCCTCAATATCCTGAGTTAGTAGTGTGACTTGGTCTACAGTTGACCTTCCGTGTCGGAAACCAACTTGTTCTTTGGGAAGCAGTGGGTCGATTATTGGTTCGACACGGGCGTAGATCAGTCTCTCAAGGATCTTGAAAGGGATGCAGAGCTAGGAGATGGGGCGATAGCTCTTTGCATCGTCTAGTGGTTTGTTTGGCTTAGAGATTGCGACGACCAGAGATCTTCTTCATACTTTAGGAATCTTGAGGCGGCGCAGGCAGGACGACAGGAAATCGCATAACCAGGACTTTAGAACATAACCAGCTTGCATGATAAGCTCTGGACATATCCTATCTGGACCAGGGGCCTTACCAGGTTTTAGGTGCTTGAGGGCAGCATTGAATTCGCTCCGTGAGAAGGAGCTAGAAATGCTCTCCTGGTTGGGTGTGTTGTTCTTCCAAAGCTTTGTCACTTCTTTGGTAACAAACCGATTGGAGGTACGGTCACACGGCTTATATCTCCCATTTTTTATTACCTGCGATGCGATCTTATTAGCAGGAATGGGACATTGTCGGGGTGATTGTCTTGATCGTCCGGTAAGGTTAGGCTATTGAGTGTGCTCCACGCTGTACATCTTGAGTGCGAGAGATTGGATGGTCTCTGTCCAGCGTTCTTTTCTTTTTGCATCGAGTCTTTCCAGAAGAGCCTTGGCGGCTGAGGGTGTTGTTTGACCATCTGAAGAGCTAACAAAAGATTGGTAGAGGCGCTCGCACTCTGCATCCCAGCACGGAGTGTAGTTACTTCTACGACCGCAGCACACTCTGAAAATGTGATAATGGCAATGCTTGCTGATGACTCCAGAGAAGTTCGAGAAAATGCAGTCATGGCTATATTGAAAATTCGCAATGAGGCAAATATTGGTGATAGATCCGTTCGGAAGTTTGTTGTTCCAACGATAAATTATGAGGCCAACCATTATTCCGACATCACCGTATATTTATGTTATGAACCTATCTTCACAAACACAATTACATCTGATGACATCATCTCGTACCGTGAAAGCAAAATAGAAGTGAAAAGCTATCCAAACCACTCGCAATCAGTAGAAAGAATTGTGAAATTGGTGACTGATGCATCGTACAAAGTGTGTGGGTTTGATTGAAGACATGGATTCATCCGTGCTGGTATAGCTTCCAGGAATCTGATTCCTGTTGCAGACACAAAGGCGCACTACAGCCAAGCACATTTGTAGATACTGTTAACACTAAAATCAAGTGCTAGTATATTTGTGTTACAATTGAATTAGTGACTGTTGAATCCAGTTGATTTTGCATGTCTATCATTTTATATTCCCAAAACTGATTTTAAAATGCAATGGTAGGCAATTCGATTTTTGGAAAAAATTGCATGTTTTTGCAAAAAAATTAAAGCAATCGAATCTCAAAACCTAAAAAAAACTTGTATTAGAAGCTAGTCCAAGTCGGTATTGGTGCAATGCAAAATAGTATATTGAATATCTAGCCAAAAAAAGTGTCTTTAAAGTTCTATTTTCATAAGCATGTTTCGCATATTTTTCGAAAAAGGCAGAATTTTCAACTCAAAAAGTGGGTAGGTTCCCAAGGTCAAAATTTCCTCAAATTCGGTTTTTGGTCGTTTTATGTTGTTCCACAAGAAATATCAACGAGACAAAGCAAAATTTTTGGTTCACCCCACCCTAAATTGCCCATGGCTCACCTCTGCCAAAACCTCACCACATTTGACCCCAGGCTTTTTAAAAATTGGAGGTGAAAATAGAAGACACTCTGTGGTACATGCAGCGTGATCAGGCACCCACAGCAACCAAACAAAAAGTGCTGGAAAAAGCTATGATCAATCAGTGAATGGTTTATTGAAACAACAACAAAAGGCGAAAAAATAGCGGCGATTGCCTTATGCAATTCAAACTGTGCTCATCGGCTGTATCAACTTGTCCCATGCACAACTTGGGGTGAGTTTAGTTTGCACAAATGTCCAGTTGTTGGGTGAAGCCCGTTCAGGACTGTGTTGCAATTGGCATCACAATTGAAAAAAAAATCACGTGATGCGCCGAATAAAGTTTTGATAAAGATCAACGCTCTCAGGGCGAACTGGCTGCTCGGAGAAACACTTTAGTCATGCGCTTTAACTTTCCACCAGCGCGCCTCCATTTTCTTTCTTTTTAGCCTTTTCTCCATTTTCAGGTTTGTCGCTTTTGGATCGCTCTCTCCCTTTGCTGGTGCGCTTGTGGTCTCTGTCCTTCTTGCGGTCTTTCCGATGAGATTTGCTGCTTCTGAAACACAACTTCACAGCATAAAACACTGAATCAAAGTCAGAAAAAATGAATCGCTGCTAATGAACTCCTTATCCTCGGACTGAGTAAGCTTCTGAAAGCTTAATCCTGGCAGTTTTGCATACTTGTAGAAGCTTTGAATCACTGACGCAGGCCCGATCACCGAGATCGACAGAGTGAAGAGATTGTTGAAGTGGTGTTGTCTGTGAATTATTCCTTCCACTAGGTGCCACTGAATGGAAAGCTGAAGCGCATGCCTCTAAGCTCCTGTACTTTTCGGGCGACCAAACGGCCTACCAGAGCTTCTTCTAGGCAACCAAAATAAAAAAATCCGTAAAAAATTAGCATTTTTAAAAGTCCGCTAATTAATATTTTATTTTTGCGTTCACTCAAAGACCAATGCCAACAAGTACTGAAACATATTCGCAGTTGTATTTAAATACACTGCTTCTCAAGTAGATATAGAGAATAGAGATAGTCTTTGAGGTTTTACAGGTTGACTTGTTGAAAAACTTTTACCAGCAATATTTTTCGTCGGCGTGTGAGAGATTTTGCCTTGCTATGTGAAAAAGGGTTGCGAATGCGAGTGACGAGAAAAAACTTTTTACGTCTAAACACGAGTGGACAAATAAGTTTGAAATACGAACATGAGTGGAGAAAAAAGGCTTCAAATACCAACAGAGTAGACTTCGAACTTAGGCTACTTTTGCAGCGGCAAAAGCATTGCTAACGTAACATTACGAATTGTAAAATAGCGTTGGCAATTAGTTAAGCAAAAAATTTGTACACGTTTATTTGCCGTAATTCAAACTGCATTTTTAAATTTAAAGATTTCTTGTCTATTTTAAACGCTTTGGATCGTCCCTCAAAGTTGCTTAAGGAGACTTTCAAATTTAGGAAGCTTGTATTGTAAGTCTCCCAATCCTTTTCTAAAACTTCCTTCAACGCACAACTCTTTGAAGCTTATTTGTTTTTCATTTTAAAGGATTAAAAATATGGTAGTTCTTTATAAACACCAAAAGATCATAGCCATCCAGACGGCATTAACAAACAGTGATCCGGACGGCATTAATAAACAGTGAAACGATACTGGCTCTACCTTTGAGAAGGCGCCTTCCCGCAGGTAAAGCGCTAACGAATTAGGTGACGCGTGTGCAGAAACAATTAAGCAAATGAGCCTCGGGAACACGCTTGCTAGGCAATATGCAAAGCTCATGACGCAAAGTAGGCAAAAAGTTTTAAGTGATCAATTTTTTGATTTTGCGTTTATAACCTGTTCTTATTAAGTAACAGTCCATAATAATTGCATTTGATCTCAAACCTTAGTGGCCGCATAGAACAATGATTTAAAGTTGGTACACACCACCAACGGCAGTATTCAATCTTCATCATAAACAACTTGAATATGACTAGTTTTAAATTGTGCGACGTTTTCGGCACGAAAATTAAAGTAAATGTTGAAAACGTCAATATTTGTATTTGCGACCAAGACCAATAAACAGCCTTTCTTTATCATTTTTCGATTTAATTCTGACACATTACGACTATCTTTGCTTCAAGAACGTCATGGAAAATCTTAATCGCAAATTCTACTGGCCTAGTTTTGTTTGGATTCAACGTTTTTGATTTTTTTCAAGCCAGTACTTCCCTAGTTGTTTTTAATGATATCGACAACTTACCTCAGGAGTTACAGTTTTCCCTTCTCACTACTGGACACTCTTTTTTCAGTTAGACAATTGCTGGCAGATATGCCCTTTTTATATTGATTGAACGTTTACAGGCGTTGAAACAATGCCAAAATGAGAATTTTACTTTTTTTAATTTTATCTTTTACCAGATGGACAAAGTCTAGATGTGATCTCACAACTTACTTCTTGCCAGGGGAACGGGATGATGACCTTTTACGAGGAGATCTGGATCGGGATCTCTTCCGTCTTCGATCTCTGCTCTTGCTGCGACTCCGACGGCTCCGCCTTGATCATGAAAAGATGGCTTAGTTATGAACCGGTAAACTCACTATCGCGCATACCAAAACTTGAAAATGAATCTTTAAGCGCTTGGTGCACGTAATAGTTAATACATCAAATATAAATCTAGTTATTACTTTCCAAAACCTCTAACTGCTTCACCCTAAAAGGGGGATCATCAGAAGGTCCTTATTCAAATAGAATTTTAGTCTATTCGAATAAAAAAAGGACCTTCTGATGATCCCCCTTTTAGGGTGAAACAGGCTGTCAAGGGTTTAGACTTAGAGAGTAATAACTACATTTGAGGTTAATAAATAACTTGAAACGAATGAATACAAAACGTCATAATCATAAATCACCTCCTGTCTCTGGATCGTGATCGTCGCGACCTTCCATAAGATCTCGATCGTGATCTTCGTTTGCGAGATCTGTCACGACTCCTCGATCGACGACGGCGATGGCGCGATCGCGATCTGCTCCGGGATCGCTTGCCTGCTTCATAAAATGACGTTTGGTTTATAAGGAACCGATTGTTCATTGACAGCATTATTTGCAAGGTCACAAGTGCGGTCATGATGGAATTTTGTGTTTTTCTTTTGTTAGTTTTGTTATAGCCCCAGTCAGTGTGCTGGCGCTTAAAATTGTCAGCGTAGAGACGCGGGGAATATTGGAAGGGATAGTGGCAACATCCGCGAGGGTGGGGAAGGGGACTTGTACAGTAGATATTGACGCTGTTGTAATCTGAGATACACAATGTCTTTCACAGAAAGGTGGCTTTGTGAAGAAAACAGTAAAATTGGTTGATGAGAAATCTTGGATTTAAAAACAAGCAACACGCGTGGTAAGGTATTGATAGGGAGTAAGTCATTTTTGCTCATGTTAATTTTGTTTAATAAAAAAAGACAACAATCCTTTTGTTTTGCGCAGACAATGTGTCTATAATTTCAAAGCTGAAACAAAATTTGCACTTTCGCTTCTCTAAGTTATCGGTTTTGAAATAATCAAGACGTCAATAAGTTAACTCGTCAGCTGGACTGTAGATTCACCAATTAGACTTTAAAGAATATTTACTCTTCATAATAGTAATTAGCAATTAAAGAAAAGAAAAATTTAGCAGTTAAAGAAAAAAAAAATTTAGAAAAATTTAGCAATTAAAGAAAAAAAAAAAATAATAAAAAAAATTATGACAAGCAACGAAGGAAGTTGACATGGACACCACTGGGAGCATTTCCCAGGATTCACTTGAATTCGTTAATTCATCATGAGGTTATTCCGCAGCTTACAGGGTCAATACCCTCAATAATAATTAATGCTACAACTTCAAACAACTGTATTTAAAATCAATATTTAGCGTTACAATGTTAATAAATTGAATATTTCTCGATTCTATTTTTTAGGCCTAAATTTTTTAGGCCATGAATGAAAATTTAAATAAAAGAATAGCTATTGTAGAGCTCTTCAAATCGGGCAAGTCGTGGAGTGATATTTGTAAGGACTTAAAAATTAACAGAATGTTGGTCTGGAGAACTCTCAAAAGGCACAAAGAAACTGGTAATGTCAAAAATCGATCTGGCAAAGGTCGCCCTCGAAGCGCCAGAACTTCAAAATTTATAAAAGCAACCAGAGAAAAGGTGAGAAGAAATCCATTTCAAAACTGGCAAAGGAGGCGAACGTGGCCTATGGAAACATGTTCACTGTTTTCAAGAAGGATTTGAAGATGAACGCATTCAAACACATGAAGAAACAGTTGCTAAGCGCCAATACCATTGAGAAACGTCTCTCCAGAACCAGAATTCTGCTCTCACGCATTGAAGGAGGCAAGCTTCCAAACCTAGTGTTCAGCGATGAAAAGAAACTTGATGTCCAGCATCATTTTAACAGTTAGAATGATCGTGTTTGGTCAAGAGATAGTGACGTGGCACCCCGTGTAGTCATTCGGAGACAAGGGGTGACATCAGTGATGGTATGGGCTGCAGCCAACGAATCAGGAAGGAGTCCATTGATTTTTGTGGACCAAGGAGTGAAATTGAACCAAGAAAACCACCGAAATGATATTCTTGCGGGTTCATTTATTCCCTTGAGCAAAGAAACACTTCAAAAAACGTAATTGGTCATTCCAACAAGATTCTACCTCTTGATATGGAGCTAAGAGAACGCAAAACTGGCTTTCAGCCAATGTGTCGTTCTTCGTTTCCAAAAAGGAATGGCCTCCTTCATCCCCAGACCTGAACCCCCTAAACTTTTGACATCCGGTCTTACCTGGAGAACAAGGTTTCGACTAAACACCACCAAAGTTTGGAAGCGCTGAAGGCTAATCTGAAAAAAGAATGGACCAAATACCTCAAAGAGTTATTCGTGACTCTTGCAGGTCCTTTTCGAAGCGTCTCCGACTTATTATCGACGCAAATGGCGACAGTCGGACACATTGAGTTAAACTTGATTTTCCTAAATATTTATTTGTTTGATGTTAATTACTCAAATATTGTCTACCATTTGTTAAATACAGTTGTTCGAAGTTGTAACATTGGTTATTGATGACTCTGTAACTGCAGGTGCAGTGTCTTCGAAACAGTTGTTCTGGAAATAAATGTGTGAAACGATTGGACATAGTAAAGAAAACAAAAGATGTGTAATAAAAACAAAAAAACGCAAAAAAAAGAATAAAAAAACGTTTATAGCATCCTTAAGAATTGCACAGATATCCTATAATTAATTGGCAGCTCACCAGATTTCCCATCGGATTCCAAAGCCCGTGATATCAGCGTTTGTGCCTCGCGCACTCGTCTCATCGCTTCGTCTATTTCACGCGAAGTCGAATCGTTGGCGGGTTTTGATCCAGGCACAGGGGGCTTTACAATGGCATTGTTCGAATGGTTGATCCTGAAAAGGGTACTCTTTTCAAACCATCAAAAAGTGCAACAAGTTATTTAGCACGACGTACATTTCAACACAGGGCACAACGCCAACTAACATTTTCGCTTTCATTCAATAATTGTGGAATGTTGATCTGGTGAGATAAAAGCAATCAGGATTCAAGACGAGATCTGAACCATAGCGACCTATGCACAGTGCACACGCCATAACAACGTGCAGCTTCAAATTTGACTGGAGGCCGATCTGTGAGTACTCAAAATTGCAAGTATAAGTTGATTGTGTAAGTAGTAGTTAATAAATATGGTATAGTCTTTGTGTATATATTGAGCTGCTTTTATGCTACTGTTACCATTCAAACAATGCACTAAATTTTGGCACTTGTGCTAGAAATTCAAAAACTATTTGGCAACACTGACAATAGAAAGAGATTTTTTACATTAGGAGTTTTGCAGAGATTTGAGCTTCAGTGATGACACTGTGGCACTTTGGATTCTCAAAACTATTATTTCAAAAGGATATGAATGAAATTCAGCTTAAAATTCAAATTCGTCAAATTCAGCTTAAAAATTCAATTTGTCAAATTCAAAATTACATCGGGCTTCAGTTTGCAAGTTGGTAGGGCATGTAAAGTATATAGATCACTGTGGTATTGAACCAACTCCCACCGCCCACCCAACATGCAGTACCCAATTAACACTTACCTGCACCTGAGGTACACAAGTACAGCACCATGTTAGCACGTTATGTTGACTAGGGAAGTGATATCTATTTTAAATGAACTTTAGCCCAGAATTCCGGATACAACATGATCAGGTCCTCTTGTATTTTAATTTATCTCAAAACTTACGTTTTCCACCTTCTTGTGTAGTGAAATATATGATCTGTGACGTGTCATTCAAAAATGTAAAATACGTCACCCAAGGAAAAACCCCTTGACACAATAAATTTGCAAAGCCTCACGACAAGATACATTATGTCTTGACCAAGCGTACTGTTTTAATTGTAAAATTCTTATACGATATGTTATTATCTGTTACTGTCCTGTAGTGACCTTTGATTGCAAAATCTTTATTATGTGACGTATTTCTGGAAGCTTCTGTGTAAGTGGGCGGTAGCGAAAGTTCTTCAACAACTCAACGTTTACAATGTTGTATGTGAAAGTACCAATAAAACTTTTAATCAGACTATGACAGAACAAACAACCATGCTGAAACGGCTCATCGGAGACTACTGACAGAACTGGGGATGGATCATTCATCCCTGTGGAAGTTCATCTCTTCGTAAAATCCAAGGTTATGTGATGCGGATCACAAACAAATGATGGCTGAATATGAACCGCCAGCGAAACAAAGAAAATACAAAGAAGCCGATAACCGCATCATGCGCCTCGTTGACTGATTTATTGGCAATGGACATGATCCACCACAGACTATGTGGGACTTCTTAAGAGGCATAAGTCACAATTTTAACTTGGGCACACTTAAAATAAAATCATTTACTGCAGTAATAGCTACTGATTTGCATGTGGTTAGTACAGAAAACTGTGTCCTCTGCTACTGAATGTCAACTGATATTTTTTAATCCGAATGCTCTAGACCAGGGTTACTCAACAAATGTTAACAAAGGTCCAGTTTGACAAGTTGAATATTTTTAGCGATCCGGTGAATAAGTTATTTCACACGCAACTACGAAAGTTAAAATATCTGTACCAAACCATTTTTTAGTTAACATGAACTCGACTTGGATATCTGAGAAAGTGTTGGGGAGTCTGGGGGGCAAAGCCCCCCAGCAACTAAGAAAATCATAGTAAAAAATTGCTTTCTCCCAGTAGAAATCTGTTTAAAGAAGCCCTGAAACGTGGCAATAAGGTTATTCTTCCAAAAGCTCAAGGTCCACCATCAACACCCCCGTGGTCTATTTAGTTGAGTAGCCCTGCTTTAGACGCTGCGCGTAGGCGCATCAGCAGTTTACATAACACATTGTGACTGACAGTCATTACATTTTAAGACTTGAAGTCACACGGAATCAGAACTGCACAGTGGTTGCCGGATGATTCTGCTGCCTGTCGCGTATACCGAAAAATGCTTCAACAGAATGCACTATCAGCAGCAGTATTGCGACTGACAAGTTTCGATAATGGTTAGAAAATGTTTATAACTGACGTCAACCACTTTTTGGCCATTCCTCTTGGGAGGTCTTCGTTTGTCTCTTTTCTGAGTGGTTTCTCTTAAGCTTCACAATAAACCGTGACGCCGCAAAGCAACTAAATAAATTGTATAGGTCGCCTGTCTCATTCTTCACCTGTTCTTTTTAAACGTCCCTGTTTGCTCTTCTCATCTACCTTTAAAGTTAATGTCTTTCGAAGAAAACTTCCTTCCTCCTTAATACATGTTCAATTGTCCATACTATCTTCCATTTTCCCTTGCAAGTTGTTCAATCGTTTCACTCATCTTTACAATGTAGATTTTTACAACCTGTCTCACTCATCTCTAGCATATCCATCAGCTTTTCAGTATTTCTCTCCCTCCTAGTTTTTACCCCACGCCCACACATTGCTCTCACCATTGTCCTTTCCATTCACTTCAGAATTGCAAGTTCACTCTCATCTTAATATTCATGTTTCGCTGCTGTACAATATTGCAGGCCACGCACAACTCTGATAGACTTTCCCTTTTATTTTTATTGAAAATGTTTTTCGGTACAACATTTCCTGAACTTGGCCAATCTAGCTTAGCTTTGTCACAGCTGCTTCAGATGAATTGCATTTTATTCATGAAACACTATTTTAGACGGCGTGTCTGCACCGAATCAGTCATCTCTGAAAAAGGCCATGCCCCAATCGAGATATCTCCGAATCGAATCGGGCCATTCCGAAAGATAGTTGGTATTAAAAATCAGAGCTAAATTTAGAATTTAAAAATTTTTGCGAAACAATTCACAACATTGGAGCATAATGGTTGGTATGCCTGGTTACTGTAATCAAAACCTGAAGAGCTTTAAATGTAGATACTAAACTCATGTTCACTGTTCAGCAAACGTTTCGAAAACTGTATGTACTGTCTTCATTTTTAGTGGTATAAATCACAACAACCTACTCACTTGAGGGGTCGGTCTTCAAACAGAGCCCCATTTAGTTCCATTGCTTTCTGAACATGGTCGACATCAGCAAACTCAATGAAAGCGAAGCGGGTTGGCTGCGTCTCATCACCTGCCATTCGTACATACTCCACCTTTCCGCAAGAGGCAAAAAAGCTCTTCAGTTGGTCAGCAGTGGCTGTCTGTTCAGAAAACAGGGCAATGTAATGCAAGCAAACAAAAGGCAATGTTTTGATTTTGACTTCGCATAGAAATATTATCTTGGTTTGATTATATGTATTGATAAACACAACTTATAATGAAACTGCAGCCAATGGGAAGAATTTCTGTGATCCCAACAAGACTCATTACTTGGGCCATTTTTATTTTGACATAAAAAAAGTTTGACTTTATTTTGACCTAACAAAATTGCTTATTTGTAGAGGCCACAGTTCTTCCTTGAATTGACACCAGGACTGATCCCTGTGGGACGCCATGTTTGAGGCATATCAGTCTGTTTTGCTGTGAGTTGAGGGTGAGGCTTCGATTCCTGGCATATGAACCATATGTCGGTCTGGAAGTCAGGCAAAGCAGCTTGCAAGTAAGGCCACAGTGCCAGATAATGTCGTAGGCAGCTGTAAGATCTAAAAAGACAACGCCGGCCCTTTTTTTTGCTTCACAGCAATCCTCGATGTCTGTGGTCAAGAGTGTGGCCTGATTCACAGTGGATTTTCTGCGCTGGAGCTCAGCTTGCTTTTTTGGGATGAGTGGATCAATGATTGACACTGACATGGGTCAGCCTTTTGAAGATGTTAAAAGGCACACAAAGAAGAGATATCAGACAATAACTCTATGGGTCCTTTGGTGGTTGTGAGGCGTAGGGATCGCAACCACTAAAGCTCTTTTCCAAATTTTTGTGAGTGTGAGGTGGGGCAAGCAGAAAGAAAGGATGACGACGAGCTGTTTATTGTTATTTCACAAACTGAAATACGCGTATTGCATAAAAATATGGTAGCAGCCAGTTACTTTGGTGCAATAGATTTATACTGATATCAGTAATGTTGTATTGTGAATGAGTAATTTGCTGAAAAATGCAGTTTTTTTCACTACAACTTGAAATCTAAATTAGATCTACATGATGCACTAACGTTGTTTAGGAAACCATACATTCTACATCTTATGTGCCTCAACAAAACTCAAGAACAAGAAAATGCAGCTCATGACTAAATCACTTCGGGCAGCATTGAGACCATTTCGGGATCAAATTTGAAATCCCGGGATGTTTACTCCTTAATCCCAGGATTTGTTGGGATTAGCAAAGTAGGAAAATACTGTATAATGCTGTATACTGTATAATTCATGCTGTTCAGTAGAGCCTCAATCCAATTCAACAGTTGGGCTTGGGAACAATCTTTGAAAAACGTTAGTGGCGAGGGAAGCGATTTTCTGACGTTTTATTTAATGACCAAGTTGATCCTGCGGTTGATCAATGTAGAAAAGTTTCTTGAGGTTTACCGTAACCAAAAAGGTGAACCACTTCAACATTCCGACGCTTGTCGATTCGAAACCTAAAGCTGTTTTCACGTCCTTAATTTTCGACTTTAGCTATTAGTCCCTTTGTACTGCCCTTAAGCTTTCAAAACGGCTTGTCACAAGTTACATTTTGAGTAGATTTACAATACAAAAGTTTTGCCACACCTCGGATTTTCTCTTTGAACTTACATCTTCAAAATTGGCCATACTGGGCTAAATTTTAATTTCTCCTTTGCAAAAAGCTAGTGCAGAATTAGCAGAAACTGACAGCACAATGGCACAACCGTCCCTTCTAACGCTTCGATACCCAGTTGCACCAATACTACGACTGAAGCGATTGCGTAGTTCATTGTTGTGCCATAGTTGGTATTATTATCACACTAACATGGAGTATTCAAGACAACCAGCCGATATTCTAAACCTGCTTTAAATTTAAAACCAAAATAATATAAGCGTCAAGCGATATGGCACTACATCACTCATCAGCTTTGTAGATGTTTTCTGGAAATTCTGAAATTTTAATAAAAATAATCCCAGGAACGGGATCCGAAAAATGCGTTAAAATCCCGGGATCTTGGTTTATCGGGGTCCCAACCCTAATTGTAATGTTATCATTATAAATTAATGATGAAAATACGTTTCACTTTCTTTTGGCAACATTGATTTAAATCTAAAACCACAAATGGGCACAGTATTTCAATACATACAAGCTTTGACTGGGATCAAATTCGACAGCAGAAATTTAATGGGTGCAATACACTCTATTAATTCATTGCAGAAATGTTTATTCATGGATTAAAAAAAGTACCCAACATCATACAAAATATAAATACAAAAACAATTAAAGTGTGAATGCGTGGCCTACAGATTTTTCCTTTCTCTTTTTAACTTCCTTCAAATTGACACAAATTACAAAAATAGCACATTTGTTGTGAGCAAAACATGCGTTGCTTGAGTCAAGCATCAAGACATCATTTGGCCCATGGAGGCACTTGCTTCACTTTTAAACCACTGAAACCACCAAGGGAGACAGTTTAAGATACTATTATTGTTAAAGTACATTCATAGTTTAGACCAGTGGTTCTCAACATTTTTTCTAGGCAGATCCATTTTGGTGATCTCAAAGCAGCCGCAAACCCCTAACAAAAATTTTATCTGAAATTTTAGTATATTGTGTCTCTTAACAGAAACAAATGTTTCATAAACTTCGAATTGACACACTTGGAAGAACTCGAGACACACTTATGACGATTGATGACATTGACAAAGTTATGGTATGAGCTATTTGTTAAGATCCAGGATCAAAAATCAGTAATTTATATGCTGATTTAATGCGTTTCTGTAAATTTTTTGAGTAAGTTATAATTTGAGTGTTACTAGGCCAGTAAAAACATAATTCAAAGGCAACTCAAATTTCTCGGTCACATCTTCAGAAAAGAAGAATTCGAAAATCTTTGTCTGAGCGATTGCCTTCTAGGGAGACGTGCTCATGGCAGACAACGAACAACATTTGTAACTAATTTTCAACAAAATACATCAATCAGCCAACCAAGAACACTTTGAGACACTGCACGACAAAGGGAACATTGGAAGAATTTACGAACTGATCATCTAGTCCATCAAAGGCCGCATCGGCTATGATACTGTAGTAGGCCAGTAAACTTTATGAATATTTGGTTGCAATCAACTTGATTGGTTCCAAATAGCATTTATATTTATAACTCAGAGATACTATTTGAATAAGGACCTTCTGATGATCCTCCTTTTAAGGTGAAACAGGCTGTAAAAGTGTTTAGTGAATTGTAACTTTTTTTGACATCTCAGAAAAATGTCTGGGATTACTTCTAGTCTATGTGATAAACAACAAGACATTAAATCTATATGGGTACACAAGTAGTAGTAGTCCAGTTTTAATCTGGTGATGTGAATCGCCTTTACACCCTGCCTCCACATCAATCTGTTTAACGCGTCCTCTCTTGTCAAGCCCACCTTGCTGCTTTCCTCTAGGGATGTGCCAATTACAAAATTTTTGCCGATGCCGATTCCGATTCTTAAATATTTGCCGATTCCGATTCTTTGGTTAAATGATTAAAGCTGCTTTTAGTTGGCGCTCTACAAGTGGTTGCGATTTTGTTACAAGTTGCTGCCTTTGAAATGTCTAAAAGCGTTCACTTTGTCGCCTGCTCTAGACAGCGTGATTTTTTACGGTAGTTCTTCACTTCTTGCGCACTACATAGTGGTGATAGACATGCGTTTTGCTTGTCACAGAAATCAGTTCACAGAGAAAAATCGCCATCGCTCACAGAGTGCAAAATCAATGTAGCTTAATGCAGTGTGCAAAATATTATCTTGTGGGGTTTGCAGTATTTTTCTCGTAGAATTCAAGAAGGTACAAGAAACAAAAAGTTAAAAAGACTAGAGTGTAAAAAAAAATGAAGGTATATTCTACAGATCAAAGAAAACTCCCTAATTTTGCCGAATGCCGACTAGAGCTGCTGGGCGATATTGGTAAAATCATTTCGATACGATATTACTAAATTAAAACGATATTATCAAACTTTTGTTATTTTACGGCGAATTGCAAACCATGGTTTTAATCAAAGAGGCAAATCTTCTGCGGTTACCCCGAGTAATGAAAAGAAAACTAATTCAAAAGCGTTTTGAATCTTTCAGACAGTTGCTCACATTTTTTTTGCAGTTTATACTCTCTCGCTTTTTCTCTTCTTGCTTTTAGCGCCTCGCATACTACAAGCGGCACTGAAATAATTATTACGTAATAATCCATTTCTCCTTTAACTTCTAACCGTTGTGTAATCATTCAACTTTTGTAATTTATCTGGTCTGATTTTCTCCTTGAACGTTTTTCGTCATTTCAAAGAAAGAAAGTATTTTGATCTGGTGCCTTCTATACAAGAGTTTACAAAATGGCGGACAATCGTCATAATTTAGACTACCGCTCTCCGAATGCTCGTTAACGCTGATGCGGTTATTCAAAGAAGTCGTTCTTTGATCGGTATTTCCACGCGCTCGCCCTACTTTTGATTAGGAAACTTTGATGAAGAATCAGAAAAAATCGGCAATTTTTTTCGATGCCGATTCCAATTCTCCAAAAATTGCCGATACCTGCCGATTCCAATTAATCAGCGGCACATCCTTACTTTCCTCCTTAACTTACCTTTTCCACGTTCTCTTGGATCGTCCTTGTTTTTTACGACCCTCCACTTGCAACTCCAGCGCTCTTCTTAAAACATCATCTTCATCCGTTCTCAAAACATGCCCATACCACCTCACTCCATTCGCCTTCGCCAATTTATCAACATTCTCATTCAATCCAAGCAAGTTCATAAGTTCTTCGGTATTCCTTTTGTCCATCAGCTTCACACCACACATTGCTCTCACCATCGCTCGCTCAGTTCTTCTTAAAATCGCCAATTTGATTTCCCATAAGCAACATGTCTCACTTCCGTACAGCATTGCAGCTGTCACACAACTAGTATAAATTTTTCCTCTCATTTTCAACAGAAATCTTCCACATAACAACTCTCGATACTCTCTGAATTTCACCAAAGCAAACCTTACTCTTGTAGTCACTGACGCTTCACAACCACCATTGGCATTCAATCTATCAAATAGCATTCACTGATTCAACTTTGTGATTCAGCTTTTCAACAGGACCAACCATTCCTTTTTCAATCTTCTTGCTTCTTTCACATTCAAAACCATCTCCGGATCTGCATGTCACTTTCTTCATCTTTGCACATCTTCCATGTACCCACTTCCTGCATTTCGTACACTTAAAAGAATTCATTTGGCATTCCTTTTCCGTTTAACACACGTTGGCTGATTTCCTGGATTGCTTTCAATCCTGTCTTTCCACTTGCACGTATCATTTCCACAGTGACTTTAGATAGTCCAGGAGCCTTCCCCGATTTCATTTTCTTCATTGCTTGCGTCACCTCTTCTCAAGTTACTCTCCTTAATGGACCTGCCCTGCTACCACGTCGGCTTCTACAAACAAACGTCGGCTTACACAAAACTACGAAAAAACTAATCTTGTTATATCTCAATAAATGAAGCCAATTTGAAAAAAATAAGTCCGTTTTCAGAATCAGGGGCCTCAAAATACCCAAAAAGACTCACATATTGTGCCTTTAATTAAAAAGTTTTTTTATTGGCCTGTATAATGCTTTAAATTTGAAAACTTTTACAACCCCCTAAAAATGCTTTGCGGACCCCGGTTGAAAACTGCTGGTTTAAACCATTCCAATTACCAATGTTAATTATTTGTGCTTTTACACTACTTGCACCCTATTTGTCGGCTCATCCTAAATTCTGTGTTTGCATAACTGACTGATCATCAAATAACAATTGCAATGCATTCTCACTTTCGCTTTACAGACTGAACCTTTCAGGAAATTGAAAAGTGCCACCACCAGTTGGACAAAAATTTACAGATATAATTAGAGATGTACCGATATATCGGTATCGGCATCAGTGATATCGGCCATTTTTTGAGTATCGGTATCGGCAAAATTTGGCCGATACTGTGGCCGATACTAAACATGCAAAAAAGGCGTTTGACAGATTTTCTGCAAAAGCAAAGATATATTTTTTTTAAAGTAGTAACTAACGTCACATTGATGTAGAAAAATAACAACCTGTTCAAATTTTTGATACCTCATACTCCCATGAAGGAGACTCAATTTCTCCAGTATTTATCATTTGTTTCTTTTTTACTCTCAGCAGAGGATAAACCCAGGCCAAGACTACCCAGGTAGCAAAAATGTATAATTTTGCATCATTTTTACGTTGCTAAACGTTTAAAAAACCCATGTAACTTGGTTGTTTTTTGTAAGCTGGTTCTATCAATTTGTGATTTAATTTCCACCTTTCGTTGTAATAAACTCACCAAGCTTAAACAATGTCATAGCAGAGTAAGTAGGCTCAAAATGAAAGCAATGGGACTACGAATCTTCACTAAACTAATCAATAAATGGTCTTGTTGCGCCTAAGATGACATCCTCATTGTGAAGAAAGGAGCGTTCTTCCCGGCTATCAGCACAAGGCTGAGCACTCACTAGTACAGCGAGCTGTTGCGATTCGCTAACCATAACGGTGTAACTTCCACGCTAGCCATTTAGACCATCCAATCAACTATATGTTTCTCGGCAGCCGTTTTGTAGCAAGAATTGACATCGACAAGAATTGAAATGGCTAGTGTGGAAGCTACACCAATACACCATTGTGGTTAGCAAATCGCAACTGCTCGCTGTACTAGTGAGTGCTCAATCTTGTGCTGATAGCCGGGAAGAACGCTCCTTTCTTCACAATGAGGTTGTCATCTTAGGCGCAACAAGGCCATTTTGATTAGTTTGGTGAGGATTCGCAGTCCCATTGCTTTCATTTTGAGCCTACTTATTCTGCCATGACATTGTTTAAGCCGTAGCCGGTCGTTTGGTGGACAGACATTTGATCGACAGACATTTGATCGACAGACGTTTGGTCGACAGACGTTTGGTCGACAGACGTTTGGTCGACAGACGTTTGGTCGACAAACATTTGGTCGACAAAACATTTGGGCGACAGGACATTTGGGCGACAGGACATTTGGTTGACAGGACATTTGGTTGACAGGACATTTGATTGACAGGACATTTGGTCGACAAGACATTTGGTTGACAAGACATTTGGGTTAGGGTTAGGTAAGTCTGGGTTAGGGTTGGGTTAGTTAACCCTAACCCTAAAATGAATCGTTCTGTCGACCAAATGTCCAGTCGACCGAATGTCTGTCGACCAAATGTCCTGTTGACCAAATGTCTGTCGACTAAATGTCCTGTCGACCAAACGTCTTGTCGACCAATTGTCTGTCGACCAAATGACCGGGTACCGTTTAAGCTTGGTGAGTTTATTACAACAAAAAGGGGAAATTAAATCACAAACTGATAGAACCAGCTTATTAAAAACAACCAAGTTACACGTTTTTTTTAACGTTTATCAACGTAAAAACGATGCAAAATTATACATTTTTGTTACCTGGGTAGTCTTGGCCTGGCAAAAGCTTTTCAACCAAACGACAAGCACCCTTAAGTTGCACATTACTTGTCAAATAGTTTTTCTACGACTACACAAATCACTTGGTTTACATTTTACATCTTATTATCAATTATGATAGCTTATTTGGAGAGTTTGTGCAAACACTTTATTAATTTTTCAGATACCCAATTATGATGTAATGTTTCTTCCCTTATACCCCACATTACCCCAGTCCTCAATTACGGTGGACTTTCATTAGTAAAACCTACTATTATGACACATCAATGCGGTTGAGATTGGATTCTTGAATCTTTAATAGTTTTATGCAAATAAGGTAAAACTTCGCATTCGATATAATTCCTTGCAAATACCAAAATAGGTTCTTTTTGTAACACCAAAGTATCGGCCAAAATATCGGTATCAGTAATCGGTATCGGCCTAAAAAAGTGATATCGGTATCGGGATCGGTATCGGCCAAAATATTGGTATCGGTACATCTCTAGATATAATTTTTATAAGCATGGCATATCTTAAACCAATTAATTAGTTGAAATATTATCCTGGCTAAATTAGAAAAGTAAATTAACCTAAAACAATGTCACTGAAAGGAATATGGATCACGACTTCCATTTAGCAACACAGTTTGACATAGAACATACATGCTTCTTCAACATGTCATATATGCTGCTTCAACATACATGCTACTTCAACGTACGATACATGCTAATTCAGAACATATTCTGCTTCAACATACATGTTGAAGCAACATACACGCTACTTCAACATACTGTTGTAGATTACAACTAACCATTCATATTTTGCCTCGTGCCTAATCATTTCTATTGCTTCTCCTTGCGGTACTATGACGTAGGTAATTGCTCGTTTAAACAATCATATACCTGCCGCGACATTTTACTTGTGTTCTAGCAGCGCAGCTTGCTTCATACAGCAGATTGTTTAGTAGTGAAGACATTTCAGTTGCATGTAATCTTTAGTTTGTAAGCTGTAGCATATAATCTCTTTATTTAAGTTAATACCGGTACCTGCTACCTTATTATGTTGATGTTAACCGCTATGTTCAGCTAGTAGAATTCGCCTATAGTGACACCTGAAGGAAAAAGTGTCACTTTAAGCGAATTGTCACTATAGACGAATGATGACGTCGTTGATAACTTCACTTGTGCAGTATCTCCGCATGCGCATTGCGCATCCCATGTTGGTTTAATTCAAACCCAGTTAGCAAATCAATCCTTTACGGTTCAATCTCTGCATACGTTAAATTAATGTAAAAAGATGGATTTGCTGGATGGGAACTGGCGAATGCTGATAAGGACAAAATATGATTCCAACTTAAACTGGAAATACACCCTAAAGTGTCCTTATACGGAAATTTTTGAGCCCAAGGGACAAAAATGTGGTGTCACTGTAAGCAAAGTGTTCTTATACACAAAGTTACTATAGGCGAAGTCATTTCTATGCAAAACATATGGTTTGCAAACGGGACTTTGCAACAGGTGTCACTATAGGCGAAGTGTCACTATAGGCAAAGTCACTATTAGGGGTGTTCAATTTCGATTTTCGATTTCGATTAAGGTGATATTCGAAATTCGTTTTCGTATCAGACATATTCGAAATTATAGCCGCCCTTTCGGCTGAATGCGGTTGAAAGTAACGCGAGTGACGCGAAATCTGTCTTGTCGCATTTTGCAACCGAAAAAAGACTTCGACGCATGCGCATCGTCGATCACGTGACTATCACACGCTCTCGCGGGTCCAACGGCCAGTCCTGCACACGTGCGTTGAGGAAAGTCGTGCGCAACGTCGTTGTCTTCCACGAGCGTGCAGCCAACGGGAGGTGTCAGTTCTTTCGATTCCGATAGCCCCGACGTTGAACCAACACAGGCGACGCCATCAGGCGATGAGCGAAGACGCCAGACCACTCTGACGGAACTCTTCTCCATGGGCAGGGTCCAGACGGAAGACTCCAACAACAGTGATGATGATGAAATCAGCTCAATCTTTGTAAAAGCTAGCCGAGAAGGTGTTTGTGATCCCAGCGACCTCGGCTCCAGCGGAGCGACCGTTTTCAAAAGCTGGCCTGACCATCACGAAGCTGAGATCCTGACTGACGGGTGACCATGTCGATCAGCTTGTGTTCTTAAACACCAACATGGGCCTGGAGCTGTAGACGTTATTTTGTGTTCTTTTTTCGCAAATTTTCATGGTGTTTCTTTCAATACAATCACATTTTGCAGTGTGGTGAATAGTTGTGATATTCGAAATCGAAATTCGGAAATCGAAAATAAATTAAATTTCGAATTTCAAATATTAAAATAATCGAAATTGAACACCCTTAGTCACTATAGACAAATTCTACTGTATATCGTGTGCTTTGTTATTAAACCTTGATTTAAAGGATTTGTGATGAATGAATATGGATTCATAACAATTTAATAAACAGACACAGAATGGATCTTAAAGACTTAAGACCAAAACGGTTTACTGCCGATCCTCACGGTAGCGAAGCCAGGAAGCTTTGGTCGCACTGGTATAGGTCATTTACCAATTATATTCAGAAGTACGAAGGTATTTCGGATGCAGATAAACTTGGTCTTCTTGTCAATCATCTTGATAGTGCAGCTTAAGAGGTCATTTCAGAAGCTGGCACTTATGAAGCTGCAATTACTCAACTTCAAAGTGCATATGACAAAGCTCCTCATCGAATTTATGCGTGTTACTTGCTTAAATCTTGCAAGCAAGAGGTCAACCAGACACTTGATGAATTTTATCAAAAGCTCAAGCGCTTGAGTACTGACTGCAATTTCGAAGCTGTGTCGGCCGTTCAGCACAGAGAGGAATCTATTCTTGATGCCTTTATCGGCGGATTGACATCACAAGAAATTAAGCAACGTTTATTGAAAGAACCAAACCTTGTTCTACAAGCCGCTTTCGAGAAAGCTTGGTCGTTGGAAGATGCTCAAAAAACGCTGGACGAATAGTTGCAGAACCCTCGACACTGCATTCGCATCAAGTTGCTGTTACATCCGAACCTAAAAATGACCTTGAAAGAAAGCAAGATACTGTTACAGCTACCGTTTCAGTAAGATGTCCATATTGTGAAAATAAACGGCATTTTCGACAATTTTGCCCAGCTAAGGAAGTTGAGTGCTATCGTTGTGCTAAGAAAGGACATTTCTCCAAAATGTGTCGATCACCTAAACTTTCTATGAATAAATACGAAAGTCATCATTCCTGTCACGATTAACGGTATTTCTGCCAATGCTTTAATGGACACAGTATCGTCGTTATCGCACATAAGCAAGTCGTTTAGTCAACAATTGCAACTAAACCTTAAAGAGACTGATCAGCAGATTGGTTTAGCAGTAAAAGGATGCAGCTCTAAAGGTGTAGGCATATGCAAAGTTGACGTGAACCTTGGTGGTCAACTATACCAAAAAGTGGATGTAATGGTGCTGGAAAATTTGCTAACTGATGTCATACTCGGTCAAGACTTTATGGAACAGCATAAAAGAGTCAGCAATCAGCATTTACTTTGGAGGTTCGAAGCCCACGTTACACCTCCGATTGTTGCAAGCTGTAAAGACGTCAACTCCTGTCAATCTATTCCAGCATCTAACGGAGGATTGCCATTCAGTGGCAACCAAAGAACGGCATTATTCAATGCAAGATAAAGAGTTCATAGGATCTGATGTAAAACGACTGCTGAAGGAAGGACTCATCGAGCCAAGTAACTCTCCATGGCGTGCGCAGCCTCTTGTGGTTACACAAGATAACCACAAAAGGCGAATGGTCATTGACTATAGCCAGACTATAAACAAATTCACTAGAATTGATGCGTATCCGCTGCCACGGATGCAGGACGTGGTGCAAAATGTTGCAAAGTTTAATGTGTATTCGACAATCGATATGACAAGTGCATACCATCAAGTAGAACTACCCAAATGCGACAGGATATTTACTGCGTTTCAAGCTGATGGTTCACTTTGGCAGTGGAAAAGAATACCATTTGGGCTGACAAATGCAGTGCCATGTTTCCAGCGAATTGTGGACGATATTATCAAGTCTAATGATTGCAAAGGTACGTTCGCTTATCTTGATGATATTACAATCGGTAGTAAAACGCAGCAAGAACATAATGAAAATTTGTTGAAGTTTTTGCAAGTACCTAAAGAGCTAAAGAGTGTAATTTGACATTTAATGAGTCAAAATGTGAATATTCGACTGACTGCATACAGTTGTTGGATTATCAAATTTCTAAAGGTTGTTTAAAACCAGATCCTGACCGATTGAAAACTCTTTTAGAGCTCCCTTCTCCAACAAATAACAATGAGCAGCAGCGTGTTATCGGACTTTTCGCATATTATGCCAAATGGGTGTCTCATTATTCTGACAAAATTAAACCGTTAATAGAAAACAGCGACTTTCCTTTAAATGGTGATAGTGTAAAAGCGTTTGAAGAGCTTAAATCAGAATTGGCCACTGTGACACTTGGAGTAATCGATGAAAAAGCCATGTTTGTAGTCGAAACTGATGCTTCAGATGTTGCCTTGTCAGCAACCTAAAATCAACGAGATAGACCAGTTGCATTTTTTTCCCGATCGTTGACAAAAACCGAAAAGCATCACTCTTCGATAGAAAAAGAGGCCGCTGCTATTGTTGAAGCAGTGCGGAAATGGAGCCATTTGCTGGCCGCGCGGCGTTTCAAACTTGTAACTGATCAGCGATCAATCGCCTTTATGTATGATTGCAAAAGTCATAGTAAGTTGAAAAACAGTAAAATTTTAAGATGGCGTGTTGAACTTTCACAATATCAATATGACATAGTTTATCGACCAGAAAAACTTAACGTGGCACCTGATACCTTATCAAGAGCGTATTGTGCAAGTTTGTCTAGCAATTATTTGTACGAGATTCATGCGAGTCTTTGCCACCCTGGGGTAACAAGAATGCACCATTATATCAAAATAAAGAATCTACCTTATTCGCTCGGCGAGATACGTAAAATGATCTCCGATTGCAATGTTTGTGCTGAAATTAAACCTCGTTTCTACAAGCCGATTCAAACTCCGCTTATAAAAACTACTCAAGCTACGGAATGGAACGCCTAAATATTGATTTCAAAGGCCCATTGCCTTCAGCCACAAGAAACAAATACTGTATATATTGACTGTAATCGACGAGTATTCGAGGTTGCCATTTGCGTTTCCTTGTGCAAATATGAATGCCGGAACTGTTATTTCATGTTTATCGCAATTGTTTTCTTTGTTTGGCCTTTGCTCATATATTCATTCTGACAGAGGGCCTGCATTTATGTCAAACGAATTTATATCATTTGCGCACAGCAAAGGAATAGCTCTCAGCAAAACTTCAATATATAACCCTCGATGTAATGGTCAATGTGAAAAATATAATAATATTATTTGGACCGCAGTGCAACTTGCATTAAGAACGTGCAATTTGCCCATTTCAAAATGGGAAAGTGTTTTGCCTGACGTATTACATTTCGTACGTTCACTGCTCTGTACTACGATCAATGTATCTCCCCACAAGCGCTTTATGAAGTTTAGTCGGCGTTCCATGCTGGGATCATCAAGTCCCACATGGCTCAGTACTCTTGGTCCTGTTCTATTGGAGCGCCACGTTTGCACGAGCAAATATGAACCTGCTGTAGAATGTAGATGAAGTAGAATTAATTCATGCCACTCCAACGATTGCTTTTGTGATATCAGGGCTGCGATTTTTTCTTTCTTGTCGAACGACCAAAAATTCTACGCTTGTTTGTCGAATAGTAATATGACGTCACAAGAGTCAGATTATAAGCGTTTGGCCGCGAGTTACCGCACAAGTTGTGTGGTATCAGAGTCACTTACTTTAAGTTTTTAATCGCACGCTGGTTGAGTGATTCCATCTACGACGGCAAAAACATTGCCGTCGCCAAATCAACACACCTTAGATTGCTGCGACAATTGCCGTATGCTTTAATGTTTAATCAAACGAAATTTTATGCGCTTCTTCATCGCGTGTCACACGGCGGTAGCCCAGAGCATCACGCAAGCTATTTTATGCGCTGACAATGCTCTTGTGAACTGTAAAAAGTTTGCCACCTTATGAATACTGGCTTAATTGTTACGCAAATGTTATTCTTTCATCGAATGCTTATTGTTTACCGGTGTCGTTGCGAATATAAATCATCGTGAAAGAAGATGCAGTTAAAAAGTGGAATTTACCTGCTATAGATTATTATCAAACAGAAGGAAAAGTTAGTGTGGTATTTTGCAAAATTTGTAAAGAATTTTATGACGAAAACAAATTGGAATTAGAAAAGCTACGGGGTCAAGTTAAAAAAGTAGTACGAAATTAGATAAACGGTTCTTCGGCAGAAAAGAAAAATAATGCTTCTGATCATATGGCATTGCGCGTTCATGAACGGGCAGTTTTGCGTCTTCAAGTATTCCAGTGACGACGCGACAACCTCATCCTCCGATACAGCATCTGATGATTCCGATTCTGACAGCTAGTTCTTTATCAAACAGACTCGTGCTTGCTCGCAGTATCTCAATTGTGCCGAAATTATGTTAGTGTAAACGTAAATCGAGGCAGTCATCTCGCAGTGAGATACCGGTACCTGGTTGAACAATTAACGTTATTTTATGATAATTCAAAGTCGCTAGATGTCGAATTAATGTAAAACAAACGTAAATTTCTTCTTGGGCATTGTTACGCAAGCAGCAAAATTCGTTATTTTTGCATTGACTTCACGTCTGTAGACGTTGAATCAATGTAGAAATGATGATTTTTGCTGTCTGGGTACGCAATGTAACCCGCCAGGAAAATTAAGTAGATTTGTGCTGACTCGAACGTTGAATCAACCCAAAATTAACTTATTTTTCCCCCTGAGTTATTTAACGTAACAGCATGCGTATCACTACTTTTGGTGCATCACTACAAATCAAACAGTGCGGTCGTGACTCGTGATAGACTACTCTAGTATACTTTTCGCTTCTCGTTTTTTCGATTCAACGTCTGCAGACGTTGAATCAATGTAAAAACGACGGGTTTTGCCAGCTGGGTTGTGTGCTTTTGTGAATGCAAATGCAAAATCGCCCAATAAGTAATCACAGAAACCCTTTTAGTGGATGGAAGTCAAGTTGCAACCGTGTTTATCTGTCTACTATTCCTTATTCACATTGCAAAACATTTCTGCAAGCTTGGAACAACAAATGCATAAGTCAGACATAAATACAAACTTGCAAACACGTTGACAATTAACGTAGCCTACTTCGGTTATTTTATCTATAAAAGAAAAGAAACCCGTTGTGTCGAATAGCACAAAACGTGATTGGCGAAATGTTTGATGCCAGGCGTTGGAACTTCGATCAAAGCATTCTCCGCAGTGTTCAAAATGGCGGCGCTGACGCCTTGGGAGTTTCTCGTGTGAAGCGTCACATTTAGACCTTGCTTTGAAGTACCTGGCGCAAGAAAGTTTACGTAAGTCAGCACTCTTATGATTGCATCACGTGATGCCCCCCCCCCCCCCCGATTGTTCCTCGACCTGACGACGTTTAGTCCTCTCTCAGTTTTTTTTTACCTTTTTTTTTCCTTTTTTTTTCTTTTTTTTCTCCGTAAGGCACAGCGTTTGTCGAATAGTGATGGCGCGTATCGAGTGACCTCGTCACCGAAAAAGGCAAAAATCGCAGCCCTGTGTGAGATTACCAAATGGTCGCCAGATTACTGTATCATTGCGTGATGTTACTCCTGTGGGAGAAAGAAATGCTTTCGAAAATAGCGCAACTGATTCTGACACTTCTGTTTTCATTATTGATCAATCATACAATGATTACAATCGTACATTCTACGATCATTACAATCGTACATTCTACAATCGTACATAGTATAATCGTACATTCTACTGTTGCAAGCGATTCAACCGTTGATAAAATGCATCACAGCAACGTGAGAGGTGCTGAACCAAACACCGAAGTTGATCATCATTCTGAAGTCAATGAAGAGCCTAACACAAGAGAAGAATCAATGCTGAGGCATTCTTTCCGCATAAGGTGCCCTCCTGATCGTTTGATGTATGAATGATGCAAATACCCGCTTGAATGATACATATGAATGATATGATACAAATACCCGCCCGTATGAATGATACAAATACCCGCCCTCCTGATCGTTTGATGTATGAATGATACAAATACCCGTTTGAACTCGATTTCTTGGCAGGAGAGAATGTAGTAGATTACAACTAACCATTTGTACTTTGCCTCGTGCCTAATCATTTCTATTGCTTCTCCTTGCGGTACCATGACGTAGGTAATTGCTCGTTTAAACAATCAAATACCTGCCGCAACATTTTACTTGTGTTCTAGCAGCGTAGCTTGCTTCATACAGCAGATTGTTTAGTAGTGAAGACATTTCAGTTGCATGTAATCTTTAGTTTGTAAGCTGTAGTGTATAATCTCTTTATTTAAGTTAATACCTGCTACCTTATTATGTTGATGTTAACCGCTATGTTTATGTTCAGCTATATCGTGTGTTTTGTTTATTAAACCTTAATTTGAAGATTTGTGATGAATGAGTATGGATTTATAACACATACATGCTAATTCAGCATACATGCTACTTCAACATACATGCTACTTTAACATGCATGCTAATTCAGCATATATTCTGCTTCAACATACATGCTGAAGCAACATACACGCTAACTTCAACATACATGCTACTTCAACATACATGTTAATTCAGCATAAATTCTGCTTCAACATACATGCTGCTTCAACATACATGCTGAAGCAACATACATGCTGCTTCAACATACATGCTACTTCAGCATACATGCTGCTTTAACATACATGCTACTTCAACATAGATGCTAATTCAGCATATATGCTACGAAGAATGCAACAAACGCTATGATGCGTTCCTGGCCTCAAAAACCAGTGAAGAGACATCCATGACTGCCACTGATCTGTTAGAACACCTTAACGTGAAACGTAAGCAGCGTTGGAAAGATACAGTGCAAGGCATTGACTTCACCCACTCAAGCAGAGCTGCATGGAAAACCTTCAATCGCCTTACATGCCGCACTTCCAATCCTAAACGACGCCCTGTAACCGCTAACGCCATAGCACAACAGCTCCTAGCCAATGGCAAATGTAAAGTGGCAAACAAGAAGCAGGCCCTTGCAGTGAAGCAGAAATGCAGCAGGCTCTGGAAGGCCCCAAGCGCAGATGGCCATCTGTCAGCCCCCTTCAGCACCAGAGAACTTGCGTCTGCCATCAAACAAGTTAAAAGCGGAAAAGCACAAGGGCCCGATAACATCCCTCCAGAATTCTTGAGGCACTGTGGCTCCAAATGTCTGGCATGGTTGAAAAGGTTCTATTCTGCTTGCCTGACCCTCCAGGCCATATCTAAAATCTGGTAAAAAGCAACTGTAGTGGCAGTACCTAAACCAAACAAGCCAGCTGATGATCCCAAGAGCTATCGTCCAATATCGCTACTCTGCGTCCCATACAAGATCCTGGAACGGCTCCTGCTAACTAGACTTGAGCCAGTTGTTGATCCCCAGCTACCAAAAGAACAAGCTGGATTTCGGCACGGACGCTGTACGACTCATCAAGCAGTCAAGCTGACCGAGGATATAGAGGAAAGTTTTGAGAAGGGCAACAAAGCAGGAGTAATTTTGGTGGACCTCACTGCTGCCTATGACACTGTGTGGCACCAAGGGCTAACCCTAAAGCTCCTCCGCATGATCCCAGACAAAAAGGTACCGGTAGTGCGATTTCTCGCAAATATTCTTGCAAATCGGACCTTTTTGCTTAAGACGAGTGACGGGCAGTGCAGCCGGCCCCGCCGCTTATAAAACGGTGTTCCGCAAGGATCATGCTTATCACCCCTACTATTTAACATCTACATTAGTGACATGCCAGAGACTACGTCACGCCAGTACGGCTATGCTGATGATCTGGCACTACTCAATTCTGACAAGTCCTGGCATGTGGTAGAGGAAGCACTTACAGATGACATGGCCCAAATCGCAGACTACCTGAACCTGTGGATGCTGAAACTGAGCCTGGCAAAGACCACCGTCACACCTTTTCACCTTTGCAACATGGAATCTACGTTCTACGCGCCAATTGTCAGCCTCTCTCAACGGAAACCCACTCCCACACAATCCGTGTCCCACCTACCTAGGAGTGAAGCTCGACCGACAATTAACCTACAAACACCATGCTGAAGCCCTCCATGCTAAGCTATCAGCACGCAACAACCTGCTGAGATGCCTAGCTGGAACTTCCTGGGGTGCTAGTACATCCACACTCCGTACAAGTGCTCTTGCATTTGTTTACAGCACCTCCGAATATGCTTCCCCCACTTGGTGCCGCAGCGTACACACTTCCAAAATTGACACTGCCCTCAACACCACCATGAGAATAATCACCGGTTGCCTGCTTCCAACTCCCACTGACTTTCTGCCGGTACTATCAGGCATCGCCCCAGGTAGACTTCGTAGGGAAAACCACGTACGTAGTCTGGTCCTACAAGCTATGTCAAGGGATGACCACCTCCTCAACCAGATTGTTCTAAACTCGCAGTCCCAAAAGCCCCAGCGCTTGAAATCTCGACGCCCGTTCTCCTGATATGCTGCAGCTATGTGCAAATCAAACTTCCACATTTCCGAAGTTTGGAGCCGTGAATGGAGAGAAGTTGCGAGACCAACCCAATTCACAGTCCTTCCCAATACCAGCACCCCACCTGGAGCAGAACTACCCCGGAAGGAATGGGTGAAGCTCAATCGCCTGCGCACTGGAGTGGGCCGTTTTAGCAGCAACATGTTCCAGTGGGGCCTTGCCGATTCACCATCTTGTGTGTGCGGCTCAGACTTTCAAACTGCACACCACATTATCTATCAATGTCCTGTATACCGACCACAAGATAGACATGTGGACCTAACAACGCTCGATGAATACACAATTCATTGGCTGCTGCGCCTGGATGTAACAACGTGATCTGTGGCGGCCTCAAACGCAAGAAGAAGAAAAAGCATATATGCTGCTTCAACACACATGCTACTTCAGCATACATGCTTTGGCTGCATAGCCGAGTGGTGAGAGCCCTGGAATGGCAATCGAAAGGGTGCCGGTTCGACACCACTCAAGAGCATGCGGCTGTGTCTCTGACAGGAAACTTAAAGGCACGTTTGCATGTGAATACAAAGATTGGCTTTTTTGCCTTCCCGTCCACAATCTAAATCTTCAACCACCGGGTGTAAGCCTGGATAGTGGATACGACAAAGCATACATGCTACTTCAACATAATATGCTATGGTACTTCAAAATACATGCTACTTCAACATATATGCTATGGTACTTCAAAATACATGCTGCTTCAACATACAAACTCCTTCATCATACAATCTCCTTCAACATATGCTCCTTCAACATACATGCTGGTTCAACATACATGCTCCTTCAACATACATGCTGGTTCAACATACATTCTACTTCAACATACATGCTGATTCAACATACATTCTACTTCAACATACATCCTACTTCAGCATACATGCTACTTCAGTCTTCAGCAATTCAGCATACATGCTGCTCTAACATGCATGCTACTTCAGCAATTGATTGATTGATTGATTGAATCTTTATCCTCGGACTGGGAAAGTTTCTTGCAGAGCTTAATCCTGGCAGTTTCGCATACTTGTAGAGGCTTTGAATCACTGACGCAGGCCCGGTCACGGAGATTGACAGAGTGAAGTTTCCGATTGTTGAAGTCTTGTTGCCGGGGAACTATTCCATCCATTAGATGCCGCTGAATAGAGAGCAGTCCTTAACGTGCGTTGCTCAAGCGCACACCCCGAGAGTCGAACCAGCACCGCTTGATCTTGAAGCTTCTTTGTTCCAGAAGTGACACGCTAACCAATTGAGCTATCGGGGCAACTGAGCTATTCAGCATACATGATGCTCTAACATGCAAGCTACTTCAACAATCAACATACATGCGAGGCTACTTCAACACACAATGCTACTTTTAATAATACATACTGTCACAATCAAGGTGCAATGCCTCGCGATGGCTTGCTTTGTATCTTCAACGAGTGTGTTGTTTTGGTTGTAGAATTCTGGTGCGATGTGTTATTATCGGTTATGACCTGAAGTAACCTCTGATTACGAAATCTGTATTATGTAAAATGTGTTTTCTGGAATCATTTTCCCTACGTGACTTTCTAGAGACTTCTGTTGTTTATGCCACTCAATGCTACGTGACCGAACGATGAGTTCGTGTGATGCAACATTATGCAACCTTCTCGAAGTTGCTGGACTGAACAACCAACTATATAAATAGTGGTGTAGTTTGTGTAATGATTATTATGGTGATTATTATGAGTTGATTATGAGAATTGTGCTATGAGTTGTGGATTGGTAGTTGATGCAGAAATTAGAGTTATTTGAGAAACCGTTCGTTAAAGTTCTTCAAGAAGTCAGATTATCATTTCACTAGTAGAATTATTCGACATTTAATTAACTGCTTTTCGGTTTGACCCATTAAACTACGTCATTGAACCTTTCCAAGTCTTTTTCCTGGTAAGAGATAGAAAGAAATCGTGACACATACTACTTCAACATAATATGCTACTTCAAAATACATGCTGCTTCAATTACGTGCTGCTTCAACATACATGCTGCTTCAATTACATTTGCTTGAAACGTTACCTTAGAATCAAGGTTTCCAACATAAACAGTTCGGCGTATTTCGTCAAGTTTTGCGGGATCCATGCTTCCGATCTAAACATATTGTTACATTACAGTTACACACTACACAGGTCAAATGATTTATTTTGTACAAAATGGGAGTTGTAACTAAGTATTTTCTATTTGTATATAGGTAAAGCGACAAATGCGCGGAAATTTGAAGAAAGTTTAATGTAGCTTAAATAGTTCTTGCACATTTCAAGTAATTTTTATTCTGTAGCTAGCCTAACATTTTGGGTATGTACTCCCAAAAAATTACGTCATTTCCGGTTCGCGTTTTTAAGCACGTAATTAAAGACTCACTACCCGTATTTTCACTCAAAAATATTAATGCGTGACGCTTATTACGGTAATGCGCAAGTTAGGATGAGGCAGCCAGACCGCTTCAAAAAAACCAACTTCTGAAATTTTTAAGTCTTACCCCCCAAAAGTTTTCATTTACTACAAAAACACCTTGTGTGAAATAATTTTTAAAAATATTAATGTTTAGGGGTTCCCCTGCCCCCCGAAATTTTGGCTTTTTCAACGAAAAATGTTAAATTTCAGATGGCTGTATCTCAAAAACTTTTCATGCAAACATATACGTGTTAAGGTTCATTTTCATCAGCATGGTGAGAACTGTTGGTTGGAACAGAGTAACAGCTCAAAATACCTACTTTTTCAATATCTGATTTTATAAATTTTATCACAATTTTTTAAGAAATGGTTATTTTTGATAATTTCTTAATTATTAGTGTATATTATGTGGGCACTGTCACAAACACAGAAATATTGAATAACTCTATAAATAAATATTGAATAACTCTATAATAGTCCATAACTCCATATGATGCAGCTCGTCGTGTGAGCATCTGGGGCCGAGGGTCTATCCTTTTACCACCCCAGATTCACGATGTTCCCGGACTACACTGGAAGGCTACTAGAGAGCAGCCAGTCTTTGGTTTCATCATCCATGACACGCAGACCTTCCACTCCGTTAGGTGGCTTGAAGATGGAGCAGTCATTGATGATGTGGTTTGCGGTCTGTTCCTCGGCACCACATTCACAGGAGGAGGAAGAGGCCATTCCCCATTGGTGCATGGTTGAAAAGTTTAGAAATGTTTTTTTAGATTTGTATTAGTTTACTTACAGAGTTTACCGTCAGTGTCAGTGTTTAGCACATTTGAATTTTAATTGTTAACAATCCGCTATTTACAGTAGCCTATACTAAATACAGTATTTTGTATTTGCAGTTTATCCCAGATTGTGTTAACTGTTAACTTGATATGTAAACAATTGAATTGAACAATGGCAGATAGTACTCGAAGTCAAAATAAATTATACCTTTTGGAATCGTATATTGTGAACATCACAGGATCTAAGCTTCCTTCCAACAAACAAGCTTTGGGTTACTTTCTATACCTACACCGTTAAGACAAATATACTATTAGAAGAGCAGCTTCTCTTGCAATCGAAAAGATATTTGAATTTTGGAAAAAGGCTTGTATTCCAGTAAGGCAAAAGTAAAATGCCATAACAAAGATAGAAAAACTGTTTCGCAGGTGGCAAGGTTTGCAGAAACACAAAAAGAGGGATACAGTTACTCAAGTAAGACTTGAGGAAGAATTTAAAGAATCTCTCGAGGACTTGTTTGATATTGCTCATGCTAATGCTTTAAGCATGATGACAATTAAGGAAGATAAAGCTTTTCTTTTAGCCCAGCGGGAAAAGGGACGTCGTGGATGTATGGGCAAACTTGATGCAACTATTCTGCAAAAGCAAAGAAGACGTTTCTCTGCGTTACAAAATGAAAGCAAGTGGCATCGAATATCGCATGAAGCAGCTGATGAATCTCAGGCAGTGGCTATTCTAGAGGACAGCAGTTCAACTGCTGAAGAATCAGCCTCTGATAATGAAGATGAAGCTGGTCCGTCTTCTCGGGTACCCTATAAAGGAAGGAAGAAAGAAGAACGAAGGAAAGAGATAATATCAGCAAATCTGTCAGCAAGCCTTGACCGTGCAAATGTGTCTGATCGAGCTGCTATGTTTATAGTTAGTGAAACCGCAAAGAGTCTTGGTTGCAATATTCAGGAGTTCACCTTGAGTGCATCCAGCATACGGCGCAATAGGCGTAAACATAGGCAGACGTATTCAAAGGAAATTTTAAAGAACTTTTTCTCCAACTCACCTCTAACTGTACACTGGGACGGAAAACTCCTTCCAGATTTAACTGGGGACAATAATGTTGATCGTCTTCCCATTCTTGTATGTTTTGACGGAGAATCACAATTACTGTCGGTACCAAAGCTTCCATCCGGAACAGGCACAGCTCAAAGTCAGGCAGTAGTTGATGCACTTAAGGAGTGGAATGTGAGCAAAAATGTTGAGGCCATTTGCTTTGACACTACAAGCTTCAACACTGGCCGCATAAATGGTGCTTGTGTAAATATCGAAGAAATGCTTGGTAAAGATTTGTTATACTTTGCGTGTCGACATCACATACTGGAACTTATTGCTGGTGCAGCATTTAAAGAAGTGATGACATCATCTTCTGCACCAGAGATCCAGCTCTTCAAACGTTTTAAAGTGAAGTGGAATTTCATAGATCAAGAAAAGTGGGAAGATGCTTCTACGGATGATGTTGCAGATAATAGTGTAAAGGACATTAGGGAAGAGCTAATAGAGTTCCTCAACAAAGCATTAACCATGAAATCGCAACCCCGTAATGATTATCAGAGTGTCAGGAGGTTATTGAGTTAGCATTGCTATTTCTTGGAGCTCTATCATCTCGAGAAACCTGGTTTCGAGCCCCCGGTGCTAACCATCATGCACGGTGGATGCTAAAGTCATTTATACATTCAAGGTATGTATGTTCCGGAGCCAGTTTATTTTGACGTCCAGTGAAGAGAAAGGACTGCGTGATCTCTGCATTTTCTTTTCCTGTAGTTATGTCAAAGCGTGGGTTACTGCTCCACTTGCAATGAAAGCACCAAATAATGATCTATGCCTTCTGAAAAGTTTGAAGGGTTATGCAACCACTAATAAGGCGATCTCAGTGGTGACGACAGAGAAGATGGCTCGCCATTTATGGTATCTCTCAGAAGAGTTGATTGGTCTTTCCCTTTTTGACGATGATGTCTTACCAAACATCAAGGACCAGATAGTAAAAGCAATGTTCCACTGGGTTTTTTTTTTCGGTCATTTATCGGTCATTGACCGATTTTTTAGCAAAATGTCCGAAAAAAATATAGTCAATTCGGTCAAAATGTCCGAAAAATATATAGTCAATTCGGGTGTTGCAAGGTTGAGTTTCGCTGATGAACGTTGAAGAAAGTTTTCTCAGATAAAACACGACAACGTTTCTCAGCGAAACTTAATGTTGTAGCTCATAGGCGCCTAACTATTTTTTTGGCCGTGGGGGCGAAAGCGTGTTTCATCAGCAGTAACGTAAATTCAGCAAAATGTCACGCAGATGGATGACACAATTATGTCGTCACACTAGGATTGCTTTTATTGCCACACTCGGAGTTATCGCTACGTTCGACCTACCGTTAATTATTATAAACAAAACTCGACCACTTCGGTTAAGCAAACACATGCCATGCGTCTGCGTAAACTAGCGGTTGATGGACTGCGACTCTTTAAGCTAAGCACAACATAAAGTTTAGCAACGAATTAGATTTATTACCATGAAACAAGAGACGAAAAGGTTTACTAAAAAGTAAAAGGTATACTGTAAATGGAATGACAATGTCTTGAAAATGGAATGCAAATACTAACTTGATTATACGCTTGAAAATGTACCTGTTGAAAGTAAAATCATTCACGTTTACATCAATTCAACAGCACGTCACCTTGAATAAATTTAGAAGTTGCTGACATCCGTAAACAGCTCTTGAAAAATAGTTACGGAGAGACGTTTGACTATAGCTCCCTTTTCACAACAACTTTTCACAACTGACCTGTTTTCGTGTTGCAGATGAAACAAAAGATGCGTATATTCCCGCCGTTGATCAGGTTTCTATGGCAACGGTCGTGTGTGCGCCATGCAGTTTGCGCGAGTCCGTTGTTGCGTTGATTATTCCGCATGTGCGCAATGCGGTTTGCACCAGCCCTTGTTGCATTGGTTAGTGGTTACCTCAGGCCGAGACTTCAAGTTCGTTTTCACAGCGAGCGGTTCACTGCCGCGACAATTCACTGCAGAGGTTTCGACTTTCGAAAGCAACATCGAGTCTGTTTGCAAGCGCATAAAGCTAAACGCACGCTCCGTCTACGTAGCAAATTATGTTGTTTTTGGGTGCATTCAACATCTGATGACATTGAATCGACACAAAATGGTAGATTTTTGCTATGTCGCAGGCAGCAAAATGAGTCATTTTTACATTGATCCAACGTCTGCAGACGTTAAATCAATGTAAAAGTGACAGATTTTGTCTGGTGTGGAATTGTAGCATCCTACTCGTTCTAGTGATCATTTATCGCGAAGCTGTTGCGGTTTGCATTCAAAAAATGTTGTCCTGCTGCCGATCGCTAGTTCATCTATTGTTTTATGTATCAATACAGCATAAAAAGTTGGCGCCTATGTTGTAGCTAGTCAGGAAGTGCAAATTTTGGTTTGTATCAGCTACTTGAAAGGAAATATTTTCCTCAGAAAAAATGACCGAAATAAATAAAAAATGACCGAATTTTTTCAAGTCATTTCGGACAAATGACCGAAAAGTGTCAGCGAAAAAAAAACCCAGATGTTCCATAATGATAACAAAGAGGTCCCAGCAAAAAGAGTTATTGTGGCATTAGACAGCATCGACAGCAAAACATTGCAAACGTTTGCTACTTCTAATACACGATCACTGTTCCAAAAACTGAAGATTCCAGATTCTTTTCTTCAGCTGCCAGCAACACAGTGGGAAGGAAATGAAGATTACCAGACTGCTAGAGCTTTCTGCAAGTCACTTGTTGTAATAAATGACTATGCAGAAAGAGGCGTTGCCCTTGTGCAATGCTTTTCTGGGCACTTGACAAAGGATGAAGATCAGCTACAGTATCTTTTGGCAACACTGAGTGGTTGGTCACCCTGTTCTAAACAGATAATACCCAATTTTGGGGTGGGGGACCCATTACGACTTTGTGTGTACTGTTGAGGGAACTGAATCCTGTTAAGTTACTAATTTCACATAAGTAAATTTGTAAAATTCAATTTTTTTAACTCAACCTTTTCCATATTACAATAAACGAAAAAATTTAATAATCAAAAATATTTTTAATACAAATTTTGCCTCGTTTGACTTTCTCTACTTATAGTGCTCATGAAAATGAACCCCAACACTTATATGTTTGCATGAAAAGTTTATGAAATACAGCTATCTGAAATTTGATATTTTTCAAAAAAACATCTAAATTTCGGGGGGGCAGGGGAACCCCTAAACATTAATATTTTTAAAAAATATTTCACACAAGGTGTTTTCATTGTAAACGGAAACTTTTGGGGGGGGAAGACTTGAAAGTTTCAAAAAAAATATATTTTGGGCTGCTTTTGACGCGGTCTAGACTGAGGCTGGTGCCCCGACTTTTTTCAATCCCCTCTACCTTTTTTTTGGTGGTGAGGTTTGATAAATAAAGCAATATGGTGAAGTTTTACAAAAATGAAGTTTGTTTAGGGGTCGCAATATGCATGTCACGATTTCTTTCTACCTCTTACCAGGAAAAAGACTAGGAAAGGTTCAGTGACGTAGTTTAATGGGTATAACCGAAAAGCAGTCAATTAAATGTCGAATAAGTTCTACTGGTGAAATGATAATGAAAATTCTTGAAGGACTTTAACAAACGGCTTCTCAAATCACTCTAATTTCGAACACAATTTATATCAGCGCCAATTCTCATCTACTTGTATTCAAATCTCAATCAACAATAATTTCTGCACCTTTTACCAATCTACAACTTATAACATAACTCTCATAATCAACTCACAATCGACTCATAATAATAATCCATCAATTCACACCACTATTTATAGCAGGTTTAAGGAAGCTTCTAGATCTGCACGTAGCAGAAGAATGATCTAGAAAACACGTTACATGATAAAGATTTCGCAATCACAGATCTACTGGTAAACATCCTTATGACATCATGACAAACGTCGTTTGGCAATCGTGGAAAACAAAAAAACATTCCAGGTTTGTTCTGAATGAATGTTCTGGAAATACATTACATAATAGAGATCTCGCAATCAAAGATTACTAGAGGACAATAACCGATGATAACCTATAGCATAAGAATTTTACAATCAAAACAACACGCTCGATCAAGATACAAAGCAGCCCGTCGCGAGACCTTGCACATTGATTGTGACAATGCATTTTACTATTTTAGCCCCCATGAGATTTGACGAGACTGGTAAAATGTCATATCTCGATTTATGAGTATCATAGGAAGTTGGCTTTGTGCTTAAAAGAACCGCAATGACCTATTTCCTATAGGTGTTATTAAGCATTTTAACCTGTAAAACGTTTACGTTTTGAGTTATTGCAAAAAAACTGTTTTTTAGGCATTTTAGAATAATTTTTAGTCTAATACCTTATAAGTTAATGTAATTACTAATAATGAGCCAGTTTGCATAAAAAAAATGTGTAACCTCTTTATTGTTCTTCAAATTTACTGCTGGAGAAGACTGTAATGATGGTTGCATCTTCAAAAGACCCTAGATGTTTTCTCCTGGGGACAGCTCCTATTATGAAGATACGAATACCGTACTGGTACCACAACTTTCCAAAATCGCCATGGAACTGGAGTTGGAAAACGAAATTTTTCAAAACTGAATAAAGATGATATTGACAATCTAAAGCTCACCAACTTTATTGGTCAAGACTCTGGAAAGTTGTTTTCAATACTGAAACTAAACAAGGACTTCTTAGATGTGTCTATCGGTGAATGGAACGACACCCAATCATACCATGATGGTTTAAGAATTGTAAACTCTCTAAAAGTGTGTCAATGATTGTGTTGAGCGGGGAGTTAAAGTTGGTGCAGACTTCTTAACTGCAGCTAAGGTCGAGGAACGTTATCAGAACATACTTCAAGTTGTCGAGATGAAAAGCGGGATGAAAATTGATTTCTTCAGTCTTGTATGTATCATAGAAACAAATAACGTATTGCTCGTAGGTTTGTTCTTCTGCAGTGTAGCAATATGAGCATAATTTGCATTTTCCAGCTGACTTTCCCAGAGCCGTAGTTTTGTTTCGAATGCACGTAGGCTAGGCATACATGCATCCACATCTTGTAAATCAAATGGAGCTTTTCCTAAAGCTGCACATTCAAGTTGTTCAAATGTGATGTTAAATCGACCAGAAGTGCCAAATTAGAACCCATTCTTGTTCATGAAATTCTGCAGCAATGATGGTCTTATTTTCAAGGAACGTTGCTATTTCTTCCTTCAACGTGTAGCCTACACTCTTTTTAGCATATCGTCTCGACTGAGCCAGCGGACGATTGAGTCAAAAGAAATGTTCAAAAGTTTGTCGGGTGTTATGACGATTCGCATCATGAACCAAAGATATAAAAGTCACCAAAGAAGCGGAGAAAATGAAACATAGCTTATGTTACAAGCACATTAATCAAAAATTGGGAATTCGGTTATAAAATAATATATCACTAGGCGGGTCATAGGCTGTAATACTATAATTTATAAAGCGGCTGCGGGCCAGATGATTTTTCTTGGCGGGTCGAATCTGGCCCGCGGGCCGTAGGTTGCTGACTCCTGATCTACAATAATACTCTCGTAGGTAATAAAAGTACACGGTTTTGTATGCACTAATACCGAAGTACTCATAAATACTTGATAAAGTCAATTGGGTCAATGCCAAAAACCAACAGGTACTCGGAGATAGTTTTTGCTTGCTTTGGTTTGGTAGAATTTTGCGATCATTCTCGACAACTTGGAGTATGTTCTGATAACGTTCCTCGATCTTAGCTGCAGTTAAGAAATCTGCACCAACTTTAACTCCCGCTCAGCACAATCATTGACACACTTTAGAGAGTTTACAATTCTTAAACCATCATGGTATGATTGGTTGTCGTTCCATTCATCGATAAGCATATCTAAGAAGTCCTTGTGAAGAAAGGCGTTCTTCCCGGCTATCAGCACAAGGCTGATTACTCACTAGCACAGCGAGCTGCAGTGACGCTTCGCTAACCAGAACGGTGTAGCTTCCACGCCAGCCATTGAGACCTCCAATTAAACATTTAAGTTATTTTGGCAGCCGATTGTAGCATCGAATAGACAGCGATAGACACGTGTTTCGCCCATGAGGCTGGGCTCATCAGTACACGTGTCTATCGCTGTCTATTCGATGCTACAATCGGCTGCCAAAATAACTTAAACGTTTAATTGGAGGTCTCAATGGCTGGCGTGGAAGCTACACCGTTCTGGTTAGCGAAGCGTCACTGCAGCTCGCTGTGCTAGTGAGTAATCAGCCTTGTGCTGATAGCCGGGAAGAACGCCTTTCTTCACATTGACCTACCCCTGGCACCTGCTGGTTTTGTTGGCTCTTTCTTTCCACAAAGATAAGAGTTAAACTGACTGGTAAAGCGGCGGTCGATTACTCAAGTGGCAAGAATACGGTGCGGTACTGATGAGCCCAGCCTCATGGGCGAAACACGTGTCTATCGCTGTCTATTCGATGCTACAATCGGCTGCCAAAATAACTTAAGAAGTCCTTGTTTAGTCTCAGTATTGAAAAATGAAATGAAAACTCTCTCAGCTTATCTCCAGAACTGGCAACTGAAACTCGGCAAAACCAAAGCTGTGGCAGCTGCTTTCCACCTCCATAATCGGGAAGCTGATCGTGAGCTACACGTCCAGAACAACGGAAAATCTCTCTCCTTCTGCCCCGAACCAAGATATCTTGGGGTGATACTGGACAGATCGCTCACATACCACCACCATTTGGTGTCACTGCGCAAGAAACTCACATCCGGCGCTGCGCTACTCAAGCGCCTGGCAGGCTCTAGCTGGGGGGAGAGGGCTGACACTTTGCATATAGCAGCCTTAGCCCTTGTCTACTCTTCAGTAGAGTACTGTGCACTTGTTTGGTGCCGCAGTGGTCACTGCCATAACATCGACACTGCCATAAACAGCGGATGCGAACAGTGACCAGATGCCTGCATCCCACACCATTGGACAAACTCCCCATTTTCGCTGGCATCCAACCCGCTGAGCTTCGTTGCGAAGAAGCCACTCTGTCCCTCGATCGACGGGCACTGGAGCTTAACCACCTTTTCCACAACAAGATCTCTGCTCTCCGAAACGAGCATTCCTGTCGACTGAAATCAAGACACCCATTCATGCCAGCCGCTCAACTTCTCAGCAATGAAGCTGATGTACAAGATATCTCTGCGGCTACTTAGGCAGACCATAAATGGAGTTCTGAATGGAAGTCAAGCGCCACCAGACTCTATTTGTTTATCCCCGACGCCGACACATGCCCCATCGGCCTGACACTGCCAAGACAAGCATGGATGCGCCTCAACCGTCTTCGTACGGGCGTCGGGCTTTTCCGCTCAACCATGCACTGAGGAACAAACCGCAGACCACATCATCAATGACTGTTCCATCTTCAAGCCACCTAATGGAGTGGAAGGTCTGCGTGTCATGGATAATGAAACCAAAGACTGGCTGCTCTCTATAGTAGCCTTCCAGTGTAGTCCGGGAACATCGTGAATCTGGGGTGGTAAAAGGATAGACCTTCCAGGGTTCGATCTTAGCGATAGTCCGCTAGCCAATGGCTAGTGAAAATTTGCGCGGACTAGTAGAAATTTTGCAGTACTAGTCCGATTGGCTAGTGAAAATATTCGCCGGTGAAAAGTTTTGGTTACAAAATGGCGATCGGCGACGTTGCCGCCTTCTTCGTTTGCAGTATTTCAAAGTCAGTCGACTGAGCATGTGACTACTTTTTTCTCGCATTTTCGCTAGACACGACGCGTGGTAGCAGTCAGCACAGAGTTGCCAATTTGGCTTTTTTGAAGCCAGATTTTGAGAATCTGGCTGTTTTTCAACTCGCTTGGCTTATTTTTTTTAAATAAAAAAAGCTAGAAAAATTAGGCTTTTTCTGGCTTTTTTTCATGTTTCATCGATTTTTTGTCAAATTAATAAAAAGCCAACATAATTTTGGCTTTTTTTAGCTTAATTTTATCTTTTGCAATTTTTTTTAGGAAAAATTTCGGTCTGCGTCAATTTGAGCAGTTATTTCTACCTTATATTTGGTTGTAGTGTCCGACCGAATTTCGTTTTGAAGCCGAAACCAGAAATTTTTCTAGTTGCTTGTCTTTTTACTAACTATGTTTCTGCGTTGTCGCTGAAGTCAAAGTTCGGTGGGACACTATTTGGTTGTGCACTTTTTATATGTGTATGTTTAATGAATACTAATTGGCTTTTTCAGCTGTTTTTTTTTGCTGGCATTTTTTGTGACTAGGTCTGGCTTTTTTTGGTGAAGACAGGTTGGCAACCCTGGTCAGCACGGAGAAGTCAGCATCCCAGCAAGCAGCAGTTAGCGAAATTAACGTTTTTTGTTGATACATCGTGATCAAATGCTGATTCAACGTTACTACAAAGTGTCTAACGCTTAGTGTTAGCTGGGTAGTTATCACTATTGAGGCTTCTTTGGATTGCTAACTTGTCGTATTTGAAGAGCTCGTGTGCCTCCGTGACCTAGAAGGTGTTTTTGTGCGTATTGTTGCTCTCTTGTGCGTACTGAAATCTGAAAGCCTTTAGTTAGTTTCAATCTAAGCCAAAACACTTATCTTAATATGTCATCAGACAAGTGAAAAGTCAGTAAACTGGTCGGGCTAGTAAAAAATTGTGCGGGCTAGTGAAAACGAGGAGCAACTAGTCCGGTGGGCTAGTGAAAAAAAGGTTAAGATCGACCCCTGCCTTCGGCCCCAGAGGCTCACACGACGACGAGTATTGAAAAAAACTTTCCAGAGTCTTGACCAATGAAGTTGGTGAGCTTTACATTGTCAATATCATCTTTATTCAGTTTTGAAAAATGTGGTTTTCCAAATCCAGTTCCATGGCGATTTTGGAAAGTTGTGGTACCAGTATTTGTATCTTCATAATAGGAGCTGTCCCCAGGAGAAAACACCAAGGGTCTTTTGAAGATGCAACCGTCATTACAGTCTTCTCCAGGAGTAAATTTGAAGAACAATAAAGAGGTTACACATTTTTTTTATCCAAACTGGCTCATTGTTACATTAACTTAAAAGGTAGGTATTAGGCTAAAAATTATTCTAAAATGCCTAAAAAACAGTTTTTTTGCAATAACTCAAAAAGTAAACGTTTTACAGGTTAAAATTCTTAATAACACCTATAGGAAATAGGTCATTGCGGTTCTTTTAAGCACAAAGCCAACTTCCTATGATACTCATAAATAGAGATATGACATTTTACCAGTCTCATCAAATCTTATGGGGGCTAAAATAGTAAAATGCATATTGCGACCCCTAAAGAAACTTCGATTTTTATAAAACTTCATCAAATTGCTTTATTTATCAAACCTCACCCTCCCCAAAAAAAAGTAGAGGTGATAGTCAAAAGTTTGAAAAATAATGGGGCACCAGCCGGAATTTCATTGCGAGAAAACCACTAAAATAAATAGGTTTACATCACCTATTGCACAATCGAATGAATAAATAACGGCACACAGAGCTTAGGGACGTTGGAACTCTCTTCCTGTGACCTTAGCAGTGCCAATCTTAGGGTATTTCGGGCCCTGTGCGGAATATGCTTTGCGGGCCCCAATGACAATTATTCAATTCAGTAGCGTAGCCAGGTATTTTGAAAGGGGAGGGGGTTAGACGGCCGGCGGGCGAAGTCTGACGGTCTGAGGGGCCTTCCCCAAAATTTTTGAAAAATTACTTTGAATTTGGTGCATTCTGAGAGCATGTTCAACAAAAATTTGGGTATGAATATTACTGTAAAATGGTGCTGTCCGGTGGTATACCTTGGTTTTTTTCCTGTCATTGACCGATTTTTTAGCAAAACGTCCGAAAAATACATTGTCAATTCGGTCAAATTGTCCGAAAAAAACAACGTTTCTCAGCGAAACCTAATGTTGTAGCTAGTCAGAACGTGCAAATTTTGGTTTGTATCAGCTACTTGAAAGGAAATATTTTCATCAGAAAAAAATGACCGAAATAAATAAAAAATGACCGAATTTTTTCAAGTCATTTCGGACAAATTTTTTATTGGCCATTGTCATAACTGCATGTTAGAATCCCACCAACTGAAAGAGGGTTGTATGGGTATGATGGAACAGGCTATTTGCAAGGAACTTTTGACGCCTGAACCCCATAAAATGTGGGCACTTTGATCTGAATGCAACATCCTTCATTTTAAATAATGCTTCGATGCACAATTGTACAGCTTGTAACTAAGATTCAAAGATATTGTAGTCTATGTGGTGTAGGGTGGTTCAAAAAAATTTTTTTTTAAGTGCTCATTTATTTTTGAGCTTCAAATGGTTAAAAAGTTAAGTTCCCAAGTTTCATAGCGATTCGTTCACTGTAAGTACTGCCTAGAGTTTTTCATTCTTTCAAAAATCTCAACCTTACACCATGCGAGACAATATGTCATTTTTTCAGTACGAAATTTATTTACAGTCACTGTTTCCTATAAAGCAATTTAGATTAAAAGATGGATCGGTACACGACAAGTGGGCGATGCCCACTTGGGCGAGACCAGGTGGGCGACGAGTCAAGTGGGCGACAAGTCAAGTGGGCACTGAGCCAGGTGGGCGACGGACCAAGTAGGCAACAGCCAAAGTGGGCAACGGTAGCAAAAGTTTTTTTTAAACACAATAAAATACAGAAAATGTTCATTTTAAAATACAATGATTGGTTTACATCATTGAGGCAATGAGAGTTCTCACGAAGCATTGGAAGCAACATTTTCATTATTTTTTGTAGTCTAGTAATAGCGCTTGCTGTTTGATGTTAATTTGCATTGTGACATCATCTTGACACATTATTTTGCAATTGGCGGCGTCACGGTTTATTGTGAAGCTTAAGAGAAACCCCTCAGAAAAGAAACAAACAAATGGCCAAAGAGTGGTTGAAGTCATCGAAGCTTGTCAGTCGTTATAAAGTTATATTTTCTGTTTTAGATCATAAAATATGACTTTTAATTTTTACTTTAAATTAAAATACAATGATTGAGGCAATGAGAGTTCTCACGCTGAGTTTCACGAAGCATTGGAAGCAACATTTTTATTATTTTTTGTAGTCTAGTAATAGCGCTTGCTGTTTGATGTTAATTTGCATTGTGACATCATCTTGACACATTATTTTGCAATTGGCGGCGTCACGGTTTATTGTGAAGCTTAAGAGAAACCCCTCAGAAAAGAAACAAACAAATGGCCAAAGAGTGGTTGAAGTCATCGAAGCTTGTCAGTCGTTATAAAGTTATATTTTCTGTTTTAGATCATAAAATATGACTTTTAATTTTTACTTTAAATTAAAATACAATGATTGAGGCAATGAGAGTTCTCACGCTGAGTTTCACGAAGCATTGGAAGCAACATTTTTATTATTTTTTGTAGTCTAGTAATAGCGCTTGCTGTTTGATGTTAATTTGCATTGTGACATCATCTTGACACATTATTTTGCAATTGGCGGCGTCACGGTTTATTGTGAAGCTTAAGAGAAACCCCTCAGAAAAGAAACAAACAAATGGCCAAAGAGTGGTTGAAGTCATCGAAGCTTGTCAGTCGTTATAAAGTTATATTTTCTGTTTTAGATCATAAAATATGACTTTTAATTTTTACTTTAAAATACAATGATTGAGGCAATGAGAGTTCTCACGCTGAGTTTCACGAAGCATTGGAAGCAACATTTTTATTATTTTTTGTAGTCTAGTAATAGCGCTTGTTGTTTGATCTTAATTTTCATTGTGACATCATCTTGACACATTATTTTGCAATTTGCGGCGTCACGGTTTATCGTGAAGCGTAAGAGAAACCCCTCAGAAAAGAAACAAACGAATGGCAAAAGAGTGGTTGAAGTCATCGAAGGCCTAGAAGATTACCTGACAATGATAAGCTGCGCTGCTATGCTTTGTATAAAGACTCGATGTGGGTAGAAAACGATGTAATACTTTTACAACGTGTAGTAATTCCGCAATGTTTGCAGGCACAAGTTTTAAAACTCTTGCATGAAGGTCACTGGGGAATCACCCGAACGAAGCAGATGGCACGCAGATACGTATGGTGGCCGGAGTTGAACAAAAGCATCGAAGAGATGGTGAAGTCGTGCGGACCTTGCAGGCTTGTCACAAAAGCTCCGGACAAAGAGTACCAAGCATGGACGAAAACTACAAAGCCGTGGCAGCGGATTCATCTCGACTATGCTGGACCTTTCTTAGGAAAGATGTGGCTGATTTGCGTTGATGCACACTCAAAATATATGCAGAACATCGGACAGGCAACTTCTAAAGCAACGATCAGCGCACTTTAACAAATCTTTGCGATAGAAGGCTCTCTGGACACGATTGTCTCAGACAACGGAAGCCAGTTTACGTCCAGAGAGTTCAAGACATTTTGCATCAAGTTAGGAATACATCACATCACCTCGCCAGTGTTCCATCCTGCTTCAAATGGCGAAGCGGAACGCTTCGTCCAAACCTTTAAAAGGGCGATGAAAAAAAACTATAAGGGAAAAGTGAGCAAGCAAGATGCTCATCTCTTAGTAGTCACAACATACAGAAGCACACCTCATCCATGCCTCGACTGGAAGACTCCAGCTGAAGTTCTTCATGGGCGCCAGCCAAAAACGTTATTGTCCTTGTTCTCGCCAAAGGAAAAAAGTAATTCAAAACAAGAACCTGCATCTCATAACCGAAGCTATGAAGAAGGTTCATTAGTTTATGCTCGAAACTATGCATCTGGTTCGAAGTGGCTACCAGGTACGGTAATTAAAAGACAGGGGCGTGTCCTGTACAACGTACGAACGGAACGAGGTGTTTGGAAGAGACACATAAATCAACTTCAACCCAGGTTTCACAACGTTCATACTGAAAGCAAAAGTGATTTTTCTGATTCAAGTAAAGTTAAAGTTGCACCAAGTCTAAAGAAAGATTCCGATACCAATGAACACTCTGGGCATAGTAAAGCTGTCCCACAGAGACGCTATCCAGTTCAAAACAGACGCAAACCTGATTTTTATCAGGCTTAGTCAATACGTGTGTTAGTCGTATGTGCTTGTGACCCTAATTGTAATACGACCATTATTGCAGTGATCTGTTTGAAGCACTACAGATATTGTGTATGTTAAGTCGTGAATACTTGGTTAGTATCACCCTCCCTTAGCTGTAATGTTTTATTTCTACTGCTAAGTGTTAATGTATAAGGGAGGAGTGATACAGTTAGTAACGTTTATTTTGTGTTATGGTCATTGCCTAGTGCATTGCACCGAGTCACGTGCACTTGATTACGTCGTGCCGCCCTGTGGCTGTGAGTAATTTGTAATTACGGCGGCAGGACTTCTCGGTAGCTACACAATGATTTGTTCTTAGTTCATTTTAGCTTTACTCGTGTTGAGACCTCTTTTCAATTCCTTTACGTTTGCCGACAAGCGTAACAGTTTCGAACGTAGAATGGGGTACAGGAGCTCTGATTTCCAAGCGTGTTTTCGAGGCTGTTAACTGCATTGTTAAGCTGTAAACTGCTTTGGTTAGCCTGTAGGCATCACATACATGAAATTATATGTTGTGATGTATTTTCTGCTGTCTTCAGTTCATCTCCAGCTCCACCATTCGGCTGTTTCAAAATTACAGTTGGGAAAGGCGCATGTTATCATAAGCTGTGCCCTTTTGGGAAAAATTTTTAATTTCAATTGGGGGGATATCTAAATATCTGTGTATGCTTGAAAAATGAAGGCATGCAAAAAAAAATTTTTTTTGTCAATGTTTAGACCCTGTTGTTGGCCCCGGAACACTTGCAGGTTACCGGAATTTTGAAATCCTCATAAAATCTTAATCTTTTGTGCTAGGTAGGGCATGTTAGTATTCATTTCTATTGGTTTTGGATAATTAATCCATTTATTAAGTTTACAGACAAATTTAGACATGTTTTAAAATTTTAATTTTTGCAACGATGACATATTTTTAGAGATGTGCCGATTACAAAATTTTTGCCGATGCCGATTCTTAAATATTTGCCGATGCCAATGCCGATTCTTGTGCATCAATAGGCGAAAAAAAAAATCTTGTAAAGAAATTAGTATTGTTTTCGAACGCAGAGTTGCAGCCAATCTTGTTGCTTAGCAAACACGTGAAGTTTACCAGGTAGCTGGTTTGACGTTTGCCCAATCACACGATTTTTTGCTGAGCGCATTAAGCTTAATAGGCCTATACTTTGAATTTACTTCTCTCTGCTAAGTAAATTAACATTAAGCAACTTTCTGTGACTACGAATTTTACAACGATTAAACAATAATTACAAAGAACATTTCCACTTTTTAATATTCAAAATTAAAGGCACGTAAATTAAAATGCAATAACATCAACTTTTCTCCAGTTGCTGGAGTAAGTCTGTTCCGTTGAGGCGTAAAAATATTGCCACCAGTGCTAAAAATTCGTTCGCTTTCGATCGACGATGGTGGTGACAAAAGCAATTTATTTGCAATTTTGCTCAGCTCAGGAAACATTGTATTGTTTGCTTTCCACCAAAGCATTACATCAACATCTCTTGGTGGAAGTGACAATGTGCAATATTTTTCCATTTCATCTTTCAGCTTCAGTGCAGGCAAAAAGGTCGAAGATGATTGACGATGAATCCCACTCTCGCTTGGATCTGCAGCCTGCTGAGATTCAGCTGCCAACAAATCATCTAAACAAGAGTCGAAGTCCAGTAAATCGTGAGAACTGGCTTCCACTTCTCCTGCTTGTTATGTTCAATGTCGGTGGTAGTGGAGCTGGAGTGCTCTTCACAATAATTCACTTCATTTTTGACCATATCTTTGCAGGTTTTAAGCAAAAAATCTTGCATCGAAGTTGCATGCATCTTTGAGTCAACTTCCGAATTCTTAAAAAGTGTGTTTTTATATCTCGGATCCAAAAAGGTTGCTGCAATTAGATTTTCATTCTCCTCATACTTGCCGAATCTTCTTTGCATGGAATTTAGAAGTGTAGCAATTGTTGTTCCCAAGCCGAAGAATCTCGGATCTGACTGCGCCTTTGTGACTGCATGCTTCAAAACTTTTATCTGAGGAATAATTTCAGATGCATTGGCATTCCTTGCACTTAATCTAAAAAAACAAATAGATTAGAATTAAAAATTAAGATTTAACAATTATTCAGTAGCATAGGCGCCGGGTTTTCGAAATAGCTGGGCGGGCGAACACATACTGTCACGTCATAAAGGTTATTTTGTGCGTTTTCCAAAAGGACGATTTTGCTAGGTTGTTGGGCTAGCCTAGTTTTACATTTAAATGTCTCCTCTAACACGATTTGAAAACAAATAATAAATATAACACAAGCCAACACACTTTTTGTGTCAGCATAGTAAATGTCATTCTAGGATATATTTTGGGTGCTGAATTCAAAAATCACATCAGATTTTTTGTATCACATCAGGATTTTATGATATCTGAATGCTGTTTTGGTAAAAATGGGTAAAATCGACTCCTGATCTATATTGGTAGACTATGGCGTTTCATGGAATTTGAACTCTTTTTTGTCAACATGGTCTGTGATAAAGTTTAAATTCATCACGATCAAGTCTAAAGTCTACACAAGAGATACAAACATAATATTAATGAAAACATTGAAGTATTTCAAGACCTGTTTTATTTTTTTTATTTTTTATTTTATTGAAGTGTGGTAACTTGAACCCAATTCTTCAAAGTTTATCTGCTAACACTAAACGTTCAACGTCATTTTTTTTTACAAGAGTAGGCTACATTGTTATTTTTTTCGTGTTAAGAAGTAGGTTTGGTGGCTTTGCAAATCCCCAATACATATTTTAAACCTTTTGGTTTTGCCATCTTTTCCTTTTGTTGGTGCTACAGTTGTGTGTTTGTAATGTCATTCGCTATTATGTTTGCGCCAGCAGAAAAAAATAAAATTGAAGAAATTGAATAGAATAAACACTTAAAAATAGGTTCAATTCTAGAGAAAAAAGGAAATTCACATGCACATTTGGGAAACGTTACTCTGGACAAACTTTCGCTTGCATGTTTTTTGTGAATGTTGTGAGTGGATTTAGGATTTCCATTGATCTATCGTCTTAGGTTTTCCACACAAGCTTTACATGCAGCATTTGTGGAGCCCATGATTTGTCCTGATCACCCAGGCGAATTTTAAAGTATGTAGGCCTAAGATATGCTTGTTTCACAAAACTTGTTATGGTTTGCCTTTGGTTAGGAACAGTAGCCTATAACTGCCACATATGTAACAAAGAACATCAGGGTCATTTTCACACTTTTTTGAAGATGTCATTCTGCTACTTATTCACACCACAAACAGAATTAACACCTTGCTAATATGAAAAAATCTGAATACATAAAAATTCAAATAAGAATGAGTCACTCATAGACAAGTTTCACACAAGCTTAAATCTCCACGTTCAGCAAAAAAGATAAAACCGATGTTATATATCAAAAAGTAGAATGGTAGCCTACTAAGCATTCAGGCGAAAGTGAATGTAACCTTGCCTGTAAGGGGTGGTTTATGGACAGTTCTTAGAAGGTACATAAGTTGGATGGTCTACCATAGACAGATGGTCCACTAGCCAGATGGTCTAGGTGACTCTTTTGATCAGTGGACCATCTAGCTAGGGGGGCTTCTGACTAGTGTACCTTCTGAAGGTAGGTCGGTCACTCCAATGGTCATGGTGTCATCATACATCTCCAAATGTTACAAAATAAAACCATTTCCATGAATATGACAAATTTTCAAACACTATTGGCTCATACGGTCTTTAAAAAACGGTAACAGTAAGAGAAAATTCGGCCAAAAAGCCAATATTATGAGAAAATATGTCACGCAAAAATCTCAAAAACCTGATGTGATGGGTAAAATCTGATGTGATTTTTGAAATCAGCAGCCTCAATATACCCCAAATCACATCTTACATTGGAGACACAAATTTTTTTATCTTTTTTGTTGGCCTGTGTAATTGGTACGCAACAACGTCTGATCCTGGTAATTCAGTTCCGCATATTTTTTTTAATTGGTATGTTGCGGGACGAAAACTGCAATACTGTACTAGTTCCATAATTACATTACTATCGTTGATACAACACGATAACACATTGTTGACTGCAAATATCTAGCGATAAACGGCGCAGCCGGACACTTTTGCTCATTTAACGGCGAATCAACATTGTTTAACGTTGCATGAATGTAACAATGGCAATAATTGGCGAAAACTAATCGCTTAATTAGTAGGTCTAGTAGGGCCTGTCATATGGCGACAAAACCCTGCAAATAAGGCAAGTAGGCTAGTATCAGAAGAAGGTGGTAAATGGTTACAGAAATTTTGGAACTTAAAATTGCATTAAATTTTTTTTTTAATTCTTGAAATGTCCGGCGGGCTCGGCCTGCCCGGGACTCGGCGTCGGTGTTCAGTATTTATATTACTTTATTTCCGGCAAGTTAATACAGTAATAAGTAATAACAAATTAAGTTAAGTTCTTACCTTTGAGTAGTTACATGAAATATCTTCAGCAAGTGTGAACATTTTCCAATTATTCCCCATTTATTGGCATCAAATTCAGGCAGATTTGGGATTTCTGCACAGTAGTTGGCAAATGCATTTTTTTGCTCAAAAATTCTCTCTAGCATAAAATATGTGCTATTCCATCGGGTAGCCACATCTTGAATTAATTTGTGCTTCGGTAAACCATGTTGTGCTTGGAAATCTTCAAGTTTAGTATATGCCAGTGATGAGTGATTGAAATGTCCTGTTATTTGGCGGCAGTTAGCGATTAAATCCATGATCATTCACTGTTCAAATATCGCATCATGAACAACCAATTGATTCGAGTGAAGAAAACAGCTAAGACTGTTAAAGCCAGTATCCGCAACTGCTTTGACCATGTTTGCACCATTGTCATGAACAATCATGTGGACTTTGGGAGATGGGATTTCAAAATCATCCATGACATCTTGAATCACGTCACTTATGTGACTTGCGGTATGTGAATTTGGACGGAATGGCCCGTTTCGGCGAGTCCAATTCGGCGAGTCCGATTCGGCTAGTCCGATTCGGCGAGTTCCCTATTCGGCGATAGCCTTTTTCGGCGAGTGCCCTATTCGGCGAGTTTTGAATTTTTTTAAATAAAATTATCGGGCACCGTAGCCTAATTATAATTGCCGTTTTTACATCGTTTTAACGTCGCTAAACCTTGAAATCGTGCAGAAAGGAATAAAAATAAAATGGTTGAACTATTAAATTAAAATTCGTCATGTCAGTTCAGTTGTTTTTATTTCTGACCATCATATCAAAAACAATACACGTCAACATAGCAAAGGTAGAAGTGACAAAACGCGAACGTTAAAACGTGCTTGAATTCGTCATGTCCGTTCAGTTGTTTTTATTTCTGACCATCATATCAAAAACAATACACGTCAACATAGCAAAGGTAGAAGTGACAAAACGCGAACGTTAAAACGTGCTTGAATTCGTCATGTCAGTAGAGTTGTTTTTTATTTCTGATCATAATATCAAAAACAATATACGTCAACATAGCAAAGGTGTAGAAAAAGGTAGAAGCGACACAACATGAAGGGAAAATAAAAAAAACGAAAATGTAACAAACAAAATAAATAAATCATGTAATGATTGATTAGTTTGGATCAACAAATGTGTGGCCTACAGCCCTACAGCTTGGATTGAAAGGAAATTATCGGGTACCGTAGCCTAGTTATCCCAACCAGCAAAAATTTGTTCCAAGAACCCAGTTAGCCTAACAGTTCATTTTTACATTGTAGTAACATTAGGCTAACTGGGTTCTTGGAACAAATCGAAGGGTTTCTGTAAATGTTTCTCAGTTTCAACGTATCCTAGCCAGCAAAAGCTCCCTTTTCTACACGATTTCAACGTTTAGCGACGTTAAAACGATAGGCCACACATTTGGTTAGCTATTTGACCTTTTCATTCTGTTACTACAATGTAGAAATGAACTGTTAGGCTAACTGGGTTCTTGGAACAAATTTTTGCTGGTCGGGATAACTAGGCTATGGTACCCGATAATTTCCTTTCAATCCAAGCTAAGCTGTCCACACATTTGTTGATCCAATCTAATCATTTTAACTATTCAAAAGTACTAACTTATAGACATAAACACGATTTATTTACTTTGTTTGTAACACTTTCTTTTTTTTTATTTTCCCTTCACGTTGTGTCGCTTCTACCTTTTTCTACACCTTTGCTATGTTGACGTATATTGTTTTTGATATTATGATCAGAAATAAAAACAACTCTACTGACATGACGAATTCAAGCACGTTTTAACGTTCGCGTTTTGTCGCTTCTACCTTTGCAATGTTGACGTGTATTGTTTTTGATATGATGGTCAGAAATAAAAACAACTGAACTGACATGACGAATTTTAATTTAATAGTTCAAACATTTAATTTTTATTTCTTTCTGCACGATTTCAAGGTTTAGCGACGTTAAAACGATGTAAAAACGGCAATTATAATTAGGCTACGGTGCCCGATAATTTTATCTAAAAAATTTTAAAAACTCGCCGAATAGGGCACTCGCCGAAAAATGCTCTCGCCGAATAGGGAACTCGCCGAATCGGACTAGCCGAATCGGACTCGCCGAATCGGACTCGCCGAATAGTAGCAGACCCGAATTTGGAAATGGCTTTACTCGAAGAACAACCCATGACTGATCAAAGTCTTCAGTGATGCAGTTTGCTGTAAGGCTGAAACAAGAATTTTTTACACTGTGATTTCCGTCGCATTACTTATTTAGTTCGCGAAAATTTTTCTAATGAAATAAAAATTGCCTTCACAAAACAAATGTAGAATAACTTAACATTTGAAACACAAAAAGTATAAACAGCAAGTCAATCTTATTGAAAGAATTTATCATTTATTAATTATTATTAATTACCTGATAAAAGATGCATTAGCATGATTTGTCCAAATGTCTGTTGTAAAGCTCAAATTGCTTGCTTCTGTTACATTTTTTTGGATTTTAGTCAACACCTTGGAGTACATTTCAGGAATAATGTTGGTCGTGAAATACTTTCTGGAGGGCAGTTCATAATTCGGTTTAAGTAGTTTCATGAGTCTTACAAAACCAACATCTTCAACAATTGAAAAAGGCTGTGAATCGATTGCGATCATTTCACCAATAGCAATATGAATTTTTGTGGCTTGAGAGCTGTTTATATCCCAAATCTTTTTAAGTTCGTATGTTTCTTCCAAAGTTTTCTGTGAATTTGAATTGCCAGAGAAAGATGCTTTTGAATCAGGTTTAGTCTTCTTGGGAACTGTAACATAATTACTTAGAGTGCGCTTCTGAGCCACTTGCTTTGCTAGTAATTCTTCTTGTTCATCCAATTGTTTTTGATGTTGCGTCCGAAGATGTTTCATCATGTTACTAGTAGTAAAAGCTTTTTCATCTTTACCCCCTCGTGACAAAACTTTGCTGCAGATACTACAGGTGACTTTAGCTTGGTCATTATCATTGCATTTAAAAAAATGCCAAACGATGCTTTTGGCTTGTCCTTTGTGGGACATTACAGTCTACACTTTAAACTTTTAAAAGTTTTAAAGCATGTAATACTAATAAGTTAATAACTTTTTGAAATATAAATAAAAAAAATATTTGGTTCTGAAATCGTTCACAATGTTTAAAAACAATGACAACTTCTAACTGTACACGATGTCATTTGTCTTCTTGCTGCGCTAAAAACGTCTGCATTAAGGTATATATATTCTACAGATCAAAGAAAACTCTCTAACTTTGCCGACTAGAGCTGGGCAATATTGGTAAAATCATTTCGATATGATATTACCAAAAATAAAACGATATTACCAAACTTTTTTTGAACTAGTGTTTTTCCGAATAAACAGATTTTTGAATGTTGAAAAGTAAGAATTCTCCTAATGCCTATTTTATTATTATGTTATGTTATATCTAAAACTTGATTGTGCGGAGGTATATAAAGCACTTTCGAAATAAAAGCAAGCAATTACATAATTAAAAATTAACAAATTCCAACAATATGTTTGCGATTGTAGATTGTAGAACAGCAAAGGTGAAATCATGTTAAGATCTCGTCATCAGGTGAATTGCGGAGATATTAAATGGTTGTTATTTCAAAGCAACAACTTGAAACTGTAGCTATTTCTTTAAAACTTATTGTTGATGAAATCACACGAATTTACGTCATAATGCAACGTTTTGCTATAAGGGATAAAATAGAGCCATCAATCCCTATGGAGTAGAATCACTGGTGAAGGGCTGCGGTTGGGTCATTGCATAGAAAACGATCCATCAACCACATTTTCTCAAAACAAGTGAGCTTCCTAAGAAACGGAAATATTATGGGGGAAAAACATTTTGTGGAAAGTTAAAATACCGAATATTTATCACAGGTCCCTACAGAGTGATTATTGCGCAAACGAGATAGCCTAATTTTTTTTCACGTGTTTACTAAGTGACAAGATTAATTCACTGCAATTCAGTGTCTGAAAAGATATAACTTACAACTTCACACGTTGTTTTCCATTGACGCCTTTTGTTTTTTTCTAAAACCGTGTTGAATCTTTCAGACAGTTGCTCACATTTTCTTTGCAGTTTATACTCCTTTTTCTCTTCTTGCTTTTAGCGCCTCGCATACTGCCAGCGGCACTAAAATAATTATTACGTAATAATCCATTTCTCCTTTAACTTCCAAGTTCTCTAACCGTTGTGTAATCATTCAACTTTTATATTTTATCCGGTCTGATTTTCTCCTTGAACGTTTTTCGTCATTTCAAAGAAAGAAGGTATTTTAATCTGGTGCCTACTAAGCAAGAGTTTACAAAATGGCGGACAATCGTCATAATTTAGACTACCGCTCTCCGAATGCTCGTTGACGCTGATGCGGTTGTTCAAAGAAGCCGTTCTTTGATCGTTGTTTCTACGTGCTCGCGCTACTTTTGATTAGGAAACTTTGATGAAAAATCGGAAAGAATCGGCAATTTTTTCCGATGCCGATTCTCCAAAAATTGCCGACACCTGCCGATTCCGATTAATCGGCACATCCTTACATATTTTCTGAAATTTATGTAAATTTTTGTCGTTTCTGAAGGTTATGATAGTAGCAAGTTGGATTTACTGGTTCTGGTACATTCTGAAGCAATATAAATAGACTCATTAGTTAAACAGGTCCAGATAAAAAAATAGTATTATAATTCTTATTTATGTAACAAATTACATCACAGGGCCAGGCATGTAAGTATGTATGCTGTTTCTCCACCCATTAACTTGGTTCCAATTTTACCTTCCAGGATACTACGAAATATACCTACCTGACTCATTTTATTGAATGTATTGTATTAACTGAGTGTAAGAATGGCATAACAATCTTCAATAAAGGATGATCCTTTAGAAAATAGGAAAGTATGAGTCACTGAAAACATCCGAACTTCTGCTTTGTTTGAATGTACTCAGACATTTTTTCTATCTCGGTACATTTCAATTTATGAATTCCACAACATCATTCTAGTCAACTGCACAATTAACTCTACGAAGACATCACCAACATTCATCTACATCTATAGCAGCCACAAAGTACAAGAAAACCATCATACACCAAACAAAAGAGCTTGAAACCAAAAGAAAGACTGTGAACAAAAACAAGAATAACCAGTAGATTCCGCAAATGAGGGTCATTTGCGGATTTCAAGAAAAGAGCCGTATTTCAAGAAGAGCAGATTGAAATTGCTTTAATTTTCCTTGGAGAAAAACCACAGCATGGCGTACGATTCCGGCCTCCAGGACCCAGGTGCCTTTCACCATGCACGGTCGATGACCAAGGTCATCTATGTTATTTTTTGATAAATTAAATAAAACTACTCGCCTTGATTGTTTTTTCATCAAGAGACTGAACTGTGGGATGCTCTAGAAAGCTATAGTGGCAAAAGATATCGTCAAAGGCTATCAAGTAGTAAACGACTCTGCTGAAAGAGCTGTAAAACTATTTAGCGATTTCAATGTGTTGATGACCCAGGATGAATCACAAAAACAGTTTCTTCTCCAAGTCGTGGAAAGACACAGAAAGCAATATCCTGGTATCATTAAAAAACAAAAACTTCAATAAACACTAGTGAACAAAAAAAATTTTTTTTTTGATACAGAACATGAAAACAGGTGTTCTTAGCTGAATTTGGGGCGCTGATTTCAAATATGAAATCAGATTTTCTCTATCACGTCACGTTTCTGAGTCACCGACTTTCACGTTTCTCATGTCACCGACATGAACCAAATTTTGCTATTTTCAGCATATAGCAAAAATTTGAGCGCTAAAACAATTAACAAAATGATTAAGAGTAAATAACATGACAGGAAACAGATCACATAAAGTATAAAATACAAAAATGTGACAACAATTCGAACACACACAAAAGGAAAGACGAGCCACAGGCTAATAATTGCCTGTTGAAAGGCAGATTATTGAGGCATTCCATTATAATTCAACAAATCCAAATAACCACTAAGTCTTCAATTTTGATGACTAAAGCATATGTCATAGTGTGCGAAAAATGCATCTCGGCAAAAAAAAAATTTTGAAAATTGGACAAGCGGTTTTCGAGATATCGCGTTCTAAAGTTTTGTGGCTGTCACTAGGTGGCGCTGTTGATGTTCCCAATGTTTTTTTATTTTAGGGTTATATTTGAAGTAGAAAGTCGGTTGAAGTGTCTATTCCACCATTTTTCATGAGGCAGAATTCAAAAATGATGTCAATTTTAGTCTACAAGAATTAGCTAAGGAGTTGTGTGGCATTTAAAAAAAATTGGGGGACCAAATGCCAACCCCCAAATTGTCATGTGGGTAACAAGATATCCCAAAATTTTTTTTTGTTCTTTAAAGTTTCTTGCGTATACTTCATGATAATATACTGTTTATTTATGAGACTTTTGTCCTTTTTGCACAATGCAACCTTTTAGCAAAGACTTGCATGAGAAGTTATATGATCTATTAATGCAATATTTGAATAATGCATGCTTATGATGTCACAATAACAAATTACAGATTTTCCCAAAAAACTTTTTTCATAGTGAAAATTGCTCAGGAAAACCAGCCCTTGTTTCAAAATTGCAGTCAAATTTTGTTTTCCCGAGCAATTTTCACAATGAAAAAAAGTTTTTTGGGGAAATCTGTAATTTTTTATTGTGACGTCATAAGCAAGCATCATTCAAATATTGCATTAATAGATCTTTGATATAAGGTTGCATTGTGCAAAAAGGACAAAAGTCTCATAAAAAAATATTATACTATCATGAAGTATATGCAAGAAACTTTCAAGAACAGAATTTTTTTTCGGGATATCTCGTTACCCACATGACAATTTGAGGGTTGGCATTTGGTCCCCCAAATTTTTTTAAATGCCCCATAACTCCTTAGCTAATGCTTTTAGACTAAAATTGAGACCATTTTTGAATTCTGCATTATGAAAAATGGTGGAATAGACACTTCAACCAACTTTCTACCCCAAGTATATATAACCCTAAAATCAAAAAACATTGGGAACATCAACAGCGCCACCTAGTGACGGCAACAAAATTTCAAAACGCGATATCTCAAAAACCACTTGTCCGATTTTCAAAATTTTTTTTTTGCCCAAGTTCAAATTTTGAACACAACAAAATATATCAAAACCAACACCTTTTGAAACCTAGTGGTTACATTTCTTTCTAAAATTTGTTGAATTATAATGGAATGCCTCTATTGCGTTTGATTTTTAGAGCTTTGATGATCTTGGTTTGGTATTCAGATCTGTCTCGAGAGATGATTTTAAACTGGTCGATCAAGAGTGTTATTACCTCCGATTCACTCTTGAGTCAATTGTTGAATTTGTGCTTTTCAGTTTGGAGTGTCGTTACAGTTATAGTGCACAGTCAGATTCATCTTATAATTTTCATTTTATGTATTGCAGATTTGTAATTCCTGATGAGGACACAAGTATGTATCGAAAACATTAGAGTACGTTATATTTTAATTATGATATTTTTTTGTGTGTAATACAATGTATTACTAATACATCATGTTATATATTATACCTGTTAAAGTTACTTTGGTTTGTCGGTTTGTGAAAAATTGTCGCAAATTGCAAGTGGAGAAAAAGGTTTGAAATAGAAATGAAGTGAAGATAAGTTAGTTTGCGGATTGCAGAAGTCGGCAACCAAACATGGCCTACTGGCGCGGTAGTTTTAGAGGTCATTTAACGACTTCTCGGCGGCCTGCATTGTTGAACAAAAGAAGCAAAATATTCTAACCTGCATGCCCGGTGCAACAGCATTGGCTGGACCTACAAACTGTAAAGCAGAGGCTTCGTCTGGAATGATACCTGCAAGTGATCATTATTTTATCAATCCTACTGGATGGTGATGTGTCATTCATGTTCAGTTATTTCGACATGGGTTGATGCAGAAATAACAGAAACTCACTGACTGTGTAGTTATCACAAATAAACTGTACTTACGGTGTTGAACCACGGACAAAGCAGGAACATGATTCTTGATACTACTACTTTGCAAAACAAAGCAAAAACATATTTGTTAACCTTGCCAACATAATTGAAGCAACACACACAGTTATGATAAATTTCTTGAAAAAACATGAAAGTAACCTACCATTTCATTAACATGTAAAATACAATTTGTAAAAGTGCTTACGAGAATAAAATTTTTATTTGATCAAACAAACTTAATTAAGAGATGAATAGTTTACATCATCGCTAGATATGAAAGAAATCGATCTGAATTATATGTTCTGTTGTTTCACTTTAATCAAATTATTTGTTTCGTGAGCTTGAAAGATGGCTAATGATACAATTAAGTAGACAGTAATTTATTTTTAAATTTACACTTTCCTTGGTGATCAACATCTCATTTCTCATACAATGTTGGTTAACTTAGCTACAAAGTTCAACAGAAAATAAGTTTTCAAAACAATCCAAGTAAGTAATCATTTGATCGCATCTGTAAAAATATAACAAGAAAGCTCGGACATTTGAGGGATGCTGTGGCGTGAGGTAATGTCGACCATCCCACTGACTAGTTAATCATGGACATCAACTCTCAGCTGAACAATAATGCAAACAAAACACATACAGAGTTGTCAGCATTGTAAAGGTAACTTCAAGTGTTGCTAAGGTAACTAGTTTTATATTCGCATAAAATAAAATAAATTACCAAATTGTAAAAATTTGATGAATACATCATGATAATTGATAAGTATTATGCAACTTTACCCAGTTTGTAGTTGTTTTTACACAAGTAATTCAGTTAACATCAATTGCATTACCATTGGTAACAAACTTCATAAGTTTCTAGAAGTCAATGAGTTAGCATTCATTAGCATAGGCGCCGACTTTTCAAAAAACCTTGGGGGGCGAGAAAGGTGATGACGTCATAACCTTAACGTTATTTTAGCCTACTCAATTAAAATAGTCTTTGATTAAGCTTGGTGTCTTGTTTATATTGACAAATAGGTCGCAAACCGAATTTATTAGAACCGCTGCTTGAAACGATTAGTTTTACGCATGCAGTACGCCTAGTCCTAAAAATTTTGATATTGTTAGCTCATAATTGGAACAGTTGGAAAACAAGCCGATTCGTTTCCTTTTCGTGCGAGTGAATAACAACGATCAAGACAGTGAAGTTATCGAAATAAAACGCAAAAAATCATGATCTCAAGCAGAGTGAAAACCTGCTGTCAGTTTTATTAACCTCGTTTCGCTAATCACTTACTTTCAAAGCGTTGACAACGGCGAAGTGTTTTCTCTTCTGTTTTTTATCGAAAGTCTTTGTAGTCTTTTATTGAATACAGTAGGCTATATATACTCGAGTAAAGGTCGAGATGTTCGCAAGTGATTTTCACCTCAAAAAGGCAAGTTCAACTAACACGGGACATGCTGTTGTCTCCAGCTCGGCAGTTTTTAAAATGAACGCACTAAAAATGATTGTCGACGTAGATTACGGAGTGTGAAATCGCGTCGGCCTAAATAAAAGTTTTGAATACGTTTATTTGCAGTGATTCAAACTTAATTTTCAAATTCAATGATTTCTTGTCAATTCTAAACTTTCTGCACTTGTTGAGCAATATGCAAAGCTCACGAGACAAAACAGAAAGAGCTGTTTTAAATTGAAGAGATCATTTTTTTATTTTTGCGTGTAGGATATAATCGTTCTTATTATTACGTAACATTCCATGATCGTTAAAGTCGATGTCAAACCTAAGCGGTCGCATAAAACAATGATGTCAGATTAGCTACGTGATAATAGCGGTAAGAGACGCCGTTAATGCAGGCAATATCTGCGACCAAGACCATTAAACACCTTTTCTTTTATCGGTTTTCGATTTAATTCTCACACATTACGAAGAAAACAATGCGTTCTGTTGAATCATAATTGTCTCACAGAGGAAAGACCTCATTGAAAATAGCGCGTCTAATTTAGCTGGTTTACTGAATATTGCCGTGAATAGTTACATGACTATTCCAGCAGCGTAAGTTACTCTACCATCTACTTTGAAATTTCCATAGCGTACGAGAAAGCCATGCGATCAGCTGCTGTTTCGCGGGCAAGAGCAACGTAGGCTTTTCTTGCTTTCGGCATTCTTTAAGTCCGTTTAAATTATCTAAATCTCTTTCGCGAAGTGTTTTATCTTTAAAACACCACTTGTAATCACCATTTTTGTTGCCCCTCAACCATAAATTTACGGGGGGCGCCGCCCTCTGGCCCCCCCGGAAGTCGGCGCGTATGTTCATTAGCCGGACTGTCATTCTTGTGCTTGAAAGATGCAAATAACATAGAAAAAAGATAAGCTCAGGAAAAATACTGAATTGTCATTTTTAATGCATAAAACTGAACAATGTCACTAGAAATTGTTTAAAGGCATACTAAAGGAAAATTTCAAACCGGAATTAAGCATTAAAATGAGTAAACTGAACATTCAAGAATACATTTCAAAAACAATTACCCAAAAAAATTTGTTTTTAATGGCGCTGGCAAGGCCCAAAGTCCAGTGTTTCATTTATTTTCATTTTTTTCAAAATGACCAAAACGTGCAAACACAGCTCAAGAATACGTCATAAAGTCCAGCAATAACAAAAGCCACGTTACCAATCTGATGTTTTGAGCAAACTGTCTGCTGTTTTGATGTTAAAATGTGCTGTTTTGATGTAAATACATACATAGCCTACAGTCAAATCGCCCGCAGTAACAATTATTGCGTGATCGGTTGATTGCTAGACTTTATGACGTAGACTTTATGACGTTCTTTACAGTCGCACGCTTCGTTGCTCAGGCCAATCTCGTTTTGAAAGCTCTGACAAAAGCACGCGCACAATGGTGGTCAGACCGCAATGGGGCAAAATTTTATTGAAAATCGTTTTATGGTAGCATGTTAAACACAAAGAACGTGGAAAATCGCCAAGTCAGGTTTTTCCTTTAATACCCCTTTAAGCGTTTGAAAACATAACATTAAGTAAAATAAGTAAGGAAAGATACTAATATGATGCAATTATTTGCGAACATTCTTTTTAAAAAAATCTTGTTCTTACATGGACAATAAATTGCTGCAAGTCAACTTTTAAACTTACCTTCATTGTATGGAACACAGATCAAAGGCCGATCAATAAAAACAGTGTTTGTGAGATGCTGGGCGATACCAACTGATGACCCATCTGTAAATTTTATGAATGCAACTTTAGTCTGAGGATTTCCAGGATCCCTGCATACAAAACATAAAATTAAAGAGTAAAGCACCAAATACGTTCCTTATAATTATACTCGAGTACAGATTCGAAGAAATCCCGATTAGAAGACAGCCCTTTTCGGAGATTTTTTGAAAATCCAACGACACCTTCTGTTTATTTAGACAATTTTGTATTTTATTTCACAATATCGTTTCTTTTACATTCCGACAAAGAAAAGTAAATTGAAATTTAGCAAAAAATAAAAAGCGAACTAAATTTATTTTTGAACTATTAAATTAAAATGTTTGCTCTCATAAAATGGACGTCGTCGTCGTGTGAGCGTCTGGGGCCGAGGGTCTATCGTTTTACCACCCCAGATTCACGATGTTCCCGGACTACACTGGAAGGCTACTAGAGAGCAGCCAGTCTTTGGTTTCATCATCCATGACACGCAGACCTTCCACTCCGTTAGGTGGCTTGAAAATGGAGCAGTCATTGATGATGTAGTCTGCGGTCTGTTCCTCGGCACCACATTCACAGGAGGAGGAAGAGGCCATTCCCCATTGATGCATGGTTGAGCGAAAAAGCCCGACGCCCGTACGGAGACGCGCACCCATTCCTGTCTTGGTAGTGTTAGACCGATGGGGCGTGTGTCGGCGTCGGGGATGAACAAATAGAGTCTGGTGGCGGTTGACTTCCATTCAGAACTCCATTTATGGTCCGCCCAAGCAGCCGCAGAGATGTCTTGTACATCAGCTTCGTTGATAAGAAGTTGAGCGGCTGGCACGAATGGGTGTCTTGATAAAATGGACAATGGACAATTGGACATGTATCCTGCGTCGTCGTCTGTATGCAAACTTAAAATATATTTGAATCCACCGGCGCCGAGTCCGCCGGACATTTCAGGAATTAAAAAAAAAATTGATGCAATTTAAGTCCCAAAATTTCTGTAACCATCTGCCACCTTCTGATCCTAGCCTACTTACCTTATTCGCAGGGTTTTGTCGCCATATGGATAGCCCCTACTAGACCTACTAATTAAGCTATTAGTTTTCGTCAATTATTGCCATTGTAACATTCATGCAACGTTAAACAACGTTGATTGCCGTTAAGCGAGCAAAAGTGTCCGGCCGCGCCGTTTGTCTCCACTCTGCCATTAGTAGCCCAGTGCTATATATTAAATAAATTGCGCAAACATGCGAGGAACTTCATTTGCGGCAAAAGTCTGACTTCAATTTCCACTGCTTTTACATCGTTTTAACATCGCCAGATGTTTTATCGTTGTAAAAACTGTAGCATTGTTCTTCAAAGGAGTAATTTTCTCTCAAAAGACGTTATCAATTAACTCTGCTGCCAAAATGCTCTATTTTGTCATCTCAATCATCACAGTTGCGTGTGTTACGTCACTGATAAGAAATGTGCACACCTGTTGGTTTGGCCGGATGAAACCGTTGGTTGTCATTAGTTGCAATTCAGCTCCTTCGTTATATAATTGTTCTAATTGTAAATTCAATGTAAGCTCGGTTCAATAGCGCAGTTTATCGCTAAATGGCTTCTCGGGAGCTGAATTGCTGTGAAATCGCTTCTGCGTTGCATTACAGCATCTTGTTTCTTATCTGTGCGCCCGCTAGGAGCGACTAACCCACCGATGTATTGTGTGTGTGTTATCGTGTTGTATCAACGATAGTAATGTAATTATGGAACTAGTACAGTATTGCAGTTTTCGTCCCGCAACCCGCACATACCAATCACAAAAAATATGCGGAACTGAATTACCAGGACCAGACGTTGTTGCGTACCAATTACATTTATTACTTGTTTCCAAATCGTGTTAGAGGAGACATATACTTAAATGTAAAACTAGGCTAGCCCAACAACCTCGCAAAATCGCCCTTTTGAAAAACACACAAAATAACCTTCATGATGTGACAGCGTGTTCGCCCGCCCAGCTATTTTGAAAACTCGGCGCCTATGTTTGAATCCTATCTTCTCGGATTATATTCTTAGAAATATAATCGCTAGTCAGGGTTGACGCAAACATTTCAAAATTAACCGAACTTCACTTTCTTCCTCTAAATACTAGACTGCAGTGTTTTGTTGTTTGGCTTGTAACTCTAACTATGTTTTCCTTAACTTTCGCTATTCAAAAATGCATTGTTTCAATAAAATCCTGAATCGTGAGCCGTATTGCATGACAGCCCCTATGAATGACTTTTGCTCATTGTGACGTAGCTTGCCGTACCAGGAAAGAAGCAAAACAGTGGTCGGTGGGGCATTGGAAATTTCTAGGTGTAGCAGCATTGGTAACACAATGTAGGCTAATGACAGTGTTTTATAGCTAAGCTATAGGCTACATAACAGTTGACCAATTTTTCTAGCATATACTTTAATACTCTTAGGATCATTACCGGTCAATACACATCGAATTAAGATTGTAGCCCCTCCATTACAAATGATCACGAGCTGCCACACTGCAATGATCTATTCACTTCCAACTAACATTTCTAGACAAAATTGAAAAGAAAAAATCACACTTATTTTATGGTGGCCAATAAAAAATCAATGAATAATTCAAGGGAAAATTTTAAAATGTTCGCGAAAACTCCGATCAGCAACTTCGGCTTTGTTCTATGTTTTCAGGGTATGAAATAGGTTGCATCCGGCTCAAACGACCATAGTCATACACACTTGGTTGAGCAACGAACAATTATGGACTGATGGTGCAAACAATCTATTTCTGAAAAATAACATGAATCACATATATAGTTATACAACAGTCCTCATTAAATTCCACGGTTCAGGCCCACTTGCTTATTAAGCCTAATTTGGTCCCGTCCAAAATTAATCCCATTTATATCTGTAATAGAATATCTCCGGCTTATCAGGCCCACTCGCTTATTAAACCCAAAACTATCCGGTCCCAAGATGGGCTTAAATAAGTAGGGACTACTGTATAAACAACAAAATATTATTAACAGTATTTTTGTTTGTGTCTACTCACATTAGCTTTGGAAACATTTCAAATTCATCAATTGGTCCAAGAAAATTGAAGAGAGTATGGATCTGTTCAACAGTTGCTGATGGAGATACATTGCTAACTTGCACGACATGGGAGTCCATTATAAGTGTCTACAGAGTATTCTACACTAAATAACAAAAATGCTGAGTCAGAAGTGAACATTCAATAATGCAAGTGGAGCAATTTTTCTCAGAATGACTTGCTCTGCAAAGCGTATAAATTTCATCAAAATCTGAGACCATGGGTTACATTTTCCCTTTTTTCTGGTCAAGTTGACAAAGACATACCCACAGTAGAAGTTTCTGGTAGTGTTTCAACTCCATTAGAGACAAAGTGTGGTGTGCCTCAAGGTTTTAATTTCGGCCCCCTATTATTCATAATTTACATTAACGACTTCCCAAATTATTTAAATTGTACTGATTCTATCATTTTTGCGGATGACACAAATCTTCTGATGTCAGGTAAGAGTGTGGATAAATTGCATGAAGCGGCCAATACAGAAATACAAGAAGTTGTCAAATGGCTTGTAGCAAATAAATTATCACTCAATGTAAACAAAACAAAATACATGGTTAGAGCTCGACCGATATATCGGCCAGCCGATATCAGGTGTAGTTGATATATTGTATCGGCTATTTTTCGCCGATAAACATCGGCCAGCAAAAGCACACTCAAAACCAGCCATACATGCCTTTAGAAGAAACACAAGTTGCTCAAACGTGCTTGAATAGCACGAACAATTGTTGCGAGAATATAATTTCCCGTCCATTCAGTGCGCGCATCTAGAAAATGTTAATACTGTATTCCTTAGCTTCCATTCAAGCAGGAAAACTTTCGAGTTTTACGTTGCTTCAATGATTGATGACATTGAATCAACGTAACAAAGATGAATTCTTCGCTAAGAATCGATGGGAGCACGCAAAACTTAGTTCAAGTCTTACGTCACAATGTCTGGCTTTGATCTCCGAGTAATATTGATGAGGCAAGGTGTTTTTTATGATTACATTATATTTTTCCATTACAGCAACTACCGTACTGCATAAACTTTCTTGGACTGGTTTGTTGCTTAATAACTTTGTTGGTAACAAATTTTTCTTTGCTGATAATATATTGTAGCTAACTGCTCTTGGCTGATGCTGAGCTGCGTCGGAGTCTGCCTCGCTTTCTGACCTAGTCTTATTCTGAAACGATCCCTGTTCCATATCTAGAAAGCTAAAACCTCAATTGCTAAGGTAACAGGGATCAGTTGTCAGTAGATGTTACAGAAAATATATTTCGCACTTATTCAGTGCATCGTCAGTTCTGATCAAAACTGACGATGATCATTGATGAATGATGAATGATCATTGATGATTGATCGATGATCATTGATGAACAGATGAATGATGTTCAGATCAGAACTGACGATGCACTGAATAAGTGCGAAATATATTTTCTGTAACATCTACTGACAACTGATCCCTGTTACCTTAGCAATTGAGGTTTTAGCTGATAATATATTGGCCGATATATATCGGTATCGGCCTAAAAATTTCATAAATATTGGAATCGGCCTGAAAAAGTGATATCGGTCGAGCTCTATACATGGTATTTGATACTAACAGTTTATGCGTGAATAAGTGTAAGCAAATCTTAAGTATAAATGATCGATCAATTGAGAGAGTACAAAATATCAGTTTCCTTGGCCTGACTCTGAATGAAAATCTTTCATGGAAACCACACATCAGAGTTCGATCTTAACGCTAGTCCGCTAGCCGATGGCTAGTGAAAATTTGCGCGGACTAGTAGAAATGTTGCAGTACTAGTCCGATTGGCTAGTGAAAATATTCACCGGTGAAAAGTTTTGGTTTACAAAATGGCGGTTGGCGACGTCACTCTGAAATACTGCAAAAATTTGCTTGCCAGAGTGTTTGCGTCTGTAGTACGAGAAGGTGTTTTTGTGCGTATTGTTGCTCTCTTGTGCGCACTGAAATCTGAAAGCCTTTACTTTAATTAGTTTCAGTCTAAGCCAAAACACTTATCTTAATACGTCATCAGACAAGTGAAAAGTCAGTAAACTGGTCGGACTAGTGAAAAATCGTGCGGCCTAGTGAAAACGGGGAGCAACTAGTCCGGTGGGCTAGTAAAAAAAAAGTTAAGATTGACCCTTGCACATGCAACATTTGCTGCAAAAGCTTCGAAGAAATTTTGGCATAATTACTAAGATTAGACCCTGTCTTAATTTGTCAAATTTGATCTGCTTATACCATTCTTTAATTGAAAGCAACCTGAGGTATTGCATTACGACTTGGAAATACGGCAACGAAGGACTTGTACAAAAACTTCAAAAAATCTGTGACAAATTTCATCGTATTTTCCGTCCCAACAATGATAGTTATAGCAAGATCCCGATATCAATTGAGCAATTGTTCAAACTGGAAATTGGTGTTTTCGTGTTTAAATTTCACAACAATTTACTACCAGATTGATTCTGCAACCTTTTTAAATAGGAAGTGGCTACACTTACGGTGCCGTAAATGCAGCCGTTCCATGCCTTTTTTTAAATCTTTACAACGCTATTACTGTGCACGCACGCTGTTGCTGCGTTTGCGCGCTTGCTGCGTATTTTTTCTTTTACCTCCTCTTTCTCATCGAAAGACGAAAGAACAAATAAAAAAAGTGCATATATAACTTTTAAATTCAACTGTTTTTGCCAAGTGAATCTGTGGCGCGTGCAATCTTTTTCTGGCTTGTAATCACAAGGATATGAGTTCGATACCACCAGAGATGATTTTCTTTTTGAACTAAATTCTAACCCGAAGTGACTCAATCGTTAGGCTACGCATTTTTGTGGCCATTCAGTTCAGTTTAGTTTGTTTTTAGTTCTGTCCATCACAACAAAAAACAGTATATATATGACAAACATAGCAGAGGTCTAGAAAAAGGTAGAAGCGACAAAACGCGGAGGTTATAGCGTGCATGATACCAAAGTAGGACAATCAGTTTGAAATATGGCACGGTCATAACACCTTTACACTAGAATTACCAAGGTATCCGATAGGATACCGGGTCTTCTTTGATCTGCAATTGCCGCTTCGGATTAAGAGCTTTTCTTCTGAAATTTCTTGACTTTTAACAAAATTTAGTTGACATAATGTTACCGTGTTGCCCGAATTCCAAGAATATTTTTTCAAGAAATTATACCGCATTGTTGATTTCATATCCTAGAATTACCACAGTGTCCTATAGGACACCAGAAAACATTTTGCACTGTATGTATATTGGCTTAATAACTTTATTTTAAATCTAAATCACTTTTGCTATCAAAAGCTGCCTGTCGAAACTAACTCATTATGACGCAACAGCAAGTCTTTGATTTGTAACACAGCCACAGCAAGGTTTTTGCGTTTACATTTCACACACTATAGTATCTACGTAATTGTAAAGTACCTAACAAAAACCACCGTCATTCTGGCAGAATAGTTTTTCCGCTTTTCGCCTAAAAAAGTTATCCGTGAATAAGTGCGAGGCATACACTGCGACATGACATACTTTCGAAAAATCTTAAATAAAACTATATTCCGCAACACGTGCCACTTAAATTTTGCATGCATCGGATTCAGTATTAAATTACCTTTCCAGGGATGTGCATCAATAGGTGGGCATTTGGAAGGAACGTCCAGCAGAACGGTTCAAAGATGGAGGATATATTTACGATATTCAAGAAAATAATACGATTTTGCATAAAAAACACATCTCCAAACATCTTCAAATAAAACTATATTCCGCAACACGTGCTACTTAAATTTTGCATGCATCGGATTCAGTATTAAATTACCTTTCCAGGGATGTGCATCAATAGGTGGGCATTTGGGAGGAACGTCCAGCAGAACGGTTCAAAGATGGAGGATATATTTACGATATTCAAGAAAATAATACGATTTTGCATAAAATACACATCTCCAAACATCTTCGAATAAAACTATATTCCGCAACACGTGCCACTTAAATTTTGCATGCATCGGATTCAGTATTAAATTACCTTTCCAGGGATGTGCATCAATAGGTGGGCATTTGGGAGGAACGTCCAGCAGAACGGTTCAAAGATGGAGGATATATTTACGATATTCAAAAAAAATAATACGATTTTGCATAAAAAACACATCTCCAAACATCTTCGAATAAAACTATATTCCGCAACACGTGCCACTTAAATTTTGCATGCATCGGATTCAGTATTAAATTACCTTTCCAGGGATGGGCATCAATATAGGTGGGCATTTGGGAGGAACGTGCAGCAGAACGGTTCAAAGATGGAAGATATATTTACGATATTCAAGAAAATAATAAGATTTTGCATAAAAAACACATCTCCAAACATCTTCAAATAAAACTATATTCCGCAACACGTGCTACTTAAATTTTGCATGCATCGGATTCAGTATTAAATTACCTTTCCAGGGATGTGCATCAATAGGTGGGCATTTGGGAGGAACGTCCAGCAGAACGGTTCAAAGATGGAGGATATATTTACGATATTCAAGAAAATAATACGATTTTGCATAAAATACACATCTCCAAACATCTTCGAATAAAACTATATTCCGCAACACGTGCCACTTAAATTTTGCATGCATCGGATTCAGTATTAAATTACCTTTCCAGGGATGTGCATCAATAGGTGGGCATTTGGGAGGAACGTCCAGCAGAACGGTTCAAAGATGGAGAATATATTTACGATATTCAAAAAAAATAATACGATTTTGCATAAAAAACACATCTCCAAACATCTTCGAATAAAACTATATTCCGCAACACGTGCTACTTAAATTTTGCATGCATCGGATTCAGTATTAAATTACCTTTCCAGGGATGGGCATCAATATAGGTGGGCATTTGGGAGGAACGTGCAGCAGAACGGTTCAAAGATGGAAGATATATTTACGATATTCAAGAAAATAATACGATTTTGCATAAAAAACACATCTCCAAACATCTTCAAATAAAACTATATTCCGCAACACGTGCCACTTAAATTTTGCATGCATCGGATTCAGTATTAAATTACCTTTCCAGGGATGTGCATCAATAGGTGGGCATTTGGGAGGAACGTCCAGCAGAACGGTTCAAAGATGGAGGATATATTTACGATATTCAAAAAAATAATACGATTTTGCATAAAAAACACATCTCCAAACATCTTCGAATAAAACTATATTCCGCAATACGTGCCACTTAAATTTTGCATGCATCGGATTCAGTATTAAATTACCTTTCCTGGGATGTGCATCAATAGGTGGGCATTTGGGAGGAACGTCCAGCAAAACGGTTCAAAGATGGAGGATATATTTACGATATTCAAAAAAATAATACGATTTTGCATAAAAAACACATCTCCAAACATCTTCGAATAAAACTATATTCCGCAACACGTGCCACTTAAATTTTGCATGCATCGGATTCAGTATTAAATTACCTTTCCAGGGATGTGCATCAATAGGTGGGCATTTGAGAGGAACGTCCAGCACAACGGTTCAAAGATGGAGGATATATTTACGATATTCAAGAAAATAATACGATTTTGCATAATTGACTCCTCTCCATGCAATACATCTCGAATAAAAATATATTATCGATGTGATGTACAAGGTTTTCCTACCGCGCCATTGAGGCAACGTCATGCGGTCGCTAGGTTTTTTGTTGAGGCAGGACCTATCGCCAGTAGCCCTATTCTACCTGCCGGGAGTGAATCTTTGACAGAACAATGACAACAACCATAGTTGTGTCAGGATTTGCATTAAACTTGATGTTGGCGAGGTTGTATGCAAGTGTAGTTTCTACGAATGATCCTATATCGCTCTCATTTGCAGTTTTTACAACAACTTAGGCCAGGGGTGTTCAAACTTCGGCCGCGATAATTTTTTCTATGTCCGCGCCTGTTCTTTCACATGGTGTTATTTTTGGCCCGCAGACCCACATTAATCATACCAATTTACCTTGCAGGACTAAAAAAAATTAAGACAAAGTTTTTTCACAGACAATAAAATGCATAGGAGAACGATTAAAATCGATATTGCGTCATAATTTCATGAAAACTATTGCAAACACTCAAGTTGTTGTCGATGCTCTGTAGAAGGGGATGTACGCATTTTTTCATATGTTGATAAAGTTGAAGTTGTTGTAAATGTGATGGGGAAACGTAATCATGAAATACATTGCGTAAAGCGTAGGCCAGTTGCGGGAAAGCAGCGTAAATTACTTATGGAGAAATTACAATGCAAACATCCTAGCGAAGTTGGCAGAAAGTTGGTGGATGACTTAACTGAAAATGAACTATATTACGGTGCATACAATTTTGCTCCTGCCTCGTCTGTTTTGAGAAACATAAAAAGTGAAGGTAAGCTTTGCAATGGATATTCCAAAAATTGGATGTATAACATCAATCGCTTGAAGTATGAGTTTGAAAAAAAAAAGAATCTTTATAAGACACATAACTACATATCCCCCTGGCGTTATATTGTATTCCAATGCACAAGTGAAACTTTATCGAGATTTATGCCCTGTAGATATAATATATTTTGATGCGACAGGAAGCATAGTTAAAAGGCAGGAAGGTGAAAAAGATTTTCAAATTTATTCGCTTTTAGTCAGAAGCCCTTACGTAGGAGGTCCGGCGCTCCCAGTGGCAACAAACATTGCAACGAACCACGATTCTGAAAGCATACGAAGTTTTTTAGGTAAATTTCTAATGGACACTGTGAAAATTTGTGGAAAAGTAAAAAAACCAGCGTTAATGATGTTGACGGATCGATGGCTATGTGGAATGCTGTGCTGAGTGCGATGTGTAATGAAACAAGGTTAGGTTATTACAACAGATGCTGGCGTGTAGTTTCAGGAGAGGCGACAAAATACGACTTGGAAAAAACTTTCGTTCATAGTTGTTTAAGTCATGCCATGCGTGCAGCTAAAATTATGGTTAAAAAATATTACAAACCTAAGAAACACACATTAACAGTTATGCATTGGATTTCTTTGTTATTCGCATGTACAACCCTGGCAGAACTAGATGAAATAATGGAAAGTATTATTTGGGTAACCAACTGCGAGAGAACGTCTTCCACAGTTGACTATCATTTTAACAGATTGCATGAAGGCTTTAAATTTTCAGAAATTTTGACAAACGTAACAAACGAAATAAAGGAAAACGAAAAAGACGAACTCAACGACTATTTTCATATGAGTATGCGTGACGACCAAAAACAAGAATTAAATTCCCCATTTTACTTACGCTACCACAACCGACTTATGGCGTTTCTAAATTCTGGTGACTTTTTAGATCACCTCAATGATCCTTCTCATTCAAAATTACAGCACAAAAATGTTTACATGGATAAGCACTTTTGTTTAAAACTTATTCCAATTTTTCTGAGTAGAATTTGTACCACTTCGCAGCTACTTCTTGGAAATTTGTCCAGGCATTCGTCACGTGAACGGCCAAATGATCAAGCTTACTCCCAGTATTCTATTTGGTTTAAGCAAGTCATCTCATCTAAACTTAAAAATATTTCTCGGGATAATTTAACACAAGGTATCATCGAGCAGCATTTTTGGGATTTGAAACAAATTTATTTAAAAGGAAAACGTGTTGTAAGTATTGATCATTTTGTAGAACAGTACGAAAACCAAATGAGAATGAGTGAAAAAATATTTTCTGCTCATTATATTCACCAGGGTTACGGAAAAAGTTACATTTCGGCCAAACCGTATGCTGACCAAACTTCAAGTGAACATTCGAAACATCGCACTAACTTGGTAGTTTCAAAATTTAGAAAGCCAAAAAAACGACGGTTAGATGGATTTTATACTACAAATGAATCTAAAAAACATATTCGATATGTCAATGCTGTTAGCGAGTCCGCACCCACCGTTTCTATGTGCAATGCGACTGCTTTTGCTGACTCGAAATGCAATTATACAAAGATTCGTGACTTTTGGACAGCAACAGCCAAAGATTTTGAATATATGGCTGAATTTTCAACTTGGGTATGGAACGGTTTGGCAATAAATCGTAAATGTTTATCAGATACCGCCGTTGTAATCGATAAAAACCACGAAGTATCTTGGCTAGATTTACTCACAGCATGTAACAATCCTTGCAGTAAAATTACGAACGAACTTGCTAAGCATTACCAAAATTCTTCTGCAGTTGGTTGGTTAAGCAAACGTCTCGTAGACGCCTACTTTTTACTAAAAGCCAGTGAACCAAAAAATCGAAACGCCATAGGGGTTTTAGATTGCGACTCCACAGGGAAGATTTTGCAAAAATCACCAATAAAGTCCGTGGAATTTTTCAAAACAGCAATGACAAAAACTGAGGAAAAATTGCTACCGGTCGTTCTTCTTCCTTTCTTGTGCAATGGCCACTTTCGTTTGTTACACTTTTCCATCCAAAATAAATTCATACATTGTTACGATTCTTTGAATAAAGAAATGAGTACAGCCTTTTCAAAGTTTCTACATGATGGTGCAGATTTCCTAGTAGATTTCTTGGTAAATAATGAGTTATACACAGGGAATTACAGTGTAAGTTCTAAACATATCGTGATGCAACCGGACAGTAATACTTGTGGGGTGGCAGTTTGTATAACTGCTGATATTCTTTGCAGCGACAGGGATCTGAAATCTCAACATTCAAAAATGGATCTTAATTTTTTCACATCTTATCGACATTGGATGATTTATTATATTGTTTCAAATGCTATAAAGGTTCATTCTGACTTGCTAAATGCATTCAAATGTAATGCCAATTTACCACTGGGCTTGATGAACGTAGGAATTTCTTGCTGGTTTAATGCTGTATTGCAAGCACTTAAATGTGTAATAGCAGCATGTGATGTGCCAATGTTGCATTATGAAAGCGACAAACATATTGAAGCACTGGACAAAAATATGTTTCTGTTATTACATAATCTTGTTGGTAATGCGACAGTAGAGGAAAAACAAATTAAAAATGCTTTGAATGACATTAAAAATAAATTTCCGTTGGGACGTCAACATGATCCAGCAGAGTTTTTTGCAGAGTCATCATTACCATTGTTATTGAAGCACTGTGACGTAACATCGATATCGAAATACGTCACATTTTATCAGTGCATTTCTTGTGGCACAAAAAGTAGGCTTGATGAGAAAAGAAGCGAAGAAGTCTTACTAATGTTACCAATATTTGATATATTTGATTATATTTTATTATATTTGATACGTAATTTACTTTACTGCCGGCTTGGTTTAGTTTTCATTCAGCATTTTTTCAATATTTACGCTTATGCCTTTTCAATTTTTTACGCTCATGTTTTGCCATTATTGCGTCACTGTAATGTTGTTTAAAACATTACTTGTAGGTTTTAACTGCCCTTTATCAGAACTGACGATGCACTGAATAAGTGCGAAATATATTTTCTGTAACATCTACTGACAACTGATCCCTGTTACCTTAGCAATTGAGGTTTTAGCTTTAATGTTACCAATGTATGATACTATTCAGGAGAATAATTTGTTATCGCTTTATATAAAAAGGTTTCTCGATAGTAAAGAACTCTCACTTTGTTATAATTGCAAAATGGTGATTCATACCACAAATACAAAATTTTTACATTTACCCAAAGCTCTAGTTTTGTGTTTAGCTAGAAATACTGGCCTGGGCAAATCCAAAAGACAAGTCAAAGCAGACAAAATTTAACTCTTGAAGATGCACACGGACTTGAATTTAACTATAAACTCGTAAGTGTCATTGCACATTTAGGTGAGGAAAAGGAGAATGGCCATTATATATGCTATTGCATCGAAAAATACGCGGTTTGGAAATTTGATGACAAATTAGTTCGATCCATTTCATACAGTGACATGGTAAAAACAATACAAGATTGCGGATACATGTATTTTTACGTACAAACTAAAAGCTTAAATGATACAAAACGTGAATAGACACAAACACATTTATAGAAATTTCAAACAAGAGTGGATGGATGGATGGATGGATGGTCATTTTATTTTTGTTTGGATGCGAAACGCCGAAACACACATAAAACAAAAACTGACAGTGTGCATCCAATGAGAGAGTGCGAAAGACCGTAGCCCTGAAGGCGTAGGAGGTCGTCGAGTCTGCACTCTCTCATTCAAATAGTTACACAAAAGAAAGTATTGCGTTGATAATATTGTTGCAAATTGACACAAAAAAGAAGAAGGAAGGAAGAACAGAAAAAAACAAAACAAATACAGATACTACAAACAATAATAACAATTAACATAGTCAGGTAGTGGATGTCGTTTTTATAGCTCTTGATTATTGAAGAAGTGTTTTTTGCACATTTTACTGAAATATTTGAAGCCTTTGTTCATGTTTTTTTTCATATTTTGAGGTAAATTGTCCCATACCTTGATTCCCATGCATTTTAAACTTTTTTGAAATAATTGGATATTTGCCAGTTTAGTATAAAGTGAATTGGAACTTGAACGTCGGGTGTTATACGAATGAATAGATGATACATGTGTAAAGAAAGTTTTGAAGTTTTCCGGTAGTTTATTATTATAAAATTTGTACATAAATTTGCTTATTTCTAGTTTATAAGTAGAATTAACAGTTAGTATTTTATTTTCTTGATAGAGTGGCAGTAATTTAGTTTTCATTTCAAATGCTCCTGTAACGATTTTAATTATCTTATTTTGTCTAACCTGAATTCTATTCAAGTATTTTGTGGGTGCGCATCCCCAGTTGATAATTCCATATTGTAGGTGCGAGTGTACAATGCTATAATAAATATTGATTAGAACTTTTCTAGTAGTGAATTTTCTAAGTTTGCTGAGTACGCCTGAAGAAGAGGATAGTTTTTTGGAGAGGCTATCAATGTGTTTATTCCAGTTGAGTTTGTTATCTATTGTGATTCCTAAGTAGCGCGTGTGGTCAACTTCTTTAATTATTGTATCATTTAATTTTATTTGCATATCGGAGAGTGTAGTCTTTTTATTGTTAAAGAGTATGTAGTTAGTTTTACTCAAGTTGAGTGTCAACTGATTGTTATCAAGCCAAGTGTAGAGTTTACATAATTCTTTATTCATTATCGGTTGGAGGTTGCTGGTAGTTTTTTGAGCCAAATAGAGAACTGTGCCATCAGCATATAGTAGAGTTTTCAAATTAGTTGCATCGGGAAGATCGTTTATGTAAACTGAAAACAAAAAGGGGCCAAGTACACTGCCCTGAGGAACTCCAATAGTAATATTTGAGCGAGAAGAGTTGATTTCCCCGCCATGTACATATTGCTGCCTATTGGTTAGATAGGAATGAATAAGGTTTTTAACGTTTCCCCTTACGCCATAATGATTCAACTTGTCGATTAAGATTTCGTGATTAACTGTATCAAATGCTTTTTTGAGATCTATAAATACTGAGCACACAATGTGATTGTTGTTTAGTTCATTTATGATATCTTCATGAAAGTGAGTAATTGCTAAATTGGTTGAGTAGTTTTTGCGAAATCCAAATTGCAAAGGGGAGAAGAGTTTATATTTGTCCCAGAAATTAGCCAAGCGTTTGTGAATGATTGTCTCAAATATTTTGTTGAAAGGCGATAAAATCGATATCGGTCTGTAATTCTGAGGTTCCTGCTTGGAGCCTGATTTATAGATAGGTATGACTTTGGCTATTTTCAAAGCTTCAGGATAGTGTCCACTAATCATACAGTTATTAAAGACTCGGGTAAGATAAGGAGCTATTAAGAACTTGGAGCTCTTTATAATGGTCAAGGGAATGTCGTCGTATCCTGGGGACTTGTTATGCTTGAGGTCATCAATTACATTTATTACTTCGTTATTATCTGTTGGTTGCAGGCTGACGGAAGTAACAGGGCTAGACCGTCCATTTTTTAAAGTATTTCTGTAATTTGTGCTTATTTGTTTACCTTTGGCTAGTTTATGACCAATATTCACAAAATAGTTATTCATTTCCTCGCAGATTTCTTCTGGTTTTTCTGTAGTTGTGTGATTGTTAAGCAAGATTTTGGATGGTAATTCATTAGTTTTGTTTTGTTTACGTATTATCTTGTTGATAGTCTTCCAAGTATCTGAGGAACTTCTACCTAATTTGAATATTTCTTTGTAATAAGCCTTTTTCGCTTTGGTTTTTATGCGAGTTAGTTTGTTACGAAATTGCTTATATTCATTGTGTATTGTGGGATCCTTATTTTTGAGAAATTTTCGAAAAAGTTTATTTTGTTTTTTGATAAGCTTCAAGATACGATTAGAAATCCAAGGTTTACCTGATGAGGAATGTTGTTTACGTGTTTGTTTAACTTTAGGAAAATGTAGGTTTGTTAAGAAGATCATTTTAGCAATAAGCCATTCAATACTATTATTGCTTATTGCGGTTGAAGTTTGAAGGTTAGAGTCAAGATCAGCTAGATATTTTTCAAGCCTTTGTGCGGTGATTTTTCTAATCAATGGCCTCGACTGCTCTTTATGTGATGCCGTAAAGTTTGTTTTGACCATAATGGGCAAGTGATCCGATACGTCACTTGAAATTACAAAGGGTTTCATTTTATGGGCGTGTAAACAGTTGGTGTAAATGTGATCAATAATTGTGCTAGTAGTTGTAGTTATTCTAGTTGGTATGTTTATTAGTTGTAACGCACCCGCAGCGGTAACTTCATCAAAGTAAAATTTTAATTTATTGTTTTCTTTATACTTTCCAAAGTCGATGTTGAAATCACCTAGGATCAGATACTTCTGTTTAGGTTTGAATGATTTAATCAAATTAATAAAGCTTTCCTGAAAGGAGCCTATGTCGCTAGAAGGATGGCGGTAAATCGATCCGACGATAAGGTACTCATTGTTAGGCAACGAGATTTCAGCCCAGACGTCTTCGCAGTTTTTTAAATTAAGGCGGAGAGTGTCTAAGTTATTGAAAGTTAATTTATTTGATAAGTAGATACCAGCTCCTCCTCCTTGACCTTGGTGAGGGACTATTTATGACATTGAATTAAAAACATTTACTTTTTTTGCATTGAACTGATGTCAATGATAATAATTCAGTGAACTAAACATTACATATGTCAAATTATGATTTGAGTAACCTAAAGATTGAAACTAAGTTAGATTCTTTTTGTGTTGAATTGCTGAGATTTCTTTCGCTTTCTTGTTTTCGATGAATAAAGTTTCTTTTTGGATACTTTTTCGCAAAATTAAAGTTATCTTTTTGAGTTTTTTAGGTTACAAAAAAATCTCCCTACCCATTACAATACTCTTTGGAACAGTTATAGTTGAATTCGAAATTATGACGCAATATCGATTTTAATCGTTCTCCTATGCATTTTATTGTCTGTGAAAAAACGTTGTCTTAATTTTTTTTAGTCCTGCAAGGTGAATTGGTATGATTAATGTGGGTCTGCGGGCCAAAAATAACACCATGTGAAAGAACAGGCGCGGACATAGAAAAACTTATCGCGGCCGAAGTTTGAACACCCCTGGCCTAAGTTGTTGTAAAAACTGCAAATGAGAGCGATATAGGATCATTAGTAAAAACTACACTTGCATACAACCTCGCCAACATCAAGTTTAATGCAAATCCTGACACAACTATGGTTGTCGTCATTGTTCTGTCAAAGATTCACTCCCGGCAGGTAGAATAGGGCTACTGGAGATAGGTCCTGCCTCAACAAAAAACCTAGCGACCGCATGAGGTTGCCTCAATGGCGCGGTAGGAAAACCTTGTACATCACATCGATAATATATTTTTATTCGAGATGTATTGCATGGAGAGGTGTCAATTATGCAAAATCGTATTATTTTCTTGAATATCGTAAATATATCCTCCATCTTTGAACCGTTCTGCTGGACGTTCCTCCCAAATGCCCACCTATTGATGCACATCCCTGGAAAGGTAATTTAATACTGAATCCGATGCATGCAAAATTTAAGTAGCACGTGTTGCGGAATATAGTTTTATTTGAAGATGTTTGGAGATGTGTTTTTTATGCAAAATCGTATTATTTTTTTGAATATCGTAAATATATCCTCCATCTTTGAACCGTTCTGCTGGACGTTCCTCCCAAATGCCCACCTATTGATGCACATCCCTGGAAAGGTAATTTAATACTGAATCCGATGCATGCAAAATTTAAGTGGCACGTGTTGCGGAATATAGTTTTATTCGAAGATGTTTGGAGATGTGTTTTTTATGCAAAATCGTATTATTTTCTTGAATATCGTAAATATATCCTCCATCTTTGAACCGTTCTGCTGGACGTTCCTCCCAAATGCCCACCTATTGATGCACATTCCTGGAAAGGTAATTTAATACTGAATCCGATGCATGCAAAATTTAAGTGGCACGTGTTGCGGAATATAATTTTATTTAAGATTTTTCGAAAGTATGTCATGTCGCAGTGTATGACTCGCACTTATTCACGGATAACTTTATTAGGCGGAAAGCGGAAAAACTATTCTGCCAGAATGACGGTGGTAAACAAAAGCTACGGTAAACAACAGTCTGTCTGTTATCCACCATGCATTCTAAGCCAGATGTGGACACCACCACGCCTGTCAAAAAGCCATGTGTGATCGGTTTCTACAATGAGAACAAAGTCGGCATAGACGTTTTTGATCAAATGGCTCATTTGTACAGTACGCGATCAGTTTCCAGGAGGTGGCCATTATGGGGTAACATCCTCGATCTCGATATATAGCGACAATCAACGCATGTGCCCTTTTTATAAAGTCGACTGTAAACCATATATTAGGAAGAGACTTTATACTCGAGCTCATTGAATGTTTGTACCACCAACTACAAAACAACACAACTATTGTCATGACACCTGGGTCAAGAAAAAGCAGGGAATGCTATAGAAGAGGCTGTAACAATGCAACGACATTTACGTGTTCCAAGTGTCAGAATCCTTAAACACCAGCCCAAGAAGGATCGCACGCACCACCCAACCAGTTGAATAAAACTGTCGAATTTAAAATTTATATTGGCACTTTGATATCACGTATTTTCATGCATACATTTTGGCAAAACACACGCAGCCAGGTCACATACGCTGCACATTGGTATGCGACATATGGCGGTAGTCGGTAGACCTCAAGCTGTATTTGCACCAAGTTTTTCATAGGACTATAACCCTCCAGTTGTCCACCTTCTTTTTGAGTGAACAATCCCCTACTTCTACCATCCCTAACATAAGATTATCACTTCTCCCATTACATTCTCATGTTCTAATTAAATATGAACAATCATTCAATCAAGCTTATTTCGGTACAGCTCCACATTCACTTGAATGAACGAAAACATAACATAGCCTGCTGTTAGAATACTTTTACTGTATTCAATTAGTGGAAGCTATAGCCTAGCCTACATAGGCTATGAAACATACATGCGCTTATCTAAGTCAGCCAAAACAAAGCAAAATATTCTTGTTTAAAATGAACTGTGATGGACATGCCTATTGCCTAGGCCTATAAGAATGGAGGCGTCTTTTGTGACATGACCGAGGTTTTGGTCGTAATTGACCAAAAAAGTTCGGCAGTCCACAACCTGTCTGCTCGCATTTGAAATAGAAGAAAAGTTCTACCAGGCTGTCACTGCAAGAGTAAGCCTAAATAAGTAGGCTACTACTCATCGACACAGGCTACCAGCAAACATTTGCTTTAACAATGTCCAATCAATGACGCCAATCCAATGCTCCACTGCACAGGTAGCCTATAGGATGGTCGACTGCTTTAATACAAAGCTCACTGTAAACAGATGATAGACAACAATTTAATATGATTGAACATTATTCAAAGAACAAAGCACCAGTGCAATATACTTAGGCCTATCTGTTTATGGTCTTCTGCATTAATTTAATTGTTACTCCCAGTAGCGCACCCAGAAAAAAAGTTAGGGGGGGGCTAATTCAGAAATGTCGGCCGAGTGATTTGCCACAATAGTGACAGTGACAATAAAAGGCACTCACAGCCAGTGGCGTAGCCAGGAATTTAAAAAAAGGGGGGGGGTTGACGGCCGGCGGGCGAAGGCCGACGGTGTGTTTGCCTAAGACGACACCCAGCGGCTGGGGGTCTGGGGGGCCTCCTGCAGAAAATTTTGAAAAATTACTTTAAATTTGGTGCATTCTGATAGCATTTTCAACAAAATGTAGGTATGAATATTCCTGTAAAATGGTGTTGTCTGGTGGCATAGCAAAAGGATAAGATCATGTTTTCTTCGGCCTTTTTAGCGAAATAAAGCTAAGTTTCCATGTTTTCTTGTTGCTAATTCCTGGCTGAGATATTTGAATGTTTGGTATCGGAAAAACTCGCTCGTTTAATGCAGTTTCGCTTAAAATTAGGCAGACTTTGTTTTAGAGATATAAAGAGATTGAAAGGATCATTCTCAATATCGTGACGTAACACGAGTGCCAAAGGGGGGAGAGGGGGTGTTGGAACCCTCCACTCTTGCAGTCTTCTGTAGATCTCTACTTTTTCGTCATGTATGATAAAATAGAATTAGCTTTCCGTTTGCCAACACAAATAATTGCAAAAACAACAACTAGCACGAAAACAGTTTGAAACAAAACACTAATTTTGTAAACAATAAATTTGATGTGGACGTTTTTTCTACTTACAAACATTCAAATGTAGTTCGTATTTTCAAATAAAGTCCCAGACGCCTTCGTCTCTCTGCTCAAACGTCGTATACAGTTTTACATGTCCGTGTGATTCGGCATTGATGTACGGTACATCGGTACGTATGTCCACTAGACATTTGACCGAGAGTACAGGAGCACAGGCCCGGATTTAGGGGGGGCAGAGGGGGCAGTTGCTCCGGGCCCCCCGACTTTTGAAGGGCCCCTTTATGTGGAAAAAAATGTCATTTTGTGTTATTTTTTTCCTTTTGGCCTTTAAAGTTCTGCAAACTGCTGTGCAGTATACTGGACTGATGCTACTGTAGACGTAGAGATGGTTTTTCGCGCCTACGGCGCGAAAATTTTTTTTGCACGGGGGCCTCCCGATCTAAAAGTGCCCCGGGCCCCCCATCAGCTAAATCCGGCCCTGCAGGAGCATCTGAACTTTAGGAAGTTAAAGAAAGGTGCCATTAAAGATATCACGGAGTGTTCTTTTTGCTCTGATCGAAAATTCTCTGCCGACTCATTTAAAATTTTACGCAAAGACAAATCCCAATTTGACACCAAAATTTAGGAAGCACTGTTAATCAAACGCTATAACTCAAATTTAAACAAACAATTATTTGCTGGAGGCGAGTCCATTCTCTTCAACATTTACTTGATGCTTATCACCTTCCCTGTGGAGCAAATTTTTTCGTAGTTATTTATGTAGTTGCCTTTTCCTAATGTAATTTTACCTTCAAGAAGTTGAAATTTATTGCATTTTTATAAATATTTTCAGATTCCTGATGAGGGCTTAAGTTAAACAGAAAACGTTCAACTGTTAAAACTATTTGCAAGTTATTATGTAAAATATATTGTTATAATGCTCAGCCCTGTTGTATTGTTGTGTCTTATTCATACCTAACCTGTAAGCAAAATGTATAGGCTAAATGAAAGCATACAAAAACTTTATTTTTAGTGGCGGGTTTGGGAGGGGCTTGAGCCCCCTTAGCCCCATGCTGGGTGCGCTACAGGTTACTCCTATCTACGCTAAAAGCTCACTAATTCGTGGCAGTAGGCTGTCCGTACAATTAAAACAACTGTTATAAACTTGGATGACACCTGTCACAACCATGGGTGACACCTGTCACAAACTTGGGCGACACATGTCACGAATTAGTGAGTCACGAATTAGTCGGCAGCCGTGGCCGAGTGGTTAGCGCGTTGGGCTCGCAGTCAAGAGCCTGCATGTCCGACTCCAGCCACCCGCACTTGCTGTTGTTTCTCTGGGCAAGAAACTTAACGATAATTGCCTCTACCTAGTGATCGATTTCGAGTAATGGGTAGTACCAAATTTAAGTCATAAGTAAAGTAGACAACCGGAAACAGACATTGCCGTCGGCTGCAGCGTGGGTCAGGTGTATGTCGAAAGACGTACACCGATGCATAGCGCTCAAGTCCGCTTTCCCGCAATGCAGGATAAAGATAAACAAACAAACAATTTGGGTGACACCTGTAACAAAATCGGTGACACCTGCCACCAAAATCCGTGACATCTGCCACAAAATCAAAGACACCCGCCACCAAAATCGGTGGCACCTGCCACAAAAGCAATGGCACCTGCCACCAATTTGTCACAACCTCGACTCTATACAGTAGAGATGCAACGAAACCAAAATTTTTATCCGCACACCGCACCGCAACTGACCGCACCCCCTAAATGAATATCTATTTTCAAATTTCATTAAAAAAAATGCAATTTTTGAAACTTTTTGAGCTTTATTTAAAAAGTGCACTTAGTAAAGTAGCAGTTTTAACATTCTGCAAACTTACACGTTTACATGATTCTATTCAAGGAAAGCTACACCCCCCGCCAATTCCCAATAATAAAAGCAACCTTTTTCAATTACTCAAGATTTTGCATTTTGAATTATTTTCCGATTTCAATTGGAGTGTACTGTCATCTACTTCATGCTTTAATTTCTACTTTGTTATCTACTTCATGCAGTAATATTGCGTGTCAATGCGTGACAAACTGTGAGGCGGGAATTTATTGGTCTGACATAAGAGTTGCTTGTTACGGTACATCATAGAAAAAAATACGAAAAGTCGTCCAGTAAAAGTTATCGCCGACATTCCAGTTTTATTCAGCTTAAAGATGCCACCGAAAAAGCGTTCAAAATTGCAGCCCTCCATTGAGTCATTTTTTGTTGCGTCTAGTCAGGATTTCAGCCAAAAGTGACCGAACGCCTGAATTCAAATCCACTAATCAAGGAGTGCATGCAATATCAGTGTTAGGTGCTGTTGTTAATTTTATAAAAGCATCTCCGAAAAGGCAAATGAATCTTCTTCCTCGCCTTCATTGCGCTCTCTCTGTACCACACGCTGGGTAATGCAGCTCCCAGCCGTAAATGCTTTTCTTGACCAGTATGAGGTCATACTAGATTGGCTTGACACGGCATCGAAAGAAGATGACATGGATGCTGTCACTCGAAACAATGCCACTAGCCACGTTTTATCCATGGAGAATTTTGACGTTTAATTTTCCTTGCGTGTCCTGCAAAAGCTTTTGCTTGTTTTAAGCTCTGTAGGCTACATATCGCTATTCAGAAACGTGGGATCAATGTCGGAAAGGTACGTGAATTAGTAGAAGCCTTATCATCAACATTTTCTTAACATGCAGCAACAGAAAGTGAGGCATTTGCGTTGTTTGACGCATGTAAAAAATCAGCTGTTGATATGGGTTTGCAGTTGCCATCTTTGCGGCGTGGCAGTGGTAGACGTACTGCAAGGTCTTTCGATGACCAGCAACAGCAACCGTTTTTTTCTACCATAGATGCTTACTACCAAAGCATTTATTTAGACGTATTTAAACAGTGTTCTTCTTCACTTTCATCACGTTATTCACAGCAGGACATGAAAACGATCAATGACATGGAAACAGTTCTGCTTGCCAAGGATCAAGCATTGGAAGAAAACAGAGCTGCTTTTGTAAATGTCGCTGCCACATTTAAAGATGACATAAACCCAACGCTTCTGCGTCTGGAATTGCAACAGCTGGAAAGTTTTCAACAGCAAAAACAGATTTTTGTTTCAACTAAGTCGCAACTGCTTGATCTATTTGCAAGCAATGAAATAATTTCATTAATGCTTCCAAACGTGGTCTGCATTGTGAAAATATACTTATTGTTGCCTTCCACCACCTGCGAGGCGGAGCGATCGTTTAGTGCAGGGCTTCCCAAAGTGGGGGTCGCGACCCCCAGAGGGGTCGCGTAACAAACTTCGGTGGTCGCAGAAAGTATACAAATTTTACACAAAGCACTGCATATTATCACTTATATGCAAAATGCTGTGAAAGTTATTGACTATTAAGAGTCGTGCACTCAATAGGCTACCCGTATTTTTTAAATGTATATAGCCTATTGAAATATGGAATTGTAGTTTAATATTCTCTTTTCTGCATTGTAAACGTGGATTTCAAAAGTAAAGTCAATGCTTTAACAAGTTATTAGTGTTATACATAACAAGTTATCAGCTTTCCACCTACACAATCGGGAAGCTGATCGTGAGCTACATGTCCACAACAACGGAAAACCTCTGTCCTTCTGCCCCGAGCCAAGGTACCTTGGGGTGACACTAGACAGATTGCTCACATACCGCCACCATTTGGTGTCACTGCGCAAGAAACTGACATCCCGCGCTGCATTACTGAAGCGCCTGGCAGGCTCTAGCTGGGGGGCGAGGGCTGACACTTTGCGAATAGCAGCCTTAGCCCTTGTCTACTCTTCAGCAGAGTACTGTGCACCTGTCTGGTGCCGCAGTGCTCACTGCCATAACATCGACACTGCCATAAACAGCGCCCTGCGCACAGTGACCGGATGCCTGCGTCCCACACCATTGGACAATCTCCCCATTCTCGCTGGCATCCAACCTGCTGAGCTTCGTCGCGAAGAAGCCACTCTGTCCCTCGGTCGACGGGCACTGGAGCCTAATCATCTTCTCCACCACAAGATCTCTGCCTTTCCAAACGGGCACCCCCGCCGACTGAAATCAAGACACCCATTCGTGCCAGCCGCTCGGCTTCTGATCAACGAAGCTGATGAACAAGACATCTCTGCGGCTACTTGGGCGGACCATAAATGGAATTCTGAATGGAGGTCAAGCACCACCAGACTCCATTCATTCATCCCCGACGCCGACACACGCCCAATCGGCCTGACACTACAGAGACAGGCGTGGGTGTGCCTCAACCGTCTCCGTACGGGCGTTGGCCTTTTCCGCTCAACCATGCACCAATGGGGAATGGCTTCTTCCTCCTCCTGTGAATGTGGTGCCGAGGAACAGACCGCAGACCACATCATCAATGACTGTACCATCTTCAAGCCACCTAACGGAGTGGAAGGTCTGCGCGTCATGGATGATGAAAGTAAAGACTGGCTGCTCTCTAGCAGCCTTCCAGTGTAGTCCGGGAACATCGTGAATCTGGGGTGGTAAAAGGATAGACCCTCGGCCCCAGAAGCTCAGACGACGACGACGAGTGTTATACAGCTTCGGTAGAGAATTTGTCTTGTTGAACCATAGGCATACGAAGCCGAGCAACGTTATCAAGTTTAACATATTAAAGATTATTATATTTACAAAAAACACAAGACTACGCAACAATTAAATATCGAACGTTTTCGACATCACAAGATGTCCTCTTCAGGAATAATATACATACAACTTAACTAGCCTACATCTGAATAAAATACAATGGTTAACTAAATCTATAAACAGGAAAAGACAAAAAAAAACTGCACAGTACTTCTGACTAGCTCAAACTCAACGATAGTCTCCACGAGAATCAAAGGTAGGCCTAACTGCATCGAAAAGTGTTTAAACAGATCACATGATGTGGTAGAAAGGCAAGGTGCGAAAAAACTAATTTTAAAATACAGAGAGCAAGAAAGACGAGTCGCAAGCATACAATTGTCTGTTCAAAAGTGGATTGTGATGTTTTATGTATTAGTGTTAAAAAATTAAGTCGTGAATTTTCCAACGGAAAAAGTGTAGCCTTTGTTCACCGTGTTTTTAAAGACGTTTTGAGAAAGGCTTTTTAAATTATGCTATTTGTCAGGTTTGCCTGAAAAAGGGGAACGAATTTAATTTGTCCTTCCAAGGAGAAAAACATTTATGTTTTTACATGGAGATCTAAAGTTGGAGCGTTCATCAAAAAATTAGGCTAAACATCTAGAAACAAAACATTGAAAATGATTTATTTAAATAATCTCATTTACTGAAAAGTTTTTGGCTAACAATGGCGTGGAATCAAGCGTTATTAAGCCTCTGGTTATCGACACTTCTCAAGACTGTTGAAAGAGCTTAAAAGTATTTTCTTCCAGAATTGGACAATACTTTTAGATTTGATCCAAAACCCATTTGGTTGGTTGGTTTTGAATCTTTATCCTCGGACTGACAAAGCCTTGATGGTTTATTCCTGGTAGTTTCGCATACTTGCAGAGGCTCTTGACACAGGGCCGGTTACCGAGATTGGCAAAGTGAAGTTTTCCGATTGTTGCCGAGGAATTATTCCATTCACTAGGTGCCGTTTAATGGAGAGCAGTCCTGAAATGCGTTACTCAAGCGCACACCCCTAGAATCGAACTTGCGCAGCGTGATCTTGAGCTGGGCGCGTAACCACTGAGCTAACGGGGCGGACCATGCAAAAACAAAGTACCGATTACCTCTCTTTCAAATCTCAAGAAAAATTTGCAGATCTATCTTTTAATTAAGTTGTGGCTTGAATTTTCTGGAAAAAAGTTTCACACTTTTTGGCTTAGCCTAGCGTTAGACCGGAATATTCACCATTAGGCCTATATGGCTTAGCAGTAACCGCACTCCTGCCGTTTGTCTCCACGTATATGTGCGTGTCAGTGTTTTCATAGTTGATAAAATACCGTTCCATCGTAAATATCATTGAAGCTGCCTTGAGACCAGCATTGACAAACATCAAGCGACGGCTAGACTTGCTTTGTAGCAGAGAGCAGTCGCACCCATCACACTGAATAAATGTGTTTACTTTTGTTTGGTTTTGTTTCCAGCAGGCTACAAGGCCTAGTAAAGTAGTAGGCTTCGAGTACGGAAAGCTTGCTTTTAGTTTTCGTTCAAATTAAACCTTTCAATATATATCACAAACGTATATTTCGCATTGTTTATCCCTTTAACCGTAAAGGGGTCGTGGAAAATTTTAGGAGATTAAAAGGGGTCGCGAGCAGAAAAGTTTGGGAAGCCCTGGTTTAGTGCACTCAGGCGCATAAAAACCTATTTGCGATCTACCATGACACAACAGCGATTGAACCACGTCCTACTTTTAAATGTTTATCAAGCTGAAGCTTCACGGTTACAACTTGACCAGTTGATTAACAGCGGGATTGACAGAGCTGCTGTTCGCAAAAATACTTTTGCCAAATGTTAAGTGTCAGAGCAGCAACGTAACAATAAAATTCACGACATACCTCCTGTGCTTTGTTTTAAAGTTGCTTTGTAAATTATCGAGCTAAAAATCAGGTGTGAAAAGACAATTGCATCTACGAAACACGCTTAGTCAAAATCAAACAAAAACATGCAGTTTGAAAGTTTTTAGGTTGCCATATTGTGCTATCCGCCACCCCGTGCGAAAATAAAAGTTGGCGCCTATGGCTGTATGAACTACACAGACAGACAAGACATCAAGAGTAAAACTTATAGCCTGAACTCACTGGGCTAACTGTTATAGTAACTAATGCGGTAGTTGCGCTAGGCCTAAAGCCTGGTAACTGGGAGAAGAGCTTATCACTTAGGCCAGGGGTGTGCAACCTTTATTACAGGAGGGCCAGATATAAATAACTGGGTGAAGCCGCGGCCGCACGTTTGTTTAACATGATTTCTAGGCTAGTAGTTGCAGGCACAAAAAAGTAGTTTTTTTGTTATTCGTATTATTCTTATGGCGTTATTAGGGGCTAAAAAAAAGGGGCTATCTTCATTTAGAAATAATAAGTTAAGACGCATAAATTTCTGAAGAAAACTGTTATTCTGATTTATTGTGAGTTGTGACACCGTCTTTAAACGAGTTCAGTGAGAAATTTGCAGCTATGGCTTCTTTTCCCAACGGCATTTTTCCAAATTTAGTTCAATGGAAGTGCTCGCAATTCGAAGTCCATTTTCCAAGTGCTCGCACAAATACGTTGAGCCAAAAAGAGCCATTTTTGAAGCAATGGATTTTTTCAAATGTGGAAAGTCATCTTAGTTGAGATGTTTTCGGTGAAAATCGCCAAGATTCATTTCTAAATACTTTGCTTTCAAATCCTTTTTTCTCTTGAAGATCAATAAGTTCAAGTTATATCTAATGGTGCTTTGTCAATGTCTGCGTTGAGTGGCGAAGACAACATACCAAACAAATGTTCATGAGATTTGAAGTCCTTGAAACGAGCCAAAAATTCATACAATGTTTTCAAGTTGGTCTGCAAATTCAGTTTTCTTCTCAGGATGCATTCTATAGTCTCTCAAAGTTGGAAAGTGAAAAAGAATTCCTGTCTGTATGTGAGCTTTTCAAAGTTGCAAATTGTTCATAATGCCTTTTATGTGACCATACATTTTTACTTTCCACAAATAATTAAATAGCGGTGGCCGGTAGAAGATTTCTAAAATGGTTAACAGAAGGTGTGAAATCGACAATAATCCGCTCCACAACGAATTGTTCACACGTACCAGACAAAACTAAATTGTAAACACGTTGCGCGGGCCGGACACAATTCAGAATTGGCACATCTTCGCAAAAAAAAAAAAAAAACATCTTCGCGGGCCGCACGTTGCGCACCCCTGAAATAGGCTATTAACCAAAAACACTGCCAACTGCAAGCCATTTGCATCAACGTCACCTAGTCCTAGAGGAAGAAGGCCGTTTCATTGCGTATTGACATCATCACTGGTAGATCGTTACGTCTCACTAAGTAAGCTTTCTTTTTCTAACCGCATCCCGATTCGCAAGACCCGCAAGGCGCAATGCAGTGTAATGTGTTGACTGTTGATCAGTGGATGAGCTTTGAGAAGTTAATATCTAGCAGAAATCTGAAATTATAGCAGTATTTACTTAGCAGGTTAATAATTTTGAAAACTAAATAATTAAAGTATTTCACACATTTATTCAGGTTCTTTTTGTTACCTTATTGCAAGGTACCGGTATTGTGAATGCTGGATAACTTAGTTATAAATACAAACTAAAAGGAAAGGCAGCGATGGATGACCAAACTATCTTTGTATTGAAAAATTAAAATTTGTAGAAATTTTCTAAATTGTGCTGATTAATTATTTTTTGCTCTGGCGTTTTGGTGTGTTGGTTAGTTGCTAGAATCTATCTTCAAATAAACTCTGTAACTCTGGTGAGAAAACAACAAAAACTTTGCAATGCCTTATATGTGCTGTGTTCCCAACTGCAATGGAAATTATCATGGTGGATTAAAAGTGCAAGTTTTCAGCTTTCCAAATGACGAGGAATTAAAAAAGAAGTGGCTCCATGTTATCAAAAAGGATTTTGTTCCAACAAAGTCAAGTCGAGTATGTACTCTCAACTTATTTTGTCAACTTGTTTCAATCATAACAGAAAACCAGTCCTTTTTTGAATTGTTTGCAGACGGTGAATCAATATGAAAAAACGATCCATTTTCTGGAAGTAATGTCTGCCTGCTGAACCGCTTAGTTTAGTTTGACTGTTTCAAATAAATCCTAATCATAAATAATGGCATTGCTTTCTCTGCTCTCACGAAATTTTCTAGTCATCCTCTCCAGACTCTAACGTGTTTTCGTTGTATTGTATGTTCTCTGTAGGCCAACACAGAAATAGCTTTTGAAGCCGGCAACTTGTCAAAAGAAACAACCACTTTAAGTTTACGCTTGAATAGCGTTGTTCTGCTTGTTTAGATATAGATTAATTGTTTGAAACAGTGTGATGCCTTTTTAAGCCAGCAAATGTTTCCTTTTACAGCGTTTTTACATTGTCAGATGCTTGTTAGCTGCGTACTCTTAGCAGACTGCTGAGCTGTTAGCTGGATTACAGCTTTCACAACCCAGACAGCAAATCACTCGTTTCTTTACTTCGATTCAATGTCTGTAGACGTTGAATCAATGAAAAAACGTCCGATTTGCATTCTGGGAAATGGCTGAGCGGCAAAATGAGGAATATATGTACAAAAGCAAGTAAATGCAAATTAATATGCAAATACATATATTATGAAACTGATGCAAACCAAGCATATGATATATTTATTGACAAGTATAATACTCTTTTCAAAACTTGTTTTCCAGTATGTAATGACAAAACCAAGAAACATAACATATGGTATGATAATAAATTTAAAGAAATGCATCGAGCTAAACAATTGGCATATAAAAAATTTCTTAGAAAACCAACTCCAACAAATAAAGCAGCATATAATAAACAAAGAAATACTTATGAAAGATTTTTAAAATTTAAGAAACAAAATTATTTCAAAACCCTTTTGCATAAGCACAAAAATGATCTTAAAAAGACCTGGAGTGTCATAAATAGTTTGCTTGGAAGGAAAAAACTTAAAAGTGACTACCCCATTAGCATTAATGGTCAGGTAGTAAATGATACCTCACAAAAATGCAATCATTTTAATGAATATTTTACTTCTGTGGCAGAAAAATTACTTGAAAAAATTCCCCATTCTGCTGATCATTTTTCCAAGTATCTTCCAAATTCATCACCCAAATCAATATTTTTAAAACCTGCAAGTTTGGAAGAAATTTACGGATTTATTAAGTCTTTGAAACCAAAGTTAAGTTGTGGTACTGATGGCATTCCAGGCAAAATTTTAAGGCATACCCCCGATAACATAATAAAAGTACTAACACATATTTTAAACTTATCTTTGGTAGACGGTGACTTCATAAAAGCATTTAAAATCGGTAAAGTAGTGCCAATCTATAAAAAGGGAGACCCAAGCAATTGCAGTAACTATAGACCAGTTAGTCTTTTGTCTTGCTTCTCAAAACTCTTAGAAAAAGTTATGTACTCAAGATTACACTATTTCCTTGATCAGCGTAATTTATTTTACACCCAGCAGTTTGGTTTTAGACATAACCACTCCACGAACCAGGCTACTACACTGCTAACCAACAAGATCTACAAAGCAATGGAAAATAAAGAAGCAACCCTTGGCATCTTTCTAGATTTATCAAAGGCTTTTGACACAGTAAATCATGAAATACTTCTGACAAAACTTTATCACTATGGTATCAGAGGAACACCCCTCCAGTGGTTTCGAAGCTACTTAAATAATCGTTTTCAGACAGTAGAAATTTCTGGTAGTGTTTCAACTCCATTAGAGACAAAGTGTGGTGTGCCCCAAGGTTCTATTTTAGGCCCCCTATTATTCATAATTTACATTAACGACTTGCCAAATTGTTTAAATTGTACTGATTCTATCATTTTTGCGGATGACACAAATCTTCTGATGTCAGGTAAGAGTGTGGATAAATTGCATGAAGCGGCCAATACAGAAATGCAAGAAGTTGTCAAATGGCTTGTAGCAAATAAATTATCACTCAATGTAAACAAAACAAAATACATGGTATTTGATACTAACAGTTTACGTGCGAATAAGTATAAGCAAATCTTAAGTATAAATGATCAACCAATTGAGAGAGTACAAAATATCAGTTTCCTAGGCCTGACTCTGAATGAAAATCTTTCATGGAAACCACACATGCAAAATTTGCTGCAAAAGCTTCGAAGAAATTTTGGCATAATTACTAAGATTAGACCCTGTCTTAATTTGTCAAATTTGATCTGCTTATACCAGGGGCGTGCAACCTGCGGCCCGCGGGCCAAATGCGGCCCGCGGAACCAAAATATGTGGCCCGCGGCGTGCTTTGGTTTTTGGCCCGCACCACAAAATATTCAGTTTCAGGCTTTTGGTCTGCAGCAAGCTTTTTGTCTGCGTGCTACCACGCCATGAGAAATCACTAATTCTGTTTAATGGATCGTCGCTCATACTTTGAAATAGCTTCAGTGCATCGTTGCAACTCCATATTTTGCTCTAACAAGTGGAGTCGCTTATTTCTTTTCAATGTCCGCCTTTTTCACCTTTTACTCACTCCATGACGTATTCTGTTGATTTAAGTTGAGTTTTCTCCTTTATTAAGCAACAATCATATCTTTACACCTTCGTTATTGGTAATTTTACACTTGCTTAAACCTCATTGTTTAAACTTTAATAAAATTCAAGCAGCGATGGCAACTTCTGCAAATTTCACAGCAAAAAAGAGAAAGGTAGAGGAAGGGAATAGAATTTTCCAAGAAAGATGGACCTTGGAATACTTTTTTGTTAAAAATTCGGATGACAAACCCATGTGTCTTATTTGCAATAAAATTGTTAGTGCTACGAAAGAGTACAATGTTAAACGACATTACGAGACAAACCATTCTGGGTCTTCTTACGGAAAGCTGGATGGAGATGATAGAAAACAGAAAGTGACACAAATGCAGAAACAGTTAAATAGCCAGCGTTTTATGTTTCAAAGCATGCGTAGTGACAGTGAAAAGGTAGTAAGAAGTAGTTTTTTGATTGCACAAAGAATAGCCCAAAAAATGAAACCGTATTCTGACGGTGATTTCGTTAAGAAATGCCTGATTGATGTCGCACAAGAAATTTGCCCAAAAATGGTGCCGGAGTTCCAGAAAATAAGTCTGTCGCGATGGACAGTGGCAAGGCGTATTGACGAACTAGCTGATGACATTTGCGTCACTCTTAAGGACAGAGTGAAAAATTTTGTTTCATGGAGCTTTGCAACTGATGAAAGTACCGATCTGAAGGATACGGCACAATTGGCTATATTTGTGAAAGGTGTGGACAGGGAGTTGAATGAAACGGAAGAACTTTTGTCACTGAAGTCTATAAAAGGCACTACCACTGGTGCTGATATAGCTAGGGAAGTTTTTAATGCTTTTGAAACTTTCGGAATGGACCTGACTACCTTATGCGGAGTTGCAACAGATGGGGCTCGAGCCATGTCCGGACATGGTATTGGATTAGTAGGCCTCTTGAAGTCTGCTTTACGAGAAAAAGAAATCAGTGACGATATTGCAATTTTCCACTGTATCATTCACCAGGAAAATCTGTGCGCAAAGACGTTGAAATTTAAACAAGTTCTTGGTCCGGTCACTAACGCAGTAAATTTTATTCGAGCGCGTGGACTTAATCATCGCCAGTTTCAAAACTTTTTGGATGATCTTAACTCTGAGCATCAAGACCTGTTGTACTTTACCGAAGTGCGTTGGTTGAGCAAGGGTCGCATGCTCAGACGGTTTTATGATCTGAGAGAAGAAGTAATACATTTTTTGAAAACAAAAGGGCAACCTGTACATCAAATGGAAAACGAAAGTTGGTTGTGTGATCTAGCTTTCTTGGTTGATATAACTACACACCTGAATGACCTCAACACGAAGCTGCAACAAAATGGCCAGTATGCAAATGACATGTACGGGCACATAAAAGCGTTTCAGAACAAGTTAAAACTTTGGAAAGCTCACTTACAAAAAGGAGATCTAAGCCACTTTCAATCTCTTAAAGAAACTGGACTGCTTGCTGAGAAGAAGACAGAATTCGCAGACCAACTTCAAAATCTATTGAGTGAATTCTTGAATCGCTTCAAAGACTTCAAATCCCACGAACATTTGTTTGAAATATTTTCCTCGCCATTTCAAACGGAAGTTGACAAAGCACCAAATGATATTCAAATGGAACTGATTGAACTCCAAGCGAGAACTGACTTAAAGGCAAAGTACTTGGAAATGAGTCTGGGCAATTTTTACCGCAAACATCTCGATCAAGATAAGTTTCCACAGCTGAGAAAATTTGTCGCTTCAAAGATGGCATTGTTCGGTTCAACGTACGTGTGTGAACAATTTTTTTCTAAACTGGGGTTTATGAAATCCCCTCATCGCTCAGGACTGACTAATGTACACCTGGAAAATGAACTTCGGGTTGCCAGCACTTCAATTCAAGTGAACCTGGATAAGGTGGTTGGGAAAGCAAGCCAGCTTCAAAGCTCTCATTAAGGTGATTTTAAAAACTTTACCGCTGATTCGCAATAAACTAAAAACGAAACTGTTTTCTTTTCGTGGTAGTCACTAACAGGTAGTCTATAAGATATGCAAGTGGCCCGTGGTCTAATACAAATACACATATTTGGCCCGGCAGTATGAAAGGTTGCACACCCCTGGCTTATACCATTCTTTAATTGAAAGTAGCCTGAGGTATTGCATTACGACTTGGAAATATGGCAACGAAGGACTTATACAAAAACTTCAAAAAATCTGTGACAAATTTCATCGTATTTTCCGTCCCAACAATGATAGTTGTAGCAAGATCCCGATATCAATTGAGCAATTGTTCAAACTGGAAATTGGTGTTTTTGTGTTTAAATTTCACAACAATTTACTACCAGATTGCTTCACCAACCTTTTTAAATATGTCAAAGAGGTTCACAGCTTGTCTACAAGAAACCATGATGATGATTTTCTAAACATTTCATACTTCTCAAAAGCGCTTACTCAACATTCAATAGAATTCACAGGTGCGAAAACATGGAACGAATTTCCTTCTTCAATTAGAAAGACTGATACAAAGTCACTTTTTATTCACAAACTAAAACAGCATTTAAGCAAAACGGACACGCAATAGATTGAATAGAAAGACAACGTAGAAAGGCTTTCTTGCATTCTTGTGAAGATTTTAGTGGAAATCCGAAATTATTTACAAAAGACTAGGCTTACCTAACAATAATATCGATTGCTTGTGCTGTACTTTTATGTTTGTAGATATTAACAGCAAACGCAATACTCCATAATCAACACGACACGTCGCAAAAGGGGAGGAAAGCTTCATCAACACCATCAGGAAATCATCATCTACCAGCTCATCCATTCCATCACCCACCAGGACAAGAAACAATAACTTACACTGGATATCAAACCTCAATCGTCGTAGGCTACTGTGTGATGTGCAGTCTAACCATAGAAAGAGCTCAACACCTGCTCTCCTGGGCCACATTGAAACGGGCTTTTGCCTGAGGATGGGTTTCTTTTATGTCCGGTTTTCTTTCTCCATCCTATTATTATTATTATGACTGCTCATCCACATCAATATTGGAACTGGCAAATTCAATCCACAACACTTTCATTAGGCTGTCATTTATTACTACATGTGTGCTTCTCTCTGTTTTTGTTTTATTTTTTGCTATTTGTTTTTTTTGGGTTTTGTGGCCGTGCTAACTACTGATATATAGCCTACTACATAATTTTTCATTCAGGCACGTTTTAAACCTTTCAAGGTTTTGCCACCTTTTCCCGTTCGTTAACGTGCTGGTAGGTTCATATCGATTTTTGTAGTTAGTATCTTTTTCGTCCCGGACGCGTTAATGACAAAAAATAAAATGATTGATTGATTGATAATGAGTCTGAATGCAATGTCGGTTTTGTTTAAAAATATTTGTAATTTTTAGGTATGTGAACTGCTTTTACAAACATGACAACAAATAGGCTGTTTCTGCATTTGGTGAGAAAAAAGGAAATCAGCTGTCTTATGATTTAAAAGTTTCGACATTATTACCTGGCGCCATACCATCTCAATTACCAAATCGCGCATCATATTTGAGCAAACCTTCTACATCCAAAAGAGCAAATCGTGATGACAAACTTGAGACAATAGATAACGTTCAGCTCTCTAAAGCAATTGCAAGCAGCAAAGAAGAGTTTGCCATTGCTCTGGAAAAAGACAGTTTGACTTCAATTGAAGATCTGTGAGAAAAAAGTTCAAATTCAATTCTTCATGGCAGATTGTGGACGAACGTGATAAAATATTGATTTGTGAAATAAAGAGCCATGTTATAACTGTGCCTGTTGTTACCAGTGCAGCGGTTTTAGATGAACAATTGAGCATGACCGTATCCAGAAGCTCAATGAATTTGCCTCAACATTAGTGATTACGTTTTTCCATTGCATGTAAATTCCATATCCACATTGGAGAGTGTATTGCAATTGTTGTTATTGTCTTCTGAAAATTGCACCTTACCAATTGAAAGTGACTTTTTATTAAAGTGCAAGCTTATTATTAGTATTTTAATGTCAATTAAAAATTGTTTAAATTATGAAAATGTTATTTGGTTTAATTGTCAACAGCTAACTTTAATGACACCAAAGCTACCGGTTTGTCCACCAGACTTTTTAATATTTTTGTCATTATTTGTTGGAAATGTGAAACTGTGTTGCCTGTCATTTTCTACCTTGCTGGATACACCTGTTGTGATACAGCTAGTAAAAAATGAAATGCAAAGAATGCATGACCTGTGCAATGTCGAATGTAAATAGCTATATTAGTGCAATCACTGACTAGAGGAGGATTATTATACCTTGATGATAAGATTATAAAGATTGTTCAAATAAATTATCTTATTATGGAGCAACTATCTGCAACTAAATAATTTCTATTCTCAAAGAACCAACAGCAGGTGGTTTTACAAACATTGTTATGTGCTATTTTGGATTGCGATGTTGATTACTTGTCAACAAACACTTGTGAAAATGGTCACAGCATTTCAACAATAACAAAGATGACTTGCTGGGCATCCACAAATTCTTTACTCAATAATTTTTGTCGCAAGGAAAATGATGTAGTTCTTCAACAAAGACTGGCAAAGAAACGTAAACTGCAAACTGTTAATTCGAAATCTGCTGTCATTTATATGGCATTTAGCGATTGTGCAATTTATGTAGACCTACTCTGGTCTGTTTACAATGCTGCCTTTAAATAGGTTAATTATTTTATGTAGTTATTTGAATTTCAAAATCACTTACAATAGCACTAATGTGGTAACATTTTTTATTTAGCGTAACTTATAAAAATGTGGTTATATTTTATTTTACGTTATATTTAACGTATAAGAATAGTTTGTTTATGTCTTGAATTAATATTAAGGCTGTCTAACTGCCTGATGAAATTTCTATTTATCTAATTTAGCTAGTTTGGCTATCTGACTCCATGAACTAATTTCCACACAATTGTTGTTATTCGAATTATAATTTTAAGTTATCAGAAGGTGTTCATATAATATTGTAGGTCTCTAACACAATTTGAATTTAAACATTACAGAATAGTGAAATTGCAGAACAGTAAAACATTATCACGAATTATTACATTTTAAGTAAACAAACAATTTAATGTTTTCTGAGAGCTGAACTGGTCTAACTGAGCTGGTTGATGTGAGCTAGTCCGATTTGATAGAGCTGGTTTCGTGTGAGCTCGTCCGATTTGATAGAGCTCTTTGTCTAATTCAGCTGGTTTGATATCATAGAGCTCTCTTCAAAGGACGAACAAACCATTTTATAATCATCAGTTCCCTTTTTCTTATTGACTTCGGGAGCAGATTAAATGGAAAATTACAATTCTTTAGGAAATTACGCATGGTTTGAAATGGTTCATTTAGTTAAAGAAAGGGAATTTATATGATGAAATAATGGATCGCTACACTAATCATGTGTATGATGTTGATCGCCAACTGTGATAGAATTGTACATCCTACAACATTTAATGTGTGATAATGATCTTTTCTCAAATAATTGTTTATAAAAAAATTGTAATGTTTATCAATTGTGCGTATCAATTTTTATTGCAGTATTGTGGCATTTTGTGTTTGAATACAACAATTATTTGTTTATTGTTGCATGATATTTGACAGCATGTTGATTAATCATTAAATTTTAAATGAGCTCTGACTTTCATTTGTAATCGTGATTCATGTTTCAATACAATAGCATTATGTATGCTATCACTTGATCTAGTGTATTTGTTTGCGTGCGTGGAACTATGGTCATAAATACTTAAAATAAAAAAGTGTTGATTTGTGGTACCTACAGTTGCTTACAAACACAGGGGTCAAAATGATTTCTTACATTCGTGTGACATTAAGACACAGATTGCTGGTTTACTACAACAAAACACAATTAAGCAAGCTTAAAAGCCATTGCAGAACTCTATTTACCATACGCGCTTCGCTGACAATCTGAACTACTCGTGATGACGTCACAAGTTTTGCTTTTTTCATGAAATGGCCTTCTTACTCTAGGTGGTATTGTTTGCATACGGTAGCTTTCCAGTTTGGTAGCCACTTTAACAAGTCGAAATTCTGCCACTGAAATTGATTAGAATGAAACCGCCAACCAATCATAAGCTACGGTTTAGGTGACGTAAAAATGGCGAAAAAAAGATGATAGAAAGCAAATTAAGTGATGGATTTTTTGTCAGCTGGTTGGCTTAGGGGTTAGAGTTCGGGCTAGAAAGCAGTCATTTCATTGACGTGGGTTCGATTCCCACTACTGCTATTGCTCTTTTTCTTCTGTAATTACCAAATAAAGTTCAAAACAAGCATTAACTCTCTGGATGAGTGCGAGAAGGATCACAATTGGACGGTAGCCTCTTATAACATGTTCTGATTGGTTGGCGGTTTCATTCTAATCAATTAACGTAAGGAAAATTCATTCTATTTGAATAAGGTAAATGAGTGCCTAGGACGTCTGTGTTAAAACTACCATTAAATCTTTATTTAACTAGTCTACTATTAATTACGGTACTGCAATGGGAGGTAAAGAAGACTTGAGAGTTATGATGACAGATGTGTTGAACAGCTTGGCTCAAATCAAGGAAGAACAAAAGGTTCTCAAAGGTCAGTGTGGTGACATAAATTCTGAATCTAAAACTGATACTAATCCTGTCCCTTTTGTTTCAGGTCCTAAAAAAAATGCTGTTAAACGATTAGACAAACGAATAGATGACCTTGCCAAGAAGATTAGTGGCATATCTTCTGCTATACAAAACTTTGAAGAACAGCTGGACAAGCAGGAACAGTATTCTCGGCGTGACTGCTTGATCATTCATGGCTGCTCAGACATGCCTGATAGATCAAGCAGCCATGCCTCATTTGTTGATTATGTTTTAAATATATTTAATAGGAAAATGAGTACTGGTACTGAGGTAACTGCTTGGGACATCAGTATTTGCCATCCACTGTCCCAAAGGTCTAAAAAACAACCTATGATTGTAAAATTTACCAGGCGGTCTATTCGTGACATGATATTTAAGTCGAAAACAAAATTGAAAGGTACAGGAATGGCAATCACTGAATCTCTAACTAAAAAAAGGCTTTTATTACTTAATCAGGCAAAAGAGAAACTCGGAAAAAGTAATGTCTACACCTTCAATGGCAACATTTTCGCTTATGTCAAGGAAAAAAAGCACCAAGTTCACTCAACAAAGGACATTGAAGAGTTAAGTAAATAGATAAACTACTTGATTTTAGCTACATCCATATAATAACCTACTTTTTATCAGCTTAAATTGTAAATAGAAACTTGTTCTTTCTCAGATAATGACATATTAATAAATAAACTACTAAAATTAACTTTATATTGGGGTCCATGTATGAATTTGCTACCATCGCTGCAATGGTGTCCACTTCAAAATTTGCAAAGATTTTGCAACTAAAAATAATTTGACAGAAAAAATTTGGAGCTGTTTAAGTTAACAAATAAAATGTCTAAAGGTCCCTGAAGATAAACGGTCGCAAATTAGTACATGGACTACAAGTCTGACAATTAGAAAAATATGTTTTCTATCAACTGACATTAGTATATTTTATTATTGTCCTTTTGATCCATTTATTCCCAAAATAACAATAACACAATTATAGTGCTTTCAGCACTAAACCAGTAGGCTACATTTTCTGCATTTAGTTTGGTATGTTTTTTCACAGCTAATACAGGTAAGTCCTTATTCCTTATGCTTAAACCTAAATGTAACATATGTAATAAGGTTGTTCGCAGCAACCAGAAATCCACATTTTGCAGCATGTGTGGCTTTTCTTATCACTTTAAATGCACTACCAGTAATATAAGAATACCCACTGGTACATGTAAAAAACTTGATCATTCTTACTTATGCAGAAATTGTCTGCAAAACTCTTTACCCTTTTTAAACTGTGATGATACTAATTTCTCAGAACTGTTCATACACACAGCCCCTCAGCAATGAACCTTCAGTACTTAACAAGCTTTTTTCATCTAAAAATGCAAATGAAATTGCCAGTAATGATGAATCAGATCTATATTTTGAAGTCAATGATGTGTATATCAGTTCAACTGAAGCAAGCTCATTATTAGCAAATATGCAAATAAATGAATCCCTGATAACTATGCATCTAAACATTAGATCTCTATCCAACCCAAACAATTTCTCTAAACTTCAAGCACTTTTAACCTCCATGAAAATTAAACCACATATTATATCCATCAATGAAACATGGCTAAAAATAAATCAGATTGGTGAATTTACCTCCCTAGCAGGGTATGTTTTTCTTGCAAACAGCAGATGCAAACAGAAGGGCGGAGGAGTAGCACTGTACATTAAAGATAATCTTATGTTCTCTGTAAGAAATGACTTAACTATTATGAAAGAAAAAAAGTTTGAATCTCTTTTTGTTGATTTATTCGTGAACAAAAAAAAGTTAACTTGTGGTACTATTTATAGATCCCCTCAATCACTTTGTGCTGTAAACTCTGATTTTCTACAGACACTCCTTCTAACTATAAAAACAATATCAAAATCAAATGCACAATGTTTTATTATGGGCGATTTTAATTACAATCTATTAGACCATAACAACTGTCACACCAGTAACTATGTTGATGCAATGTTTGAATACAGCTTCCATCCATTGATAACTAAACCAACTAGAATTACTTCATCCAGTTCCACAGCTATTGATCACATATGGACAAATGTCTATAATGCCAAAACAAATGCTGGTATAATAGTTGACTGCATTGCTGACCATCTGCCTGTAATACAATGCTCTCAATTAGGTTTAATTCAAGAATTTTCCCACCTCAAAGAGAAAAGGTGCTTTAGTAACACAAACATCTGTAATTTTGTTAAAAGACTATCAGAGTTTAACACTAAAAATATAATGGAAGAAACTAACACTGATGCAGCTTACAATAGGTTTTTTAACAATTACTCCGAATTATTTAAAAATAGTTTTCCTGTCAAATCAGTAAAACACACGAAAACCCAATGTTGGTATGATGCTGAACTCTGTGAACTTCATAGAAAAAAACAACTTGCATATAAAAAGTACATTAGAAAATCATCTGAAATAAATAAATCCCGGTACAATGCTCTGAGAAACTTTTATGTTAGATCACTGAAACTCAAAAAGAAAAATCATTTCAAAATTGCTCTGTTAAAACACAAAAATGATCTTAAAAGCACCTGGAGTGTTTTAAATCAGCTATTAGGGAGAAGCAAGTGCAACAAATGGTCCCGTCTGGCTGCTGGAGATAAAATCTTAACTCACAACAAAGATAAAGCTGACTACTTTAATGAATATTTTTCTTCAATTGCCTCAAAGCTAGTTGATAAAATCCCAAACAAAACTTCACAATTTTCAGAATACCTTTCCAATCCTATTAGTAAATCATTTTTTTTACAGCCCACCACCACTCTTGAAATTAAGCAAATTCTCTCTTCCTTTCAATCCAAACTAAGTTGTGGCATTGATGAAATACCAACAAAAATTATAAAAGCTTCCCCAGACAATATACTTACTGCACTTGCACATATATTTAACCTATCCTTAACCAATGGCAAATTCATATCATCATTCAAAACATCTAAAGTAATACCTGTATTTAAAAAAGGGAAAGCAGAAGACTGCAGTAATTATCGACCTATCAGTTTATTACCATCAATTTCAAAAGTACTTGAGAAAATAATGTACAATAGAATATACAATTTTCTAGAAGGCAATAACTTCTTCTATGGTCAGCAGTTTGGTTTCAGACAAAATCACTCAACAAGTCATGCAGCATTACATCTTGTTGATAAAATTTCAAATGCAATTGAAAGAAAAGAAACAACACTAGGTATATTTTTGGACCTGTCCAAAGCATTTGATACTATCGATCACCACATTCTGTTAAACAAACTTTACTATTTTGGTATTAGGGGTATAGCCCATGACTGGTTCAGAAGTTACTTACAAAACAGATTTCAAGTTGTAGAAGTATCTCACTCAATGTCTGCTAAAAGAGAAATATGTTATGGAGTACCACAAGGATCGATCCTTGGACCACTATTATTTTTAATCTATGTTAATGATTTTTCGAGATGTTTAGTACACTCTGAATCTATAATGTTTGCTGACGATACCAATTTATTCTTTTGCAGTAAAAATTATGATAAACTTTTCGAAATGGCGAATGAGGAAATGACAGGAGTAACAAATTGGTTAGCAGCAAATAAGTTATCACTAAATGTAAAAAAAACAAAATACATGTTATTCAATAATACAAATAAACTTTCAAACCTCTCTTACACACTATCTATATGCAATCAACCCATTGAACGTGTCAACACTATTAGTTTTCTGGGCATTTTGCTGAGCGAAGACTTGTCATGGAAACCCCACATGCTATCTTTACTGCAAAAACTTCGCAAAAACTTTGGAGTTATCTGCAAGGTTAAGCCCTACCTAAACACCAACAATTTGATTTGCCTTTACCATTCCTTAATTGAAAGCAATCTCCGGTATTGCATAAGTGTATGGAAGCATGGTCATGTAACTGTTTTAAAAAAGCTTCAAAAGATTTGCGACAAATTTATAAAAATGATTGCAAAACATGAATCAAATCACTCTGAATCCCATAATTTCTTCACAATTGACGAACTATACACAATAGAAACTGCAAAATTTATGTTCAAACTCAAACACAATCACTTACCCCAATGCTTTAATTCTCTATTTCAACTTAATAACAATTTGCACTCAATATCAACCAGAAGCAACAATCACTTTTTCCTCCCCTACTTCTCCAAAAGCTTGACTCAACAATCCATTCAGTTTAGTGGAGTTAAAGTGTGGAACCATCTCCCGAAAACCATCACTGAAATTGAAACCTTTTCAATATTTTGCAGTAACCTGAAAAAGCACTTGCGTTTTGAAAATTAACCTCTAACAACCTATGCTGTAACTCTTTAATTATCTGACTGTATTATTGATTGTTGCACCATATCCTGGTATAGCATGCCTTTCCAAATGCCACTTTTGTAAATTTATCCTACATATCATATATTACTATATTATACATTAACATATCTTACTATACGTATATCTTATATATTACACCCGACCGGATAAGGATGATGATTACTATCTTTACTCTTCCATGAATAAGCTACTATACCGTATTGCATAATTTAATATTTGCCAGATAAGAATATATCACTAAGTTACTACCAGCTTGCATCTAACTACTCCCCTGATTATTATAAGCTATTATGTTCGTTCAGAGGATCGCTTGACTTTTCGTAAGATTATTATTTAGGTTGGTTTGGAAAAGATGCATGAAACAACTCAGACACTACATCCTTCATCGGCGCTACCAAAGAGTCTCCACCTCTCATTAGCGATACCAAAAACACTCCATCCCTCACTGACGCTATCAAAGATGATTCAACTCTTATTAGAAATACCAAAAACACGCTGCTATATCATCATGCTTGTTATGCTCTTACATGCGCAGGAAATTAATTTAAAAAACAAAGCTTTTTTAACTATTTTATCTTGATAATGAGCTGCCATATTATGTATTTGTTCTACAATATACAGGCTACTTAATATCGTTGCTGCGAACACTTTATTTCTGTATGAAATCTGTAAATAGTCCTTGTTTTGATAGTCCGTTATGTAATTTCAATATGTGTGTGTAACTGTGTATATTAGTTTGTTTTTGTGATGTTGGGTTCAGTCGTGTTCTCATTGCTTTAAGATTTGGCGCTCCAGTTGTTCCAGGAACGAGGAGGCGACTGATTCTTAACTAATTCATCAACTTATTTTAAAGTATCAGGTTTGGTGGCCGTGCTTGACTATATTTATTGATGCATATACCGCAATATTAGATCCTTTCACGCACGTCTTAAACCATTAAGGTTTTGCCACCTTTTCCTTTTGTTAGTTTTGTTACTGTATTTCTTTTTCTCAATATCATTTCTTTTGCATTCTGACAAAGAAAAATAAATTGAATTGAATTGAATTTCAGTGGCAGAATTTCGACTTGTTAAAGTGGCTACCGTACCTTCCAGTTTAGGGTTTCCGTTAAAGGAAAAAAAATGATCCGTGTTTCCAATTTAAATTTGAAGTTTCATAATTGATTTTCTTGAAAAGTTGAAAGTTTACGTTTACGAAAGTTTAATTTCTTGAAAGTTTACGCGGCAAGCGGCGCGGCTAAAATGCGGCTTTGTCATTTCAACTTTGCACGCGGCGCGGCACGCGGCGAAAAAGTCAAAAGCGGCCGCGTACGCTGCGCGTCTTGCATCACTAGCCTACTATACAGTGACGTGAATGCCACCGCCGTCCCCTGGACACGTCGTACCTCCGATGTCGTCCAACGTCGATGTCGTCCCTGTTGCCAGATGTTCAACTTTTTTTGTCCATTTAAATCAGTGTTCTTCAACGGGGGCGATATCGCCCCCCGGGGGGCGATTTTGGCCATTGCGGGGGCAATTTGTACAATTTTTGAAATTGGGGGGCGATTTTACTGTTTAGGGGGGCGATTGGTAAGGCCGAGTGAAATTATCGATCAAGATCGTTCTGGATCCTTAAACTACTTTTTGGTTTGTTCGACTTGTGCACGAGTAAAAAAAAGGTCAAACCATGGTCAAACATGAAACTCAGGTTTGAGTCGTTTGTTGCAATGCAAATGCGTGTGTGCATGCGCGATTTTGAGTGTGCTCTGATCAAGCACGTGGTAATTTCGTTCGACAATCGGTAGCAAAGGACAATCTGGCCTCACCCTACAATCGACAATTTTCCACCCGGCAACCAGTATGGCCGAACGGCAAGCGATCCCGGCGGCCAGCAACAAAAACGTCTATGATTGACGTAAGTTTTCTGCTTCAGCGCTTCGCGTTAACGAGCCGAATCTCCGATGGTAATAAGAAGAAAACGAGTTTTGCTTTCGCAATACGCATACAAAGCCCTCGCAGCGATGCCACTCTTGATGTAATTACATCAAATTTGATGTTTTTGGGTAACCTTTTGATGTTTGATGTTTTTGCTCAAAAATCTGATGTTAAGCGATTTGGTGTTAACTAGCTCCCGCAGACTAAATAAAATATAATCAATTTGGTGAATTCAATAACTTTAAAAGGACAGCTTCTAGCTCGCCAACTTGTATCCCAAAGTAGTGGAGGCTGCACCAGCTGGCAACCATCAAATAGGCTAGTGGAAAATATGAGCAGTGGTGGTCCATGTAAGAGATAGGCTATATGAGCATGATGAGCGGTTGTGAAGAAAACTGATATGCTGGTAGTAGTATCTAAAATGAAGACATTAATGGCCATACTGTTAAAACCTTACTTGAGCTCAAGTCGGCCTTGACTAAAAATTCGACCTCATATAGTAGGCTAAAGTGTAATACCAAAATGCCACTTTAACTTGATGTTTCATAACTAGCCAATTGCTGGACTTGATTCATCATAAAAGATGCATTTTGTAAAATCAGTTTTGCATTACATTCGAAGTGAGTCAACTTGAAGTCGAGTAGGGTTTTAAAATACAGGTATAAGTTGTACTGTAGGTAAGCATATTTGCAAATGTCAGCCACCAAAATAAAAAAGGTACCGTATTGAAAACGTACCTACTCACTGGTCTACACGATTTTTGCTCCATGAACTTTGAAACCTGATTTAGAGTAATTTTGGGGTGCTGAATCCGACTCTTACCTCATATTTATCCTATCCTGGGTTTTTTTTTTTGCTGAAATTTTTCGGTCATTTACTCGAAATGACTTGAAAAAATTCGGTCAATTTTATTTATTTCGGTCATTTTTGGTCATACGGTATCTAGTCAATTGACTAGGCTACATATTTTGTCGGACATTTTGCTAAAAAATTGGTCAATAACCAAAAAAAAAAACCCAGATCCTATCACGTCAGGTTTGTGAGAATAATAACAGCAAATTGTTACTTTTGTCAAAAGTGGAAGATTTGATGTTGCGTTTATTGCACATACACATTGTGCTATAATCTATATCCAGAAATCCAGGTCATGTGGTGCATAAGTAGCTGAAGTATACCCACCAGCCACCAACTATAATTTTGATACCAATTTGTTGTCTAACCAACATTATTAACAAGGCAGTAATAACAAGCTAAAGGGGAGGCTAAAAGTATAACTGGCCCCCACCCATGTCAATGTTTTGCATGAAACCACAAATATTTAAGCATGCCAGTGGCAATGCTTGTTCAGTAACCTTATTTGGTACCCGGTCAGTTGGTCGACAGGACAATTGGTCGACAGACAATTGGTCGACAAGACAGTTGGTCGACAGGACGTTAGGTCGACAGAACGATTCATTTTAGGGTTAGGGTTAGTTAACTAACCTTAACTCTAACCTAACTCTAACCCTACGCACTTAACCCTAACCTGTCGACCTAACGTCCTGTCGACCAACTGTCTTGTCGACCAATTGTCCTGTCGACCAAATGTCTGTCTACCAATCGACCGTGCACCACCTTATTTAGGCTGTTTTGGCCTAACACTAACCTTTCGTTATAGCACTTCATATGTTGGTGGTAAACGCAACGCCAAATCTTTCACTTTTGATAAAAGTAACGATTTGTTATCATATCTCACAAACCTGACTTGATAGGATAAATCTGAGGCCAGATTCGGATTCAGCACCCCAAAATTACTCTAAATCAACCTTCAAAGTTTTGGAGCAAAAGAATTTTTTTTGTAGACCAGTGTTACTTTAATTGCATACCGTAGCTAGAAAATTCTGCTAGCCAAGTAGTTTTTCTTGAAAACTTGTTTTTTAAATAAACTGTTAAGTAAATTTTACGAAGAAAGTCTAGATTTAATGTAATTATTGCCTTTTTTTGTCATTTTTTTGACAAAACACACCTGAGCTTTCAATTTGATGTTTTAATCTTGAATTTGATGTTTTTTATGAAAAAATTTGATGTTTTAAAAATTGATGTGAGTGGCAACACTGAGCCCTCGATAGTTACTTGTATCCTTCTCGAGTTACCTGCGACCGAGCAGAGCTTACTTTCGGTGACCGTTTCTGAACCCTTCGGCGGCCACGGCCGCCGTTAATTTCGAGGCCTCGTTTGAGGGGGCGATTTGGACCCGCACTTTCAACAAAGCAGTCCTCGAAATTAGCTTCCATCTACGACGGCAAAAACATTGCCGTCGCCAAATCAACAAACCTTGGATTGCGGCGGCAATTGCTGTATGCTTTAATCAAACGAAATTTTATGCGCTTCTTCTTCATCGTGTGTCACACGGCGGTAGCTCAGACTATCACGCAAGCTATTTTATGCGCTGATAATGCTCTTGTGAACTGTAAAAGTTTGCAGCCTTATAAATACTGGCTTAATTGTTACGCAAAAGTTATTCTTTCATGAAATGCTTATTGCTCACCAGTGTCGTTGCGAATATAAATCACGGTGAAGGAAGATACAGTTAAAAAGTGGGATTTAGGCTACCTGCTATAAGTTATCAAACAGAGGGAACAGAAGGAAAAGTTAGGGTGGTATTTTGCAAAATTTGTAAAGAATTTTATGACGGAAACAAATCGGAATTAGAAAAGCTACGGAGTCTGAAAGTTAAAAAGTAGTACAAATTGGATAAATGGTTCTTCGCAGTAAAGAAAAATAATCCTTCCGATCATATGGCATTGCGCGTTCATGAACGGGCAGTTTTGCGTCTGCTAGTATTCCAGTGACGACGTGACAACCTGATCCTCCGATACAGCAACTTATGATTCTGACTAGTTCTTTATCAAACAGACTTTGTGTTGTTCGTAGCATCCCAATTGTGCAGAAATTGTGCTAGCTTATACGTAAATCGAGGCAATCTCGCAGGGAGCTATTAATTTGTTACCGGTACCTGGTTGAGCAACTAACGTTATTATATGATAATTCAACGTCGCTAAATGTTGACCTAATGTAAAACAAATGGAAATTTCTTATTGGGCATTGTGTTACGCAATATAACCCGCCGGGAAAATTAAATCGATTTGTGCTGACTCGAACGTTGAATCAATTCAAAATTAACTTACTTTCCTTTCCTATTTAAACAGCGTGCGTATCGCGTTGCTCGCTTTAACGCTACTTTTGGTATTATTACATCACAACAAATCAAACGTTGCGTTCGTGATAGACTACTCTAATATATTTTTCTCTTCTCGTTTTACATGTTTTGGTACAATTTTTTCGTAATAAACGTTCACAGCAATTGCCGAGGCAATTTCACCTTTGCTGTTTGGCCTCAGCAATGTTTTTGCCAAGTAAAAATATGCTAATTTCGAAGACTGCGTGAGTGTTCACAGCAAGTAAAATAGTCCGAGGTGAGGTCTTGGTGCGATGTTTCTGCTGATTAAACTCCCACTGCGAGTAAATAACACAGGAAGAAATTTTGAATAATTTTTTTCCGAATTAAATGCTCATTTTGCGACGGCATTTTTATTGCCGTAGCAGAATGGTCATTATGACGTTTGCAGCGGCATTTACCACGGCAATTGCCGCGTGCCGCCGCTAATTTCGAGGACTGACAAAGGGGCGATTTTGTAAAAATGGTTGAAGACCACTGATTTAAATGTAGGTAAAAATTATGGTTGTTCGAAACTGCCAGGATTAAGCTCTGCAAGAAGCTTTCCCAGTCTGAGGATAAAGATTCAATCAATCAATCAATTAATCAAGACTGAATTTTAGTCTGTTGGAAAAATCACGATTTCGGTTTTCAACGTTAATTGGCTAGCCATTTTAAAGCTTTAACTTTTGAAAGCCACCTTATTTCACGAACGATGCAATAAAAGAGTTTTTAACTCCGATTCCATTTCACCTCATAAATTTTCAAAAATACGGGCAGCCTATTGTGTGCGCGACTCTTAACAAAGTTAATAACTGTCATAGCATCTCTCACAGAAGTGTTAATATGCAGTCATCATCATTTTCAGCCTGTGAGAGCCCACTGCAGAGCGTAAGCCTTCCCCTTTTCATGCCAATTTACATGATTATGTGCTAGTTGGTACCAATTGGTTGTATTGCATTGTTTGTCAATGTCGTCCCTCCATCTTACTTTTGGTTTTCCTTTCTTTCTTTTGGTTTCTCGTGGTGTCCATGTTGTTAATTTTTTAGTCCATCTATTGTCCTGATATCTTGCTATATGACCTGCCCAGGACCATTTTAGTTTCTTGATTGTGCTCAATATATCTCGTAATTTTGTTTGATTTCTGATCCATTCAGCAGTCTTTTTGTCTCGCCATGTTAAACCCATCATGATTTGTTCATGTGCTCTCTGCATAGTTCTTAGTTTAAGTGTTAATTTGTTTGTAAGGTTCCAAGTTTCTGCACCATACATATGTAGCGATTGGAAGGATGCATTGATCGTAGACTTGTTTCTTGAGAGAAAGAGGCAGTTTTGACTTAATACAATTTTGGTAAAGAGGTCACTTTCTTCAACCACAGACATATACAACCAAGCAACCACACGGCATTTAACATAATCGATTAAAAATTGAACAAACTATAAGCTACAAACGTTTTCGGCCATACACACGTTAGCCCTTATCAAGTAACAAAAAACAACTACTTATCATATCTACAATGAAAATGAATAACTGATCTAAACACTGAATTGAAAAACGAAATGCAAAATGAAACGGCAGAACAAAGGAGAAAGGCACATCACATGGCGTTTAAATTACACCAGGCAAAGACGCATCATATGACGTATCAAGAAAAGACGTTGAGTAAATAAGAAGCACCTGAGGCAAACAACTGTGTATTGAGGCGAGGATTGTATGATTTTATTAGCAAAGCCTCGTGGATTTTAGTGTCGAATTCGGTGAAACATTTACGCATAATTCTAAAGGACTCCAAGGATGGTTTGTTATTTGAACATGTTTGACAATCGAATATGTGATTTTTAATGGCACTTTGCTTGTTCAAATTAGTTAAATCTAAGTGCTCCCTCACTCTCGTGGCCAAATGCCGCGTAGACATACCGATGTATGTACAATTCGCGTCATGCGAACAAGTGAACTTGTACACGACATTTGAACACAAGTAGGAGGGAGTCGCAGATTTAAGCTGAAAATAATAGCCAACTTTGAACGTTTTATACACAGGAACAATATCCACGTTGAACTTCATTTTGATAAAACTTGACATATTACTGACAAAGCGTCTCGATGCTTTACCCACAAAGGGAACTGTAAGACAGTTTTTCCATTCACGCTCGTCCGCTTGAGAGTGCGTAAAACGTGAATCCAAAAACCCCCTCAGCGCCTTACCCCCTCACCCCCTCAGTTTTGACTTAAATATCGAACTTGCTCTTCCTAAGGCTTGCCATCCAAGTGATATTCTTCTTTTGATTTCATCTTCTTTATTCGAGTTGTTTGTAATTTTTTGGCCAAGATATATAGTGATCAACTTTTTCAATAGTCGCTCGGTCCAAAAGAATATTGCTGTCGATGTCTGCCACTTTGTTAAACATAACTTTCGTTTTGTTAAAGTTCATATGAAGGCCAATCTTTTTGCTTTCTGTATTGAGTTCACTTAGCATTGTTTGTAGTTGTTTAGGTTGCTCAGATATAAGGATGATGTCATCAGCAGCAAAACGAAAATGGTTTATGTATTCACCATCAATTTTGATTTCTTTTTCTTCCCAGTTAAGTTGCTTAAAAATTTCTTTTAAGTTTGCTGTAAAAAGTTTTGGAGATATCGTGTCACCTTGACGTACCCCTTTTTGAATCTGAAATGGTTCAGAGTCTTTGTGCAGCCGAATTATAGATGTATTTTCCGCGTAAGTGTTTTTGAGAAGTTGAGTGTATGATTGGTCAATTCCCTGTTTTTCCAGTGCTGAAATGACAGCTGATGTTTCAACAAAGTCAAACGCTTTTTTATAATCTATTAGTCCAAGGCAGAGTGGGATGTTACCGTATAGGGCAATTCCACGTTAAATGTACTCCAGTGGTAAAAAAATAAAAATAAAAAAATAGAACACTGAAAGGTTTTAACTTGTAGTGGACACCTTGAACTTTCATGAAAAAAAGGTTTTACAAGTTTTAACCTTGGAAAATATGTGTTTTTGGTGCATCTACTGAGGTAGCCTACCTTGAAAAAACAAAAAAAGTTTATATTTTAAGTAAATTTTCAAATAACCCCCAATTGGCATAGAACAACATATATTTGTGATCTGATTAGTTTTCTGAACCAAATTACTGTTCTTCTAAAGATTAACATTGTGTGAAGTTATGTAAAAATAGTTTTATGGTTTGTTTTTGACAATTTAAAGCAGACCGGAGGACAATGTCCCGTTAGTCACATATTTTCACAAAATAATTTTTCTTACCAAATTGTCTAATCCCTCAAATGCCATACTCCAGGTTAATTAAAGACTCCAACAGTACTGTACAGACATCTTTCACAATTTAAAGAAAATTAACTGTGTATCTATATTTTAGTAAAAAACGTTTTGTCCCGTTAATCACGCTGTCCCGTTAGTCACAATATGTCCCGTTAGTCACAAAATCTCATGCCATAAGAAAGTATCTATTTTAATACAATTTGGGTATGTATTTATATGATGTTGAAAGACACTTTTATTTCATGACAATGTTGATGTTTTATCTCATTTTCTGTATGGTTATGAAGCATAGGGCTGCTTACCTACTGTATATGGAATTTAGCGGGTGCTGGTCCAATGGTACCAAATTGGTAATTGGTACTACCAATTCTTTTTTTGATTTAAGGAAGATATGTAATATGAAATGCAAGTTATGGTTCATGCTAGTCCTTTAACAAAACAAAAACGAATGTATACATAGCTTGTTTATACAGATAATACTAAATTACTTGTATAATGTATAGCCTTATTATATATCATTATATTATACATATTGAATTATAATTGCTCTGGCTGTCCAAGTGGCAAACAGGCACACTATTTCATCCTCTTATGCTTGATTTCCCTCAAGTCTACCACATACTCATAAAGAGAGGCATTGTGGGTAGCTTTTTAAATAGATACTACCAACAATACAACTACCAAACTTTTATGGGCTTGGGGAGTGTGCTAGATAATTAATCTGGTAGAGCTTGAAAATAAATAACCACAACAATCTTTTGTTGGATTATTATCAATAAACTTTAGTAGATATGAAAACTAGGACTGCTTCTTACTCAGAATACCAAATTTCAGCTTTGTAAATGCTTTAGATTAAAAGTTATGAAGACCCAAACATGGAGGAAAATGTACATGCAAACCCATTTTGAGGGACCTTGGTGACTATGAAGGGCTGTAATTTCTAAACGTCTTGAGATGATGAACTGAAATTTTTTTGTGTTCATTATACATCAATATGAAACTTTAGTGTGAATTTCAAGAAAATCTAAGACGGTCGAGCTTGCACACCCGTTGACGTTGAGTTGATATGGAATGACCCAATTGTGTATTATGTGCAGCGTTCAAAGTCGGTAGCAACCTTAAAAATGCTTTCGATTGCTCTAAAAATTTGACAGGATTATTTTTTCAGGTATTAACACGATACAAGAGGGTGCCCCATTGAATTAAAAAAAATTTCAATTTATGAATCACCCTAATGACAATACTTCGAAAAAATATTCATATTTTGTTTATCCGCTAATTTGAGAAAGAAATGGCGGATTTTCAAAAATGGCGGATAACTTTTTTTCACCAAAAGATTTTCACGGGGACTTTTTTTTCGGTCAATGTACATAATCAACAGAAGCAATGCTCAAAGTTTCAGCTTTAAACCAATTAAGTCAAGGTTTGGCCCTTTTTTTCGCTTTAACAACTGGACTAAAAGTGTGTAATTGCTAATATAAATGCATGAAAATATGTGATATCATGCTTATGTAATGCTATAGTAGTCATAATAATGCAGCAATAGATTTCAAGCTACATTGGTAACAGTAGTTAACCTCAAACTGATGTAGTAAGGTTCTGTCGATGTTCTAGCATCCTAAACCTCGCGCAAAATATAGCATTTCATTTGTTAAAAATGAATTTGCGTAAAAGCAAACAAAAGTTTTTGCAGTTCTACCAATTTTTAAATTGTGCAGTGACACTCCAGCTGTCCATATCGCAAGAAAAATCAACAAAGCGAGTCGTCCCCTTATTCTACTGTCCCTAGTGGGCCTTCACCAATAATGTCACAGCGGGCCAGCATACAAAAACTTAGTGTTAGCAGAGCTTCTACAGTCCACATCCTACATTATATATGTCATCACAATCCGAACTGTCAATGAGGTTTCGATTTCAGTAATGTGTTTGGGGAGATCGTTCCAGACTTTAACTCCGCTAAATTGGATGGATTGTTGGGTTAACTTTTTCGAGTAATAGGGGAGAAAAAATCGATTGCCGCTTCTAGTTGATATGTGATGCAAGTTGCTCTTAAGTTGAAATAGTGAGTTAAAGTTTTTAGGCAGTTGATTATGTTTCAGTTTAAACACAAATTTGCCAGTTTCGATGGTATAAAGGTTATCAATTGTGAAAAAACTGTCAACATTGTGCTGTGGTTCATGCTTAGTGATCATTTATATTGTTCATTATTTCACTGAAGTAGCTTAGCAGTGGTGCCCCAAAGTACTGGCACCCATTGAAATGTTTCTGTGATTCACCTGGGATGCAAGACTCATTTCAGTTTACAAAATTGTTACTCAGTTCACTGATTAATACAAGAAAACAACAAAAAAATAATGAAAATAACATGGATGTCCCGTTAGTCACAAAGGCTATGTCCCGTTAGTCACAATGACACACTTCGTTTATGATGCAAATACTAACATACACTTAAAGATATTTCCAAACTAAACCATGCTGACATTTCCTTGATATTTACACTACACAATGCTGGCATTTCAATAGAATTCGTGCTGTCAATGAGCAGACTTTTGAATTTGCATTCACAGCACCAATTTTTAAGATTTGTCCCTTGTCCCGTTACTCACATCAAACTTTTAGATTTTTGAAAAAAGTAAAAAGTTCATGAATTTCTCAAATAGTGCAAAGTTTAGGTCCAAGCCACTGATAACTAATCTCATAGGTTTCATGTTTTTACATCTTCTCATATTTCTTAATTACACCCAAAAGCAGTCAAAATGTCCCGTTAGTCACATTTGGAATTGCCCTATATTCGTTTGTTTTTTTCAATTAATTGGTTGAATGGTTGATAGTATGCAGGTGGTCCATGGTTGAAAACCCTTTCCTAAAACCTGCTTGTTCTCTCGGTTGGTGGTAGTCCAAATCTTTAGGGTGCAATTATGGGGTGCAATTAATCTCCTGGGGGTCACTTTGGGGGAGTCTTACATCATCTTTCCTCCCAAAACTATATTTAGATTTGATATTTTTGTGATGTCCTGACATAAGACTTCGTTTTGACCAAGTTTGGTCCATGTACTTTATGGGCTGAAATACACCTTCCGAGGGGGTCACATTAAGGGAAGTCACTTTGAAGTCATCTTACATCACCTTTCCACCCGAAAATATTGTTAGATTTGATATTTTTGTGATGTCCTGACATAAGACTTCATTTTGACCAAGTTTGGTCCATGTACTTTATGGGCTGAAATAAACCTTCCGAGGGGGTCACATTAAGGAAAGTCACTTTGAAGGCATCTTACATCACCTTTCCACCCGAAAATATTGTTAGATTTGATATTTTTGTGATGTCCTGACATAAGACTTCGTTTTGACCAACTTTGGTCCATGTACCTTATGGGGTTAAATTAACCCTCTGGGACGCCACTTTGGGGGGATCTTACATCACCTTTCCACTCGAAAATATTGTTAGATTTGATATTTTTGTGATGTCCTGACATGGAATTTCGTTTTCACCAAGTTTGGTCCATGTACCTTATGGGGTGAAATTAACCCCCTTTTTGGGCTTTTTAGGGGGCTCTAGGGTCCAGATCCACCCGGTGCAGTCAATCTTCCATACTTTTTGTGAGTGACATAGTTGACCCCAGTAATTTCAAGGGGTTAAACCTTTTGTACCTTATGGGGTGAAATCTTCTGTCGTAGGCTCCCAGACTATACCCTGTTCGACTCACCATGAAGTTCTTTTACATTATTGACCAGCTTTTTGTGGATAAGAAATCCTACGCCACATTGCTTAACGTTTTCTCTTCCTTTGTGGTAGAGCAGATGGCCATCCTTGATATTTATTAGTTTTTCTCCTTTTCTTCTGATTTCACAAAGACCAATCCCATGCCACTTGGGTCATTTCATGCCAAATGTCATGGACCCTCCAGTTTGACCCTCTCCAAATTTGCTGAAAATCGGACAAAAGGTTGGATAACATGATTGAGCTAAAAATTGAAAATTTTAGCTCAAAATCTGTTGTACTTTTCAAATTATGACATTTTTAAATTGGGTACATCCCTGCGCTGATGAGCGCTCGGTCATTTTCGGCCATTTTTGAACAAGCATATCTTTCTCATTGCAAATTTAATCTACTTCATTTCTGGCAAAATGAGACACTTGTGGACAGTCATTCAAAAAGTCGAAACTTTCAGGAAAAAAATCTTCTTTGCCTAAGCTATAGACCAGGGGTGTCCAACCTTTTTGGCTGAAGGGCCACATGTAGTTTACGAATGGTTGCGCGAACCACTTGAATATTTACTGCTAATTTGTAATCTTAAAAATGACTGTCTGATAATTTCTAATTAAAACCCTCACACCCAAATTCTAATCTTAGAAATGTGTTTGTACATTTTATGGGTTATATAAGAAGAGTGAAGTTGATTTTAAAGTGGTTTAAGGTTTTTAGTTGATAGCAAGCCAGCAGCAAAACGTAAAAAATGGAAAATTGGCAATTGACCCTTCTGATGTTGCCGGAACAGCGGAGTTGCGCGTCCCGTAATGTATTGTCCGGCTGTCCCTAGGTTCATCCATGAAAAACTTGCACGCACAAGTAAGTGCTGCCGAATATTGATGTCACGAAAACTGCCAATCTATGAATCCTCTGATCTTTTTCTTAAGAAACAATTTTTTTTGTAAAATTCTAGCAACAGAAAGTTTTGAACTTCTCTCGCTAAAAGCATGAAATACTGCTGATTGACTGACTCTTGTCTTGAAGCACCAGAACTTATGTGTTGAAAAGGGTGGACGTAACAATGTGGAAAATGTGATGCATAGCAATGTGCATTGTGTTTCTCGGCAGCCGATTTGTAGCAAGAATTGACAGCGATAGACACGTGTTTCGCCCATGAAGCTGGGCTCATCAGTATTGCACCGTATTCTGCCACAAATTTATTCGACCACCGCTTTACCAGTCAGTTTAACTCTTATCTTTGTGGAAACAAAGAAAGAGCCAACAAAACCAGCAGGCGCCAGGGCAGAGGACATTGTGAAGAAAGGGGCGTTCTTCCCGGCTATCAGCACAAGGCTGAGCACTCACTAGTACAGCGAGCAGCTGCGATTCGCCAACCATAACGGTGTAGCTTCCACGCTAGCCATTCAGACCATCCAATCAACAATATGTTTCTCGGCAGCCGATTTGTAGCAAGAATTGACAGCGATAGACACGTGTTTCGCCCATGAGGCTGGGCTCATCAGTATCGCACCGTATTCTGCCACAAATTTATTCGACCACCGCTTGGTATTCTGAGTCAGTAAGCGGTGGTCGAATAAATTTGTGGCAGAATACGGTGCGATACTGATGAGCCCAGCCTCATGGGCGAAACACGTGTCTATCGCTGTCAATTCTTGCTACAAATCGGCTGCCGAGAAACATATTGTTGATTGGATGGTCTGAATGGCTAGCGTGGAAGCTACACCGTTATGATTGGCGAATCGCAGCTGCTCGCTGTACTAGTGAGTGCTCAGCCTTGTGCTGATAGCCGGGAAGAACGCCCCTTTCTTCACAATGTGCATTGTGATACAATAAAATTAGCTTGAACAGTTGCGCACCCCATGCACCAGGGATTATAGAGTAGGCTAATAGAGAAAGAAAGCAAACAATAAATGCCAATTTATCGGAATGTAAGTTCGCCATAAATTACGTTGGCGATTGAGTTGATTATATAATACATGTCATTTCGAAAAATATTACGCGGGCCACTCAGAACGTTCTCGCGGGCCACGAGTTGGACGCCCCTGCTATAGACAGTTCAAGTGAAAAAATGAAAATTTTGCTGAGGACACCCTTTTAAATGGTGAGGTTGTCAGAAAAAATAACTCCTGCAAAAGCTTTGAAATTGATTTAGGGATGGTCTTATTGGCCCTCCCTCCCCTGAAGTTCTGCGCCCTCCCCCAAAATACCATCTGCATATCTCAAAAACTGCTTGAGCTAGAGATATGGTTTTTGTGTCAAAAGATGCAGAAAACATGATTTCCTATCTGCTTTTTGAACAGTAATTGTGCCTATCTTGAGTAGAAAAGCAGTCATATAATAAATAGTTATTTAAGTTTCAAGTAAATTAGTAAAGCAGGTTAATCTCTAAAATCTCAGGTTAATCTCTAAAACTAATTTGAAATTGGCAATTTTGATGGTAGATATGAAAACTAGGGCTGCTTCTTACTCAGAATACCAAATTTCAGTTTTGTAAATGCTTTAGATTAAAAGTTGTGAAGACCCAAACATGGAGGAAAATTAACATGCAAACACATTTACAAGTTTTACATTTACGAGAAAATCAAATTCCAGTAGCCTATAAGGCAACCAGTCATTTTAGGTTGAATGTTCTTTGCTTCCTTTATACAATGTGCTGTAGTTGTTTATGTCATTTACGATACAACAAGTGTAATTGGCTAACTTAAAAGTTAATGTTCATGTTTTTCTCATTGCTTGAAATGGATATTAAGAGCGGTTAAACATCACTGCATCTCACCCCTTAATAGTTGTGGAACAAAGTTGAAACTCAGCAGATGAGTTCCTCATGAATATCTCTTTGTGATGAAAAAAATTTTTTTTTGAAAACAATGTCTGACGGGGTCATTTTTTCACCACAAGATGGCGTATTTTAGCAAAATTTGCTGCTGGTCCATATTTTGACGTGAAATAACTTTTTAATGAAAGCAGTGTTTCCTTCCAAATTCAATGTAGTTGTAATCCAGTAGGAGGGGAGCCTCCAGGATAAATTTGAGAGCAATGCTATGTTTTGTATGAAAGCTACAGCTTTTTTAATATGGTCCAAAATTTGTCTTTGCATCAAAATAGGGACACTTTGGGCCTCCATATTTTCAAAATGCTTTGAGACAATATAATTTTGAAACTGGATTCATGTAATATACCTACAAGTGTCTTATTTTGCCAGAAATGAAGTAGATTAAATTTGCAATGAGAGAGATATGCTTGTTTAAAAATGGCCGAAAATGACCGAGCGCTCATCAGCGCAGGGGTGTACCCAATTTAAAAATGTCATAATTTGAAAAGTACAATAAACTTTGAGCTAAAATTTTCAATTTTTAGCTCAATCATGTTATCCAACCTTTTGTCCGATTTTCAGCAAATTTGGAGAGGGTCAAACTGGGAAGTTTCAAAATTTCAGGACGTTTGGCATGGAATGACCCACTTGATAGTTTTTATTTTTTCCATTAGGCTGGTAAGATGAACCTCTTCTGACAAAGTTCTAACATTGTAAGTTGCGATGAAAAGTTTTTTGTTGTTTGATGTACCGGTACATTGATTTGTTTGTGCACAGTAGTCATCTTTGCACACAGCACCCCTGTTCACTGCAGGGGGTCTGCTACTATTCGGCGAGTCCGATTCGGCGAGTCCGATTCGACTAGTCCGATTCGGCGAGTTCCCTATTCGGCGAGAGCCCTTTTCGGCGAGTGCCCTATTCGGCGAGGTTTTGGAATTTTTGAAAGGAAATTATCGGGTATCGTAGCCTAATTATAATTGCCGTTTTTACATCGTTTTAACGTCGCTAAACGTTGAAATCGTGCAGAAAGGAATAAAAATAAAATGTTTGAACTATTAAATTAAAATTCGTCATGTCAGTTCAGTTGTTTTTATTTCTGACCATCATATGAAAAACAATACACGTCAACATAGCAAAGGTAGAAGCGACAAAACGCGAACGTTAAAACGTGCTTGAATTCGTCATGTCAGTTCAGTTGTGTTTCTTTCTGATCATGATATCAAAAACAATACGTCAACATAGCAAAGGTGTAGAAAAAGGTAGAAGCGACAAAACGCGAACGTTAAAACGTGCTTGTGACCGAAGTAAGTTATTGAGTTGAAAGAAATTTGGCACGGTCGCAACACTTCCAAATAAAACAAAGAAAATGTTACAAAAAAAAATAAAATAGATCACGTTTATGTCTATAAGTTAGTACTTTTGAATAGTTAAAAAGATTAGTTTGGAACAACAAATGTGTGGCCTACAGCTTGGATTGAAAGGAAATTATCGGGTACCGTAGAGCCTAGTTATCCCGACCAGCAAAAAATTGTTCCAAGAACACAGTTCAATTTTACATTGTAGTAACAGAATGAAAAGGCTAAACAAATGTGTGGCCTATCGTGTTAACGTCGCTAAACGTTGAAATCGTGTACAAAAGGGAGCTTTTGCTGACTAGGATACTTTGAAACTGAGAAACATTCACAGAAGCCCTACGATTTGTTCCAAGAACCCATTTAGCATAACATTTCACTTGTACATTGATTCAACGTCTGAATACATTATCTTAAAAATGCAACGTATCGTAGGGCTTCTGTGAATGTTTCTCAGTTTCAACGTATCCTAGTCAGCAAAAGCACCCTTTTCTACACGATTTCAACGTTTAGCGACGTTAAAACGATAGGCCACACATTTGGTTAGCCTTTTCATTCTGTTGCTACAATGTAAAAATGAACTGTTAGGCTAACTGGGTTCTTGGAACAAATTTTTGCTGGTCGGTATAACTAGGCTACGGTAGCCTACCCGATAATTTTCTTTCAATCTAAGCTGTAGGAGTGTAGGTCACACATTTGTTGATCCAAACTAATCATTTTAACCATAGGCGCCTAAGCCGTGGGGGCCAGGCCCCCACGCATATTTCCGCGTGGGAGCAACTTTTTATGCGGCATTGATACATAAAACAATAGATGAACTAGCGATCGGCAGCAGGAAAACATTTTTAAATACAAACCGCAACAGCTTCGCAGTAAATAATCACTAGAACGAGTAGCGATGCTACAATCCCACCCCAGACAAAAAAATCTGTCATTTTTACGTTGATTTAAGGTCTGCAGACGTTGAATCAATGTAAAAATGACTGATTTTGCTGCCTGTGACATAGCAAACATCTACCATTTTGCGTCGATTCAATGTCATCAGATGTTGAATGCACCCAAAAACAACATAATTTGCTACGTTGACGCAGCGTGCGTTTAACTTAATGCGCTTGCAAACAGCCTCCTGTCGCTTTCGAAAGTCGAAACCTCTGCAGAGAATTGTCGCGGCAGTGAATCGGTTGCTGTGAAAATGAACTTGAAGTCTCGGCCAGAGGTTACCACTAACCAACGTAACAAGGGCTGGTACAAACCGCACTCCCCACAGTCGCACAAGCGGCATAATCAACACAACAACGGACTCGCGCAAACTGCATGGCGCACACACGTCCGTTGCCATAGAAACCCGATCAAAGGCGGGGAATATGCGCACCTTTTGTTTCATCTGGTGAACACGAAAACAGGCGTTTTACAGCGAATTGAAACTTGAAAGCTGGTCAGCCATAAGTTGCGATATTGTAGTGGAAAGGGAGCAATGTCAAGTCGAAAACTTAATCAAACGTCTCTCTGTAACTATTTTTCAAGGGCTGTTTACGGATGTCAGCAACTTTTAAATTTATTAAAGGTGACGTGCTGTTGAATTGATGTAAACATGAATGATTTTGCTTTCAACAGGTATATTTTCAAGCATATGATCAAGTTAGTATTTTCATTCCATTTACAGTATACCTTTTAGTAAACCTTTTCGTCTCTTGTTTCATGTTAATAAATCTAGTTCGTTGCTAAACTTTATGTTGCGCTTAGCTTAAAGAGTCGCAGTCCATCAACCGCTAGCCAACGCAGACGCATAACATGTGTTTTGGTCGAGCTTTGTTTATAATAATTAACGGTAGGTCGAACGTAGCGATAACTCCGAGTGGGGCAATAAAAGCAATCCTAGTGTGACGACATAATTACGTCATCCATCTGCGTGACATTTCGCTGAATTTACGTTGCTGCTGATGAAACACGCTTTCGCCCCCACGGCCAAAAAAATAGTTAGGCGCCTATGATTTTAACTATTCAAAAGTACTAACTTATAGACATAAACATTATTTTTTTTGTAACATTTTCTTTGTTTTATTTTTGTATCATATCTTAAATTTTTTTGAAGGTGATGCAACCTTGCCAAATTTCTTTCAACTCAATAACTTACTTCGGTCACAAGCACGTTTTAACGTTCGCGTTTTGTCGCTTCTACCATTTTCTACACCTTTGCTATGTTGACGTGAATTGTCGCTTCTACCTTTGCTATGTTGACGTGTATTGTTTTTCATATGATGGTCAGAAATAAAAACAACTGAACTGACATGACGAATTTTAATTTAATTAATAGTTCAAACATTTTATTTTTATTCCTTTCTGCATGATTTCAACGTTTAGCGACGTTAAAACGATGTAAAAACGGCAATTGCAATTAGGCTACGGTACCCGATAATTTCCTTTTAAAAATTTCAAAAACTCGCCGAATAGGGCACTCGCCGAAAAGGGCTCTTGCCGAATAGGGAACTCGCCGAATTGGACTAGTCGAATCGGACTCGCCGAATCGGACTCGCCGAAACGGGCCATTCCGTCACTGCAGGTACTGAGGATGGACCTCTTTCCGTTGATCCACCGGGAACGGGTATTCCTGTTTGTACGCAGTAGTCATCTTAGCACACAGCATCCCTGTGTACTGCAGGTACTGAGTATGGACCTCTTTCCGTTGATCCACCGGAAACGGGAGGTGATGTCTTTATTGGCATATTTTCATTGGGGAGTGTTGGGCCATGGCCTTCCATGCTGGTCCAGTGCAGGTTGGAAGGTGGGAGGGTGATGTTAGTCTGACTACTCGCCAAGAACCTCTCTGATTTCGTTGAACGTGTTCAGTACAGCTTCTTGGGTCTTTGTAGTACACAAGCTTCAACATCGCGACAAGGTCTCACCCAAAGTTGCAGTACCTTGTGCAAATTGGTATACTTTCTGCGACCCCTGAAGTTTGTTGCGTGACCCCCAGTTTGGGAAGCCCTGTATACACAGCGTCAGATGAAAAAGTAACAAGCCACGTTGGCTAGTTTTTATGTGGGAAATAACTTGGAAAGGCGCAATAGCACAGCATTCTATTAAATAGATTAGCTCCACACAGAGAGAACAAAACTTGCACGACGAAACAATTTCACGTGACTGCCTTTGAACATTATAAAACGGCAATAATAGGCTACATTTATTTTCTTTATGATTTGTTCATAGAAGGCTTGTATGCCATATTTAACTTAAATTGTAATAAAAAGAGCGCACATTTAAACTTTGCCATGGGCGCTATTTTGCATAGGTACGCCACTCGTAGCAGTAGGCTACCGTGTCCGAGGTTATGTTATTTTAACATCAAGAAAGTCAAGTTAGACTATATCATATTGTTTGTTTTCAATAAAAAATGTAGCCTATCTAATGTAGCCTAACCAAGCTGACCAGCAAACTAAAGAAAATTATCGTCAATGCAAACTGAGTATGTAGGCAAATCTTGTACAATGTAGTTTAACCACAGTCTCTATATTTCAGAGACTGTGGTCTAACTAACTGGTTATTATTAGCAAATGGGTGTTTTTAAATTTGATTCGAAAGGCTCCCACCCTTGAGGAAATCCTGCGTAGCCTACGCCACTAAGTCTACATTACAGATGTGCGAAAAATAACATAACGTTAAAAAGTAACAAGTAATTTCCTTGACTCATGATAACAGATAAGCAAATTGAAAAGTAACAGTTAAAAAAATTGCTAGTTAACCTAATCGCCTTCAACTTTTGACCTTTTTTTAGACAAACTAGATTAAAATTATGTCGTTTACACAGTTGCTTTTTTTTTAGTCACACGTTATCTGAAGTTTACTGTAGCCTAGCCTTTTGCTGCTTTCATGGTTTTGTTCTTTAACTGTTATAAAGTAACAGTTAAAAGTAGCAGTTCAGATTTTCAAAGTAATACTTAGGCTAATCAAAAAATAAAGAGCCCAAAATGTAGATACTAAACTCATGTTCAGCAAACAAACGTTTCGAAAACTATACTGTCTTCATCTTCAGTGTTATAAATGCTTTTATAACACTTTTATAACATTTATCACACTGAAGATGAAGACAGTATAGTTTTCGAAACGTTTGTTTGCTGAACATGAGTTTAGTATCTACATTTTGGGCTCTTTATTTTTTGATTAGATTAACCAGGCGTTCCAACCATTTTGCTCCTAAATACTTAGGCTATTTAAAAGTAACAGTTAAGCACATTTCTAATCTACATAACCAGATAACGCAGGACCACACTTGTTGCATGTCATAGTTAATGTTTTTTTAGCTGTTACTGTGTTTTTTGTCGTAGGTTAGATATGTTTATTTTCGCCCTTTATTTATTGCGTATATTTATTGTCCGCCTCGTAGCTCAGTGGTTATGCGCCCGGCTCAAGATCACGCGGCGCAAGCTCGACGCTCGGGATGTGCGCTTGAGCAACGCATTTCAGAACTGCTCTTCATTCAGCGGCACCTAGTGAATGGAATAATTTCCTGGTACAGTAGAATTCGCCTATAGTGACACCTGAAGGGACCGCGGAAAAAGTGTCACTATAAGCGAAGTGTTACTATAGTATAGACGAATGATGACGTTGTTGATAACTTCACTTGTGCAGTTTCTGCGCATGCGCATCCCATGTTGGTTTAATTCAAACCCAGTCAGCAAATCAATCCTTTATGGTTCAATCTCTGAATACGTTAAATTAATGTAAAAAGATGGATTTGCTGGCTGGGAACTGGCGAATGCTGATAAGGACAAAATATGATTCCAACTTAAACTGGAAATACACCGTAAAGTGTTCTTATACGGAAATTTTTGAGCCCAAGGGACAGAAATGTAGTGTCACTGTAAGCAAAGTGTTCTTATACACGAAGTCACTATAGGCGAAGTCATTTCTATAACATATGGTTTGCAAACGGGACTTTGCAACAGGTGTCACTAGTGTTGGGCGCGATAACTCATTTTTCAGTTAACCGATAACGATAAACAAAAAATGCCTAAAGCGATAACGATAAACAATAAATAAAAAAAAAGTTAAGCGATAACGATAAACGATAAAATTATCGCCGATGATGCCCGATTGGTCGTCAGAAAAATAAACGAGCTTGGAGGCCTGAGGTGAATGCAGCCAAATATTTAGGAAACGTCATTCAATATGCTATGCAATACATATCATTAGAATAACCTTCTAATAACCTATGAGTCTGGTGGATCTAAAACACTGGTGGACTACATTCTTGTGAGGAGAAAGGACCTGAGCGAGTGAAGGACATAAAAGTGATCCCAGGAGAAGAATGTGCCTCACAGCATTATCTTCTGATATGTGACTTATCAGTCGCCATTCCGCACTCAACGAGGCACAAATTTAAGCCCAGGCTGAGAACTTGGAAATTGAAGAACCCAAAGGCCCAACAGGAATTTCATCACGCTTTCCTAGAAGAACTTGATGACACTCATCCCGAAACCATGGAGGAGAGTTGGCGCAAACTGAAGAAGGGACTCATTAATACTGCAAGCACAGTATGTGGCCAATCCAAGAAGCGGCAATGGCACAGACAAACATGGTGGTGGAATGCCGATGTCAACATAGCTATCGCAGAGAAAAGGCGATGTTTCAAACAGTGGAAAATAGGAGGCAAGAAACAAGACTACATTGAAGCTAAAAGTATAGCCAAACAAATCATACATCGAGAAAAAGAATCAGCATTTACGGAAAAACTAAACGACTTAGAATCTCAAATATTCCAACTCAAACTGGCAAATGTGCGGTCGGACAGTTTTTACGATAATGCGCGGTCCATCAATATAGAGTATCAAAACAAGTATTAACCGGCGATTCAATACGATAATATCAAACCTCCATCTTTACACTCTGACTACAAAAAATAATTATGCCTATATCACGTCAAACTTAGGAGTAATCAAGCATTGATTTCAACCACCTATTTTTTGCGGAAAATCAACTTTACGACCGGTTTTGCAAACTTTGATCTGCCGCTTTGCAAGGCAACGTGACAGAGTTATTTTGCGCTTTAGTCCAACGCAGAGTGGTTTCACTTTAACCTGAATGAAAAAAATTCTACTTTCTGGCTTTCATTCCCAATTAAAGTCATTAATCAGCGCATTCGAAAAGGTTTTCGAGAATTTCGTTATTGTGCAGTGACGCTCATTTTTGTGGTAAACAACTTTACCTCGGTTCCTACTTTTTTCTCCATTATTCTCTTTTAAATACCGGCGCGCGTATCTTGCTCCTTGTTCGATGAGTTGGAATTACGTAATTCATTATGACGCAACCGAAGGCTTTAATTTATCACATGGCTCAGTAGCCCAGACAGCAAAATAAGTTAGTACTTTTGAAAAGTTAAAATGATTAGTTTGGATCAACAAATGTGTGACCTACAGCTTAGATTGAAAGAAAATTATCGGGTACCGTAGCTTAGTTATCCCGACCAGCAAAAATTTGTACCAAGAACCCAGTTAGCCGTTAACAGTTCATTTTTACATTGTAGTAACAGAATGAAAAGGCTAACCAAATGTGTGGCCTATCGTTTTAACGTCGCTAAACGTTGAAATCGTGTAGAAAGGAGAACTTTGCTGACAAGGATACGTTGAAACTGAGAAATATTCACAGAAGCCCTACGATACATTGCATTTTTAAGATAATGTATTTAGACGTTGAATCAATGTACAAATAAAATGTAATGCTAAATGGGTTCTTGGAACAAATCGTAGGGCTTCTGTGAATGTTTCTCAGCTTCAACGTATCCTAGTCAGCAAAGTTCTCTTTTCTACATGATTTCAACATTTAGCGACGTTAAAACGATGTAAAAACGGCAATTTTTGCTGGTCGGGATAACTAGGCTAGGTACCCGGTAATTTCCTTTCAATCGAAGCTGAAGGCCACACATTTGTTGATCCAAACTAATCATTTTAACTATTCAAAAGTACTAACTTATAGACATAAACATGATTTATTTTATTTTTTGTAACATTTTCTTTGTTTTATTTTCCTTCATATCTTAAATTTTTCTGAAAGTGTTGCGACCGTGCCAAATTTCTTTCAACTCAATAACTTACTTCGGTCACAAGCACGTTTTAACGTTCGCGTTTTGTTGCTTCTACCTTTTTCTACACCTTTGCTATGTTGACGTGTATTGTTTTTGATATCATGATCAGAAATAAAAACAACTGAACTGACATGACGAATTCAAGCACGTTTTAACGTTCGCGTTTTGTCGCTTCTACCTTTGCTATGTTGACGTGTATTGTTTTTGATATGATGGTCAAAAATAAAAATAACTGAACTGACATGACGAATTTTAATTTAATAGTTCAAACATTTTATTTTTATTCCTTTCTGCACGATTTCAACGTTTAGCAACGTTAAAACAATGTAAAAACGGCAATTATAATTAGGCTACAGTACCCGATAATTTCCTTTCAAAAACTTGCCGAATAGGGAACTCGCCGAATCGGACTAGTCGAATCGGACTCGCCGAATCGGACTCGCCGAATAGTAGCAGACCTTCCTCAGTTGGCCAATTTGGCCGCCAGTTTATTCTAGCTACTTATTTAATTTTGCAATAGAATGATCTTAGATTAACTGTCGAAAATATCTAGTATCAAAGAGTGACGCAGAATTAGGTTAGCACGTCGTAATCACCACTGCTGCATTGTGCGGAAACATTTGCTATTGTATGGAAAATATCCAGCTGCGATCACCAGCTATAAGTCTTGTTTGTAATTCCTGATGTTTATTTTAGCAAAATGTTAATCCAAAGTGCTAATTTACATCGGCTGGCAATATTGTCATGTTTATGTAGATTCAATGTTGTCGGACATTGAATCGTTGTGAAAAGGGAGAACTACCCACACTACAAAATTCATCATTTTGACTCTGATTTAAGTGATTTAACGACCCTCCATGTTTAGTAATGATGTTCAACTATATATTGTTTTGATCAACAATAACCTAAATGCTGGATTTGGAACAAAAAATATTCAATTTCTCTGTTTATTTTTGACATTTCAATCAGTTGGTTATTTTAATTATTGAGAGAATTCAAATTCTAAAAATAAGTTTCTGATGAATCAAAAAATGCTTGGTAGAACGATGAACAATTTGCACAATCTGGGTTTTGACCGGTTTAAACCTAGTTTTCACCGGTTAAAACCAGGTTTAAACCACTTAGTAGTCAAAACCAGTTTTGACCACTTAGAGATCAACCCTGGTTAGTGACTTCAGTTCAAATGGTGACATCATTCTATTTACTTGTGCTATCGTTATTTGTATTTTGGCCTTCAAGCGCGCAGATTTGGCCGCAGAGAAGGAGCTCTCGGTAGGCCACGATGGCTGCCGGAAAAAAACACGAGTTTTAAGGCCTGAACTTCATTAATGTTCTGTTCAGTTTTTTTATTTTTTTTATAACTATCACAACAGAAAACAATAACTTATCTATCTGTGTAGAAGTAACAAAATGCGGACCTTATAACGTCCGTATTAATTCAATCAATCAATTCAAAATCTTGTTTTCTCTTCAGTCTTGAATGTTAACTATTTATTTGGCCAACAGGTTTGTGTGAATAAAATTACGATATATTGTCATTAAAATAATTTCAAAATGTCAAATGATAAAAAAGCTGGCAATCCACTCTTCTCGTCTTCAAATGCTTTGAGCTTCAATACCACTTCTCTTTTCATGCCTGTCCAAGAACAAGCATCTGCTATACTGTCACCAGGTAATGCATGATTCAAAGTCTAATTTCTTATCTGCATTGTTTGTTATAAATCTATTGAGTGAAATGATCGGTTAATTTAGTTAAAGCGGAATGAAACAAATAAAGATATAAATGTAGACTTGTAGAGGATAACTTGGGAATCATAAGCTATATCAAAAGTCAAACTGTTATTTTGTGACCTAAGATTTTGTACACAGACGAAATCAGTTCATCGTATCACTTATAATTTGCCAGACGTTTTGATACGATTATCTGATTGATGCATTTAATAAACAATTTGTTTGCAAAAATAAGCTTACTGTACGCAGGCATTATTGTTAGAAATATGTTGCTAACTCGGTTGCATTGGGCATTACAACTGTGCGTTTAATCTTACAACTGTTTGCAAGTTTGATTTAACTTTTTTTCAAATTCAGCTTTATTTGTGCAAAAGACGAGCAAACAAACCAAATAAAGCTGAACTTGAGGAAATTGATAAATTAATAAAACAAAAATGCATTGAAGCAAAAAAGAGTACGGTATCTTAACAAGAAATCAACAAGTAACCTCTGCTTTACTCAAATTGCATTAATAAGAAATCTAAAGAAATTGAAATCATGTGTGAAGGACCCGCCCTGGACTCTAAGCAAAGAAAAACAGGAGTATTTAAACGCCCTTGAATTGTGGCTCTTTAGAAAAATGCAACAAGGAAAACCTACATCAGGCACAAAATAAATGAAGATGTACCATCCCAAACCAATCAAACCGGAACTCTCTTGAATTACATCATCAAGCGACAAACAAGTTTTTTTGGCCATGTCATGAAGAAGCAACTATTACTTAGAACACACTGACTTTTGTGGAGTGATCAAAACAAGCTTGTGGAAAACAGTGTCCCATTTTTCTCAATAACCTCAAGGATCATCTTCACATTACAACCACAACAATTTTTAATACAGTCAAATAGGGTCATTCCATGCCAAGCGTCCTAGACCTATCAGTTTGACCCTCTTCGATTTTGCTCAAACTTGGTCAGAATGTTATTTGGCATGATTTAGCCATGCATTACAAATTTTAGCTCAGTATCTATTATAGTTTTGGAAATATGATGCTTTAAAGTTTTAGGTAGCCTACTCCCTAAACTTTTTCGCATTCGGTTTTTTGGACCATTTTCAATTAACCATATTTTTTTTTCCGAAAGTTATATACAGGTTATTTTTGGTAAAATGATTCACTTTTAGTTATATTACATGATTGCATTGTCAAAATGCAATTAATTTGCAGCATAATGGAGTAATCAAACCTCAAAGTAGCTCGTTTCTTCACCAAAAACAAATTTTGTGCCATATTTAAAAGTCTGTAACTTTTTTATGAAAAGTAGGATGGTTATTATATTAATCCTGTATGCTCTTTCCCTACCAGGCAACAAGTTCACCAAGTTGGATAAATAACATTATATTTATTAGAAAGTTACAATGCATCAAAATATGCACCCCAAGCAAAAAAGCCAAAATAACGCCACCTTGTGGTAGAAAAATACCCCCGTTGAAGAGTGTTTACAAAATAATCTTTTTAACCATTTCATGAACATTACTTAAGGAACTTGTGTACAAAGTTTTGACTTTGTCACTCAACCGTTTAAGCGGTTGAAGTGAAGGAGCAAAAAACAACTGTGGGGACAAAACTACTGCTCTGAGCCATTTGGAACTGTTTTTATTGAATTCAGTGCCCCTGAAAAATTTTTCCCACTCCTCTACCATCTATATAAGAAATATACTTAAAATTCACTCATGCGTAACCAGGATTTGGACCTCGTGTGGCCAAATTGCAATCTTCAATATCTCGAGAACCGAAGGTCATAGAACGCTAATTTTTTTTTAAAAGAGTTGTCTCAATGAGCTCTATCTGAACACAATATATCATAAAATTCTGGAACCATGAGTGTACTAACATTTTTTTCCCTAAATTAAGCATGGAATGCCTGCAAAGCAAAGAAGTCAATTTTTTATTATGGGGAGTTAAAATTGGCCCCCAACTTACCTCTTAATAGTTGAGTGACAAAGTCAAAACTTTGTACACAAGTTCCATAGGTAATGTTCATCAAATGGTTAAAAAGATTATTTTGTAAACACTTTTTAACGGGGGTATTTTTAAAGCGCAAGATGGCGTTATTTTGGCTTTTTTGCTTGGGGTGCATATTTTGATGCATTGTAACTTTCTAATAAATATAATGTTACTTATCAAACTTGGTGAAGTTGTTGCCTGGAAGTGAAAGAGCATACAGGATAAATATAATAACCATCCTACTCTTCATAAAAGAGTTACAGACTTCCAACTATGGCACAAAATTTGTTTTTGGTGAAGAAAAGAGCTACTTTTAGGTTTGATTACTCCATTATGCTGCAAATTAATTGCATTTTGACAATGCAATCATGTAATATAGCTTAAAGTGAATCATTTTACCAAAAATAAATCTTATACAACCTTCGGAGCAAATAATATAGTTAATGGAAAATGGTCCAAAAAACCGAATGCGGAAAAGTTTAAGGGGTACCTAAAACTTTAAAGCATCATATTTCTAAAACTACAATAGATATTGAGCTAAAATTTGTAATGTGTGGCTAAATCATGCCAAATAACATTTTGACCAAGTTTGAGATCAAATTGGGATCTTTATGATTTCAGGACGTTTGGCATGGAATGACCCAATAGACAAGGAAAACAAAGTAACCTTAGCGGGTTTAACATAATATATTTACAAAATATACAGCTACCGCAAAATGACTTCGGACCTTTCCAAATTTTCAAGAAAAACAAACATTTTGTATATATACAATGAAACCTTTTATTAAAAACAATCAACCTTTCTTAATATTTTATTGCATTGTTATAATCTTCTTCACATTTTTCACAATCTTCACATTGTTAGTCATAATGCTTATTGTTAGTCGTATGATCTGATGTAAAACGCACAGCTACAAACGTGGTGTAAATTACGCAAAAAGGTCCGAAGTCATTTTGCGGTAGCTGTATAACATAATGACTCAAACTTTTTCGACATGTACTTGTGTCCTCATCATGAATTAAATCTGCAATATATAGTCAAACCGGCAAATACGCAGAGGTTTTTTAAAAACTTATTCTACATCATTTAATAAGCGGAAAATTCGTCTTGTTTTTGTTCAGTTATGTTGGTCTAGTACTGCTCTATAATCGTATAGCTTTGGTAGAGAGGTACTTTTTAAAAACCATAGACAGACAATCGATAACAACTTAATAACATTGAATTGCATAATTCAAAATTAATACAGAAATGAAATAAATACATAATTTCAAACGTTTTCGGCAAAACTTTCTGCCCTCTTCAGGAAAATATCTTAAATCATCTAAACAAAACAATTATTCGTGAAATGTTAATAATAAATGGCTGAAATTCAATAAAACTGCACTGACCTGCGTACAAGCAACAACTGATGAACAAACACAAAAGGTGGTAGCAATCTGTCATAATTATGCGGGAGTGTGGTTATGAGACAAGATAGTGAGCGGACAACATAACATAAAATAAACGTAAGCTAATACAAATTCAACAAAAAAGATGCCCCTCCAACGAATAATTGTTTGTTGAGCCTGGGGTTGTGCTGCTTAATTTGGAGTGCCTCATGAATTTTAGTTTCAAACTCTGATTGACAGTTGCGAATTATCTTGAATGAATCTAATGTAAATTTGATGTTGGAACAAATACTGCAGTCATAAATGTGGTCTTTGATTGCACTGTGTTTATTGATGTCTGTTAAATTTAGGTGTTCCGTTGCTCTTGTTACCAAGTGTCTTGTGGACATACCTATGTATGTGATGTTCGTGTCGCACAAACAAGTGAATTTGTAGACAATGTTGGAACGAAGAGACTGCGGGACGGGAGATTTCAGCGAAAAATATCTACTGATTTTAAAGGTTTTGTACAGAGGAACAATGTCGATATCAAATTTACACTTAAAGAGTTTAGATAGTTTTTTAGCGTATACGAGAGATTCCTTTCCTAGGAAAGATATGGATATAGAGTTCTGGAAATTTATGACGTCAGTATTCGGTGAAGATACTGAATTGAAACGTTGTAAAACCTTATCAAAAAACTGCCCGGGATATTATCCATTCGCATATAACATAGATTTAATTTTGGCGATTTCATTCATGTAGTGGTATTTGTCTGAGCAGATAGAACGAGCACGATTAAGCAAACCTAACACCAACCCAAATTTCCATTTCATAGGACACACTGCGTTGAAATTTAATAATAATCCAGTGTTACTAGGTTTTCGCCAAACCCATGTATCAAAGTACTTTCGTTAATCTTTAGTTCAACAATCAACATCCAAGAATGGTATACAGGCCTCGAAATTTGTACTTTTTTCCAGCGGTCAAGCATGTCCTACCAGACTGGCCCTTTCAATGGACATTTAATATCTCAACCGGACATATTTTTTGCATGTAGATTTTGCACAAAATCACACTACAGAAGTCGTGTTTGTAGAAGAAGATTTTCTACAACAGAATAGCTCTGCAATGGTTGATGGCTTAATTAACCGACCCTGAAGTATACTGGAGCAGTTTGCTTGCAAATAAATCAGTGCGTTAATGACAGTCGTGTAATGACGCAATAAACACAATTGAAATCAGCGTAAATAAGGTCGCCACATTCGCCTAAGCATGTGCGGAACCCAGCTGAGACTTGCTTCTCTGTGACGTTTCTTTTTAACAAACGATCAATGTAACGCAATAATCCGCATTGTTAAAATTAGAATACAATATATCCTGCCGAAAAGTTCAGACAACTTTATTTCAAGGCAACATTGCAAGGTATTGAAATGACTTTTGACATCAGCTCGTTAACCAGGCCACTTTAATGTGATCTTTAAAGCAATTGCTTGTACTATTATTTAAGGATGAGCCGATTAATCGGAATCGGCAGGTATCGGCAATTTTTGGAGAATCGGAATCGGCATCGGAAAAAATTGTCGATTCTTTCTGATCCTTTATCAAAGTTTCCTAATCAAAAGTAGCGCGAGCGCGTGGAAATACCGATCAAAGAACGGCTTTTTTGAACAACCGCATCAGCCTCAACTAGCATTCGGAGAGCGGTAATCTAAAACTCTAAATTATGACGATTGTCTGCCATTTTGTAAACTCTTGTATAGTAGGCACGAGATCAAAATACTTTCTTTCTTTGAAATGACGAAAAACGTTCAAAGAGAAAGTCAGACTAGATAAAATATAAAAGTTGAATGATTACACAACGGTTAGAAGTTAAAGGAGAAATGGATTATTACATAATAGTTATTAGCTTGCAGTATGCGAGGCGCTAAAAGCAAGTTAAGAGAAAAAGCGAGGGGGTATAAACTGCAAAGAAAATGAGAACAACTGTCTGAAAGATTCAAAACGCTTTTAGAAAAAAAACAAAGGGCGTCAATGGAAAACAACGTGTGAAGTTGCAAGTTATATCTTTTCAGACGCTGAATTGCAGTGAATTAATCTTGTCATTTAGTAAACACGTGAAAAAAGATTACCTCGTTTGCGCAATAATCACTTGATTGTTTGTTCAACCCATGAAACGGACTATGTTACAGCCAAATGCTGTCCCAGCTCTAGTCGGCATTCGGCAAAATTAGGGAGTTTTCTTTGATCTGTAGAATATACCTTAATGCAGACATTTTTAGCGCAGCAAGAAGAGAAATGATTTGGTGGAAACTAAACAATACTATGTTTCCTGAGCTGAGCAAAATTGCAAATAAATTGCTTTCGTCACCACCATCGTCGATCGAAAGCGAACGAATTTTTAGCACAGGTGGAAATATTTTTACGCCTCAACGGAACAGACTTACTCCAGCAACTGGAGAAAAGTTGATGATATTGCATTTTAACTTACGTGCCTTTAATTTTGAATATTAAAAAGTGGAAATGTTCTTTGTAATTATTGTTTAATCGTTGTAAAATTCGTAGTCACTGAAAGTTGCTTATTGTTAATTTACTAAGCAGAGAGAAGTAACTTCCAAGTATTGGCCTATTACGCTTAATGCGTTCAACAAACAATCGTGTGATTGCGCAAACGTAATCAAACCAGCTACCCAGTAATCTTCACGTGTTTGCTAAGCAACAGGATTGGCTGCAACTCTGCGTTCGAAAACAATACTAATTTCTTCACAAGATGTTTTTCTTTTTTCGCCTATTGATGCACTTTGAATGCAAGGCTGGTGTGTTACTTTTTTAAAGGTTTTTGTATATTCAATACCGCTGCGTTCATTTTCTTTTACACTCTAGTCTTTTTATCTTCTTGTTTCAGGCACCTTCTTGAATTCTGCGAGAAAAATACTGCAAACCGCACAAGATAATATTTTGCACACTGCATTAAGCTACGTTTATTTTGCACTCTGTGAGCAATGGCGATTTTTCTCTTTTCACTGATTTCCGCAACAAATAAAACGCGTGTCTATCACCACTTTGTAGCGCGCAAAAAGCGAAGAACTACCGTAAAAAATCACGCTGTCTAGAGCAGGCGACAAAGTGAACGCTTTTAGACATTTCAAAGGCAGCAACTTGTAACAAAATCGCAACCACTTGTAGAGCGCCAACTAAAAGCAGCTTTAATCATTTAACCAAAGAATCGGAATCGGCAAGTATTTAAGAATCGGCATCGGCAAAAATTCTGTAATCGGCACATCCCTACTATTATTGCTTCAGCTCCGTATTTGTTCGCGTTAAACAAACAATTGTTACAATTCAAATTTAAAACATAATTTTGCTGCATTAGCTCTATTTTTGTCAAGAATTTTGTGGCGGTCATTTATGACCGACCAATGAGCCGGCTTCGGCAGACATTCGAGGTCATTCCGGAGGTCATGTCCGCCATGACCGCTGGATATTTCGAGGCCTGGTATAGTTTCTCTAGCTTTTTCCACTGTGAATTTTATGTTTTTATGTTGAGAATTTAGCACATTTAGAAAAGTTGAGCACGAATCTTCATCATCAAAAACAGCAAAAATATCATCTACATACCTAAGACTTCACCGAATACTGACATCATAAATTTCCAGAACTCTATATCCATATCTTTCCTAGGAAAGGAATCTCTCGTATACGCTAAAAAACTATCTAAACTCTTTAAGTGTAAATTTGATATCGACATTGTTCCTCTGTACAAAACCTTTAAAATCAGTAGATATTTTTCGCTGAAATCTCTCGTTCCGCAGTCTCTTCGTTCCAACATTGTCTACAAATTCACTTGTTCGTGCGACACGAACATGACATACATAGGTATGTCCACAAGACACTTGGTAACAAGAGCAACGGAACACCTAAATTTAACAGACATCAATAAACACAGTGCAATCAAAGACCACATTTATGACTGCAGTATTTGTTCCAACATCAAATTTACATTAGATTCATTCAAGATAATTCGCAACTGTCAATCAGAGTTTGAAACTAAAATTCATGAGGCACTCCAAATTAAGCAGCACAACCCCAGGCTCAACAAACAATTATTCGTTGGAGGGGCATCTTTTTTGTTGAATTTGTATTAGCTTACGTTTATTTTATGTTATGTTGTCCGCTCACTATCTTGTCTCATAACCACACTCCCGCATAATTATGACAGATTGCTACCACCTTTTGTGTTTGTTCATCAGTTGTTGCTTGTACGCAGGTCAGTGCAGTTTTATTGAATTTCAGCCATTTATTATTAACATTTCACGAATAATTGTTTTGTTTAGATGATTTAAGATATTTTCCTGAAGAGGGCAGAAAGTTTAAGTGCTGACAAGGTGCTGACATGCTGACTAAGTGCTGACAAGGTTTAAGTGCTGGGTTTAAGTTTGACAAGGGCCGGGGAGCACTTAAACCCAAACCTAACAACTAAAAGTGCAATTAAAGAGCACATCGCCTCTTGTGAAACGTGCACTGACAATGTCTCGATCGACCAATTTAAAATCATCTCTCGAGGCAGATCTGATTTTCAGACTAAGATCATGGAAGCCTTAAGAATCAAACGTAACAATCCATCTCTCAACCGGCAGTTATTCGCCTGTGGCTCATCGTTCCTTTTATGTGTGTTCTAATTGTTTTGTCCAATGCCTGTAGTCTACACCTCACGTGATCTGTTTCTCACCGCATAATTTACTCGCAATCATTCTCGTATCATTTGTTCAGTTTGTGCTTTCAGTCCAGAGTGTCGTTACAGTTACAGTGCATAGTCAAATTTATCTTACGATTTTTCATTTTATGTATTGCAGATTTAATTCCTGATGAGGACACACGTACGTGTCGAAAACGTTTGAGTTTATTTTATTTAATTATGTTATATTTTGTGTGAAATAAAGTATGCTAAACCCGCTAAAGTTACTATGTTTTATTTCTCTATGGTTTAACAAAGCAAACTCTCTACCAAAGCTTTATCAAATAATATTTACGGCACAAAATTTTGCAACACAGTAAGTTACATCATTATAACATAGCATAATGCCCTTCTTTGTATACCGGACACTTGTATCATTAGGCTACTTGCTAGTGAACTGATAAATGAGCATTATCGCTATATCTTATGTTAAAACTTTAAAAAAAATTGGCCTTTCAGCAACAAAAATTTTCTTTTTTCATAATCCTGCCCCCCCCCCAGTCAAAATTTTTTTCGGCGCCCCTGGCTACAATAGCCAAATTTTGGTAAGCAACCCATAATCTCAACTCAGGGCCTCAACTATTTTATATACAATTTTAAATCAGTTGCTGTCCAAGAAAAGTGAAGAACCCTTTAGGCCTACAATTACATCTCGGTCATTTTAATCCAATCACACATAACACCTTCCATAGTTCAAAAGGTGCAGCCTGATGTTGCAATTAGTTTACCAAGAACTAATACAATACCAGTACTAGAAACCTTTGCTGGTAAGCTAATCAAGCTTTAAACCTACTCTGGAGCTGTATTAACTCTGTTACCTTGCCTAGTTAATCACAGTTTAATCATGGTTTAAATAGCCCTTGGTGTTGGTGCATACGAAAGCCTCACTTAATTATAGTTTAATTCAAGATTAAGTTAAATACAGTTTAATCACTGTTGGTGCATTCGACCCTTAGGGTTTACTGGACAGCAAGGAAAGACACAGTCACATCTGGTGTCAAAATAAAGTCCCTTATGGCATTGGTAGATGGTAAAATAATATACTTTCACACATGGTTGACAGTGAAATTTGGTGATTTGAAAATGGCATAGGCTACTATTGTATTGAAATATCAACCAGGTATACGATATCTACCAGGTATACAACAATGTTACAAAATTATAATCAAGCTAGTTTTTATTCAAATAATTTAGTATCATAATGTTGTGATGTTTAGAAAAGGATATCGATAATGATGAAGATGTTGCACAGATGGTCGATGGTGCATTTGAACAACAGAATGTAGCTACATTTTCTATGTTTTCTCAAAAAAGTGACCAAGCTTCAGGTACCGTAACCTATCTAGTGCTGGTGCACTAATACCAATACTTAATTTTATGTGGATATCCAGCCATTATCCCATTAAGTCGTTAAATGGCCTTTGAAACTACCATGCTGGTAGGCCATGTTTGATCACTAGCTTCCACAAGCCAACATTTCTCTACTCTATTGTTGTTTGAACCGTATTTTATGCTCATTTGCAACATTTTTTCACAAACAAAGAGAAGTCTAACACTGGCCACTGCAATATTGGTAAGAAAAGTATCGCAAAAATGCTGAGCGTCAACATATAAAAACTCGACGACTGGGTTTGCACCTACTTGGGAAGTAGTGCATTCAAATACAAATACAAATGCCAATACTTTTCTCTGCCTTGTTTGCGTTTTTCTTACTGCAGTGAAACGCAAAAACACGATATTATTAACTGCATTTCAAAAACACAATTTTTTTGGGTCCACGTCTTTTAGGTGCCGACAGTTAGGCGCTGGTCAAATAGGCACGCACAGCCGCACACTTTGGCGTCAGGATATTTAAGTGCAGAGCACTGTGGCGCCTGGTTATTTAGGCGGTCCACGACATTAAGGCGCAAACAAAACGGCGTGAGACAAAAAGACGCAGAAAAAACGGCACAGAGACAAAAAGGCGCAGAGGCAAAACGGCGCAGACAAAACGGCGCCAAAGTCAACGTAACAAGCTCGGAACCTTTTCCTTATTTTTTCACATGTTTTAGTCAATTCCTCTTTGTCATGAGTTGCCAAGGGTGGTGGGGGGGACTGGTATACCAGCTTCAAGAATCCTTATTCACACATAAACTTTCGTTATGGTTGCAGAGTATTATCGTTCTATACATTGACTTTTTGCCTCTGCGCCTTTTTGTCTCTGCGCCTTTTTCTCTCGCGCCGTTTTGTTCGCGCCTTAATGTCCTGCTTCGTTATTTAGGTGCTATTTCTAGTAAAGTCTGCACTGCAGATCATAATCAGCTTGGCAGGTAGGGCAATGCTTTACACACGAAATGTTATATTGAACAGAAAAATATGTTGTTTTGTTAATGTGCGTGCATTTATTTGTTGTTAGTCATGGCTTCAGTGAGTGAAGCTGCTTAAACCGACAATGTTTTTCACACAAAATGGCCTACCTGCCAAACTGGTATAATCTGCAGACTTTACTAGGAAAAGCACCTAAATGACCGGGCGCCACAGTGCTCTGCACCTAAATATCCTGATGCCACATTGCCACAGTGTGCGCGCCTATTTGATCGGCGCCTAACTGTCTGCACCTAAAAGACGTTCTTCCTAAAGGGTAAGGTGATGCCTCCGCATTTCATCAAAGCTGGACTTAGAATCAACACAACAGAGTACCGGTACCTGAAGATTCTGAATGATATTTTGCTGTCCTCAATTTATAGAAACTACGGTGCCACTAAACTTATGCTTGTTCAAGACTCTGCGCCAGTGCATGGAGCAAAAAAAGTTTAGACTTACGGTATCTGAAGAAAAATCTTCCCATGTTTGTCCGAAAGACATTTAGCCTAGTTGCTCTCCAGATCTGAATGTTTGCGACTATTGGCTATTCAGATTGAAGGATAGCCTAACTCAATTCCACACCCTAACCTCAACTCTCTTAACTCTATCTGTAGCGACACAAGGCTTTATGAGGATGCTCCACTCTAGTAGTGAAATATTTCACAGAAGCAAATATGCTAGAAATGTGAAATTTCTTGACTTTTAGTTTTTATTCTTTGCGAATTTTCTAAACCTAAACTGGTCATTTTTCTACTTTCTGCCCTTCACAATATGCATTTCGTCTGAGGTGGCTAGACATTTTCGTGCAATGCCAGTTATATATTATGTTAATGTTAGCGCAATTACTTTGAAATGTCAAAAACGCCCAAAAATGCCTTATATTTATGAGAAAAAGTAATTTTTTGTGTGGTTTAGCACTACTTTATGTCATAATTCAAAAATTTCAATTTTGAAGCTTATTAGAAATTAGAATAAAAACCGACTTTCTGGCGTTTTTTCATCTCAAACAATTTATTTCAAAAAACTTGTTGGGTAAAAATTTATATTATCTTGTAAAATATTTTGGCTCTGTGATTTTCATAGCTGCCGTTATTAGCGATTACCGTATTTTACGGACCATAAGGCGCAATTTAAATCCTTTTTTTTCCTCATAAATTGATCGTGCGCCTTGTAAGCCGGTGCGCCTAATGTATGGATCAAGTAGTGCTTTATTGCCTACACTCAAAACCAGTACCGATACTATTATTATATAAATAAACCACCATCTTACACAATAAACTACTGTAAAAGCAACTAGCAACTGTGACATTCACTAGGCCCATTTTTTCTTTTGCTCGTTGTACTATTGTGACTTACTTACATTTATTACGCAACAAGTAACCTGTGATATTCACTAGGCCCGGTGCGCCTTTATAAACAAAAAACTAATCAAAGCAATTTATATGCGCCTTATAATCGGGTGCACTTTATGGTCCGTAAAATACGGTAATTAGCACTGGGCCAAGATAGCCCGTGACGTGCTTTCCGTGTACGAAAACAGCTCGTATTAAGATAGGGTTAAAGCAGCTATTCGAAGAGCATTCCGGAATCTCGACAACTATGAAGTGAAGAGAAGTTGTTCACGGTTTCTCCAGAGAATATCCAAAATTATTGAAGCAAAGCGCCATCGTATTGAATAATTGTGTCAAATAGACTGTAAGGATTACATTAATAAAGTTAAAATAATAATTTATTTTTTTCATCCTTGAAATCAGGATATGACGAAAAAATGTCCCAATGTAGTAACTATGCTTGCTTAAATTTAGCGTTGTATCCATTGCAGAATACATTGCTCCTCAGCGCTTTATAAAGCAGACGGTCAATGTAGTTATGGAACCCTGTATACTAGTGTATACTGTATATATAGATCGCTATAGCTCAAACTAACTAATTTCTAAATACAGTAGCATATAATTTTGATGTAAAATGCCAACTTGATTTAGAAATAGTAAAGCTTTGGTTGAGATTTATTATTTACATGTTTTACTTTTTGACATGTTTATTATCATCTTATTATGTGATGTATTGACCTAAAGTCCTATAGTTATGTATAATATTTGATCTTTTGCATTGTTTTACTATATTACCTACTTTTTTAACACTTTCATTAAATTTTATAATCATCTTGATAGTATTTCATTCTTTATTATTGTTGCAGATTATGCTGATGAAGCCACACTTGTGTGGCGAAAGCTCTGTATTTAAATAAACTGCTTCTTCTGATTTGGTGTGATACTGTTTGTAACTTTACTTTGGTAGAGAGTTTGCATTTTTGAACCATAAACAAGCAAAACAAAGTAACCTTATCAGGTTTGATATAATGTATTACATAAAAAACAAAATATCTGACATAATAACTCAAACGTTTTCGACACGTACGTGTGTCCTCATCAGGAATTAAATCTGCAATAGTTATAGTGCAAAGCCAAATTCATCGTACGATTTTCATTATATTGAAAATGTATATATATTGCAAATTTAATTTCTGATGAGGACACACGTACGCTGGGGTGTGGCTGGTGCCTACCAAAAATTAAACACTCTACTAAATCAGCCCTTCTTTTGGTAGTGTGAATGGGTGATACAAACTCACCTGCAAAATTTCAGCTGATTTCGACAACATTTAGGTGTAGCACACGGGATTTAAAGATTGCGCAATCACACGGCACCAAAATAGCTGCCAGCTGGACAAAATTTCCGTCTTTTATTATTTATGGTCACAGCGGTAAACCATAATCTCTTCGTGGGAAAATTGTAACATAAGATTCCCGGATCCGTTCGTCTGTGAGGCATTCCATTATAATTCAACAAATCCAAATAACCACTAAGTCTTCAATTTTGATGACTAAAGCATATGTTATAGTATGTAAAAAATGCATCTTGGCAAAAAAAAAATTTTGAAAATTGGACAAGCGGTTTTCGAGATATCATGTTCTGAAGTTTTGTAGCGGTCACTAGGTGGCGCTGTTGATGTTCCCAATGTTTTTTGATTTTAGGGTTATATTTGAGGTAGAAAGTTGGTTGAAGTGTCTATTCCACCACTTTTCATGATGCAGAATTCAAAAATGATGTCAATTTTAGTCTACAAGAATTAGCTAAGGCAGGCCTCGAAATTTGTACTTTTTTCCGGCGGTCAAGCTTGTCCTACCGGACTGGCCCTTTCAGCGGACATTTAATATCTCAACCGGACATTTTTTTTTGCATGTAGATTTTGCACGAAATCACATTACAGTATTGTGTAGTCGTATTTGTAGAAGAAGATTTTCTACAACAGAATAACTCTGCAATGGTTGATGGCTTAATTAACCGACCCTGAAGTATAGGCTACTGGAGCAGATTGCTTGCAAATAAATCAGTGCGTTAATGACAGTCGTGTAATGACACAATAAACACAATTGAAAACAACAATCCAAATTTCCTTATTACAAAAACAACTACGATCACTTATTCCGTGGTTTTCGCGTTATAGAATCGTTGTGCCAAGCGATTACTGCCTCCGCGGGGTCGTAAATTTCCAGCTCAGCACTGTCCACCGGCAACGACAAATGTGTCTAACACCCTCCCTTCTGTGCAGAAATTCTATTTCTATCAGTATCAGCGTGAATAGGGTAGCCACATTCGCCTAAGCACGTGCGGAACCCAGCTGAGACTTGCTTCTCTGTTACGTTTCTTTTTAACAAACGATCAATGTAACGCAATAATCCTCATTGTTAAAATTGGAATACATATCCTGCCGAAAAGTTCAGACAACTTTATTTTAAGGCAACATTGCAAGGCGTTGAAATGACGTAAAATGGCTACTTTTGCCATCTGCTCGTTAACCACGCCACTCTAATGTGATCTTTAAAGCAATTGCCTGTACTATTATTGTTTCAGCTCCGTAGCCTATTTGTTCACATTAAACAAACAATTGTAACAATTCAAATTTAAAATATGTTTTTGCTGCATTATCTCTATTTTTGTCAAGAATTTTGCGGCGGTCATTTATGACCAACCAATGAGTCGGCTTCGGCAGACATTCGAGGTCATTCCGGAGGTCATGTCCGCCATGACCGCCGGATATTTTGAGGCCTGCTAAGGAGTTGTGTGGCATTTAAAAAAAAAATGGGAGACCGAATGCCAACCCCCAAATTTCCATGTGGGCAACAAGATATCCCAAAAATTTTTTTTGTTCTTTAAAGTTTCTTGCGTATACTTTATGATAATATACTGTTTATTTATGAGACTTTTGTCCTTTTTTCACAATGCAACCTTTTATTAAAGACTTACATGAGAAGTTATATGATCTATTAATGCAATATTTGAATGATGAGTGCTTATGATGTCACAATAACAAATTATAGATTTCCCCAAAAAGTTTTTTTGTTGTGAAAATTGCCCGGGAGAACAAATCAAAAAGTGTATTTCTGTAAAATTAGCCCGCTGCTATCGAAAATGGGGTGCAACGCGATACACCACTAAAAACTTATCACTACAATCCAAACTACTTAGATAAAGACGGAATTTTCGTCCAGCTGGCAAGCACTGAGCAAACAGTTAAATATGCGACCAACTTTCAAGCAGCCATTTTACGAATGACTAGAATAAATTACGATATCTCAAACTCACGTACGCAGTTACTGTGACGTAATAGTGAAACATTGTGAAGCAATTCTCAACAGGTGTGATACAAGTCTTACGAACGATGGTGCAATCTTGGCTCATTTTTTAAAAAAATTCCATGACGTAATACGCTAAGATTCAGTAGACCTGAACGGTTTTATATGACGTTTGATTTGGTGAACCATTGTCAGGAACAAGAGTGCACCAGGCTTTAGCATCGTGTAATTATCAAGTTTCGCTAAGTTTGAGCCAGTGTATATAGATGGTGTATATAGATGCAACATCTCTATGTAATCATCCCTGCACCAAAATCTCGTATTTGCAGCCATCATAGAGGTAGCTGTTTTAATTGGTTGTGCTTTACAGTCGTATGAAAACTCTGCATTATTAACATCTTTCCAATTGAAAACATTCAATTCCGCAAAATCCTGATTTGTAATACTGTCCCAGTTCTAAAGCGATTAAATAAAGTGTAATTTGGTCCTCTGGATGCTTCTGATTGCTGCTTTAGCCTTTTCTGAAGCCATGGGGACTTCATCAGCTCCTGATGTTCTCTTGTTCAAGCGCTTCAAAACAAGATGGCAATTTATTGACCAGACTGCATTTGAAGACTTGTCAACTGATGATTATACAGCCAATGCTGTGGTTGAGATGGTGAAGGTCTTGGAGACGGCTGTGAAAGTCACTCAGCCAAGAGATGGCTACATAGAACTACTGGAGCTGGCCATTATTTTTCTTTTAAGAGCTGTCCCTCAAGGCATCCACTTTGTAGCTCCCGGAGCCATGCACCAATGGATGGCAAAAATGATCTACACTTTCAAAGTCTGGATTATTCTTTCACAGTTGAAACTTTTTTTTTTTAGTTTAGATTGACAGCACGCCAGCATCGAGGATTGCAGGAACTCTGTATATTCTTTTCCCATATCTTCGTTGAAGCATGGGCAACAGCGAGCATTGTTGTAAAGGGCAGGCCCCAAGAAATGTCCTAAAGCTGCTGAAGCTATTGCAGAAGTATCAAACGATTAATGCTGACATATCCAACGCTACAGTAAAAAAGATTGCAACCCAACTGTAGTTCCTTTCTGAGCAGTTGGTTGGCTTGACGTTGTTTGATGACGTTTTGGACAATAGCTTGGGCAAGATGGTTGTGGCTAAGAAAGAGAAAGAAGCGGAAGAAGAGCCATTTAAGCTTGCAACTATCGACTTAAGACTCATTCAAGAGAAGACTGTAATCAACTTTATGATGAGGAACTCAACACTTCTTTTCAAGAACTTGGGTCTTTTGGTTGGTTTCCTTGAATATCCGGCAGCTCAGTGGAAGGATCAGCCTAGCTTCATTGCTGCAAAAAGCTTCATCAGCACATTGGCTCTCACCAATGACCACGTTGAACGTGGCGTTGCCTTAGTTAAGGATTTTTCTGGCCCTTTGACAAAGGACGAAGAGCACCTGCAGTTTGTATTGAGAGTTGTTGCTGACCACCGTAAAAAGTTCTCTAACATCCTGAAGCAGACCTTGCTGGGCAACAACAAGTGATATTTGTCATCATGACACCCCTGCCGATCAGCATTGAGCAGCTAATATCCACTGTTAAGGAACACAATAAAATGGGTGGGACCCAGGCATGCAAGCGTTGGGCAGAGAGCAACTATGGAAGTGCTTATGTGTTCTATACCTCATCTGGGTGGAATTTTAGATCCATTGAGCCACCTCTAAACATTAATGAATATCAATGACATTTTACAAATGGTGTTTTTTAACCAAAATGAACGTTTTGACAGGGTCATACCAACAATTTTCCAAAATAATTCTTTTTAGTGTACACAACTAAGGACCACCCTATTTGACATAGGCCAATAATACTTTTTATAGTTGAAAATATGCTTGTATTATTGAAAAATGTTTAAAAAAACAAGTGGTTTTTGACTATTTTCGTTGCCGTGTGATTTCGCAATCTTTAAATCCCGTGTGCTACACCTAAATGTTGTCGAAATCAGCTGAAATTTTGCAGGTGAGTTTGTATCACCCATCCACAGAGTACGCTAAAAGAAGAGCTGATTTGAATAACATAACGGCACCAGCCACACCCTAACGTACGCGACTACGCGTACGTGTCGAAAACGTTTGAGTCATTGTGTTAGATAATGTGTTTTGTATGTAATACATTATGTTAAACCTGCTAAGGTTACTTTGTTTTGCTTGTCTATGATTTAGAAATTGTAACAACTTGTCGGTATGTGTTCAATGTGCTGAAATCTTAAAACACAAATATTGATAACATTTTGGTGTTTGACATCTGGCCATACTTTTCTTTAACGCCCTTTCATGTTGTCAAGCACTGATTCAGTGTGTTGTTTCATGCAGATCCTTTTGCCAGCATCACAACTTCATCGTCGTTACCTCGAGAACATCAGCCATCTCCAAGCAGGCAGGTGATGACGCAGCATCATGAACCTCAGCTCTTTGTGCCGCCAGCAAGTCCTTCCGAGCAGAACCAACCTAATGCCTCACAGTCAAATTTATCTCAACCAAACACTCCATTTTCCAGTGCTCCTCCTATGGATTCCGGAGTTCAAAATAATCCTTATACCCGAACGTTTCCATCAGGGCAACGACCTCGACCTATGTTTGTATCAGGCAATCAGTTTTTTCAACATTCTAAGCCTCTACCTTTGCATAGTACTCCTGCTCCATCACTGGGTGCTTTACCTCCTCCTCTACAAGTTAGTGCGACAAATCCTCCACCATCCATGGGAATAGCAGCTCCCCCTCCAAGTAATTTCACCCCACCATCATTTGAGAAGTTTGCATCAACAGCTCTTCCACCAAACGAGCACCACTACCAACCAGTCTCTCCTCATTGGTTCCACTGCAAGACTTTAGAGGGAAGCGACGTGATCTGGTGCCCCTTCTCTTATGAAGACTCAAAAAATTTGGAGCAACTTTATCAAAGAAGCAAGTGCTTTAAAAAGATGATAGTAGATGGTCGTAATTTGCTAATGTCATGGTTTATGTTTGAACTTGCATTATTTTTCTATCTTCTTGCTTAAAGAACTGATCTTGTGTTTTGCAGCAGACGAGAATGGTAAACATAATACCGACGTTATCAGCACCGATGGAGGCCGGTATGATGTTGTGATGTCACAAAGAGTCCGCAAGAGCATTTACTGGGATGAACCCCCATCATCCGTGCGAAGGTGTCGATGGTTTTATAAAGCTGACACAGAGAATCTATTTACTCCTTATGAGGAAGATCTGTCCGAGAAGTTAGAGGTACTGTTGGAGCTGTAGACGTATCTTGTCTACCGTTTCACAGATTGAGGTCCAGTTTTAGACACAAATCCAGATGATTTAAAGGTTCAACAGAATCATAACTGATGTCTCAGTGCATGGTCATTGTTGCAACTTGCTGCGTGTTTTGTACCCTTAGGTTATTTTGAAGCTGATGGTGCACATTAGAGATGTACCGATATATCGGTATCGGTGATATCGGCCGATTTTTTGGTATCGGTATCGGCAAAATTTGGCCGATACTGTTGCCAATACTAAACATGTGAAAATAGACGTTTGCTGCGGATTCAGTATTCCTTTTGTCCATCAGCTTCACACCACACATTGCTCTCACCATCGCTCTCTCAGTTCTTCTTAAAATCGCCAATTCGTTTTTTCGTAAGCACCATGTCTCACTTCCGTACAGCATTGCAGATCTCACACAACTAGTATAAATTCTTTCTCTCATTTTCAATATAATGATTTTAATTTTATATAATAATCTATAATATATATAATAAATCTAATAATCATAATTTTAATTTCAAATTTTATTCTAATAAAACATCATGCACATATCGTTTCAATAAAATGGTAATGTCTGGTAATGTCTCAGTTGTCAGTTTTGCTTTCTTAGCAACAGCAGTTTCTGACATTTTGTTAATTTGAAAGCACTGCATAATACAGTACTTAATTTAGCGTTTGAAAAAATATAACATGTGACATTCATAAAATAATTTAATTAACCTTCTGTGAAACAGCGAATAGCTCTACTCTCCCTAAAGAAACTTTGTACCATGAAAAAGCGCAATCTTCGTGCACCGACAACACCACAACAATTACAGTGCATCAACATATGATTTATTGATTTGACTTGCCAGCACTTCACTTATACCTTGAACAGTTCAATAGCCTACTTGGCAACTAGTAAAATAAGTTCAAAAACTGCTGAGCTTATGCTTATCTAGCACTTCCAGAAAAATCGAACAAAAATCACAAAGTAAACTTGATTATTACGTCACGCTGACATACAATCATACATGCTACATAATTTTCTTACACTTGTATGCAGTCCTTACACAATTTACTGTAGTAGATGATACAATTTTGAAGAACGTTTTATAAAGGAATGTTTTACACACGCAGGAAAAGTAGATATCGCCCTTAACGACACCAGTCTCGTCCTGTTGCTCAACACAACAAACAGTGTACCAGCCTCATTTTTGTAATCAAATATCGATTTCACTTTTAAAGCATCTTCAGTTTGATATTGTCAAGAGCAAAATAATAATAAAAAATTCTTCAAAGGTTAAAAGTTTAGATATTATGACGTAACAATGCAGGTTGCGCCACCATGGAAACAATGAAACAAATTATATGATCTATTACTACGTAATTACTAATGAAGAAACGTAATGAAGATGTGATGAAGAAACTTAATCAACTTAACGACACCATGCGCATTAAAGTGGTTCAAAAAAACACAATTTTCTCGGAATCTTCCTCCACAAGGCTTAAAATGTGCCATTTCCCCATAGAAGTGCCCTTGCAAAAAATTAAACTGATTGGAAGTCGTTTAAAGGTCAATCAGATTTTCACTTTTTTACCACATTCTGCCTATGTCAAACCCTATCGCACACAGGCCGATATTGTGTGCAAGACTTACAGAGAGGGAAATGCCCCCTATTGTTTTGAAAACCACAGCAGAGAATGAGCTAGACTTCTATATGATGCAGAATTAAACTTAGTGTGTATGTAAACAGATTTATTAACTTAACACCCAACAAAGCAAAAATCTTATTTTCATACTAAACTATCGGCAATTCGGCATCTACCATTTTTATTGAAAAACACTTGAAACCGGCAGTAGTCTCATCAGTCATCACTTCAATTATTTTGACAGGTTAAATAAGTTTAAGCATAATACAATTTGCTTTTATCACAAAGAGACATCCATATCACGATAAATGAATTAAAATACAATGTTAGCATCAAGGACTGTGGTGTTAAATCAGATATGACATTCGGCCACTGTTTTCGTCACAGTCTCATTTCAGGCTTTGTTGAGATTAAGGGTTGCTTTGGTTGGCACCGGAAACCTTTTCCTGTGGATGCTTACTAACTGCAGTAGGTACTGGACTACTGGTACTGTTTCTGAGTCTCATGAAAATGATTGAAGTGATGACTGATGAGACTACTGCCGGTTTCGAGTGTTTTTCAATAATAATGGTAGATGCCGAATTGCCGATAGTTTAGTATGGAAATAAGATTTTTGCTTTGTTGGGTGTTAAGTTAATAAATCTGTTTACATACACACTAAGTTTAATTCTGCATCATATAGAAGTCTAGCTCATTCTCTGCTGTGGTTTTCAAGGTGATAGCGGGCATTTCCCCCTCTGTAATTCTTGTACACAATATCGGCCCGTGTGCGATAGGGTTTGGCATAGGCAGAATGTGGTAAAAAAGTGAAAATCTGATTGACCTTTAAACGACTTCCAATCAGTCTAATTTTTTGCAAGGGCACTTCTATGGGGAAATGGCACATTTTAAGCCTTGTGGAGGAAGATTCCGAGAAAATTGTATTTTTTTGAACCACTCTAATGCGCATAATCACTGGATGCCTGCGTCCAACTCCCACAGACTTACTACCAGTGTTTTCAAGCATCGCCCCACCAAAACTACGCAGAGAGAATTCCACCACACGGCTCGCATTAAAGGCAGAGGTAAATGATCGCCATCTCCTCCACACTGTAATTCTTGACGCACAACAGTTCACACGTCAACACCTGCCTTCCAGGCGCCCTTTTTCTCGACACATTGTGGCGCTTCATGAAGATCACTTCGACCTGATAAGTCATGGAGAGACCGCTGGGAAACGAATCTCACGGCCCAATCAGTTCCAAGCCACACTAGACACTACGCTACCACCTGGCTCAGACTTGCCAAGAAAAGAATGGGTGACTCTGAATTGCCTCCGTACTGGTGTTGGTCGCTTCAAGCGCAATATGTTTACTTGGGGATTGACTCACCAGCCTGTGTTTGCGGTGACTGTTAAACAGCACAGCACATCATAAATCACTGTCCAGTGTTTCGACCTGCAGAACATGTGGATCTCATAGACCCTGATATGAAGACATTGCTCTGGTTGCAACAATTGGGAGATGTTGCCTGAATTGCTGCCTCATAAGCAAAAAGAAGAAGCCTCGGGCGATTTTTGTTCTGTAGCTTAACATTCAAAATCGCAAAACTCACACTGCGCTGTCGTCAAGAGAGATTTTGGTGCGTGATGACACGTGATACACTGATACATCACATCAAGTTAACATAACAGAAATAGCAAAGAGCAAGTATCACTATAAAAAAACACAAAATGTGACGCAAATCGGCAACATCAAAAGACATAGATGTTCTTTGACTTGTCAGCAGCAAGTGGTGATAACTGTGGCTGTAGAAGTTCATTACGCAGCCTACTTACTCTGACATTGTTTAAGCTTGATAAGTTTAGTAGTACAACGAAAGGTGGAAATTAAATCACAAACTGATAGAACTAGCTTACTCAAACCACCAAGTTACTTCTTTTTTTTTTTTATTGTTTAGCAACGTAAAAACAATGCAAAATTATACATTTTTGCTACCTGGGTAGTCTTGGCCTGGTAAAAGCTTCTTAACCAAATGACAAGCGCCCTTAGAGGTAGTAAATTTAACATACTGATATTCAATTAAACGAACCCGAACCACGAACCATCAGATGTTAGGTTGTCCGTCCAATTGTGACCATTTCAGCATTCAGCCAGAGAGTTGATTATTACTTTAAACGTTTTTTGGTAGTTACACAACAAACAAGAGCAATAGCAGTGGTGGGAAGTTGCATTTTTTCTTTCTTCCAAGAAACGCAAACTTTATGACGTCGTGAACAGCGTAGCTTCTGATTGGTTGATGGTTCAATGGGATATCAGTATGTTAAAGTGCCTACCCCCCTTAGGTTGCACAGTACTTGTCGAATAGTTTTTGTACGACTACACAAATGACTTGGTTTACATTTTTACATCTTATTATCAATTATGATAGCCTATTTGGAGAGTTTATTCAAACCCTTTATTAATTTTTCAGAAAACCCAATTATGATGTGTAATGTTTCTTCCCTTATACCCCAGTCCTCAATCACGGTGGCCTTTCATTACTAAAACCTACTATTATGACACAACAATGCGGTTGAGATTGGATTCTTGAATCTTTAATAAATTATGCCAATTCAATACTTTTTTTAATAGTTTTATACAAATAAGGTAAAAGTTAGCAGGTGATATAATTCCTTGCAAATACATAGATTGCTTCTTTTTGTAACACTAAAGTATAGGCCAAAATATCGGTATCAGCCTAAAAAGTGATATCAGTTTCGGCCAAAATATTGGTATCGGTACAATGTACATCTCTAGTGCACATTGTAGATTACAAATAGTGTCTTTCACAGGTCGAGTATCATAAGGTTGTATCCAGTGGCTTGTGGCACAAAGGAATCGATATTGGAAATAAAGAAACTGTTGTTGTCCACAATCCACAACTCATTGTCCACTACCAGGTGAGGATTCCTTTGCTGACGCAGGAAAGCACTATGTCGAATGTCCCACTGCTAAACAAATACTTCCTTTTCTTACACGATCCTAAAAATCTGCTTCCGTGTAAGCGAGACATGCAGAACTGTTTTTTTAGTTGGTACATGCTTTGTCTTGGACAAAGATTGGCTATTCAAAACCTTTTAAGTTTAGCATACTTGTTGCTTCAACTTGCCTAACCTTGTCAGTGTTTGTGTTACATTTGAAGTAAGGTATGTTTTTTAAGAAAATACCATATTTTTACACAGCCTGAGTCTTTCGTTGATGACTTTGGAGGAGTGCACGAGCGAAGTAGCAAGTCAAAAGTGGTCAAGAGAGGTGTGCTTGCCACAGACTTCGCATCAGATATTCCCGAAAGTAACTGCCCGTTTTTGCAATTGCAAGTATTTGAGATTAGCCTACCTAGACTTACTGGTTTCATTAATTGAAAATATTTTTTTCTTCAATAGAATAATCATGTTTAATCAGCTGTGGCCTCCCATATGAACCTTTTCCATTTGCTCTGTTTTTGTTTGTGCCAGTGCTTCTGGCATACTTTTTCTTCCCATAATTTGCTTGACATTTTCAAAATGTTTTATTTTTTGTCATCCTTTTGTTCGTTCGCCTTGCACCATCCCAGTCAACATTAAATTTTCCAACGAGTTGCTTCTTGCCGAAATATCTTAGTTTTTTGAGGTTAATATTGATAGACTCCAGTCCTTGTCTATTTGTTGGATAACAAATTCATCTGTTTATCTTTCCATTCAGCTGATACGTAACAACCTCCTGTTGCACCGCATTTCAAAAGTTCTTAACTTTTTAGTCACGTTTTTTGCATGTCCAAATCTCACATCCATACGTGGCAATTGGGAAAACGAGAGTTTGCAGTAATCTTAACTTTGTGTTCTTACTAATTCACCTCTTTTTGATGGATAAATAAGTCCAAATCAAGCAAGATGTTATTACAACCCAACAAGTTAAATATTTTTGAAAAGTTCTTGAAATGCAGCGGTTTTTAACTGGAGGTGCACAAAGCGTTTTCAGGAGGTTTGTGAAACTTTCCAAATTTTCAGGATGAGTGATAAAATACGACGTTTCATAATTGTTTATGTTTTATTTGTGGGATACAGTCATGATTCTCATACTGTGTGTAGCGTCGCGTTGGTGCGTCGTTTGAAATTTCAAAGGGCGTCACACAAAAGTTCGGTTTCCCAACTGAAAAACATTTCATATAAAAGAGTAAAATCTTTTTATAAGTAGCAGTGGGCTATAAATGGGCAATTTTTTGTTTTGCTTTAGGGACAGTTTTTTTGTGTTCCATTTAACCTATCTCAAGATAAAATGACAAAATTTTTGGTCCAAGTTCCAAGAAAAAAGTGTGCAGGGCCAAATTCCAAAATGGCCGCCATTTTTCCTGAAAAATCACATTTTTAGCCATAACTTGGTCATTTTGGGGTAGTTTTACCTGGTTCTGGTGTCTTACCTTATGTTTGTGGGGTCAGGCAAGCTGTTTAAAAAATAATCGCTCTGTAGGTATCATGGCTGATACAGCCCTCGATGTACAATGATGTTCCAGTTTGATTGATCTCGTGCGTCTTGCCAAATATAATAATAAATAATAAGTAGGGTTTAACTTTTATATGTAGAGTTATGATATAGTGTGACAAAATTACCCACTTTTTAAACTTATTTTGTGGTTTTTATTTCGATCATCAGCAGACTACAAACTGTATGAAATTGTCCTGCTTTCAGCTAAATCTATAAACAAATTCAAACACGAAAGGGCACTCTGTCAGAAAGTAGCAGCTGCAGATGCCTTTGTAAATAAGAAGCCCACAACAAAAGTAAATCTACACTTTGACACTACACAGAGATGGAATGGCCCTATTCGGCTACAGTTTTGAATTGTATTTTGTATTTTATTCCACAATATCGTTTCTTTTGCATTCCGACAAACAAAAATAAATTGAAATGAAATTTAGCGCAAAATGTTTGAACTGTTAAATTGAAATGTTTGCTCACATAAAATCGACATGTATCCTACGTCACCGTTTGTATGCAAACTTAGAATATATTAGAATCCTCAACTATTACAAAATTCCAAATCCATTGATTCCTTTTGTTAATTTAGAGAATGTTGTATTTTATTCCACAATATCGTTTCTTTTATAGTTGAAATTATCGAAGCTTTAGATGAGTGGGGTTTAGACCTAAACCACTGAGATCATAAAAAAGGACAGTTGCCAAATAGCATTTGACATAAAAGATGAAGTTAAAACCTAAGTGGCAGTTTAGAATAAACCTGGGATTCGGCGTTGCATGTCTCAGTTGTCATTGAAGTTGACCATTTAAATGCTTGCATATGTTCGCAGGTCGTCTGTCGAAAATGACTGTTGCCGAATAGGAAACTAGCCGAATTGGACTGTAGCCGAATAGGGAACTAGCCGAATAGTAGCAGACCCACACAGAGAAGTAGGATAGACGGTGATTGCCCCTGTCATCCTAAATTTTCGTGATGATAATTACACTGAATGTAAGATGATCTCTCTACATCCTCTCTTTTTGCCTTTGAAGATAGAGAACAAATAGTTGCCCTTATTGTTGAGACGATGAAGAGACTACAAGTAGCTCAATGACCCTCGCTGGACTGCAGTATGTGAATTACTGCTTGTGGAAAACCGTCACGTTGTAAAAGTATTACATCGCTTTCTACCCACATCGAGTCTTTATACGAAGCATAGCAGCGCAGCTTATCATTGTCAGGTAATCTTCTAGGCCAACCGTTCTGGATATAAGACAGAACTAATTTTAAGACCGGATCGTGAAGCGTTTTTGTTTTAAGCTCGTTCGAAGTTAAGGGTAAACTGTCCATGGTTTCCTCTACAGAATGCGAAACCTCTGCATTCTCTCTCTCCTCGTTTTCGTCAAACGTTTTGTCTAACTCCATAGTCCATAGGCAATCTAGACAGTCCATCTGCATTACCATGTAGTAGAGACTCATCTACGCCCGTGTCGAACCAATAATAGATCCGCAGCTCCCCCGTGAACAAGCTGGTTTCCGACACGGACGATCAACCGTAGATCAGGTCACACTTATGACCCAAGACATTGAGGACAGCTTCTCGGCTAAGAAGAAGGCTGGCGCCGTGTTTGTTGATCTCACGGCTGCCTATGATACCGTATGGCATAGCGGCCTTACCTGCAAGTTACTCCGTCTGCTCCCTGACAGACACATGGTCCATATGATGATGGAACTTATGCAAAACCGCAGTTTTACCCTCACAACCGGTAGCGGTCGTCAAAGCAGACTACGTCGACTTAAAAACGGCGTCCCACAGGGCTCAGTCTTGGCTCCTCTCCTGTTCAACATATACACCTACGACTTGCCCCCCACCATCTCCAGGAAGTATGCTTACGCAGACGACCTGGCACTCCTGCACTCAGCAGGAAACTGGCAGTCAGTGGAGAGGAACCTCAGCCAAGACATGCAAACACTATCAGCATACCTCCAGAAATGGAAGCTACAGCTCAGCAAGTCAAAGACAGTGTCGGCGGCCTTCCACCTTAACAATCGGGAGGCACAGCGTGAGATAAACATCAACATTGATGGGGAACGCCTGCCCTACTGTGCCGAACCTACATACCTCGGCATAACCCTGGACAGGTCACTCACGTACCGCCGGCACTTGAAGTCACTGCGCAAAAAACTATCTACACGCGTCGCACTTCTGAGGCGATTGGCGGGTTCCGGCTGGGGAGCTGGTGCTAAAACTCTTCGTACAGCTACCCTAGCCCTTGTTCATTCCACCGCTGAGTACTGCGCGCCGGTCTGGTGTCGTAGTTCTCACACCCACCAGATTGATACCGCCATCAACGACGCACTGCGTACTGTGACTGGATGTTTGCGTCCCACTCCAACGGACTGCCTACCCATCCTAGCAGGCATCCAACCCGCTGAGCTACGCCGTAAAGGAGCCACGATTTCTCTCGCCCGCCGCGCTTTGGACCCCGACCATCTCCTCCATGCAGCACTCAAGAGACCACCACCTATAAAGCAGCGGCTGAAATCAAGACGCCCCTTTGTGCCTGCCGCACAACAACTACTTAAGAACGCAGAAGAACTTGGTTTAAGTGCGGCACACTGGACAAACCATATGTGGAACACGGAGTGGCAAAATCACACCTCCACGCTCCGTGACTTCATACCCGACGCCGATCCCCGTTCACCAGGGATGTCCCTCGCAAGGCTTGCATGGGTCAGGCTTAACCGCCTGCGAACTGGCGTTGGCCGCTTTCGTTCGGAAATGCACAAGTGGGGCCTGGCTCCTTCATCAGAATGCGAGTGTGGTGCCACTGAACAGACTGCAGACCATGTCATCCATCACTGCCTAATCCACCGGCCTCCACACGGTGCGCATGGTCTGAGGGTCCTGGACGACGAGACTGCTGAGTGGCTGAAGATTTCCTGCCCTCCAATCTAGCCTGGAAAGATCGCTCATACGCCATCATCACCATGTAGATTAGTTGGTTTGTACTGAATATCATATTGATATGCCATTAAGGCAGGGGTTCTTAACCTTTTTGTCTTGTTTACCCCTTGCCGAATAAAAAAAAGTAAAATTTACCCCCACCGTTTTTTTGGCCCCTTGTGATGTCATCTTGTCCAGTCAACCATGCTTCACACAGATAAGTAGTTGGAAAAGGTATAATAGCTTCAAATACATGCTTAGTCAGGGTAGAAAACTCTTCGAATAATCCACACCAAAACTTGGAATAACTTAGTCACCATTACACGATAAGCATTTGGAACAAAGCGTTGTTGAAAATTGAAGATCAATCAATTCATCTTTGCAAAGATCATCGTCAACAATACTTTCTAAATTGGCTTCGAAGGGATGAGTTATCCATAGAGCAGTACAGTTAAAACTTTCACCTTTGAAGTAACCGTCAAAGTTCTTTTTTAAGACGGCAAGGTGCTGGCAAATTTCGACTTCGAGGTCAGAAATCTCGTTGCAACTTCTACTGACTTTCCAATCATCAAATGTTGGAAGTTTTGCGTAAATTCCTTTTTAAACTCTTCTACTCAACGGGGATTTGCGTTCTCGAAGAAAAATCTCGATTTCACCATGTAGTTCAAAAACTCGAGACAAAACAAAACCCTATAGAGCCACCGAACTTCGATGTGATAAAGGAGAACAAAGTGTTCTGATCCAATCTGTTCACAAACCACTTTGAAAAGACCATGATTAAGAGCACGTGCCCTGATAAAATTCTCATATTCAACCACATGCTTCAATACTGCTTTCAAATATTCTGAAGGGGTTTCACTTGCCAGTGCATGTCGATGAAGGGCACAGTGTGTAGAAATGATGTGCGGTACGCATTTTTTCACCAGAGTTGTAAAGCCAGAGTTGTAAAATGATTGAGAGGGTAGTGAAGCTTGTGACCAATTTTTTACATTTGTCCAAAGCTGAAGAAAATCTTTAAAATTGTGTCCAGGTTGCGAAAAAATAAGGAAGATTCTTAACATGCAAAACGTTCCCAGAGGTCTGATTGAGAAAAGTGCTTGTAACGTGTTTGACTTTTTATATATCCTTTGTTGGTTATTTGAACTGATAAAAGTGTAATTATGTTACGAAAAAATGGTACAATGAAATCACTTAAAGCTTTGATAGAGAGTTTGCATTTTTGAACCATAGACAAGAAAAACAAAGTAAGCTTAGCGGGTTTTACATAATGTATTACACACAAAACAAAATAATTTATATAACATAATGACTCAAACGTTTTCGACACGTACGACCGTACGTGTGTCCTCATCAGGAATTAAATCTGCAATATACATAAAATGAAAAATCGTAAGATAAATTTGACTTTGCACTATAACTGTAACGACACTCTGGACTTAAAAGCACAAACTGAACAAATGATACAAGAATGATTACGAGTAATTTATACTGTGTGAAACAGGTCACATGAGGTGCAAACCACAGGCATTGGACAAACAATTAGAACACACACAAAAGTAACGATGAGCCACAGGCGAACAACTTCTGGTTGAGAGATGGATTGTTACGTTTGATTCTTAAGGCTTCCATGATTTAAGATCATGGAATGCAGTTTTGACAATCTCCAAAGCATGAACTGGTGAAGAAAAAATGTTGAAATGGTGAAGAAAAATGATCAGCCACTGCAACACTTTTTTGTTTATTGGATAGCCGATCCATTATTTTTTGGTTTTACTCTGATAGTACAACTGCAATCGATAGAAAGGAAAGGTAGTTTTGGTTGAAATGAGAAAACATGTTCGACAATGGTCTAATCAGGGGTCCCACTCGGCATAAAATCATAAAAAATCATAAAATTTTGCTTGATTTGGAAAAAATCATAAAATAGCATAAAATTTAGACACAATCATAAAAAATCATAAAATTTAGTTGTGATGGAGAACTGAGCATGTAAAAATCAAAAAAATTGATGTAGTGTATTGTGTAAAAGTTCCAACCATGATAACAGCATAATTATTTGTGTAACGATGTGTGGAATGCGCTGATTTAGGATAACTTGTGGTTGCGTAATCAAGTCCAGCGTTGCCTGTGCAGCTGGAATTAGAAAAGGAGCGTAGCTAGATGCTTTCATTGCATGTTTTAAACGTCATTAGACATAGACAAGTAGACACTGACAAGATTTCAAGACATTGCAGTTATTGTGGGGGAATGGTGAAAGGATACCACTGGTCAACACAACTTTTCTTTCATGAAGTTTTTCAATGGATATAGGGTAACTTTGGGGTGCTGAATCCGAATCTGACCTCAGATTTATCCTATCATGTCAGGTTTGTGAGATATGTTAACAGCAAATTGTTACTTTTGTCAAAAGTGGAAGATTTGACGTTGCGTTTATTGCACATACACATTGTACTATATCCAGAAATCCAGGCCATGTAGTACATAAGTAGCTGAAACACACCCACCAACTCTAATTTTGATACCAATTTGTTTTTTTTGAAGCAACATTATTGACCATACAGTAGTAACAAGCTAAAAGGGAGGCTAAAAGTATAACTGACTCCCACTCCCGTCAACGTTTTGCATGAAACCACAAAGCTTTAAACAAGCCTATGGCAATGCTTGTTCAGTAACCTTATTGAAGATGTTTTGGCCTGTCTAACACTAACCTTTCGTTATAGCACTGCATATGTTGGTGGTAAACGCAACGCCAAATCTTCCACTTGTGATAAAAGTAGCAATTTGCTGTTATCATATCTCACAAACCTGACGTGATAGGATAAATCTGAGGTCAGATTCGGATTCAGCACCCCAAAGTTACCCTAAGTCAGTTCTCAAAGCCTATGCAAGGAAAAGAAAAAAATTTTGTTGACCACTGTAATTTAACAGCAATGTTTTGGGAAACAGCGTAGAGGCATTTGCAAGCAATGTGTTACTCAGGCCTCGAAATTCAAGGCGGGCATGTCCTTAGATCTTGAGTGGGACTTGTGACATTTCTTCTTGCAAGTTTTGCCAAAGCAAAAAAACTTCAAGTCAAACATTGCATCCACCCAGAGATACAAAAGGATTTCAGAAGCATTAAAGGATCCTTTGATGGAAGCTTATATTTCATTTGTATCATTTGCTTCTGGTGACTTTGAACGGTTTTTAGTCCTATTTCAATATGAAGAGCCACTGATTCACATTCTTTACTCAGCAATGTGCTATCTGATCACGGCTTTGCTTAGTAAATGTATCAACAAAAAAAGAACATATCATCCGCAGAGTCAGAAAATCTTGTACTTGATGTCACAAACAAAGAACTTCAGAAGCCGTTGAACTTGATTGATGCTGGAACGCGAGCAAAAATTTTAGTCAGTGTAGTGCAGTCCTTACTGAAGCTAACAAGAAGAAATTTAAATCTGACTGTTTAAACTTTTTTGTAGTTGCTACAAGTTACCTTTTAGAATGTAATGGCAAATGATGTAAACATCATTTGCCATTACATTCGTCTGTTATTAAGCAGGCACAATTTTTGCACCCAGAAAAAAGAAATGATGTTGGAGCTACAACTTCTATCATCAGTCTAACTTGGACAGTATCCAATTGCCTTGAAAAGTGCCATGCAAATGCTGTTGCAATTGATGTATCTGTTTCAAGAGAAGAGCTTTATGATGAGGTAAGACTGCAGTGGTTACGGTATCAATCTGAGGATATTCTAGTTGAGTTTTACAAAAAGACTGATCTTGAAAGTAACAAATACACCAATTCCCAATCTTGTTTCTCGGCAGCCGATTTGTAGCAAGAATTGACAGCGATAGACACGTGTTTCGCCCATGAGGCTGGGCTCATCAGTATCGCACCGTATTCTAGCCACAAATTTATTCGACCACCGCTTTACCAGTCAGTTTAACTCTTATCTTTGTGGAAAGAAAAGGTGAGTGCTCAGCCTTGTGCTGATAGCCGGGAAGAACGCCCCTTTCTTCACCATTCCCAATCTTCTTACTGGACTCAAGCACTAATCAAATGTGGTATAGCAGTAACACCCCTACCAAAAGTGTCTTCCTACAAGAGAATTGACTATTATTGGACAAAAATTGGTAGATGATGCTGGGATAAAAAAATATCCGCAACTATTTAGTCTGGCTAAATGTTTTCTAACATTAAGTCATGGTAATGCCAGTCCTGAAAGAGGTTTCTCCATTAATAAACATTTGATTGATTCACATGGAAGCTCTTTTAAAGAAATCACATATGTTGCACTGAGAAGGGTGAAAGATGAACTAAATCGGTATGATGACGAGGTAAACTTTCCCATTAACAGAACACTAGTTTCAGAAGTGAAGGGTGCTCTTGCAAAGTATATGGCTGACCTTGAGCAGGAAAGAGCTTTGGAAGGAAATTTGAGAAAAGAGAAAGTGCTCAGGCTACTGTTGAAGCCAACAATATGGCAGAAAAACAAAAGAGGAATCGAAAAAATTGAAGATAAAATTAAAAAAACTCAAGCAAGCATTGAAGCTGCTGATGAAATTATTGGAGATGGGCATGCAAAGCTTCAGGGGGCATTGGCAAACAAAGCGTTGGATCGGAAAGTTCTTCAAGCAGCTAAAGCAAGAATCGAAAATCATAAAAAAAGCATAAAATTTTGATGAAAAATCATAAAATAACCAAAACAAATCATAAAAAATCATAAAATTTTTGACTTTTTGGCATATAATTATAAAAAAAAATTGGAAAATCTTGACTGGGACCCCTGGGTCTTCGCAATTTTTTTCTGAAATATTTTAGCAAATCGGCAATCGTATGTTGGACATGTACACGGCTTACTTACATGTAGTACATGGCTTCTTTATGCGTAGTACATAGCTTCTTTATACGTAGTTATTTGAAGCTAATAAAATCATTCAGTTACGGAAAACCTAATCAAAGAAAACTGTCTGACTTGAAGCAGTTGACTATCTCATGTTCAGTTAGTAAAAGATGCCATGTTAACAACTCAGCAACAGTTTACCTGCCTCATTTTATAATTAGAAATCGATTTCGCTACAATTATATCATCTTCAGCTGCTGTTAATGTTGAGACTGAAGATTCATCTTCAGTTGCTGTTAATGTTGAGACTGAAGATTCATCTTCAGTTGCTGTTGATGTTGAGACTGAAGATGATATAGTTGTAGCGAAATCGATTTCTAATTATAAAATGAGGCAGGTAAACTGTTGCTGCGTTGTTAACCTGGCATCTTTTATTATTATTTGAAGCTATGTATATTTGTGCAATGAATACTGTTGATTCATTACTTGCTGTTCAATTGTTCATATATCCTTGCTTGATGCGGATCATCTCAAGCATTTAGTACCCCAGGCTATTCAAAAAGTATTTTTTTACGCCTTTTGTTTTAAGTTCTTCTATCGTGTTATTGCTATACTGTATTTCAGCAAACTTATTCAGGTAGCTACATTCCAGTCAGCCACTGTCTGGTGTCATAATCAATGTAGACTAGGCCTTCCATACTATGAGGTGGTATGTACAGTGGTCAGTGGGCAATCCTTGATTGAGCTGCTCTCTGCATTTCACCACACTTTCAGGCAGTACTCTCTGCCAAGCCCTAACGCAACATGTTTGCACCACAGACTTCTACGCCAGTTTCGTTTTTTGACATTAAGTTTTGTAAATTGTGAAGTGCTGTATGGGATGAATCATTATGTGACTCTGTATTCTGTAACTATGAATTTTTTGTAGGCGAAGTTGGAGTCCCAGATCATGTCGTATTTTTCTGTCATGGCGTAGGACCTGTTTGTGACCTGCGATCGAGAAGCATTGTGGAGTGTGGTGGGTGGCATTAACATTTGCACTATACAGTTTTGGCATTACAAGGTGTCATAGATAACAACAATTGTGACTTGTGGTTTTGCGATGAGATTTAAGCTCACAGCAAAACCAACGCAGGCCTCTAAGTTCCTGTATATTTCCGGCGACCAAGCATGGCCTACCAGAACTTCTTCCCCGAAGCCAAATTCTCGCGCTTGACAGCAAAAGTAAAAAATCCGTTAAAAAGTTGAGTCTTTAAATCCGTTAATTGGTTTTTTGCTTTCACTCAAATAAAACGCAACATATTTGTGGTTGTATTTAAATACACTGCTTCCCAAGTAGATGTAGAGCTAGTTTTCGAGTTCTTATTGATCGACAGCGATGCTCATACTTTGGCTTATTTGTGACAAGAAGATTGCAAATGCAAGTGAAGAGAAAAACGTTTCGAATACCAACGGAATGGAGCAATGTTGGCTTGTGGAAGCCGGCAACCAAACATGGCCTACCGGCGTGGTAGTTTCGGAAGCCATTTAAAGACCTCTCATCGGCCCTGGCCATCGAGAGCTTAGACGCCTGCAATGGATGGTAGGCCAGTGAATGAGGTTGGTGGCACCTTTGACTTGGTAGCTGACTTTTGATACCTTAGAAATACCATGTCTTCTGGAGGGGGTGTAAACTAGCAGCCATAACGCGGTGCAAGTCAGCCTAGAAAAAGTTCGGAGAACTCCTCCCTATCCTTACAAGCAAGCAAGTTCTTGCAAAAATCAGAGGTCAAGTTTACTCCAGCTGTGTGAGGAATGCCATCCTTTATCCTCTATGGCTCTGAAGCGTGGGCAACACTAACAAGCTCCATTAAGTGCCTACAACGTAATGACAGAGCGATGGTAAGATGGACCTACCTGGTCATTGGTCAAGCTTGCGGACAACATCCAGTTTGAAAGTCTTTTATCCAGGCTCAATATAGTAGACTTTGGTGAAGTTCTCCAATTGGGCAGACCACGATGGTTTGAGCACTTAACTGCAGCACCAAGTAGATTTCTCAGGTCAGATATGTCAACGTTGCAGCACAACGGGGTCAAGCTAGACCAAAACTTTTTTGGGAAAAAATTGTAAAACTTGACTTTGTAGCCATGAACATGGACTTTGCCAACCCAGTGAACCGCAAAGTGTGGAGAGGAAGACTTCGCCCTCTACAGACAGACAGGCCATACTCTCAACATGATTAATTCATGGCCTGTATAATTAAAATCAATGGGTTAATGATGATGATCGACTGTAGAGTAGTAGCAGTAGTCCAGTTTTAATTTGGTGATGTCCCGGTTACTGAGGGTGGCTGGATTCACCTCAAAGTGTCGCAATCACTTTCACACCCTGCCTCAACATCGATCTGTCTAACGCGTCCTCTCTTGTCAAGCCCACCTTGCTGCTTTCCTCCTCAACATGCCGTTTCCACGTTTTCTTCGGTCTTCCTTGTTTTCTATAACCTCCACTTGCAAATCCAGTGCTCTTCTTAAAACATCATCTTCATCCGTTCTCAAAACACGCCAGGCATGCCCATTGCTCATACCACTTCACTCCATTCGCTTTCGCCAACTTATGAAAATTCTCATTCAATCCAAGCAAGTTCATTAGTTTTTCGGTATTCCTTTTGTCCATCAGCTTCACACCACACATTCCTTTCACCATCGCTCACTCAGTTCTTCTTAAAATCGCCAATTCGTTTTCCCATAAGCACCATGTCTCACTTCCGTACAGCATTGCAGATCTCACACAACTAGTATAAATTTTTCCTATCATTTTCAACGGAAATATACCACATAACAACTCTCGACACTCTCTGAATTTCACCCAACCAAACCTTACTCTTGCAGTCACTGCCGCTACACAACCACCACTGACATTCAATTTATATCCTAGATAGCAAAAGGCATTCACTGATTCAACTTCGTCATTCAGCTTTTCAACAGGACCAACCATTCCTTCAATCTTCTTGCATCTTTCACATTCAAAACCATCTCCGAATCTGCATGTCACTCTCTTCATCTTTGCATTTCTTCCATGCACCCACTTCCTGCATGTCGTACAGTTAACAGATATTGCCATCACTCTTCTTCCACATACACAACATGGGTCAATTTTGCTCATTGTGATTTTCCCTTCCACTTATTACAACCTTTGTCTTTTTGATGTTGACACGCATACCTTTACATTGAAGCGACTCCTTCCACTTCTCAAGTTTCTCTCTCAGATCTTCCCTTGTGTCACTCAACAAAACCAAATCATCCGCATATAGTATCTCCATCAATGAATCTTCTCTTACGCATTCGGTAATCACATCAATCACAATGGCAAAAATAAGAGCAGAGAGGACAGAACCCTGGTGTACACCCGACTTTACCGAAAAACTCGTCTGAGAGGGCAGATCCAACTGGAACTCTTGTCCTTGCACCTTCATAAAGACTCATTGTGGCTTGCACGAGTGCCTCTGGTATTTTTTTCTCATTGCCCATTCCATCACTCTTCTTGGAACTATCAAATACCTTTTCCATGTCCACGAAGCACATGTACAAGTTCTTTTCCTAGTCCCGATATTCCTCTTGCAACCACCTCAAAATAAAAATAGCATCTGTCGTCCCCTTTCCTGGCATAAATCCACACTGCATCTCGTCCAGCTTCACCACAGATCTTATTCTATTCCCGACACCCTTTTTACTGCCTTCATTGCATGCTCCAGCAGTTTTATTCCCCTATATGACCCACAATCGATTACATCACCCTTTCCCTTGAAGATGGGTATCACCACGCTCGTCTTCCATTCCTTTGGCATTCCTTTTCCATCTAACACACGTTGGCTGATTTCCTGCATTGCTTTCAATCTTGTCTCTCCACTTGCGCGTATCATTTCCACAGTGACTTCAGATAGTCCAGGAGCCTTCCCCGATTTCATTTTCTTCATGGCTTGCGTCACCTCCTCTCGAGTTACTCTCTTTAATGAACCTGCTACCACATCAGCTTCCACATTGTGATCTCAATCGTTTTCCTCGTTCATTATCACCTCCATATGTTTTTTCCAAATTCTTCCACAATCTTTCTCACTGAAACCAAGTTTTCCATCCTTTTCTTTAATACATCTCTAATAATAATATATCTTTAATTTTTCTTTAATATTTTAATAATTTTTTCTTTGCTCGATTTTTCAATTGCTTGTACTTGAGCTTAGTTTCTTCTGATCTATTTCGGCACCAATCCTTGCATGCGACTTTTTTCTCCCCAATTACTTTCCTCACCTCTTCATTCCTCCACCACGTATCTCCTCGATCCATCCTGCCTTTTGTTTTCCCACAAACTTCATCGCAAGCTTGCAGAACTCTATTCTTGAAGGATCCCCATAGATCAGTCACATCGTTGTGAACAAGACTTTCAACTCTTTTTTTAAACCTTTCTCTTGTGTCGGCATCTTCTAACTTCCAAACTTTTCTTCTTTTTTTATTTACAGTTTTCTTCAGACCTTTCCTGTCCAAGTCGACAGCCACCAATCTATGCTGAAGTTCGCATGGCATTACTTTCACATCTTTGATCAGTTTTCTGTTTTTCCTGCATACCAACCCAAACTCAATTTCAGTTTAATTTCTACCTGCACTGAAAGTTACTTTTCTTCCTTCCTCTTTCTTAAACCAGGTATTGGCAACACACAGGTCCTTTTCATCACAAAATTCAAGTAGTCGCCTTCCATCGCGATTCCTTTTCCCATGACAAACCCTCCATGGACACCTTAAAACCCATCAATTTGTTTGCCAATGTGCCCATTAAAGTCTGTTGGCAAACAAATTGATGGGTTTGAAGAGCAGATTGTAAAAGATTTATTACATGACAACTGCTGTCAGCAAATAAAGATACATTCCTGTTTGATTGTGGCGTCATGCTGATTGCATCCTTATTTTTTTCAGTTGACGATTTTCGCAACATCCATCTCTCCCTCTTGCTATCTCACTTTAAGAATGCCAAGGAAGCGGGAAAGGTGAAACGGATCGAGTTCCTCCCCATCCATTGGCACCGAGCCCTTCACGGGGATGCTACAGGTGTAGACAGGTGACAACAATTGCCGACTAAAATTTGTATCGTTTGTGTAGCGGTAATCGGTTTGTAATTTTACTGCTGCAGTTCTAAAGTTCGAGCTTAACCGTTGCTTCCATTTGTCAACCATTTAGCAGTTTATGATCGCATCGCTTAAGTGAAGGGAATATTTTTGTTGCAAAGATAGCCACTTTCATCAGTCATTTCCACTGCCATACTTAACTTGTCTATTCGATATGCAATGCACAGCATGCTTTTTGTATACCAGGTAATATGCTTATTAACCAAGCATTATGGTATCAGTGTACTTCTTGTGTAGTTGATGCTGAATGATGGTAAACCACAGTTTTGTCAATGCAGGAACATCCGACGCTTAACCTTGCCCAGTATTTCTCGACTTCGCCACTTCACAAACGAGACTCTGTTAGACATCCTCTTCTATTCGAGTCCTGTTTATTGCCAAACTATCGCCGAAACAATAGGAAACGAGATAAATTCACTCTACCAACGATTTGCATCAAGGAATCCAGGATTTTCAGGAAAAGTTTCCTTAGCCGGCCACAGCTTAGGTTTGCTGAGCTGTCAATGTTGGCATGGTGTGGCTTGTTGCTGTCAATGTTGGCATTGTGTTGCTTGTTGCTGTCAATGTTGGCATGGTGTGGCTTGTTGCTGTGAATATTGGCTTGGTGTGGCTTGTTGCTGTGAATGTTGGCATGGTGTGGCTTGTTGCTGTGAATGTTGGCATGGCGTGGCCTGCTGCTGTCAATGTTGGCATGGTGTGGCTTGTTGCTGTGAATGTTGGCATGGTGTGGCTTGTTGCTGTGAATGTTGGCATGGTGTGGCTTGTTGCTGTGAATGTTGGCATGGTGTGGCTTGTTGCTGTGAATGTTGGCATGGCGTGGCTTGCTGCTGTGAATGTTGGCATGGTGTGGCTTGCTGCAGTAGTAGGCCACACAGACAATCATTGTTGTGGAGTAGGGTGAAATAAAAAATAAAGTTCATACTAAGCGTTGGTAACAGTGTGAAAAATATGTAACAGTATCATTAGAACCTACATTAGGGTGTTTCATTTGCTCCCTTTATTTGAATTTTGATCTGTCCCTAAGTTAGTTCTGTTCCATTTTGGAAAAAAATAACCTGACAATAATTTTTAATGTCATGGCCTCCCGTTTACCTCCCCATCGCAACCCCAAAATTTTTGCCTACTTCAATCGCCATAACCCAAAAACCACTTTAGATAGACATGGGTTGTTGGGTATCAAATTTATTGGCATCATCATTGTCAGCCATTGTTGTTCCACTGCATGATGAAGGCCTTCCCCATATCTTTATAATTTTGTCTGTCTTTGCACGTTTGTGTCCAGTGTTTGTCGAATTGGTAGAGTTCGTCTCGCCATCTTGTTTTTTGTTTCCCTCTTTTGCGTTTATCGTCAAGTCAGTTGTTCGCATGACATGTCCTGCCCAATTCCACTTTAAACTTTTTATTGTTTGAATGATATCTTTAATTTGTGTTTGTTGTATCCATTTGGCTGGTTTCCTGTCTTTCCATGTGATGCCTGAGAGTACTTTTTCATGTGATCTTTGCGCAGTGCGTAGTTTAAGTGTTAGTGCTTTCGTTAATTCCATGTTTCTGCTCCGTATGTCATTGTTGGGAGAATGCATTGATTATATACTTTTCTTTTCATTGAGATCGGTAATTTACTTTTAAATATTGAGCTCGCTCTTCCAAATGCCTGCCAACCAAGTGTAATTCTTATTTCGTCTTCTTTATCAGGTGATGTGGTTACTATTTGGCCAAGGTATGTGTATTTGTTTACGTTTTGGAGATTTGGCTCCATCTAATGTAATGTTTTGGTTTCCTTTGACATGGTGATTGAACATAACTTGGCATAGTGATTGAACATAACTTGACATGGTGATTGAACATTATTGGCATACCCCACTTTAATTTAAAAATGCTGCCAAAATAACAATCTGAGCAAAAATTTTTTTTTTTGTGCAACATACGAAAAGCAGTTAGCATGAATAGCCAAACATAAGTGGCAATTGACACAACACTAAAATTAATCACATTGACACAATATTATCAAAAGCCATCTATAAAGTAATAGGACATTGCAATAAGTAATAGCACAGCAGGAGCTCACAAAATCTCCATAAATCAGCCAGCAACGTGGTGTGTTGTGCTTAGCACATCGGTCTTCGCACCAAAGAGTGTTTACATTAATTCTAGCTACTGGAACTACTGTGTTGCTGTTTTCTTGGGCAAGAAAGGTCGAAATGATTGCCTCCATCCAGTAATGGGTAATTCCAAATTCAAGTCATACTAATGTAAGTCACTGGAAACAGTGCATTACAAGCAACTCTAAAGCGAGTGCTGCAAAAATTGCCTATGTACTGTGCTTAATGATGTTTTTCGTCCTAGAAGATAAAAATTCAATGACGACAACACAAGTGAGACATGAATCATGAATAGTAACACAGCAACAGCTAACGTTCGTTAAGTAGGGCATGAATAGGATATTAACTAAGGCCTGTATGCTAAGATCCAACTTGAGTTCAAGCTGGAACATAAGTTGAACTTGGGCTATGGTATACCAAATACAGTACATGCACCAAGTCAAACTTGAGTTTCTGCTTGAACTCAAGTTGGATCTTAGAATACGAGCTTAAGTTCTCTGTAATCCTGCAATTAGTTACATTTTTCAATAACTGCAACTACGATTTTTCCCAAGCCAGTTGATTAACATTATTATCATGATTGATGATGCATTCATATAATCCTCAAAGAGATAGTTAGGCATTATCAACATTGGGTGCTTCTTTTGCGAAGGGATAGTTGACACTTTCTGTGTTCTTGTGCCACTTGTGGGATGTCTTGGTAATGGTCTTCGCTGTGAGAAGATCTCAAGAAGTCTGAGCTTAATTTTATACACCTTTCAGCACAGTCATTAATTACATTGATTCCTTGGACAATAGACATTGACCAGCTTTTCTTTGAAGATACTGTTATCATGCCATTCATTAACAGGCATGTGCAAAAATTCATGGTTCAGGTTCAACAAGTTTAAAAAATACCATGAATCTTGTCCAACTAAATCACTAAGCCTTGTTGATGGCCCAAGGTGTTGTGGAAATGTTGGCTTTTCAAACCCAGATCCATGTCGCTGTTTTGGGATGGCTGAGTGTGTATCAATGCATTGTAGCATTCGATCAGCAATAAACCTCTTTTCTTTAACAGGAATGTGTTCACTGAATAGAGAAAGAGGAATCATTTCCTCTGTCAAGTACCAAAGGTGTCTCTTTAATGCCTTCAGAGTACTGGTTGCAATACAGTCATTAATGTTGCTGTAAGTGAACAGCATCCAACCTGCTGAGCTTCGCCGTAAAGGAGCCATGATTTCCCTTGCTCGTCGCGCACTGGACCCCGGCCACCTCCTCCACAGTACACTCCAGCGCCTACCTGGAGGACAGCAGCGACTGAAATCAAGACGCCCATTTGTGCCCGCCCCACGACAGCTTCTGAACAACGTTGAAGATCTTGGAATAAGTGCGGCACACTGGACGAACTACACATGGAACATGGAGTGGCAAAACAACACCTCCCCACTCCGTGATTTCCTACCCGACGTCGATCCCCGCCCTCCGGGAATGTCCCTCGCAAGACTTGCTTGGGTCCGGCTTAACCGCCTATGAACCGGCGTCGGTCGCTTTCAGTCAGTCATGTGCAGATGAGGCCTGGCTCCCTCACCGGGATGCGAGTGTGGCGCCACAGACCAGACAGTAGATCATGTCGTCCATGACTGCCCAATCCATCAACCACCACATGGAACGCTTGGACTGAAGGCCCTGGATGACGAGACTGTCGAGTGGCTGATGACATCATGCCCAAACATATAGTCCGGAAGAACAGCTCATACGACGAAGAAGTGGGTGATGAACATGTCAACCACCACTGAGAATACACAAAAGTGACGAAGTTGACAAAGCTTTGAGATTTGTTCCAGGTGGAAGCTCTCCAATGTATTTTTCCAGAAGACATATCTTAATGGAGTAAATCAGCTTTGCCATCCATCTGGCTTTATGCAAAGCTCCAGACTTTTTGAAGGTTATTGGGTCTTGTAGTGAATTTTCCAGGAAAATACAACAGAGTTCAATCAACTTTAAATAATCACCCCTCTGGAAAGTATACTCAGCAGAACAAAGTTCCAGGACTTTCTGCTTTTGCTCTAAAGTTTTTACATTGCATGTTACCACTGGTCATGTTTATACTGTGATGCAAGTGGTTCAGTGATGTTTTTGTGTGGCTAAAGTTCAAAATGCTTCTTGTAGCGAAGGAACAGTGTAATATCGAGACTTGGTAATTTCAAATGTTAAGATCATTAAAAATTTGAGACAGAATGACTTCTCCTATATGGTGTCTACAGGCAGACCACAAGGGACGCTGCAGACTATCTTGAATCCTGATACATGTTGCTGAATACATCAGCAAGTTGGACTTGGGCTATGGTATACCAAATACATGAACCGTCAGACTTGAGTCTCAGGTTGAACTCACGTTGGATCTTAGCATACCTAGGCCTTAGTTAGTATCCTATCCATGCCCTACTTAATGAGCGTTAGCTGTTGCTGTGTTACTATTCATGATTCGTGTCCCAAGTGTTTTGTCGCCATTGAATTTTTATCCTCCAGGATGGAGGAAACATCATTGAAGCACAGTACATAGGCAATTTTTGCAGCACTCGCTTTGGTGTTGCCTGTAATACACTGTTTCTAGTGACTTACATTAGTATGACTTGAATTTGGAATTACCCATTACTGGATGGAGGTAATCATTTCGACCTTTCTTGCCCAAGAAAACAGCAACACAGTGGTTCAGTAGCTAGAATTAATGTAAACACTCTTTGGTGCGAAGACCTATGTGCTAAACACAACACACCACGTTGCTGGCTGCTTTGTGGAGGTTTTGTGAGCTCCTGCTGTGCTATTACTTATTGCAATGTCCTATTACTTCATAGATGATTTTTGATAATATTGTGTCTATCTGATTAATTTTGGTGTTGTGTCAATTGCCACTTATGTTTGGTTGTTCACATCGTATGTTTGGCTATTCATGCTAACTGCTTGTCGCATGTTGCGCAAGAAAAAAAATTTTTTTTGCTCAGATTGTTATTTTGGCAGCATTTTTAAATTAAAGTGGGGTATGCCAATAAATTTGATACCAAACAAGTCACCTAACGGAGTGGCATGTCTGCGCGTCATGGATGATGAAACCATAGACTGGCTGCTCTCTAGTAGCCTTCCAGTGTAGTCCGGAATCATCGTGAATCTGGGGTGATAAAAAGATAAACCTTCGGCCCCAGGGCTCACACAAAGACGACAACACAAACATCATAATTGCAGTTTCTGAAAAATTAATAAATGGTTTGCGCAAACTCTCTAAATAGGCGACCATAATTTAGAATAAAAACATAAAATTTAAATCAGATCTTCTGTGTATTCATACAAAGACTATTCGACAAGTAATGTTCAACCCAAGGGCGCTTGTTGTTTTTGCCAGGCTTGATTAGGCAGCAAAAATGTATAATTTTGCATCGTTGCTACGTCGCTAGACGTTTAAAAAACCCATTCAATTTGCTTGTTTTGGCTAGTTTTATCAGTATCTCAGACAATTTTTGGCTTATTAAGTGAGGGATAAATTTCTGTCACTCCTACAGTCCTACATGCATAATTGACTATGGCCGACAGCACTGTGACTAATAGTTGCTGAATCTGTTGACAACTGTTGTCCAGATGACAACACATCTGGAACAATTTAACAACAAAACAGAAACAATCATCCATGCAACATATAATAGGAACATTTGGGCCAAATTATTTATCTGAGGCCGTCGATGCCTGGTTCAGGCAAGGCAATTGAAGAAGAAGAAGTTGACAACTGCTACACAAAAATCGGTTATTTCCTGTTATGCGCCATACAGTTTTGTGGCATGATGAAAATAGCATTTTTTGCAAGTTGTGTCAGGAACGAGCCGTGTTTTGTACAACCCAACAATCACAAAACTTTAAGATCTGAGTTAACAGGCGTGAAATCGTCAAAAGCAAAACGAAAATGTTTCGCCTTTTTATACAATTTCAAGCAAATGTAATTGAAAATTAGTCTTATTTAGCGGGGTTTTGGGCTTGTTAGGAGTGTTTTTTATTATTAAAGGAATGAATAGGAGCAATTCCAAACTGGACCAAATTGGGCTTAATAAGCGGAGACCTCTGTAATGGAAACTGGTCGTTTCAATGTTTGACAATGACACATTGTGGTCTGAAGGTTTTTGCTTCATGTCAGTGTGATGTGATGGAGTGGACTGCCAATCACATCACATTAGGATGCTCCATCTCTCTCTAACAGATTAATTTGCTGGCCTTCCTAGTTTACTGATTGCGAACTTTTTGCTTCATGTAAGTAATAGTAGTAGTAGTAGCCCAGTCTTAATCTGATAATGTCCCCGTTACCGAGGGTGGCTAGATTCACCTCCATGTGCTGCTATCGCCTTCACACTCTGCCTCCACATCGATCTGTCTAACGCATCCTCTCTTGTCAAGCCCATCTTGCTGCTTTCCTCCTCAACTTGCCTTTTCCACGTTTTCTTGGGTCTTGTTTTCTATAACCTCCACTTGCAACTCGAGTGCTCTTCTCAAAACTTCATCTTCATCCCTTCTCGAAACATGCTCATACCATCTTACTCCATTCGCTTTCGCCAACTTATCGACATTCTCATTCAACCCAAGCAGGTTCATAAGTTCTTCGGTATTTCTTTTATCCATCAGCTTCACACCACACATTGCTCTCACCATCGCTCTCTCAGTTCTTCTTAAAATCGCCAATTCGTTTTCCCGTAAGAACCATGTCTCACTTCCGTACAGCATTGCAGATCTCACACAACTAGTATAAATTCTTCCTCTCATTTTCAACAGAAATTTTCTACCACATAACAACTCTCAACACTCTCTAAATTTCACCCAACTAAACTTTACTCTTGCAGTCACTGCCGCTACACAACCACCACTGATATTCAATCTATATCCTAGCTAGCAAAAGGCATTCACTGATTCAACTTCGTCATTCAGCTTTTCAACAGGACCAACCATTCCTTCAATCTTCTTGCATCTTTTGCAGTCAAAACCATCTCTGGATCTGCATGCCGCTCTCTTCATCTTTGCATTTCTTCCATGCACCCACTTCCTGCATTTCGTACACTTAACAGAATTTGCCATCACTCTTCTTCCACATACACTATATGGGTCAATTTTGCTCATTGCAATTTCCCCTTCAGTTCCACTTATTACGACCTTTGTCCTGTTGATATTGACACGCATACCTTTACATTAAAGCGACTCCTTCCACTTCTCAAATTCCTCTCTCAGATCTTCCCTTGTGTCACTCAACAAAACCAAATCATCCGCGTATAGTATCTCCATCAATGAATCTTCTCTTACACATTCGATAATCACATCAATCACAATGGCAAAAATAAGAGGAGAGAGGACAGAACCCTGGTGTACACCCAACTTCACCGAAAAACTCGTCTGAGAGGGCAGATCCAACTGGAACTCTTGTCCTTGCACCTTCATAAAGACTCATTGTGGCTTGCACGAGTGCCTCTGGTATTTTTTTCTCATTGCCCATTCCATCACTCTTCTTGGAACTCTATTAAATCACTTTTCCATGTCCACGAAGCACATGTACAAATTCTTTTCCTTGTCCCGATATTCCTCTTGCAACCACCTCAAAATAAAAATAGCATCTGTCGTTCCCTGCCCAGGCATAAATCCACACTGCATCTCGTCCAGCTTCACCACAGATCTTATTTTATTCCCCAACACCCTTTCTACTGCCTTCATTACATGCTCCAACAGTTTTATTCCCCTATATGACCTACAATCGATTACATCACCCTTTCCCTTGAAGATGGGTATCACCACGCTCGTCTTCCATTCCTTTGGCATTCCTTTTCCATGTAACACACGTTGGCTGATTTCCTGCATTGCTTTCAATCTTGTCTCTCCACTTGCGCGTATCATTTCCACAGTGACTTCAGACAGTCCAGGAGCCTTCCCCGATTTCATTTTCTTCATGGCTTGCGTCACCTCCTCTCGAGTTACTCTCTTTAATGAACCTGCTACCACATCAGCTTCCACATTGTGATCTCAATCGTTTTCCTCGTTCATTATCACCTCCATATGTTTTTTCCAAATTCTTCCACAATCTTTCTCACTGAAACCAAGTTTTCCATCCTTTCCTTTAATACATCGTCCACCATCGACATCTTTCCCATCCCGCTTCAGAACCTTCATAAACTTACATACTTTGTTGGGACTGTTTTTTAATTTGGTCAATTTCTGTTCAGCTTTTTCATAACTTTTGCAACTATTTTCTTTGCCCGATTTTTCAATTGCTTGTACTTGAGCTTAGTTTCTTCTGATCTATTTCGGCACCAGTCCTTGTATGCGACTATTTTCTCCCCAATTACTTTCCTCACCTCTTCATTCCACCACCACGTATCTCCTCGATCCATCCTGCCTTTTGTTTTCCCACAAACTTCATTGCAAGCTTGCAGAACTCCATTGGATCCCCATAGATCAGTCACATCGTTGTGAACAAGACTTAACTCTTTTTTTAAACCTTTCTCTTGTGTCGGCATATCTTTGATCAGTTTTCTGTTTTCCTGCACACCAACCCAAACTCAATTTCAGTATCATTTCCACTTGCATTGAAAGTAACTTTTATTTCTTCCTCTTTCTTAAACCAGGTATTAGCAACACACAGGTCCCTTTCATCACAAAACTCATGTAGTCACCTTCCATCGCGATTCCTTTTCCCACGCCAAACCCTCCATGGACACTTTCAAACCCATCAATTTGTTTGCCAACGTGCCAATTAAAGTCCCCAAGACCCAATACGATTTCCTGATCACTTCTTGTGCTCCATTCATGGGCTATTTGGGAAGATGAAGACAGCCTCTACGTGGCCTTCCCTACAAGTAACTTCGACCAGAGCTAACAAGCACTAGAAGCGAAACCAATGTCTTCACCACGTCACACGACAACCGTGCCTACTCGGCCAATATCGAAGGGTTTTCTTCAGCAAAATCAGCCATCCTTGCTGAACTCTGCAAGCAACATCAATGCAATGTCCTCTGCCTACAGGAAACCCACCGAAGTGTTACACACCACAGGCCAAGAATAATAGCCGGAATGGACCTCGTCAGCGAAATCCCTCATGGGAAACATGGCAGTGCTATGTACGTAAGATCTGGATCACGCATTAACTCAGTTTCGTCCGATGATAGCAATAACACCGAATGCCTGGCTCTCCACCTCGATGGAATAGACGTAACATCTGTCTATAAGCCCCCAAATGAACCCTTCATACCAAACGATCTGATGGTGCAAAATGGCAGTACGCCTGGCTTGTTTATTGGTGATTTCAACAGCCACAGCTCAAGCTGGGGCTATAGAAACACCACTAAGGATGGAAAAGCTGTTGAAAAATGGGCTGACGATAATAACTTGCACCTCATGCATGACCCCAAGTTACCCCTTCCTTTAACAGCGGAAGATGGAAACGAGGCTCAAACCCGGACCTCATCTTTGCAAGTGACTCCATCACTATGGGCTGTGTGAAGCACATATTGGATCCAATCCCACATACTCAACATCGCCCAATCCGCCTCCGAATCAAGGCAGTTGTTACTCCAAAGGATGTCCCATATCAACGACGATACAACTTTCGAAAAGCTAACTGGAAGGGATTTACTTCAGATCTGGACTTCCACATCACCGATTTACACACGTCATCAGATAAATACCCTGACTTCATAGAAGCTGTACGAAGACCGTCAAGAAAAAAACATTCCTAGAGGCTGTAGGACACGTTACATCCCTGGTCTGAATTCAGACTCAGCAGACCTCTATGAAGACTATAAAGAAAAGTTCCAATCAGATCCTTTCTCTCACTTTACAGTTGAAGCTGGAGAAAACGTGATAGCAGCTATCGCCATCGAAAAGAGAAAAATGTGGCAAGATATGATCGAATCCACAGATCTGTCTCATAGCAGTCGTAAAGCCTGGAAAACAATTAAATTGCTGTCGGCCGACTACACTAAACCAGACCACCACTACACTGTATCTATCAATCAAATTGTTCATCAACTCCTTCTAAATGGCAAAAGCAAAAATAACATGAAAAAGCAGTCTAAACCCCGGCTGATAAGACCTCAAAATAAACGCAACCCTCGTCTAACATCTCCTTTCTCAATTGAAGAACTGAAGAAGGGCATTGAATTTCTGAAACAAGGTAAATCTGCTGGATTAGATGGAATTCGGACTGAACAAATTAAACATTTCGGTTCAATCGCTCTCGGATGGCTGCTAAAGTTTTACAACAACTGCCTCAGCTCTTACCAAATTCCTAAGCTATGGAGAAAAGCCAAAATTATTGCATTGTTGAAACCAGGAAAAGACCCAACTGACCCTAAAAGCTTTCGTCCTATATCTTTGCTGTGTCATTTGTTTAAGTTGTTTGAAAGGCTGATATTAAACCGATTGCAACCTCTCATAGAAGACCAACTCATTAATGAACAAGCAGGTTTCCGACCTGGTAAATCCTGCACAGGACAACTCTTGAATCTAACACAGCACATAGAGAATGGGTTTGAAGAGGGTTCCGTCACTGGAGCTGTCTTTGTAGATCTATCTGCAGCGTATGACACTGTCAACCATCGTTTCCTTATATCAAAGATCCTCAATATCACCGAGAACTTTCGATTCACTAAGCTGATACAATCATTGCTTAGCAATCGCCGTTTCTATGTTTATTTTTGTGGCAAAAATAGCAGATGGAGACAGCAGAAAAATGGTCTACCACAAGGGAGTGTTTTAGCCCCCATCTTGTACAACATTTATACAAATGACCAACCAATCCATCCTGGTACAAGAAGCTTCATATACGTTGACAATTCGTGTATAACAACACAACACAAACACTTTACTTCCGCGGAGAGAGTACTCAGCGATGCTCTGGATGGGCTGACAACATACTACACGGACAACCACCTGCGTGCCAACCCCAATAAAACCCAAGTCTGCGCATTCCACCTTAGATCCCGGGATGCATCACGCCAACTAAACATTTCCTGGAATGGAACTAAACTGGCACACTATCAATCCCACATACCTCGGTGTCAAATTAGATAGGTCCCTCACATACAAATCCCATATCGAAAAAGTAAGAGCTAAGGTGGCTTCTAGAAATAATATTTTGCGGAAACTCTGATTGGGGTGCCCTCCCTGACACAATACGGTCAACTGCTTTAGCCTTATGCTATTCGGTTGCAGAATATGCTTGCCCAGTGTGGGAACGCTCAGCACATGCCAAGAAAATTGACCCCATATTGAACCAAAGCTGCCGTCTGATTACAGGTTGTCTCAAACCAACCAACATCGCTGCACATTCTGTCTGGAATTGCTCCCCCCAACATCAGAAGAAGCGTGATCAGCAGAAAGGAAAGATCTTGTCAGGACATAGATTTGAGACACCCACTGTATGGCCAAACTCCAGCACACAGGCGTCTGAAGTCAAGAAAAAGTTTCCTTGCTTCAGTTGTCCCATTAGGTCATGACGATGCCGCCGCCAATGTGCGGGTTCAACTATGGCAGGAGAGACTGGCAGCCAGACCGACATTGGCCAATATGGAGCTCACACCCATGGAGAGCCTTCCTCCCGGAAAACGTGAACCGTGGAAGTATTGGCGATGCCTCAACCGCTTAAGAACTGGTATTGGCAGGTGTAACACCTTGATGAGACACTGGGGGTATTCCATGGGGAGCACAAGTTGCAAATGCGGACAGGAGCTAACGATGCAACATCTACTCGAATGCCCTGACCTAAAAGCAAGGTGCTCTGCACAGGATTTGGCCGAGTTCAACGATAGAGCAAGAGCCTGCGTGATGCTCTGGGCTACGGCCGTGTGACACACGATGAAGAAGATGGGCTATTTTGTCATAAAATCAAATTTTTTGCATCGTATCTTCCACTTTGTGGTGCATAATTACAGATTACTCTTATACTCGACCACCATCATTATCGCCATTATTCTGTCACTCTATCTACGAACTTCAACAACATTTTCACATAGCTTTTTCACCAAAATCCCAACTCCTCCGATCCTAATATCATTGCCTGACCACCACAGCTTGTATCTCCTTCCTTTGACACCCAAAAACCTGGCTCCTTTGTTCCTTCAAAGGACTTCCTGTGAACAGCAAACATCTATCTTACTCATGCCCAGTTCTTCACTCACATCAGTACCTGTACAACACAAGCTTCCTACATTTAGACTTCCCAGTGGTACTCCTGAATTTTTAACAGAAATGTCAGACCACCCAGAGATTTTTTGCACCCCCTGCCCATGTAAGGGCTGTCGGAGACTGGGGGCCATTCCTTTTTTAACACTTATCATTAGGATTTTTGGTGCATGTTTTTCTACAGGGAGCATGCCCTTGCTTACACCCAACCTACCGGATGCCTCTGCATGACAATTATGACCGGATGCCTCTGCATGACAATTAACGAGTTTGGCCAACCCGGGTTTGACTTAAGTTTTCCTTCTTGAATGATGTTGCCATTGTAGCACGTAGCTGTCCTCTGCCTGCGCCGCCAACCTGCCTGGCATGGGCATCAATGTCAGTGAGGGCCAGAACTACCAGCGGGCTGTGTTCCGGTGCCAACTGGCCCAGACCTGGGGTAAGGTGCTACCTCTCCTCCTGACATCGAGGATGCAGTTGAATGTCATACCCGGGACATAAAACAAGTAAAATTCAAACACCACAATTAGCAATCTCAATATGTTAATTGCTTTTAAATGTAATTACCAATTTTTTTATGTCAACTGGTTGGTATGTTGCTATGCAACATACGTATTTTCGTTTGTTTTGTGAATAAAGATGTTTAAATTTTTGAATGTCATAATTTTTAACTTCTAAGAGAAATATCATATACAGGCCTCGAAATTCACGGCGGACACGGCGAACATGTCCGCCGTCACAGCATGTGATGTCCGTGGGAAGTACTATCTAGATCGGTCATATTTGTCCGCCGAGAAATAACACAGGAACTAGCGATACAAATCGTCATTGCATAGCACAAACAATTGTTGTGAGAATATAATTTTCCGCGCATTCTAGCGCACATCTACAAAATGTGAATACTGTATCCCTTAGCTTCGATTCAAGCAGGAAAACTTTTGATTTTTACGTTGCTTCAACGATTGATGAGTATGACATTGATTCAGCGTAACAAAGGTGAATTCTTTGCTAAGAATTGATGGGAGTACAGGTACTTCTACACTAATCACGCGCAACTTAGTTCAAGTCTTACGTCACAATGTCTGGCTTTGATCTCCGAGTAATGTTGATAAGGCACGGTTGGTTACAAAATTTGTTGCGTTTTGATATACAGTAAGAAAGAAAAGGCAGAGGGAAAATTCACTTTTGCTCACATGACACGCAAAAATAAACCTAAAGAAAAACGCCTAGTGAAACTTTACACAGCAGAAAATACTAGCGTTAGTGTAGAAGTTTTCCGACTCGTGTCCAAAGCATTGTGACGCAAGAAGCCATATGACCTCGTTGCGTGGAAGTTAATCGGTTATGCAGCGTATTAAGCAGCTACACAGCATATACATAAGTTACATAAGTACATTGCCGCTACAATTTTTGTTACTGTTTTCTTTTAAGAAACTTATTAGCATGAATGTTTTTACTTCTGTTAAAGTAAGCCCTTTTATAATAGTAATCTCAAAAGGGTATTATAAGTTGGGCATTAGTCTGAGATATGTATGCTGCTGCTTGTCGGCTGAGATATGTATGCCTCTGCTTATCGGCTGAGATATGTATGCTGCTGCTTGTCGGCTGAGATATGTATGCTGCTGCTTGTCGGCTGAGATATGTATGCTGCTGCTTGTCGGTTGTGATATGTATGCTGCTGCTTATCGGCTGAGATATGTTTGCTGCTGCTTGTCGGCTGAGATATGTATGCTGCTGCTTGTCGACTGAGATAATATGTATGCTGCTGCTTGTCGGCTGAGATATGTATGCTGCTGCTTGTCGGCCGAGTTGTGAGAGTACATGCAAGACACTCTATGTCTATAGGAATGTCAATGTGACAGTGCTGGAGAGCATGTGTCTGTCTTAGAACACTTGTGGGCATGCCAAGCTGATTAGCCTTTTGGTGGCTCCAGCTGTATTGTGCAGGATTGCATTTACAACTGCAGTTGTCAGACATAAATTGTAGATCTTCGAAATGGAATTAGCTGAATTAACTCCAGTTTGAATATCAGCAGCTTGGCCTTTTCTTCAAAAATACTATTTCATAATGTCATCGTTGTTTTATATTTAACAATTGATCTTCATATTGAGGATTTGGTTGTAGTTTGATGAAAATATGCACCAAAATCAGTTTAACTTGCCAGGCACCACAGGTTGGTTGTTCATCAGTTCTGACTCTGTGCACTCTAAAACCTTTCCAACTCCACAGCTTTGATTGCCAATATATATATTAACTGCATTTGATGTAATTCCTCTCTGCCTGTTTTTTTTTGCATGGCATTGATCATGGTTTGTAGTAATAAAAGTATTCATTGTTTTTACTAATTTATATTTAATAAATATTTGCCGCTTGATTTTAATCTTTTGGAGATTTTTGTTTCCACATTTTATTATCTCAACTCGCATGACGTTGCTCGCTGCTCCAATTTCTAAAATAGCCTTGTGTGGTAAACCAATATTCATGTTAAAAGTTAGCTTTTGATAGGTTTTATTGAGTCACAGTAACCTTTAACATGGTAGCTTGTGGAAACATAAAAAAGTTTAAAGTCATTGGTAACATGTTGCCAGGTGCACTGATTCTGTTTGACCTTCTCTGTCATCAAAATGATCCATCGAAGCAAACAGAAACTCAATCAAATGTTTTTGATGCATCATCGCAACCATTTGGCATGCCAAACCAACCTGAAAAGTCTGAACCACTTGAGACCACTTTGACACTAGAGGGCGTCCTGGAGCAGCTACATTTGGACGGTTTTCTAACTAGCTTCAACCAGGAGCAGATTGATATGGACACACTGGTTAGTTTCACATAGTCATGTTGGCATGGAAACGTTTTTGTTAATAAATCTACACTCTACTGCAGGGGTCACCAACCCTTTTTGCATGCGGACCACTTTGGCACTAAGGAGAGCTGTGGTGGGCCACGCTAATCAAATTTTAGGTAGGTTGACTCTTATACTAGAAAAGAGCGCATTACGTACCCACGTACTCAAAGAGCGCATTACGCCTATTAAGCATTACATGTTGTTAATATTTATCTTAGAATACCGCAGCAACGAAATTAGTCGAACAACTCTACTGCCAGGCCAAGTTCCTTTAACTACACTTTTGACTTCTTTAACAATGTCTAATAAACGAAGCCACTTATTTTGCGCACTTAAACCGAAACGAGCGGTTTCATCAGAATATTCATTGCCAAGCAAGAGTGGTGTCGTCACTTCGCTTCACAAAAGATATCTTGCAATTAACAGTTTCAGTAAACAAGGAAATGTTTGGCACATCGCAATACAGGCAACAATAGTGACCTGTCAACATATCAGCAAAAAATAGGCTCCAACAACAGGGAGAAAGAAACCAGGCACCATAAAACAGACGCTTGTGGAAGCACCGAAAAAACGTTTCTATTGTAACTCATGAACAGTGTTGCCTCTAAAAAGCAATGAGTTGGTTTTTCATCCTTTTTGAGAGAGCCTATTAAACCGTCTTTCCTTGATGATATTAGACAACTGTCACTTGCGGTGCTTATCAGCATGGCAAGAATTGTCGATTAACAACATTTTGCAGTACTAAGCTAGCCTGAATATTTTCATAATACAACCAGCAAAAATCTTTAAATTAATATATATAATATTTTGCCAATTTATTGCAAATTGAGTTGGCACACCGACCTATTTTGCCAACAAAAACTTGCATAAAGGGAACACCGCTCGCAAAACACAATAACGGTGAAATGCACAGTAGTCTTTACATGACATTTACAAACTTAAAATAAGCAACCCTATGCTCACAGACAATTTCGAAATTCGAAAACAGACGTTTTAATCAACCACTGGGACAGTGTGGTTGGACATCGCATTGGAATAACTTTAAGCGACCCCCACCTAGAACTACAATCTGATTGGTCGTTTGGTGGAATAAGGACCCCACTTTTTACTTTTTTTCATTTTGACCCACGTTTCACATTAAGTACTTCCCGAACCCTTTAATATTTTGTATTGATATTGATATTCATTTCATAGAGAATCTTGTAAACAACATTTCAACCAAATTTCAGCCAAAACCAATCAAAAATGGGGTCTTGGCGAGGTTTTAAAATTTTGGAAAATCTTAGCTGAGAGCAGGAAACGGACAATTTTGGATGTATATGACCTTGGACATTTTAGAGTGACAATGTGAACGATGTTGTTTTTTCAATATTTGGCAGAAGTGCTATCACCTGTAAAAAATTTGGGTTGTTACCTAATTTGGTTTAGCAGTAATAGGGCCTCAAACATGGCCAAAAATCAAAGAAATCGTGTCCCCTTGGCAGACCCCCCCCCAAACTAAATGCTTCATAACTCTGGTGTTTTTCAATAACTTTCACTCAAATTTTGCAGGTGTTCATCATATAGGTAGAATGGGGTGACTTGGGACACGTGGGTGACTTGGGACAGAATTTACTACATCAGTTTGAGCGCCAAACACTCAGTTCAACTTCCACGCAATGCTGCAAAATTTACACCACATATGTTATGTACACATAGTTTCTGCTTAAGTGAGTTTAATATTCATATAAAAGCTAAGTTTTCCATGAATCTGTGCTAACTTTTCATTTTTTTTATTTTTTTATTTTTTTGCTTTTGAGGGTACCTGAAACAAATTTATCAAGTTTGCCATATTGCCTTGCATGAACTTGGAAAAGTGTATATTGTTTTTGTAGACTCATTCATAGCTTGTCACGCCAGTGTCGGAGCCAGGTAAGAGCATTGTTTGTGATGTTTTTGAGGTCGTTGTCATCACATGAAGGGCTAAGGGGGCAGTTGGTGAGGATGTGCTTCATTGTCTGATTGTCTAGGCCGCAATCACACATTGGGTCAGGAGTCATCTTCCATCGGAAAAGATTGCTTTTATTTCTCCCGACTCCGCAGCGGGCTCTGTTTAGGCAGCACCACTCTCTTCTCTCAAGGGTGGGAGTTTGTTGTAGACTTTCGGAAGGACTTGGGATGGCAGGATGTTGTGTCCTATCGGGCTCAGAGGTCCACATTTCTAGTCGTGCAGCTGTCGCGCTTGTGTGTTCCAATGGGCCGACTTTGATGAAGCTTTTGCGTGACTTGAGTCTTGCTGGGATAGGTTTGTGTTCATAGAGAGGGTGGCGTTGGTCGGATATTTGTTTTACTCTTTCCTTTTTTGTAGTGACTTCTCTTCGGATATGAGGTGGGGCTATAGTTGCTAAGTTATAGAGGTCGGCGATTGGTGTTGGACGGAGTGTGCCAGTTATGATTCTACATGCTTGGTTTAATTCGGAGTCAATTACTTTGGTGTGGCTTGACCTAGCCCATACTGGAGCGCAGTATTCAGCGGTCGAATAACAGAGAGCCAGTGCTGTTTGCTTCAGTGTGTGCTCATCTGCTCCCCAGTTTGAGTTTCCCAGCTTTTGCAAAAGGTTGTTGCGAGCAGATAATTTTTTCTTAAGCTTCAGTAGGTGTGTCTTATAGGATAGGGTCCTGTCTAGTGTTATGCCAAGGTATACAGGAAAGGGGGTATATTGTAAAGCAGTGTTTTCCCAATTGATGATAAGTTTTTGGCTAGCCTTATGATTGTTCAAGTGAAAGCATGTCACTTGGGTTTTGGAAGGGTTTGCATTTAGGCTCCAGTACTTGTAATATGTGGAATACTCGGAGAGTGCTCCTGTTAAGGTCTTTTCTATCACCGAGAAGTTTTTTGATTGGGTAGCTAGGCAGAGGTCGTCGGCATAAATGAAACGACGTACGTTGGGGGGGTTTTGGTTGATCATTGGTGTATATGTTAAATAAGATAGGTGCAAGGACAGAGCCTTGCGGCAGGCCATTACGTTGGGTTCTCCATCGGCTTTTTCGACCATTCATCTCAACAAAAAATCGTCTATTTGTAAGAAGTGATTGGATAGCTTGGTTGATTGTGGGGTTCTTGATGACTTGATCTAGTTTAAGAAGCAAGGCCCTATGGTTGATGGTATCATAAGCGGCAGATAGGTCTACGAAGACGGTTCCAGTGGCGAGTTTCTGTTCGAATCCATCCTCTATATATTGAGTTAGGTTTAATACTTGACCGCAACAAGAGCGCCCTGGTCGAAAACCTGCCTGGTCATGTGTAAGTTGGTCATCTACTTGCGTTGAAATCCTATTTAGTATGAGGCGTTCGTATACTTTCATGAGGATGCATAAAAGTGATATTGGTCTATAGTTCTTTGGGGAAGAGGGATCTTTTTGGGGTTTCAAAAGAGCTACTACCTTTGCTTTTCTCCAGATCTTTGGTATTGTTGCACCGGCCAGACAATTGTTGAAGAATTTTAAGAGCCAGGATTTTGCTTTCGTACCAAAATGGAGGATCTGTTCAGTAGTGATTCCATCTAGGCCTGTTGCTTTACCACTTTTCAAGTGTTTGAAGGCTACCTGAAGGTCTGCTGGTGTAAAAAATTGATCGTTGGTTTCCCTTTCTAGTAAAGTATCGTTTTTGTACCTGGTGGGTTTGTGGTATCGGTGCTTGGCTTTGGTCTTTCCATTAAGGAGCAGTTGGTGGGCGACTTGGTTTGGTGTGACTGCTGCGAGGTTATTTTGCAGTTGATTATCAGAATTTAATTTTTTTATGGTAGCCCATGCTTTCTTGCTATTGTGGCGAAGGTCAGTTGACTCTATCATTTTTCTCCAGCGCGTTTTTCTTTCTTCATCGAGTTTGTTGAGGACTGTTTCGCCAAGGTTCTGAGCTTCTTGGCTGAAAGGATCCTGGTTGTATTGGTTCAGGTATTCTTCATACACTTCTTTGCTTTCAGTTGTGAGACCAGGTATGTATTCTTTGCGGCTTCCTCTTGGTATGGTCTGTTTTGAGACCTTCCAAACCAGTTTTTGAAAAACAGCGTATGATTGGGGTGTGGGGGGTATATTGTCGATTTCTGCGTCTAGTACTTGTGTAAAGTTGTCCCAGTTAGCTTTGCGGAAATTAAACCGTGGCAGTGGTTTGGAGATTCGGGGCTGAATTACTGGGTTTATGTTGATGCATACTGGGAGGTGTTGGGACTTGGGTATGGGTTCGAGGATTGTTCTTTTATAGGAGTTGATGTATTTTGAGCTAACAAAAGCAAGGTCGGGATTATAGCCTTTCTTCCATCGGGCACTGTGGAAGGTTGGTTTGTCTTTCGGCGAGTAGAGCAATGAGAGATTATTGTTGGAGGCCCACAGTTCGACCAGTTCTCCATCTTTATTGCTGCTGCTGTATCCCCAGGCAATGTTGTGGCTGTTAAAGTCCCCTATTATGAGGCACGGTTTGCTGTTGTCGATCCAGGTGTTATTTGGCCAGGAAAAAGATTCTGTGGGGGGTTTATATATTGAGAAGATTTCCAATGAATTAGTTTTTATGTGCAAAATTTCTAAAGCACCCGTTGTTAGGTTGGCCGATCCGAGAATCGCTGACTGTATATATATATTTTTGTAGACTGTATAGTTGTGAAACCATCACTGATACTCAAAATGTTTAGAAAATCTTTTTAAGGTGCAATTTTTACCCCCAAACTTCACCCAAGTGATCATGGGGTGACTTGGGACAGCTACTCACTTTCATACTGATCACAGAATTAGTCTTAGGAGTAGCAACTCTGTTGAAATAGCAATTATTACCAAACTGAATATGAATTTCTTGAAACTCACAATTATAAATGGGAATGATTCATGAATTCTTCATGTTAAAACTGGCTGACATCATTTTGCAATTACTGCAGGTGTTCTCTTTTGATTCTAGTTGCTCGTTTCCATAATTATTCTTCTCGTTGCCGTATTTTACAAGCAGGTTTATGAAGCAAATATTGTTCTTGAACTTAAAAAGTGTGGGAGTTTGCATATTGAACTCATTGTAAAATTGTGATATTTTTTCGTTACAGTAACCTTGTAATGAATTTCAAATGCAAAAAATTGTTTTTTGTTTCACCTCTGTTGTAAATTATGATCTTTTTATGGGGTGTAGACTTGATGCAAATTAATATTTGGTGTTATTGTGATTATGACTGATTTTGTCAGAGTCTTGTTAACCTGGTTTTCTTAATCTGCAACTGCAGTGCAAAAACGAAAAAAATAGGATATTTTGTGTCATATCACAGTTCTGTGTACAGTATGTGTGTGCTTAAAATTAAAGATCATTCTTTTAATCAGTTTTTTCTGGGGTTATGAAATTTAAAAAAAAGGCATTACTGTCCCAAGCAACTCCATCCATGTAACTGTTCTAAATCTGTTGTTTTTAAATACTTTCCCAAGTCACCCCCACCCGGGGTGACTTGGAACAGGCATGTTTTTTTTTTAAAAAATCTTGGAATTGAAGAAAACATTTTTGATCCTTATTTCTTTGTACTCACTTCAATCTGACTCATAGAATGACCTATGCTGAGGCAAAGCACAAAAAGACATTGCTAGGATATTTGCAATCAAAGTTTAAAACTGTCCCAAGTAGTGAAAAGATGTGTAATACTTAAATTTAAAGAAAATTGGAGAGGTTGATTTTTTTAACTGTGTGAATTGACACGAAATGGCCTTACAAGGGTATGTTGCATGGCACAAAATTTTGTAAATCTTAGCTCACTCTCACACTAGGATAAGCTGATTTTTGATGTAATAGGCAAATAATACCCTATGAACCAGGAAAGCCTACATGACAGTTTGGTTAAAGAATTTAGTATTTTCACCAATCGAGGCAAAAGTTTGGCACAGCACTTCATGACTGACTTGTGTTGCCCCAACCAAAATAGCCATGACTGAACAAAAATAAATACCCAATAAAACTAATTTCCAAGGAAGAACTATAAGATGAGTAGTTTTGAGACAAAGTACAATAATTTTAATTTCGTTTAAACTAGAAAGTCTTGGTTTAATTAACAATTTTCATAGTGTAATGCTCTGTTTAGTCTAAACCACAAAAAAAAAGTAAGTCCAAAATATGAAGGTAAAATTTTACACCAACTTACGTTTCGCAGCCTAGACCAAGACAGCAAGCAAAAAATGCATTGCAGTTGCTGTTGTCACATCACAAAGGAACCACTAAGTGCGCTAAAGCATTTTTTTGAGTGTATTAGTTAACTTAAAGAAAAAAAGTTACGCTTGAATAAAATCAAACTGACCGGTTTGATTTGCCCCGAACTACCCTACAATGATACATTTTGTACGTCAGATGAACGTTTGAATGATTCAGAGCAAACCAAATTAAATAAAATAAACCAATTATTCGGGACTAAATAAATTTACGGCAACGTTTTAAACTGTGTAAAAATGGGCATGAAGTCCGTTCAGTGTCCATCAAGATAATGAAGATTTATAGTAAAACTTCATTGATTTTTCTATAACCATCATTACATGTCAAAAGCTTTGTAGGCCCAGTTTATTAGTACAATAAAATGCAGACGGTGGCTTTCAATACAGCTTTTAGGTGTATATTTGCTTGCATATAAATTGTATACTGCATGTACACTTAAATAAATACTTGTCTATGCATATGGTAGAACAAGTTTTCTCTTGCACAGTTGTGTTGCCTGTCTGGAAAAAATTCCCTTATATATGGAATCTTTCCTTGGAAGAAGTATTGTCGGGCATTTCATGTTAAAGCATCTCATCCTATTGCAGATTCAATTTTGAATTTATTAATGAAATAGGCTAAATAAATGTAAAAAAAAAACAACTTGATCATATGGAAATTGCCCTCTCCCCAGTCCTTTCCCAGAACGATTTAAAAATCTAAAACCAGGATATTTTTCAAACCTGACTTGATCTAAGCTAAATCAAACAAAATCACTTTTAAAATTTAAAAAAGCGAAATTACACCACGTCCCTGCAAATGTTGTGATTGTTGTTCAATTAAAGGACATTGACATTTCCTGATAATTATTTTATTGTCAATCACAGTTCATGTGTTCCGAAAGTGACTTAAAGGACATCGGCCTCCCCCTGGGCCCACGCAAAAAGATCATGGGCTTTGTGAAGGAATATAGTGAACGGGAAGGACATCGAAAGGCAGCACAGCAGACGGCCACTGACAGTGAACTGGCGACGGGTCCGGAACCAACCAGCCAGAACTGCTTAGCTGCAGAGGTATAATCAACATAATCTCAACAAAACAAGATTTGTACATTCATCCAAACTTCTGTTTTGTGCACCACCCTAAAAGCGTTCAACAGTTAAAAAATAATTCGGACTTATCCTGTTTAGGATTTCGGCTCCATCATATCCTCAGCCATGAACGTGCATGTCGACTTTCAACAGTTTGACAGTGGAACTGGCCAACCTGCAGTCTGTTACCCCAAATTGGAATTCCAGCCCCAAGCGCTCTTTGCTTTGGGTTCTCCCATAGGTAAGTCAGCAATCGTCCATAAATGCTGAAGTAGATCTATCTAGAGGGGATTTTAGTGATATTTTTGGCTAGGAAAGCACTATATCGGTGCTCTGCTGTAATACAACAATGGATTTCAGAATTATTATTGTAACTGTCTCCGCCGCCAATGTAGCCAAATCGTTTGGCAGCCGCTGGCTTCGATCAGTCTTTCAACAAGGTTGATAGGATCTCCATTCTGTTTTGTCCTTTGCGATGTTTTGCAATCGATGGAGATGTGATTTGCTGAGCAGGGATCCCAGGCCAGCTTTTCTGATGTCAGATCTCAGCAGTTGTAATAAGTTGGTACGGTGACGTCCGGTTCGGCCTTGGTACTTTTTGCTGCCAATTGTCGCAAATTCAAGGGCTTTCTGGGGAGGTGAGTCCTGGTGAAGTCTCAGAAGATGTCCAAACATGTTCCATCTCATGGTGGAGATCTTGCAAGATAATGGTTCATTGTTGCATATTTTGTAGAGGTTTTTGTTTGAGATAAGACTGTTTGGCCAAGTATGACCAGTTATGACACGTAAATGTCTTGGATGACAGGCATCCAATCTTTCAAGACTTGCTTTGGTAACAGACCAGCTATTGCAGTTGTAGATCATAATTGGGATGCAGTACGCGTTGTACAATCTTAGTCGCAACTGCAATGGGATTCTCGATCTCTTGCTCTATAGTTTCCAGTATGATGTGAAAGCGACATTGCCTAAATTGCAGCGAAATTTGACATCGACAGTGCTGCACAATGATGATCCCAAAAGTTTGTGTGTACGCCATTTTTCGTTTCCCCGAATCGGTAGGCTATCAGCGGCAGTTTCATTTGTGTCTGCAAGAAATATGTGGGTGAACTTTTTGGATTCAGCATTAAGGCCTCGTACATTCCATGTGCTGATGGTGATTTCCCATGGTATAGTGCTTGGCCTTGAGAGTGCTTGTTGAAAGTTAGACATCTTTCCGAAGGTGGGCCGAGGGTTTATCCTTTTACCACCCACTCGGTGTTTATGCGGCTGTCAGCCCGCAAGCCTAGACGATGATTAGCTTCCTGAAAAATCAGTACTGACAGGGTGAACCGCGAGAAGGGGATCGTCTTTCCCACCCTTATGACGAATTATAGCACATGACTAGGGAACTGTGTTCCGAAAGTTCGTGTAATTCGATATTGCCACAACTAACTCGCAGCATCAGGCTTAAACAGATCGTTAGAATCTACACTGTGAAGTAAGCAATGACCATGCTGCTAAAAGCGAAACTCAATCAATTGCAAAATGTCCTAAGATCTCCTATAAAATTAAAAAATCTATAATTTTCGTCCGAAACCAACACTCCAATGGTGGTTGTCGATGTGAAGTGAATGTTGAGAAAGTTTTATCAAAAGGACACTCAACAAAACAAGACAATGTGCCGATACTGTGAAGTGTACTTTCAGAAGGTCTTTCCTCTAATACCTTCACAATGCACTCCAGGCAAGAAAAGGCAACATTTATGAAAATTGTTTTTTCTTGAAGCCTACGTGATTGTTTTTTGACCTACAAGCCAAATATGGAGAGCTTTAGCTCCAAGGTATTTGATTAACCTGTACACCTGTGGAAGACCGGCCAGCTTGACTATATATTAGGGTGATTCATAAATTGAAATTTTTTTTAATTCAATGGGGCACCCTCTTGTATTGTGTCAATACCATGGTCAATACCTAAAAAAATAATCCTGTCAAATTTTTAGAGCAATCGAAAGCATTTTTAAGGTCGCTACCGACGTTGAAAGCTGCACATAATACACACATGGGTCATTCCATGTCAACTCAACAGGGTGTGCAAGCTCGATCCTCTTAGATTATCTTGAAATTCACACTAAAGTTTCATATTGATGTATAATGAACACAAAAAAAATTTCAGTTCATTATCTCAAGACGTTTAGAAGTTACAGTCCTTCAAAGTCACCAAGGTCCCTCAAAATGCGTTCGCATGTACATTTTCCTCCATGTTTGGGTCTTCATAACTTTTAATCTAAAGCATTTACAAAGCTGAAATTTGGTATTCTGATTAAGAAGCAGCCCTAGTTTTCATATCTACCACCAAAATTGCTAATTTTAAATTATTTTTAGATATAGAACCTTTCAAAAATTAAAAATTTTTATATTTGAAAAAAAATTATCAATTTTTGATGTTCGCTATCTCCCAAACCAATAGTCACAGAACTACCATTTTGCATATCATTAATCTATACTAGTTGATAATTAACCCCCATGAGACTGACACCAAACAAATGTGAAATTATTGAAGTTTGGAGGGTGCAAAGATGAAGCCCGAACCATCTTTACACCCTCCAAACTTTAATAATTTCATATTTGTTTTGTGTCAGTCTCATGGGGGTTAATTATCAACTAGTATAGATTATTGATATGCAAAATGGTAGTTCTGTGACTATTGGTTTGGGAGATAGCGGACATCAAAAATTGATAAAAAGTTTTCAAATGTAAAAAATTTCAATTTTTGAAAGGTTCTATATCCAAAACTAATTGGAAATTAGCAATTTTGGTGATAGATATGAAAACTAGGGCTGCTTCTTAATCAGAATACCAAATTTCAGCTTTGTAAATGCTTTAGATTAAAAGTTATGAAGACCCAAACATGGAGGAAAATGTACATGCGAACGCATTTTGAGGAACCTTGGTGACTTTGAAGGACTGTTATTTATAAACGTCTTGAGATAATGAGCTGAAATTTTTTTTGTGTTCATTATACATCAATATGAAACTTTAGTGTGAATTTCAAGAAAATCTAAGAGGGTCGAGCTTGCACACCCTGTTGAGTTGACATGGAATGACCCATGTGTGTATTATGTGCAGCTTTCAAAGTCGGTAGCAACCTTAAAAATGCTTTCGATCGCCCTAAAAATTTGACAGGATTATTTTTTCAGGTATTGACACGATACAAGAGGGTGCCCCATTGAATTAAAAACAATTTCAATTTATGAATCACCCTACTATATATTCATTATTCATAGCCCAGCCACCTATGGATTTGGACCAAAATTTCCAAAAAATTATACCATATGTCTTGGAATGTAATTGTTGTACTGTATTTTAAAATCAAGATTAAATTTACTTATCCCCCCTCTCTAATCGAAGATACTTAAGCTCAATCTAAGACTATAGGTTAATTCTGATGTCAACAATTTTTAGTAGTAGTTCACTCTTAATTCGGTGATGACCTTTGTTCCTCCGTCGGACTTCCTGTAAACAGCAAACACCTAAATTCCTCCTTCTCAGCTCTTCACTCACCTCAGTACCTCTACAACGCAAGCTTCCTACATTTAGACTTCCCAGTCGTACTCCTGAATTTTTAAAAGCATTGCCAGGCGACACGAAGATTGTTTGCACCCCCTGCCCATTTCAGGGCTGCCGGGACTGGGGCCATTCTTTCTTTAATATTTATCATTAGGATTTTTTGGTGCGTGTGTTTCTACACGAAGCACTTGTCTGCAACGACTCCTCCATTTCTCTCGTTGGCATCTTCAAGTTTATTTTTGTCAGGTCATCCTTCACGATGTCTTCCCATGTGTTCTTTAATCTTTCCTTTCTCATTTTTCCTGTCACTACCTTATTCACTTCTTTATGATTTTCTTATCTTTGTGATCTTGATTTTACAATTTGTATAATTATAAACAGATGAAATAAACAGATGAAACCAAGCAACAACACGGCGTTACACAAATATACTAAAAATACAAACGTTTTTGCTTATACAACATGTTAGCATTTATCAAGCAGCTGAACCCTGAATTTCCAATAAATGCACAAGAATGAACTAAACAATGCACATCAGATAGCGATTTGATTATAGGTGGGAATACACATCACGTGACAATTTAATTAAACACATTGAGCAGACAATGAGGCACCTCCTGCAAACAACTACCTGTTGAGCCGAGGATTGCAAGATTTGTTGTGCATCGCTTTGTGGATTTTAGTATAGAATTAAGTTTTTAATTTTTTAGTATAGATTTTAAAAGACTGATTTTAAAGAACAAATGATTGATTTGTTTGCATAACACAAGCTGTACAGTGTACATACATATCAGGGATGCTACATTAGTATGTCCATTGTCCAGTGTCCACGCGACATTTGGCCACGAAAATAAGGGAGTACTTGGATTTAGCTAATTTAAACCAAAAAAGTGCCATTGAAAGCCATATTCAGGGTGATCAAACCAAGTGTAGTAAATCTTCTCCAGGACTGGTGCAAGGAGAATATGGCAAGGTTTTGGCCAAAGAAATTATGGCCTCCATCCTCTCCTGATTTAAACCCAATGGACTTCGCAATATGGAGTATCTTGGAGAGTGAAGCCTGTTCTTCAAATCATTCAAGCGTTTCATCTCTGAAGGCAAAATTTTGCACTTGTTAGAAAAAAATATCATCAGACATCATTCGTGCCTCAAACAGTCGTGCACAACGGACTAAGGCGTTTGGTGAAGGCAAAGGGGGGATATGAGTACATTTTGTATATTTATACTTTTCTTTGTATTTTTATTTATATGTATAAATTTTTTCCTGTTTGGATGTACTGTTATTTCAATAAATATTTGTCTACAGTTGGTTTGATCACCCTGTAGTTGAATGCCAATCGTGCTTAACGCTCTATCTTATCCTTAATTTCTTTTAATTAATTGTTTTTTTCCGCTCTATTAGTTATTTTATTGATCGTTACTAGAAGGTACTTCAGCCACCATGAATCCATGATGTTTTAAATATCTCTGCTAATGACTTCCAGGCATGTTTCTTACCGTTCGTGGTATAACTGAGCTTGGAGAAGACTTTGCCTTGCCGACCTGCCCAAGCTTCATCAATATCTTCCACCCGGTGAGGACTACTGGATTTTCACTACTATTTCACTTACATAGACTTCGAAATAAATTTTAAGTAGCATTGACAACCAGTGTCTGATATGGTTGTTAGAAAAGTGCTTAAATTTTTCATTGGAAATGTGATACAAAACGTTGTTTGATTAAAGTATACAATACATGTAAATCAATTCCAACGCCTGTAGCAGAAACACAGGAGTTTTTTTTAACAAATTACCGTATAAAATTACATGCATTGAAGTGGCGTACCATGGCGTTGCAGAGGACTACAATTGCGAAAAGACCACAACCATGCGGTTATCAAACCAGCTTCACACCGAACCCAAATGTGAGAGTCTACATCACACCTATTTGAGAGCCACGCATGGCACTACTTCTGTTCATGCTGTTATTAAAATACTTGAGCAGAGCAAAGAAGCTTGAGCAATGGAATAAAGCTGTTAACAGCATTGACTTCTATCGCTAACAAAGTTGCATAGTAAACCAGTTTGGTTTTACCCCAATGATATGCAGGGAGTTTCAAAAAATTTGACGTGTCAATTTACTCAAAAATTTTTAATTCAAAATGACGGGTGTTAAAAACTTGTAGTTGGACTAGAAATTTCGCTAAATATATTTTTTTTCAAAAATAAATGACGTCTTGCTTGGTAAATCGTTCCTTAAAAATTCAAATATTTGACAATTTTTCAAATTTTACCGACCTCTAGAAATTTTCATTTACAACTTGTAGGTTCTGTGACGTCATAGTTTGCTTCCTTTTGAAGCTTGCTAAGGAGGTGTGAGATATCAAATGAAGTACTATGATATCATAAAGTGCAGAAATGCTAACAAAAAAACTCTCATTAACCAGCAACTTTTACCTGCGATGACTGCAATTAAAGTAGGTTAATTCGATTTAATTCAAACTTAGAATCAATTAAGCTTAGTACCGGTAGTTGTTGATTAACTAACTTTTGTAACAGAAAATACTATTGCTGTATGACAATTTTTATTTCAACGCATGCCAAACTATCAGTTAACAGTAGATGTTAATCAGAAAATATATTTCGCACTTGCTAGTGCATCTTCAGATCAGAACTGAAGATGCACTAGCAAGTGCATAATATATTTTCTGATTAACATCTACTGTTAACTGATCCCTGGTGCCTTAGCAATTGAGGTTTTAGCTTTGAGATATGGACCAGGGATCGTTGCAGAACAAGACTAGATCAGAAAGTGAGGCAGACTCCGACTCAGATCAGCAGCAGCCTAGAGCAGTTAACTACATGCCAAACTATTTTTATCATGTTACAGATTAACAATATTATAGAGCTAATTATGATATCAAAATCTTTTGTGCGATTTGATTTACTGTAATTTCAAACGGTGATTGATATGGATTTAAAGCGAAAAACCAGGAGTAGTACATTTACACATATGAACAATCTGATTGGAACTGGAAGAGAGCTGCTGCCATCTGAATTGCCTACTCTACGTGATGTGTTGAGATGTGGCCTTCTGCTCAGAGAAGAGTGTAGTGAAGATGTTAGAAACTATCCATCAACAAGCCTTGCTAAAGATATCTACTCAAAAGTGATTGACAAATGGAAGCATGCTAACTGTTGTTTCATACCCCCAGTAGTAAACTCTAGGGTAAACATTACACGGAAGATTCAAGAAAATTGGGAGCAAGCCAAAAAAATATCTTTAGGGAGAGGAAAACTACATCAGAAAGAAGCATTCATTAACAAATTGGACAAGGTGTTTGACATTCTTACTTGCAAATGCCGAATTGTGTTATGCTCTGATTATGGGTGCACTGTCAATGGTATTTGCAAAAAAAAATTTCACATACACTGCAAGTGTAACAAAGATGTGAAAATCCCTGTCAAAGAACTTGCATTTATCAAAAGTCAAAGAGAAAAAAATGGATCTTTGGGACTATATCAAATTGGCTTACCAGATTATCCAGAGCATAGCAGACTAATAAAAGAACTAAAACGACAAGAGGATAAAAATAATCTATTTAAGTTTAGCAAACAGCAAGAAATGAAGATTGAAACCACAATCTCCAGTTGAAAGTAGCACAGAAGACTTTCAAAGTGATGCATGCGTTGAAAAAGATCCAAGCTACGATATTGAAATGCAGACACCAAGAATGTCTTCATCTGCTGCTCAACAACCACAACGATCACAGTATAATCGACTAGAAATTCCTCACGTTGCTATGCAAAGGATTCAGTACGGAGTTGGCTTGCGCGCAACAGCTGCTATTACTACAGCAGCATATATTGATGCTGGTTTAGTTACTGGGAATGATCACACTTTTGTTGTGGATCATAATAAAGTCAAAAGGGCTCAAGAAAGAGTGTCCGATTTCATGAGCCGGACACCTCATGACGCATCGGCAGTTTGCTCAATTGAATGCATTTTTTATGATGGTACCGTAGACAAGATATAACAAAGATTATGTTGCATGCCGACAACTCGAATCAACAATTTCTCAGTATGATCAAAGAAGAGCATTATACGATATGCAGTGAGCCTGGTGGAAACTATGTCTGCCATTTTACCCCAGTAAAAAGTTCTACGAAAAAACATGCCGAAGTTATTGCTGATCATCTGGTTAATTTTTTGAAGGAGACTGGAAGTGACAAAACCCTGCAAGCAGTTGGTGGTGACTCTACAAATGTCAATACTGGTTGGGAGGGGGGTTCAATGCACTGGGTTGAAGTTAAGCTTGGTCGAAAACTAAACTGGTTAGTTTGTGCACTTCACACAAACGAATTGCCACTCCGGCATTTAATAACCTGCTTGGATGGAAAAACTTTATCTAACAACAAATGGGCTGGAAACCTTGGGAAAATGCTATAGAACGCAACTGACTTGGAAATACATCAATCCTTTTCCAAGATATCTATTGGAGAAGCACTTATTCAACTTGAAGATAGTGTTGTAGATAATTTTTCGACTGACCAAGCATATGGTTACAGGATGACACATGCAATCAAAACTGGAAATCTTCCCTCGGATTTGGCTCTCTTACACATTGGCCCTGTCAATCATGCTAGATGGTTGACCACAGCAAACAGATTTTGTCGAATATGGGTTTCGAAGCACAATCTAAAAGGAAAAAATCTCAAAAATTTGAAATTGATTGTTGAATATATTGTTGGTGTCTATTACCCTTGTTGGTTTCAAATTAAAGTCAAGCACAATTGGATTGAAGGACCACGGCATATTTTGTTTCAGCTTCGTCTACTTCAACAGCAAAACAAATCTGTCATACAAGCAGTTTTGCCGACAATCAAACGATCAGCGTGGTATGCATTTAGCGAGATGATAATTCAAACTATGTTGTGCTCAGAAGATATGGAAGGGAGGAAAAAGGTCTGGAAAAAATAACAGCAATAAGAGGCAGTGACAGAGTATCCAGTTTAGGTGATGAATCTGTTCGTCCTAGAAAGACTCCCACAATTAACATTAATGCAACTTCTTTGATTGAATTGATCGATTGGTCAACAGAAGTCTATGAGCCTCTTTTAACTGTTATGCTACCATTGGAAGAAATCAAAAAGTTTGTTGATACGCCAATGAAAGTCCCTGAATGGCCCTGCCACGGCCAAGCTGTAGAAAGATGTGTAAAGATGGTGACAGAAGCTGCAAGCCGAGTTTACACCCACGAAAAGAGAGATAGCTTTGTTAGAGTTCAACAAGCGAGTCGACAAATTATGAGTAAAAATGAATCGAAACAGGATTTAGCTCAAATGACAATGCCTGCAACTTTTTAAAACTATTTTTGTATTTGTGAACAGCATTTCAGACAATTTTGCAAACTGTAAATTGTTTCCTCTTATGTGCAAAGTTTGAAAAATATACACAATTTTTGGCAAATATAGGTGGTTTAGGCATTTTTTCACTAAATTTTCAAGATTTCTACTAAACAAACTTGTTTTGCTTACTTGAAAGAACAAAAATTGAACAAATAATTGTTGCTTATGTCAAAAAATATAATACAGAATAAAGTGTCAAAGAATATTTTAAACTGGGAAAGAATCAACTTAAAATAAATTTAAAAAAAATGTTTTTTTGAGAATATTTTAATTTTTTGTTAATTTACCAAGCTAAACAACTAAAACTTATTGAAAAAATTGCATATTCTATCTTACTACAAGCATACACAAGTTTTTAGACCCCAGCATCTAAAAAAAAAAAAAATAAAAAATTTATTGCTATAATTGACCCGCCCTAAATTAGTCTTGTAACTTTGCTAATTATCGTTTATACGATCTCAAATTTTAACAGTATGCACAGATACAACATAAAATTTTATCTTTTAATTTTCAGGCGTTTTTCTTTTTAGATATTTGAATGCCATACAATAGGGTAGAAAAAGCATTTTGTGTACCGAGTGTTCTAGAGAATGCTAGAACACAGTTGAATAAGACTGTGCAGCGTGCATTTGCGCAACGATTTGGAACAAAAAGGCCAGATGGAAAGCATGGCATAAAAAGTTCGAACAAGAAGGTTGCTTGTGCAGAGTAAAAGGATCTGGGTGGAAGTCAACGCCAGTAGAAAATGTAGAAGAGATTCGCAGAAAACTTGTAAACAGTCCAACAAAGTCCATAAGAAGAGCGAGTTTTGAAGTTCAAATTCCCGCACAGGCTTCGAAATTAGCGTCGGCAATCGGCAATTGCCGAGGTGATTGCGGACGCAGATGCATGAATGGCGCATTCGCGTCGGCAATCGTCGTCGGCTCCAGCTCGTGTTCGAGCATTAGTTTTGTCTTCAAATTGAATTTGGTTTTGGATGGTGATGTCGTATGTGGCTTTGGAGGCCCAGTCTATGATGGAAAAGACGTGGGCAAAAGTCACATTGTATGGAGGGTGGGGGACGTGGTAGTTTTAGCATCATAGATCCGCCGCCAATGTGTGAGACCGGGCTGGAGGCTTCCAGCTCTACCAAGCCTGCCCCGTTACCCGTAATATCATCGCCATTGGGCTTTGTTTCGGTCCTGGTCCGAATTGAGACAAAGACCATTCGCTTGTGTGGTTGTTTAAGGTGGTCGTGACTACGCGAGGGCTACGAACACACTCTTGGCCAGCTCCATGTCCACTGCGGTCCAATAAGATCGGAACGTGCAGATTCAGGGGAACCGATTGCAACGGGCTGCCGGGTGCTCTGTTCATTGAGGCCCGCCTTACAGGATGCCTACCCGTCAGACACTGCCCTCTTCCGCCAAAAAGAGATTGCCGTTGGGGACTTTTACGTGTGTCTATTAGCCCCAGGAGTTGCTAGGGATTAGCCTAGTTTTCAGCCTGGGTTCACCTCTACACCACGTTGAGGCATCTCCATAAGATGGGGGCTGAACAAAGTCAGCTCCCTAGACACTCCGATTTCGTAGAGGTATATATCAGACTAGGATGTTGATTAAATCTTACTATTGCTGGATGTTTTATTTGGGTTACTTTCTACTTCGCTGGCGCTTAGGCACGTGCCCATCTGGGAGAATTGAATCTTTTATAGAAATATTCTATTTGCATTGATTTATCGCCAGTAGACGTCAAATTATTGTAAGCATATACTCCTTATTGCGCCTCGTTTTCCGTTATCTCGTCCAGCTGATATAGCATCTGATGATACCGATTCTGACTAGTTCTTTATCAAAGTTTCAAACAGACTTTGTGTTGCTCGCAGTGTCCCAATTGTGCCAAACTTATGTTAGCTTATAGGTAAATCGAGGCAATCTTCTCGCAGAGAGCTATTAATTTGTTACTGGTACCTGGTTGAGCAATTAACGTTATTTTATGATAGTACTACGTCGCTAGATATCGAATTAATGTAAAACAAACGTAAATTTCTTATTGAGCATTGTTGTTACGCAATATAACCCGCCGGAAAATTAAATCGATTTGTGCTGACTCGAACGTTGAATCAACCCAAAATTAACTTACTTTTCCTCCCCCGTGAGTTATTTCACGTGAATTACCGTAACAGCGTGCGTATCGCGTTGCTCGCTTTATCGCTACTCTTGGTATTATTACATCACAACAAATCAAAAAACAATGCGGTCGTGATAGACTACTCTAGTATATTTATTTTCGCTTCTCGTTTTACATGTTTTGGTACAATCTTTTCGTAATAAATGTTCACAGCAATTGCCGAGACAATTTCAACTTTTGTCGTTTGGCCTCGGCAACGTTTTTGCCGAAGTAAAAATATGCTAATTTCGAAGACTGCGCAACAACAGTGTGGCGTGCTATAAAACATTGCCCTACAAGCTGCAACTCGTCCAAGCGTTAAAAGCAGACGACAAGGTAAATTGTAAGAAGTTCTGTATTGAGATGCAACAGAAACTGGAAGAAGACCAGTTCGATGAAAAATTGATGAGGCCACTTTTCAAACAAAGTGGTGAAGTGAACAGGCACAATGTTCGAATTTGGGGTGAAGAGAACCCCCATGCCACAGTGGAGCATTTGAGGGATTCTCCAAAAGTGAATGTTGCTTGTGCAATTTCCAAGAAACATGTTCATGGCTGGTTTTTCTTCGAGGCTGATGTGAATGGCGATGATTATCAGCACATGCTGGATACCTGACTTATGGATGAACTCACTGCAAATGAAGCTGAGGACTTCATTTTCAAGCAGGACGGTGCTCCACCTCACTGGAAGCTTTCGGTACGAGCTTACTTTTTTCTAGTGTCTTTGCTGACAATCAATGAGAATGCTAAAATGGCCCCCGCGCTCGCCCGACCTGACTCCCTGTGATTTCTTTATTTGGGGATATGTGAAAAGTATTTAGTGTACGTATCTTCTCTGCCCGCAAACCTAGTACAACTGAAGCAGAGAATCACTACTGCGTTGGAGACTGTTACAGAAGACATGCTGCAACGAGTTTGGGACGAACTCGATTGCCGACTTGACGTGTCCCGTGTTGCTGGCAGAGCACACATTGAAAATTTGTAAACATTTTTGAAAACGATAACACATGTGTTGTGCTATTGATAATAGCGTGCAAATGACAATTTGATTTGATAATTTGACATGAAATTTAATATGTTTACCCTTGTACTTGTCAAGTTTCATTGGCTTGGAGTACATACTTTTTGAGATATTTAAGTCTCAAATGATGTCAAATTTTTTGAAACACCTTGTATACAGAGCAACATCTACAACCTACTTTGGTGTTCAGCGCACTTTCTTTGTTGATAACGCTGACTTCTTTACTCATGCGAAAAAGAGTCAAATAATAGGTACGATATACAATGTAAGGGACCATTGATGCATGTGAAAGTGAAGCTTATTGTAGTATCGAACCATGCTGTAACAGATCGTTGTAATTGCGTAAACCTGAGCTACTCAGCTTGATAAGGTTGCTCACCTCATCAAAGTTGTTAGGTATGAGGTTGTACAACATTATTGACCCTGTTTATTTTAGTTTGATCCGGTCGCTTACCGAGTTGAACCGCTCATCAATCCGGACATTATGCTTAAACCTGTTCTGGTGCCACATTACAAAGGAAGGAAGAGGCTGCATTTGGGTGAGTGATTGCAAGGATCTTCCCACTAACATCTTAAAATGAGTTAAAATGACTGCAATGAACGTGATATTGACATTGCAGAGTTGAAAGAAAGCCTTGGCAGAATGGGTCAGGAACTGAAGCATGGGATCATGAAGTCGGTTAGGTTGGCCATTGGAAGCATGCAGAGGTTCGCGCAATCGCATTGGAATCAAACCCAGCAAACCACTGAAGCAGCGGTAAGCACGCTGAATGTTACTGAATTGCTTCATTGACTTGACTTTGTTTGCCAGTAATTTTTGTTTTTACACTGAAACATCGTTGGTCGGTTCCAAATCGTTGAAAATCGTATCTGGGCTGTCAGACTTTTCTCGTTGTTTTTTAGTTTTTGCATCTTTGCAACAATAACACGTTTAATAAAAAAAAACATCTTTATCATCATTTTCAGCCTGTGGTAGCCCACTGCTGAGCGAAGGCCTTCCTTTTGCTTGCCAATCTAGTCGATCGTGTGTTTTTATGCACCAGATTATTGTTCCGTTATCTTTGTCAATTTCGTCTCTTCATCTCATTTTTGGCTTTTCTCGTTTGTTTTCCCAGGGTGTCCACGTTGAAATAAAAATTGCAGCATAGAAACAATAAATTGAAATGGATAACTGTCAGTTGCTTACATCAACCTCAATATAACATTTGTTTTCATGCGTAATACTTAACCGAACACTTAGCAGTATAACCGATGTTTCAAGAAGTGCCATCGGTTTCTGGCGTATTAGCGCTTGGGACAGGACAGTTGCCCTGATGGAGGACATGCCACCTAATCACATCTGTTTCACACCATCCAGTTCTTCGCACCACCAATGCATGCCACAGACCTTTACCTTTGTGGAAAGAAAACAACCAAACCAGCAAGCGCCAAGGAAATACAGTACCTTGTGTAGAAAGGAGCATTCTTGTTAGCAATCAGTACAAGGCTGACTAGTGACTACTTACTAGCACAGCGAGCAATTGCGATTCGATAACCACAACGGTGTAGCATCCACCCTAGCATTTAAGCAATTGCACCAAAAAGCGATTAAGACCATCCAATCAACTATGTGATGTGCATGAATTAGTGGTGCGATACTGAGAAGCCCTGCCAAATGGGCGAAACATAGTGTCTATCGCTGTAAATTATTACCACATAATAAAATTTGGGCATGATAAAATCCCTCCGACTCCACAACCCTGGTTAGGAAAGGCACTAGCTATAAAATTCTGCCTTAAACATGAATGGTAGTGCCACGTTTGAACAGCACGGATCAGAGGGGGCCACCTCTGGACCCTCGAAGGTCGATCTGGAGGGCATATCGGCAGCCCCGGACTGGTGTAACAGGGGCGATCAGGGGTTCATCCCAGCAGCCTCAGACTGGGTTGCGACTTGCAAACAGAGGAAGAATGACAGAAAAGAGAGAAGCCAAACTGCGTATTGGAACTTTAAATGTCGGAACCATACACAAGCGAGATTGTGGAGGCATTGGCATCTGTTGTATTTAGGAGACTTCATGGAGAGGAAAATCTGCGACATGAGCTTGAAGAAAAGAAGAAAATTCCGAAATACTGTCGTGGATGTTTCCACGGTTCCTACAACAGCGATTACAATCCACTGGTTGCCAAGTTTAGACTCCGACTGCATCAAGTTAAAAAGAAATAAAACATTGATTGGAATTTCTATAAGAATGCATATAAAAAAAAGTTCAGTATAACCGTTAGTGCGCAGTCAAACTCAATTTCTAATTGTCTCTTCTTCTTTATCTATTGCAGATGTAATTATCACGCTATTCCTGATCAGGACACAACGATGTGTTGAAAACGTTTGAAAAACTTTGTACTCGTTTGTTTATATTATGTTCATATATTCTTTTATGTAAACAACATAACATATTTTTAGTTAACCCTTTAACGTTACTCAGTGTAATATGTCAGAGTAAGTAAAATATCACATCCAAAGGTAAACGACTCTACGAATATGCCTTGGGAGGTAAGAAGGAAAAATCATGAAATAATTCCACGCAAAGCTGAAAGTTTATCAATAATTTTATTGAAGATGCTCAAGAGGAGTTTTTACCTTGAAGTTCATCATCATCATCATAATCCATCGTCGGTTTGTTCCCCACTAGTGGGGGTGGCCGATTGTTTCCGCGCAGCAATTGTTTTAATCCCTTTTCTCCATTTCACCCTGTCCCTTGCATCTTCCTCCTTCAGTCCGACTTTTTTAAATTCATCCTTCACTTGTTGTTTCCACGTTCTTCTTGGACGACCGCGTTTCCTCTTCCCATCCACCTTTAGATCTAGTGCCTTTCTAAGAAAACTTCCTTCCTCCCTCCTTATCACATGTCCATACCATCTTACTCCATTTGCCCTTGCCAGTTGGTCTATGGTCTCTCTCATCTCTAGCATATCCAACAATTCTTCAGTCCTTTTTTCCCTTCTCGTTTTCACCCCACACATTGCTCTCACCATTGACCTTTCCGTTCTTCTCAGGATTGCCAGTTCACTCTCTCTCAATATCCATGTCTCACTACCATATAGCATTGCAGGCCGCACACAGCTCCGATATACTTTCCCTTTCATCCTTAGTGAGAATTTTCTGCCATACAACATTTCCCCACATTCCTGGAGTTAACCCAACAATCAAGTAAAACTTCAAACATTTAGTTATTCAACATCAACTGTCGATTTCCTCACTTATCTCAACTCAGGATATTCAAATACCAACGGTGCTCAGACCCACACATTTGTGAAGCTACATATTCTACAGAAGTTGCGGTCAATGCCAAGAACAAGTTGAGAGTTGAGGATCTAAGTTTTGCTGCACAATTTCTGTGGCCAACTCTCATTAAAATTTTAGTTTTTTGAAGCAATTTCAAGTATCTCAGTAATATGAAGCCAACCGTCATGATTAACAAATCAACAAAAGCAAAATTGCTTCTAATGTTACACTTGTTCACAATTAGGGGCACGCAAAGCATGTGATCATTGCTGAGGCTTGTCAGGAAAACGGTTAAGAACTACTGACCTAAAATATGCTGACGACACCGTCTTGATTGCTGACTCAGACTTAAAAATACAGAACGTACTGGATATTGAGTGTGTGAAAAGCAGGATTTTGGCATGGAACTAAATAAAAAGAAAACAGTAACAATGGTTATAACAAAGAAAAAAAGAATCCGAAACTCTATTTGTAATATATCAGTCAATGGAACAATTCTTAACAGTCCAAAAATTCTAAGACGCTGAAACTGTGGTGAATGGGGATGCAAAGGACTGGAAATAGGACTCAGCGTAAGAACAGCTCAAGGTTCGTGATGTTCTTTTAAATATCTTATGCGCGTCATTAGGTGGAGGAAGAGGTTCACAACATGACCGAACAACTGATGGGGAATCACCATTCATCTAACGAGGGCGATGATACAGGTTGGTTGGTTTCGATGAAATATGAAGATATGTTGTCCGGAGTTGTGGCAGGTTTGGTGAAATAGATTGACCCTTCTAGACCGGTAGATGGGTGTTTGACAACGCTCTAGTTCATAGTAGATTATAGAGGTCTCGCCCCGACCATATTTGATAAAGTCATCGAACAAAAATGGAAAACGCCGTACTCGAGTGAAACTCCCAAACTCAGTTGGTGAAACTCGAGCATGGCGTCCTCCATTGCTGTCCAATCCGGCCTCAGTGACCTCAAATTCTCACCTCCTTGATTTGTTTATATTTGATATAAAGTAAATTTTTACTTCACAGCGTCCATTACGTCGGAAGTGGAAGATGTGGACCTAGGAAAGTTGAACGAAGGAAAGCGGATTGACTACGTCCTCCAGGAGAGGCCACTAGAGAGCTTCAACGATTACTTGTTCGCTTTCCAGAGCCACTTATGTTATTGGTGGGTGTGCCTCCACTCGGTGTGGTCATGAACTAAGGATTTTTTAGTTACGGGATCGGACATTCTTAATTCGGAACCATTAGCTGATTTATGGGGTACTTGCCCCCAAAGATGAATAAAAAGTTTCCCTTTTTTGCAAAATGCTAACATCGGACAAGGGTGGGGCGAATTTGGGACAGTAATGGGCGAATTTGTAAATTGTGGATGGATAAACGCAATAGGAGAGAATTTGACTGCTAAATTTTTCTCCGAGAAACGCCTTTTCACGTTTTCGTTTTTAGAGCCCAAATTAAGATAGTTCTTTTGTACTTCGCTCAGACAAGGTTAATATTAAATTTGCCAGTTCAGTTAAATTGGATTAAATTTTCTTTGAGAAGTTAATGAGTCATTTGATATAATATCTGAAAATACTCCAGAATTGTATGAAAGTTAACATAAATTTACAAACGTTAGGTTCATCTAGCATCATTATTGCAAAATTAGACAATTTTATCGGCACCTTTGCCGGAAAGCAAATAGCATCTGGTAACACTACTCAACAATCTCCCATAATGTTTTCAGCAAGACAGGGCTGCCAGCTCCGTGGTTTCCCACGGAATTGGGCTGGTTGTGTTTCTGAGTCGCTGGGAAATTTGAGCAGTTGCTGGTTATGGACTGGTTTACTTGTTTGGTTTCTTTTTATTTTGAACCGACTTTCATGGAATTCATGCAATTTCTACTTATTTTTTGTTTTGTTTTTTTATGAGTTATTTTGCTCATCATTTCCAATTTTGGACTAGTTTGGGGTAGGGTTTGTTTCAACTTGTAACGATTAAGCTCTATTTGTGCTGGTAGTAGCAAATCACCAGACTTTTGCTACACACTTTCGACCCCCTTTCTGCACACTGGTGTGCCGCAGCACATAGAGAAGCTCTGGCCTACCCAAGGGTGTGCAACCTGCGGCCCGGGTGTGCAAACTTTTATCCCCTCTCATGTTTGTTCGTGAAACTTTTTCTCTTTACTCACATTTGCAAGACTGTATACAGGTCAGAATAAAAAGTACACAAGTCACATTATGGCCAAAACTTAGGTATCGCTTATTTTGGAATTTCTTTGCAGTCCCAAGTCACCTACCAACATTTGTACTGAAATACCAAAGTCTCTCGATGGCCAACAGGCATTTTTCGAAATCACTGATTTTTTGCACTAAAAGTACTTAAGTCCTTTAAACAACTAATCAAATGGCTGGTTAACCCCACGTGACATTTAATGCCGGTTTGTATCAATGTTGCCAGCTACATAATACTTTCTCTAAACTAGACAACTTTAAGGTTGTTGTGGACAAAAACATCATCGAGAAATCTTTGAAGTGCTGTCAAGAAATGGTAGTCATTAGGCTACTTGTTTATTATCGTTTCATATTTTGTCACGCCACCGAGTGTACAGCCTACAAAAGATTATCAACAGATATAGAGAACCTAAATAAAGAGTAAGTATCGAAGCAACTTCATGAGCTTGTACTCGGTTTGTTCGGTACTTGCTGCAGCATACCACGCATGTGTCCAGTAAAACCAGTGTTACCACGTGTTTTTTAATTTATTTACTTGCCAAAAAACAGTCTTTAATACAAGTTATAGTATCCTCACTGCAAGTGGTGGCTTTATGACACTAAATGTTATCAAAAATCATGTAAGTACAATGCAAAAGAATAACCTACACGTTTCTTTTTTAGAAAAAATCACACGCAAAAAATACTTAAGTCCAAATCGTGTTCGTTAAATTTCTCAAACACAGCAATAAGCCAGAGACGGGTACTAAGGATGCTTAATCGTCATGATGCAACTTACTGAAATATGCCACAAACAGCAAAACTTGCTTCTGCTGATTTCAGGAAACATAAAAAAACTGCAAGTGCCGATATCTCAAAATCGACATTCTGTGACCAGTACTTTGTCGTTCTTACCTCTTCAAAGACTTGTAAAAGCTTACATATAAAAATGAGATTCAAACCACTTTCAAACGCAGAGACGCTGAACTGCATTCGTGAGAAGAGAGAATTAGCAGATTACCAAATTCAAAATCCGTTGAATGAATTTTTGAACTGCTTCAAAGACTTCAAATCTCACTAACCAAGTATTTTCCTTGCCCTTTCACACGGACTTTGACAAAGCACCAACCGGCTGATATTCAAATGGAACTGATTGAATTCCACATCTTAGGAAATTCGTAGTTTCAAAAATGGCATTGTGTTGGTTGAACGTGTATGAGCAAATTTTCCAAACTAGGATTTATCCCTTCATCCACCAGTAACCTGCTGACTATGATGAACAGTTGATTGAATAGACCTTGGATTGTCAGCACCCTTCATCATCTTTATACAAATTCGGTTTTGTCTCTACTAGTAGAATGGATGATTCTTCCCTTGCAGCGATTTTAATCAGTGAATCAGGACTGCGAGTCAGCTTCAAAGTTCACATTAAATCGATTTTGAAAACTTTTATGTTGATTTCAATCAACTAAATGTTTTTCTTTTCGTGGTAGGCATAGTAGATGAGCTATGCAAGTATGGACCGCGGTCTAATCCGGATACGCGTATTTGACCCGACAGCATGAAAGGTTGCACGCCACTGGTCTAACCTATGAATGGTCTACTGACATGAAAGTCTGCGACAACAACCCAGGATTTTGTGTTGTTATCAGCCTTACTAAAATGATATACGTTCTTCTGGTGCAAATTAAGCTAAACTATCACAAGATGTATAAGGTGATACTCTGCTTTTATTCCGACGTTTCGTCCATCAGACACGATTGACTTCTTCAAGGGAACTGGATAAGGCAATGACTACCATGTTGCTGTAAATCAACTAAGCATGCAAAATGAAATTCATTAATTCAACTTCCAAACAAAAATTTTGAAATGAGAAAAAGGGAGTTTGAATGTTATCAATCAACCAGAAACTTAACTATCAGCAGAGAAGAGTCGCAGTTCGCGTATTTATAATCTGTAGGTCGTTGCAGCAACCACGTGCAGTGGCGCCTGCAGAGGGAGGCAGGCGGGGTAGCTGCCCCGCCAATGTTTTGGGCATCATCTTTTTAATTTTTTTTTTATTATTACATATTGTTATTATTTTTTTAATATTTGGATCCCAACCTGAAGTCAACTCAAGTTGCAAGGGGGGTAAAAGTTTCCTCTTTTATTTTAAACTTGCTCTTCTTGCTGCTGTTATTATTACGATTTTGTGATTCTATTCACGTACTTCACCTGCTGCCTGTCATGTAACAATTGTTACCGGCTGTTCAGCAGATTGGCTCTTGCTTGGTTCTTGAGTGGTGGCAGTGCATACAGCAGTGGGTCACTCAATGTTTAAAGGATATAATGTAGATTTAACTCAACGAAGTCTACTAAAGTAATACAGTAAGTATTAAGTAACCAGTGGTTTGATGACTATCTCTGGCTGGAGTATTCAGAAGCTAAGGATGCCACATTTTGCTTTCCCTGTCGAGTTTTCAACAGCTTGGTATGTTATAGTCCTGTTAATATTAAAGTTTATTCTATTAAACTGCAATTATGCTCCACCGATGTTAAATGATTTTTTATTCTTAATGTTTCTTTATCCTATCCACGAAGATTTCATGCGCAATATAATGACGATAATATTTAAAACACAAAATGAGCGAACAATTCTATTACATACATCACATATTAAGATGCAAAAAATGCAGTATAACGAAATAATGCAACTAAAGTCAACATGTTTCTACGTTTATTAGACGTTAAAATACGTTTCACTTGTAAAATTCTTCTCTCATACTTTTATTTTTGAGAATATTGCGTTGCTTATTGCCTTTGAATTGGAAGTCGGCTGCATAGCCGAGTGGTGAGAGCCTTGGAAATGCAATCGAAAGGGCGCCGGTTCGACACCGCTCAAGAGCATGCGGCTGTGTCTCTGTCAGGACACTTAAAGGCATGCCTGAAGGTGGACACGAAGATTGGCTTCTTTGCCTTCCCGTCTACTTAATCTAAATCTTCAACCACCAGGTGTAAGCCTGGATAGGACAAAAAAAAAACTCAATTTCACAACGTCATAGGCTACGCAATACGCGTGTGACCTCTGCGTTTGATATATCTACTATGTTTTGACATCTGTATTTTCCAAGCATGGAAAAACGTTTTCACAGCGTTTCAGTACAGTATTTGATAATTTCTTTGTCAACTAACAGACTAGTCAAAATCATGAGGCATATTTAACTGACTGTTGGATAAGCCGAAAGTGCATTTGTAAAAAATGGTTTTTCAATGTGGAAAAAAGCTACGCAAAATTTCGCTAGCCATGGCAGTTGCAAGTCCCATACGGCATCAAACTGTGATTTATTTTGAATTTTATTTGTTTCAACAGATCAGACATGTCAAAATGTGGGTCTTTTGATAGGCTATATTGCAGTAGACAATAGCAGTAGAAAACAAGAGAAATTGAATAACATATCACTGTTTTGCACCAGTGGCGTAGCCAAGGGAGGGGGGTTTGGGGGTTTCAACCTTTCAAATTGAATTTACGGATGTTAATGCATTGTTTGCAAGAAAAGCTTTAGCCTATGAAGTAATTTCACGTCAAACTGTGCAAGGATGCAAGCCATCTGTAACTGCTGAGATCGCTTGTTCGATCTAGATTAACGTCTAAACAGCTATTCGTTATACAAAAATTGAATATATCAAAAATAAAGTAACTTCATTGTCTCAAATCTTTTTGTATGATAACCTATGATAGAGGATGTATGATAACATATGATAACCTATTTTTGTATGATAACCATCAAGATGTATGACGTCTATGACGTTACATTTTCTAAACTTTGGGTTGGCTTTAAAGCATAAAAGTTAGTGACTTACCGGAATAAGATTGCTTTTTGGATCAACCAAGGAGAAAATTGATAAATAATGAAACTGTAATAATCTTGCAAAAAAAAGCAATCAACCTATGTCTCTAAAACAAAGTTTGCCTAATTTTAAACGAAACTCCATTAAAAGAGCGAGTTTTGCCAATACCAAACATTCAAACATCTCAGCCAGGAATTAGCAACAAGAAAACGTAGAGAGTTAGCTTTATTTCCGAAAAATGCCTAAAAAAACATGATCTTATCCTTTTGCTATGCCACCGGACAGCACCATTTTACAGAAATATTCATACCCACATTTTGTTGAAAATGCTCCCAGAATGCACTAAACTGAAAGTAATTTTTCAAATTTTTCTGGGGGAGGCACCCCAGACGCCCGCCGCTAAGTGTCGCTTTCGGCGAGCACGCCATCAGGCTGCGCCCGTCCGCCGTCAACACCCCCATTTCAAATTTCCTGACTACGTTACTGCCTTGCACTGTCAATATTTTGCCCCCCCCTCCCCCCCTTGTTGAAGGTCTGGTGGTGCCACTGACCACGTGATATTGTAAGTGTGCTTTTCGAAACTTTCTGATATGAAGTATATTAAACGATCGATTCGTTGGACTCAGATTGGCGTGTTGGCTTGGTCGATAGAGTTTGAGAGGTACTCGATGCCGTGGGTTCGATTCCCACCACTGCCATTTTTTCTAATTACCAAACAAATTTCACAGCAAGAACCAATTCTCTGAGTGCTAGAAGAGTCACAATGACTGCACTCAGCTGGTTCAAAGGAAAAATTGTCATACCGGTCAAAACACTCCATCTGCTGCAGTGGCCTGCACGTTACAAATACGCTGACGGTATGAGTCATGAAGAATTAAAATCTATACGCGACACTGCATAGTTTACAATCAGTAAATACTTAGTACTTACAATAGTTTAGCAATAGTTTACATCAAAATAAAAGCAGATTTTAACCTTACACATCATGCGATAGTTCAGCTTGGTTTGCATCAGGAGAACGTATCATGTTATTTCACTAAATGCCCGATGAACAGCCTCGTTCAGTTATCAGCCTTACTTGTTACGTGTGGCCGTTGTCTGTTTACAATCCGCCATGCCTGCCGCAACCATCACATTTACTCGGTATGGTTAAGGCAAGACACAAAAAAGTCATAGGACAAAGTGAACCGGCGTCCCAGTGCGTACATAATTAATAGGGTGGGTCGCGAAATGGACTTTTTTACCAATTCGAAAACCTCAAAAGGATATGTGAAAATAGGCCCGAAAAAATACTCCATGCCAAATCTGAGCTGATTTTGGCCAGAAATAGCTTGCGAAAATGCATTTGAAATTTTCGAAAATTCAGACTTTTGGGCGAAAATGGCATTTATCGTTTTTTATCCAGAACTTAAAAACAATTATTCTGTGATCCAATTTTGGTGAAATGCACCTCCTTATACATTGTAGGTACCACTATAACCTTTTAAAGGTCACAATTCACCTCATGATTATGTCAAAAACTACTTTTAAATGTGAAAAAATTGCTAAATTATGCAATGTTGCATAATCCAAGGATGTAGATCCGCAGCTGCACATTGCAGCACATTTGCCAGTGACATTCAGGGATACTCTACTAATACTGATGATACCGATGACTCGTCGTCAATTGTTTCCTTTGTTACATCTTTATTTGGGGATGTTGTTGCTGATGTGCCAGAACTGAAAATGCCGAAAACGTATCAAGTTCTCGATTGGCTTGGACAAAAGAAGATTTTTGAAAATACTGTACGCGAAAGTGAAAGGTGTGGTGTGTCCATTTGAGCAACAGCAGCAATATGTACCGCTCTCTTAGTTAGTCTCGGCATCGTAACGGAAGATGCTGCTTCACAAATAATTGATAATAAAATCCAAAGAGATAAGGAATATCTTAGAAATGAAAATGTGAATTGCAATTCCATCGCAGTGTGCCCGGCTTTGATCCAGGGTGTGTTTTTTGATGGCCGTAAAGATCAAACACTTGTTCCACAACCAGGAAGCAGCGACAAGCACCTGGCCAAAGAGGAACATTATTCTGTAGTGAAACAGCCTGGTGTGTGGTGACAGGTATCTAACTCACTTCACCCTTCAAAGCGGACAGAGTAAGGACATTCAGCAATCCTTTTTGGGCTGCCCTAAAAGAAAAAAAAATTTGCTCACCAGTTTGAAGTTCATCGGATGTGACTGAACAAATGTAAACATTGGAATGCATGGCGGGGTTATCGCATCATTAGAAAAGCATTTGGACCATCAGCTTGTCTGGCTGATACAGTATGAATGCTGCACACCAATGAGTTGCCATTCCGGCATCTTCTTATCAAACTTGATGTAGATACTACCGGTGATAGGTGATTCAAGGGACCTATTAGGCTGCTTTGTATGTCTGCTGAATACCCACCTATCGATATCAATTTCCAACCGATCGAAAATGCCCCACCTATCCGAGAACTACATCAAGAGATTGTCCATGATTTATCGGATGATTAACGGTATCTGTATGATGTTTGTGCATCTATTCGAAATGGATCTGTACCAGCCGGACTCGACAGCATCAAGATCGGCCCCTTAAACCATGTTCGATGGTGGACTTTGGCCTCCGGAGTTTGCCGGTTGTACGTTAGTGAACATGGTCTTGTTGGTAATGTGAAGGCCAACCTTGAAGCACTCACATATTTCATTGTTGCAAACTTTGCTCCATTATTGTTTGACATTAAGTGCGAACCCTTGCACAAAGATGCTCCAGCCCACATCTTTCAAGCAATCCAACTGTTTAAGTTGCTTCCCAAGGCTTCACAAGACATAGTTAGGTCATACCTGGAAAGAAACGCCTACTCTGCTCAATGCTCATAATGAGAATTAGATCTTGGCCATGGTTGCAGATCCAGACCCAAGCATGAAAGGCGGTGGAAATCATCAGGAATATCCGTGGAGATTCTACCTTTGGAGATGATCAAGTGAGGCAATTCTGTGTACCGAAACTCAACTTTGATGCCAAAGATTACTCGGACTTAATTGACTGGTCTCAACCGCACTATACGGAACCACTGGTGACAGCAGATATGGGTCACTTTTCTATTCAAACAATACGCAAACAAATATTGTTTTTTGGGGAATTTGACAATCATACTCAGTCCGTCGAGCGAGCCGTCAAACTGGTGACCGAATCCAGCAAACTTGCATTGGGACAACATCGTAGGGAGGGCCAAATTCTGTCGAAGCTTAATTCAAGAGCCATTCATCCAACATCTGATTCGAAAAAGGATTTCATTTGTGCACCAAAGTGGCAGTTATGATGGAGCAACCATTGATGAATGAATTGACTGACTGCAGCTGAACTGCTTTCACAGATGTTTTTGCATAATTTGTTTCTATGTAATTCAGCTTGAATGCTACGAAACTTCAAACAATATTGAGAAAATGCTTTAAATGTGTGCTGCAATAAAGCATTTTATCAATTACTTTTACCCTATATACAACTAGAAACACTATTATACAGTATAATACACTGCAGTATACAACACACATTATTTCAATTGTATTCGACATCATGTTCGGCAATTGCCAACATCATCATTTGACGTTTTTTTCACATTTTCAAGCAGGGAGTTTTGAGACATAATCCTAGTTTAATTGACCTTTAAAGGAGTACAATGCCATCTAAATTGTATAAGGGCATGCATTTCATCAATGTAATGTGACAGAATATTTTTTTTCAAGTTCTGAAAAAAACAGGTAAATGGCATTTTTGCCGAAAAATCAGGATTTTTGGGAAATTTCAAATGCATTTTCGCAAGCTATTCCTAGACCAAATGAGCTCAGATTTGGCATGGAGTGTTTTTTGGGGCCTATTTTCAAATAACCATTTGAGGTTTTCGATTTGGTGAAAAAGTCCGTTTCGCGACCCACCCTAATAATTAACCAACCTTTTTTCGACAATGTGGAGGAACGATATGCCTGGCATCAGCACAAGACTGAGTGTTCATTTTGAAATCATAGTTTTCATGTCATTCTCATGAACATAAGCAATGAAAGCATTCAAACACGATTTATTGTCATTCGAAAATGATTTCTTGATATTTTTTTGTTTAAGCTGATGAGTATTGTTTCCTACAGGAACAGTGAAGATACTGTCCTCCTCATGATGAAGGAAATTTATTCGTCCATGGATGTGCTATCTGATCGCCAAATTGCCAAGCTTCAACACCCTACGACTTCCCGATCTGAATACCCACTCTCCAGCACGCTAAAACCTAAATAAAACAAGTTGATAATCATTAAAATTAAAATCATCATCATTCTAATCATCTCCTGTAGACGAATCTTGGAGGTTCAGTGTTATTGACCTCATAGTCATATCTGGTTGAAGCAGCGTGAAATTGTTTTGTGTTTGTCTCGTAATACTTGTGCTTGCTACGGTCGGGCAGATATGTGGCAATATGTGGTTTCATTTGGTGCACCCCGTATTGCTCGCACTATGCATATCACGTCATTTCTGCAACAGTTCGACTTGCTATAACCAACGACGTACTCCAAAGCTCACAAGAGGTGAGCCGATATGTTTCACAAAACATCTCATCGAATACAGCAACATTTGCGGGATGCTAAGTATCTTTGTTTTGTTGAATCATAGACAAACAAGTTTACCATGTTGTATTACAAAGAAATATAACATAATTAAATAAAAATCAACTCACACGTTTTCGACACGTACGTGTGTCTTCATCAGGAATTACTTAAATCTGCAATATGCATAAAATGAAAATTATGAGATACATCTGACTATGCACCATAACTGCAACGACACTCCGGACTGAAAAGCACAAACTGAACAAGTGATACAAGAATGATTACGAGTAAATTATGCGGTGATGATTTTAAATTGGTCGATCGAGACATTGTCAGTGCACGTTACACAAGAGACGATGTGCTCTTTAATTGCACTTTTGGTTGCTAGGTTTGGGTTTAAGTGCCCCCCGGCCCTTGTCAACAAATGTCTGGTTGACATGTCTGGTTTGCGTCACGCAAACAACTAAGCTTATGCACAACATTCGAAGAAAGAGCAAAGGGAGTAGGCGACTTCAGTTGAAAACATTGGTGCACTTTAAATATTTTATATACAGGATGAATGTCACATGAAAATTTTTTTATAAGTTTATCTAGATTTTTTTCCTAAAAAGGGTTTGCTAATAAAATAACTAAAATCTGCTTCTTCTGGCGTGTCCTTTGGTTTATCAGCCATGAAGGTGTTTAAGATTTCATTGAAAAAAAAAAGAGAATATCCATTTAAATAAAACACGTTTTTCAATTTCTTGATTTCCTTTTAAACAACTGATCATCAGAACACACCAAACGAGCACGAGATAACAGACACAAGATTAAACCAGATTTCCATTTGTTAAGACACAGAGCGTTATAATTTAAAAGCAAGCCAGTGTTGGTAGGTTTTCGCCTAATTCAGTTGTTAAAAGAATTGTGTTTAATTTCAATGTCAACATTAGAAAAGCGATGGTAGCATTGGATTTTTCAAGCGTAAATTCGATATTTTTATGTTGCGAGTTTAAAAGGTTTAAAATTTTTAAGCACGATTCATCATCATCAAAAATGGAAAAAAGTTCATCTAAAGCAAACTTTTTTGCTCGCGACCCCTTTTAATCTCCTAAAATGTTTCGCGACCCCTTACGATTAAAACGACAAACAGTGCGAAATATACATTTGTGATATTTATTGAAAACTTAAATCTAACGAAAACCAAAAACAATTTACCGTTCTCAGTTCTGTTTGTTTTTATTTATTTCTTACCGTAACAACGAAGCTTATGGGCAGCCTACTGGAAACAAAACAAAAAGCAAACACATTTATTCAGTGTGAACAAAGCAAGTCCAGCCGTGGCTCAGCGTTTGTTAATACAGGTCTCAAGGGGGTTTCAATGTTGTTTAGGCTGGAACGTAGGCGAAGTGAGAACATTTCAGATAAATCGTTTTGAAATTTTTGTTTCAAGATGCCTATAAATATACGGGCAGCCTATTGAGTGCGCGACTTTTAATAAAGTTAATAACTGTCACAGCGTTTCGCACAGAAGTGTTAAAATGCAGTACCTTGTGCAAATTGGTATAGTTTCTGCGACCCCTGAAGTTCGTTGCGCGACCCCCAGTTTGGGAAGCCCTGATCTAAAGCAATCTCAAAAAATTCAAATATTTTGGTTTCGATGTGTGCCAAGAAGAAATTGGTCAGTGTTGGGCTCAATGGGGAACCCATGGTGACGCCACTTGTCTGTTGAAACAAGCTACTGTATTGTTCTACAAGAACTCTTGTCTCAACCGGCAGTTATTCGCCTGTGGCTCATCATTCCTTTTGTGTGTGTTCTAATTGTTTGTCACATGCCTGTACTTTACACGTCATGTGATCTGTTTCCCACCGTATGATTTACCCGTAATCATTCTTGTATCACTTGTTCAGTTTGTGCTTTTCAGTCCGAGTGTCGTTACAGTTATAGTGCATACTGCATAGTCAGATTTATCTTATAATAATTTTCATTTTATGTATCATTGTAGTCATTGTATCATATCTAAATAGCAGTATCACTTTATGTATAGCAGATTTAGTTAATTATACAAAATATTAAGTAGTTATATCTCTTTGTAATAAAACTTGTTAAACCCGCTAAAGTTTCTTTGTTTTGTTTGTCTATGGTTCAATAAAGCAAACTCTCTACCAAAGCTATATCTTGGTTTTGTTTTACAAGAAAATCAATTATGTTCTGCTATGAAATCGCAAAGAAATTGAGCGCACGTCAAAGATTTTTCAATAAGCTTGTCCAGACTGACGAAAATTCAACACAAAAATATTTCCAACTATGGTGTTGTTTTCGTTGTGCCACAAAACTTTTTGCCTTAATTTCATTTTCAGCTTATTTTAAATCATTTTCTCCTCGACATCTTGACGCAGAGAAATTGGCGCGAGATTATTGACCGTGGCTGATTAATTGCAGAGACAACAAGCCGCATATTAGATTTCACTGCATAACATTACTTGCCGCAAAGTATATACTTTTTTGAACACATCTTGCCTTGTGCAGATATTTTTATTTGCCAGTGTTGAATCCACATAGCGAAGTAGGCTGTTGTGTGTTCCCAGCGCAGTTTCCAAGTAATTTGCACTACTTTGCAATGCAGGCCATCTGCACCAACCGAATACACTGTAGTCTAATTCTATGAACCGGCATAGTACTTTTTCCATTTGCTTTATTGTTTGTTTGGTAAGCTACATTCTTTGTCTTTGATGTAAAATACTCTGGCGTTGCAACGCTTAGTTAAACTGGTAATGGCACTCTAGGGAAAACATTTGTAATCACATTCATCTGGAAATTATTTTGTATAATTGTTCTTTTGAAAACGGAGCACTGGGGCGCTCATTTTTCATTTGTACATACAGTTAACTACATTAGGCTAGATCATTCATCCAGATACGGAATTAATCATGTCTACCATGGATGTTATCATTTTCAAATTGATATTTACGGTCAAATTGAAAGCAGCGCCAATGACTCAGATTTTTGAGTTTATGAATTCTCGCTCTTAAGATTCTAAACTTAAACCGGTGATTTTGAAGATATAATGAGGTCTCAAGAGATTATAAAATATCATTATAAGAAATATCCGCACAATCAAGATGGGCTTAATGGAAAATATTCTTTGTCCCAACTAGCCTCGCGGTGAGATAGAGCTTGCGGCTAGTTGTCCTTGTACCAAGTTGGCCGCTTCAGAATCTCCCAAATCTCCTTTTGCCTTAACGTTTGAAGAATTTACTTAATGTAACGAAACTTTTTAAATCACATTTGTGGCGTTATTAGAGGCTGATTGTTTTGTGAAGAGCATGCATGAAATGGTTTATAGATATTTTTAGCTTGCAAAGAGAGCGATAAGGTCAATTCTATTATTCGACTACTTGAACACTTGATGTACTTTCCAAACTAGGGTATAGCCCACTTGCGAAGCAATATTGTATAAATGGTGTATCCAAATTCTGCGACGATTATCTCCATTATTTTGCCAGATTACTAGCTGGTCTGGTGAAGTAGCACCTGACCGTATTTTCCTGAGTATTTGTGACTTTTCATCGCTGCATTGTCACTTGTACATAAAGTGGTGGCAATATAGTTTAACCTTGGTTTGTAGTGTGCATTATCTCCAAGGGAGCTTGCTGTAGCTTGGAATCATAAGTTTTTCCTGGTGTATAGTTCTGGCCAGGGGGAGGTTTCTCTTAAACATGTTGATTACTGGTCCCTCCAACTATGTGATTATTTTTTCGCTTTGGAAAGGTTCAATTTATTTCCTGAATGTAGCCTAATCGTTGTATGGTTTAATAAAGAGCAATATTTAACCAGTGAACACTCGTGAAACAGCTCGTCATTTAACACCGTCCGTCCGTAGATCTTGAACATTGTCTACACAGGGAACCGTTGTTGGGGGAACGGCATTGTTCGTTGATTGATGCTTGTTCAAGCAATACTCACTTCAAGTGGTCACAGGCATGACGCCATGTCGAGTTTTATGCAACCTGCAGGCTATCTAATCCAAGTAGGTAAAGGTCACATACCAGTGGCGTATCCTGGTTGGTTGAGCAAGGGAAGCAATAAAAGTCGTGGGGAATCAGAGCGTGCCGAAGGCACGTGTTTTCTAAGGGTGTCCGGGGCATGCCCCCCCCGGAAATCTTTTTGCAAAATTACTCTCAAATAATGGATTAATGTGCTTTCCGGAAACACTTTTAGGGTAATGTTTGTATAAAATTTATAAGCAGATAAACAGCTATTAACTTATTAAAGGTAGCTCTTACACACGAACGGGCAAAAAATGCGGCTAAAATTGGAAAACACCAAAAATTCAGCTACAGCTAACTACTGCTGTAGTAGCTTAAGCCAGAATTTAGTTCAGTCAAGTTTAGCCTAGACATCACATATCCTGTCTTATGCCAAAGTCTATCCAGCCAGGACAGCAGTGTAAAGCCAACATTTGGCTCAAACTTTTGCTTACAAGGCCGATATTATAACCATAACAGCGCTTTAAATTTTTTAATTTCAACCCACGGGCGCAATATCCAACAAAGCAGAGTTGCCAGATTATGATAAGGTTTAAAAACTAAAAAAAGACCAAAAATAAGGAAAATATTAGACAAAAAGGAAAAATGGATATATTTACCTGTTTCTATTAAAAATAATAAAATGCACATAGATTTTATGACTTTTAGCGGATTTCAATAAATTAAAGCAAAAATAATTCTGCAAGTATAGCCCGAAAAATAGCAAGTATAAAAGGACTGTAGTGGATGAGTTTTAATCCGCCACATTACGAGTATTAAACAAGTATAGAACATTTATTGAACAATGGTGAACATGGTTTCATCTGGTAAGGTTACAATATTTGAGAAATATTCATTATTATTATGCATTTTGAAGAATTAATTCAACAAAACAGCCTAATTTGAGGAATTTGGCCAATCTGGTAACCCTGCGACAGGGAAGCGATTGAAAAATTGCTTCCGTAGATTAGTTAAAAGAAACGTAACTCGCGCAAACTTTGCTCTGCTTTTTTTCCTTAGTCTCTCACTTGTTTCTTAGTATAGCAAACACGAGAGCAAGGGAAGCGATACGAATGTTTGCTTCCGTAAGCTTCCAACTTTTTTAAAATTAAAACCGAGCTGAAATTACACGGGGACAGGAGTTAGAAACCGTTCTAATTTGTATTCAGGTCAAGAAATTACGAAACCGTTTTATTGAAAAATTTTATTTTCTCTTTTTTGAATTTTGACAGGGGAAGCAATGCTTCCATTGAGGATACGCCCCTGTCACATACTCAGTTCTTGAGCTTTTGGGAATGAGAAGATAAGGTTCTCATTATACTCAGTCTTCGGCACTAACGAGAGTAGGGTAGCCAGTTCCTTACTAACGCAAGTGCCTAATTGTTAAAAAAAATGACACGATTGTACTTGCTTGCATTATCAGACGTTCAGCAAGGGATTGCATAACAAGTTAACAAGCTTAGTACGGTACTGCAAAATGTTGTTAATCAACAATTCTTGCTATGCTGGTAAGCACCGCAAGTGACAGTTGTCTACTAATCAAGGAAAGACGGTTTTACTTTCACAAAAAGGATGAAAACCAACTTATTGCTTTTTTTAGAGGGAACACTGTTCATGAATTACGATAGAAACCTTTTTTTTCCCGGTGATTTCCACAAGCGTTTGTTTCATGGTACCTGGTTTCTTTCTACCTAGCCTATTATTGGAGCCTATTTTTAGCTGATATGTTTGCAGGTCACTATTGTTGCCTGTATTGCGATGTGTCAAACATTTCCTTGTTCACTGAAACTGTTTAATTGCAAGATATCCTTTGTGAAGCGAAGTGACAACATCACTCTTGCTTGGCGATGAATATTCTGATGAAACCGCTCTCTTCACTTCTTCTTTGTCGTATGAGCTTTTTTTCCGGACTAGCCTATATGTTTGGGCATGAGATCATCAGCCACTTGACAGTCTCGTCATCCAGGGCCTTCAGTCCAAGCGTTCCATGTGGTGGTTGATGGATTGGGCAGTCATGGACGACATGGTCTATTGTCTGGTCTGTGGCACCACACTGGCATCCCGGTGAGGGAGCCAGGCCCCATCTGCACATGTCTGAACGAAAGCGACCGACGCCAGTTTGTAGGCGGTTAAGCCGGACCCACGCAAGTCTCTTCACTATAAGTGCGCAAAACAAGTGGCCTCGTTTATAAGGCAATGTCAAAGAAGTTAAAAGTGTTGTTAAAGGAGCTTGGCCTGGCAGTTGCGTTGTTCGATTAATTTTGTTGCTGCGGTATTCTAAGATAAATATTAACAACATGTAACGCTGGATACTGGGTACGAAATGCGTTCATTTCTAGCATAAGAGTCAACCTACCTAAAATTTTATTAGTGCGGTTCGCCAAAGTGGCCCGCATGCAAAAAAGGCTGGTGACCCCTGCTTTAAATGCTGATAGTCTATATACAAAATCAGGTTGTATTTGAACCATGGCGATCTATACTACTGGCCATCCCAACGTGGCAACAGCCAAATAATGTGGGGGCCTACTAAGATTTGGCAACTAACAGGCATTAGGCGTAAAAAAGGCGTTTTGCATGAGGTATTACTAACAAACAAATACTCCTGGATTAGAAAACGAATTTTTTAACATACTGAATGTTTTGAAAGTTGGGTCACTCTTGATTTCGTGTACCTTGATTCTGTTGATATCTTGATTCTCATGGTATTCTTAACATGTAGCTATTGTCCTGCTTTCTTGCCACTTATTTAATAATATTTCATCTTAATTACGTTTTGGCACTGTATTTACAATTTTTAGGCTAAAAAACAGTACTTCACCAATGAAAACTGCTGATTATATGTTGTAACACTTATCTTAGTTGGTAAACTGAATTTTCGTATAGGCCCCCACATTATTTGGCTGTTGCCACGTTGGGATGGCCAGTAGTATAGATCGCCATGATTTGAACTTAATGAGAAGATTTGCTGCTTTTAATTAAAACTTTCAGTGTTAGTTGCAATTTTGAAAAAACGACGTTTGAAGTTTTCAAACCTTTGCTAAAAAATTTAAACTAAATATTTTACTAGGGCCATGTGGGTTTGACGGAGGTTATTGATAAATTTTAGGTATGTAAGTGCTAACTTAGTTAGGCCTACCATATTTTCATTGTCTAAAAAGAGGACACGTTTCGTCAGCAGGTATAATTTTACGCTTGAAAAATCTTCTAGGCCCTACATCATTTACATTATTAGATCGTTACAGTATAGGCCTTAAGACAACAAATGATTTTATATTATCAAAAGTTAGCAAAAAAGACCTAATTTTTAGACAGTTTCAGTCACAGCAATGATTTCAAAAAATCTGCGAAATATGACAAATCAGGCACGATCTCCAGGTAGCAAAGTCTTAACTTTTTTCAATAAGGAATGGTAAGGTAAGCTTTAACGAAATTGTTAAATTATTTGCAAAAAATATGATTAAAACAGTAGGCTGCACATAACCGTTACGATGCTAAAAACGGCGTGAACTAAAAAGCTGTTTCTTTCCTTGCAAAGCTGTACCTTATCCATGCCCAGTGGCTCCGAGAGGAGGGGTGAAGTTGGGCCAGTTTCCCCCCTAGCAAAACATTGTAAAGGAAAAACGAGTAGGCCTAGTTTTTTGTTTTTGCACTTTTGAGGGGGCCCCATGTTTAGTACTAAAGTAAAAATGTACCAACTAAATAATCAACAAATTCTTAAATCAAGTGCGTAGTTCCAAGTGTTTCTCAATCATTGTAAATGTCACTCTCGATGCTTCTCATCAAGAACAAATCATTTTCGTGTTAAGGTAGGCGATGTTGAACAGCTTCAAGGCGTAAAATCTGAAGCTGAAATGACTTCTGTATCACTGAACGGTTTCGATTGCAGGTTGATAGTGTCAACTTGAAAACTGGTGCTGTTTTAGCTAAGCGGGAACTATTTTTGCTTGACAACTGAACTTTAACTTCAAAATCTGCGTTGGCCAGGCATAGGATGTTGTAACCTATCCAACATAAGTTATCTGGGAAAGTTAAAGGTATCAGTCCAAACACGATTAAAGAAAGTAAATCCTGTATATTTTTTGTTTATGGATCATCATCAGTCATCATCACCGCCTGCAGCTCATTGCGCATCAACATGAGTTATTTGCTTCCAAGAGTGGCGATTTTGAGCCAACTCGCCCAGTGTCGCCAAGTTGAGTCCGATCCATGATTAGATGTTGTATTGCCATCGTTTTGGTTGTCTGCCACGTTTTCTTTTTCCTTCTACTTTTCCTTCTGTGCAAACTTTGCTGATTCCGAATTGTGATCTTTTAGTGTGGCCGAACAGTTTTAAAACTTTTGATTTTATTAACTTATTGCTGCAATTGGATGTAATTTTGCCATAATTAAAAGATCTTCTGTTTTCGTGTGGTCAAGTAGCCTTTTGTTGGTCATGCTTCTCATGATGTGATTTTGGAAGGTAGTGAGTTTTTTCTTTATTTGAGTTTTTTGTTTATGGATGTTGTTGCTTAAATCTAGTTGGAATTCATAATGTTGCCTACAGACAGCGTTGTTCAAATGTCTTATCATTTTTGGAGTAATTGATTATGTAAGCTTGTGGCATCTTTAAAGTTATAGCCCAGTCAGAGGAAAAATTCTGAAAAATCTGAAGAAAGCTGTCCTATCATCTTGCAAAGAAAATTGCCTTCGAGAGGGTAATTAAGGCGTAGTGCAGTCAAATCCAATGCTTTACATTACCCTTTTGCAATTGAAGCTCTAAAGACGTTTCTTAAATGCATCAAGTTGGAACCAAGAAGAGCTTGATTGGAAGCTGAGTCAATGCTAAAGTAGCCTACAACTAGCAGTTTTAAATTTGTGACTGCTTTGCATTATGTGGATTACGGTCCTAAACAAGATTTACTGATGAATTTAATGAAATTAAAGGAAGATGTAATCTAAGTAAGAGAAAGCTGAGAAGAGTAGGCCGTGGACGTCGCTATAATAGCGACGTCCACGAGTAGGCTACTACTCGCAAGCTAAAGCTGCAGTGGCAATTATAAATTTAAAGAAAATGATTTTCTTTTCCTGAGGACAGAACGCTTTTATAACTCCACTTAAAGTGCCCCTGACAGGTTGGATCCAAGTATAGTAACTTTTTAAAGCATTTCCTAGCGCAGAATTACACTTAGCGAAGTTTTTAATCTTAACCTCGTAGCTCGACTGGTTAGGGCGTAATTTAATAAAACGACTGCTCCGCAGCGCCACCACAGGCGAAACTCCATATTTTACTGCTCTGGGACGACTTTGGTGGTACTACGTCATCCTAAGTGGACGTCATTAGCGACGGATGAAACAAACGCTTCTTAGATGTAATTGGTGGATCACAGTTTGGTCGGAGTTGGTACAAGCGGTTGCTTTTTTCGAAGATTTATTGTTTTTTGCAGTTTAATAAAACTGTACTGGATACGTTCCTACAAAACCTAAAATATACTTGAAGTGAAAAATGAAGAAATCGTACGAATCATCATTCATATTTAATTCATCATCACTATTCAAAAATAAATAAAAGTTCTCTCTCTCTCTCTCATAATGTGCCTTTACTTGGCCATTGAAATCCTGTGTAACGGCCATCTGGATCTGGACAATTGTTTCGGATTCGCCAAACAATGCATGACGGCATCACAATCCGATTGTTGCTTCCGAGAGCATCACCTTGTAGTATACACTCCAACATATGCCTGTAGGCATTTTTACTTTGAGTGGTAGGCCTATTAACACTTTAGCAGCGTTTTGAAAAAGTGAGAATAGTTCTCCTCTTTCTCTGGTTGCCATGGTAATGAAAAAATGGGTTGCCAAACTATTGAAACGCACTTTGAAATTTTGGAGCAAATCGGTGTTGCAATTGATCGTCGAAATGACCATTGCATTTACAAGCGCGCCAGTCAGCAAAACAGTTTTTTTTTTTGCATTGAATCAACCTGTTCAGACGTGAAATCAATGTAAAGAAAAACGATATGCCGAGTGATTCAACGTATTCAAACATTGAATCAATGTAAATACGAACTGTTAGGCTAATTCGGTTCTTTGAACAAATCGAATGGCTTTTGTAAATATTTCTCAGTTGCAACTTATACCTGGTCAGCAAAAGTTCCTTTTTTACACGATTTCAACGTCTGGCGACGATGAAACGATGTAAAAATGACAATTTTTGCTGGCCGGTAGCTAGGCTACCGTACCGAAGTTTAACTTAACCAACTAGGCGATTGCAAACATATTTCCTTTTGATGAAACCTATAGGCTACCACGTTTGGTTTGCCTTTACATTACATTCAAAAGTTTTGTTGACATTATACCATAGTCATAGCATATATTCATAAGAAAATGCTTGCTTGGATTTTTTTAGCGACTAGGGTTAGATAGCCTACAGGACTTCTAGCTAGTACCAGTAAGCAGTCTAGTCTAGTGACTCTAAATGAATAGGTAAATTAGTCTAAACCTTAAAAAATAATAGAATATTTCAATTACCTTGCTGCATAAAAAGTAAGCTCTTTTACATGACCTATGTGCATTGATCAATATACTAGTAGCCTGGCATCATGATCCCAGTCTAAGAATTTCTACACCTCGAAGTCATTGCTGTATTTCGAGCTTTGTTCACACAGATTGGTGTTTTGACTTTTATTTAATTTTAAAAATTTGGCGGGGAAATAGGTTAAAAATAGTTTTTTTTTGGTTTAAAATTAAAGCAACCTGTCAGGCCCCCAGACTGGCAACACATTAGGATTTTTGGGGCATTGTGACGTCATGTGACGTTAAATTACATCACAATTGCACGAGCTAACTCGTTTCCAGCAGTAGAACTGTTAACAAAATCATCTTCAGTGAAGTGAACATATACGACTAGTTTTGTATGGCCCATCCCACTTTCGAACACTTGAAGAAAACTTTGACCATTTTCTTCTCAGTACCTCGTTTTGTGGGAAAGTGGGAAAAGAAAGCACACGGTCTTTGTCACTGACAATGTCACATAAACAGCAATTTGTAGGCATTGCCTCAATCATAAATTAAAGGTACTGTTTGTGAAATACTGTTGTTACACTGCAAATGGCGATAGCCAGATTAGGACAAATAAAAAAAGTATGAAAATTGTAGCCCTATGAAACTGCAATTTTAATTGAATTGAGATGCTGTTTCATAAAAGTAAACTCAACCTATTTGATCGAAACCCGATAGTAATAATAAGTTCACTTCTTCATTTCGGTAATTCTTAATTTGCACATGCTTTAGACCAGGGGTTCTTAAACTGGGGTCGAGGTACCCCTAAGGGGTACGCGGACTAGTTTTAGGGGGTCCATGAAGGCCCAGTGGAAATCTTAGTGTAGGCTGTAATTTCAAAAATGGAATAAACTTTTCAAAAGAAAAAAGATTAAGTTCAAACACCTATCGGAGCTGGTATACAAATTACAAGTCCTCCCCCCCTTGGTAACTCATGACAAAGAGGAATTAACCAAAACCTGTGGATTGAAGTGTGTGAACAGTAAAGCAAAGGTAAAGTAGTTTCACCCTATATGCTTGATCGAGTCCTGTCTTTGTCATGAGTTACCAGAGGGGACTTGTATACCAGTTCCCAACTATCCTATCAGCCCTATCAAACACGAAGCCACAATTTCGTGCTCTTGTTGAAGACAAACAGCAGCATTCTTCACATTAATAAAATTTGATCAAAGATATTGAAAAACAATCTGCACTCACTATTTCTTAAATTTAATAAAACATAAGATAAATTTTGTTACCAATTCATTTTAATTTTATTGCGTTATGTCCAATTCATGCTGATCAGAAAAGTTTCTCGGACTAGGCCACAAAGGGGGTCCACGCAAACCAAAATTGTTTTTAAGGGGTCCGCCTTAAAAAAAGTTTAAGAACCCCTGCTTTAGACCAACAGAGCCCCACACATTCACGTTTTGCAGTAGCCGTACCATACTTTACCAAGTCATCACAGAGAAAGAATGTATCCTTCCCGCTTACTGTGACGTCACAGCGGCGTTGCCGTTTTTATTTTCGCAATTGAATGAGTGCCAGATTCGCCGGTGTCAACGAAAGTTTGCAAGCGTGTAACTTAGTAGCCTGTTGATAGTTTTTACGATTTGTTGGTCAGGGAAGTTTGTTAGTGTCATCTTTTTGGTATCTTAGGTAAATTTAGCGAATTTATTTACCTGTCAGAGGCACTTTAACTAGCTGAATCATTCGAAGGAAATGTATTCTACCGTAGGCTACATTGCAAAGGATTCGATAGTTGTTGGAATTGACAAATGTATCAATAAACTCAAACATATCGTCGATGAGTTTGAAGTTCCATGAAAATTTCATCGTATGTCTGTTGCGCAGTTGCGGGCATGTGGAACAAATTTAAATTATTTGTAAGCTACAACAATGATATTTTTCAAGACATTTTGGATGAGTTGGTACTTTTGACAGAAAGCCACACAGCAAACTTCAGCTGCAAACCAGAACGAACCACCCCATAATCTCTACACAACACAAGAAATCATTGATTGCAACTTTCGAAAGGTTTTTCCAAATAGTTTTGTTATGATTTTTTTGTGTTCCGGTAGCTACCTCCAACGGTTGCGCTTTGAGAACGTGGTTTTAGCAATTACTGAAATTTGTAAAGAATTGTTTGCGCTCCAGTAGGCCTATGACTCAAAACCGATTGAAAAGCCTAATTATACATGTTGTGCATCAATTCAGACGACGCAAAATTTTATCATTTGATGCTGTGATCCGCAACTTTGCATTGCAAAAAGTCCAGAAAGGGTTAAATTAAATCAGGGATGTCCAAAGTCTGGCCGCGGGCCAACTCCGGCCCACGAGACGTTTTCGTATGGCCCGCGCCTGTTGTTGTACAATGTGTTATTTTTGGCCTGCAGACACACAACAATTATATAAATTCAACTTGCAGTTTTCAGAAAAATTATTGTGGCTGTTGGCCCGCGAACACTTATTATCAAATCTGGCTCGCGTGGGAAAAAGTTTGGACACTCCTGAATTAAATGCTTGATTGAACTATTTTCGTTGCCTGCAGGCCTATTGTGTGTTTACAAAGCTTTCTAGACAAAATAGTTAGCTTCAATGGCATTTTTGCTGCAAGTGTAATCCAGTGATTATTATGATTTTTACATTGAACGAAGTTCTTTTCATGCTGAGGAAAGTAGGCTAATTTCAGCTTAACACGAACATGCAACGCAATATTTGCTAAAAAATATTAAGGGGCCCATTTTTCGTATTGTTTCCCGACTAGTGAAATCGTGGCATGGACAGGACTTTCGGAGGCCCTGTCCATGCCACGATTTCTTTTGCTGTAGGTTAGGTGTTACACACATTGCACTTTTAGACATTTGTTTCAAGTAACAAACGAACCAAACTGAGTTGGTAATCAACAACGTCTACACAGGGCCGGTTTTAGGCCGATTTGACCGATTAGATGAAATTGGGCCCCGCACCTTGAAGGGGCCCCGCGCTAGCGGGGGTCTTTCTGTATTACGAGGTTTAAAATACTACTGAAACGTAAAATAAAAATTGAAATAATATTCTTTCTCATAACATCAATTTGTTATGCATCGTAACTAAATCAAAGTTATATTTCTGTGTCTGCCTGTTACGTCATAATGAATATGGTTGCTTGCAACCATTCGCAGAGTTGCCAGATTGGGCTACTTATCAAGCCATTTTGCTACTTTTTGTGTCAAAAATCTGGCAGCTCTGATCATTCGTTCTTTTAAAGTGTGTCGTATTAAGACTTGAAGCACTTATTGAAGCACTTACTGGTATGTATTTTATGATATATAAACACCCATAAATTTTGCTATGAAGAGTAGGGGCCCCGTCATCACATTTCTAATTGGGCCCCGCGGTTCCTAGCACCGGGCCGCAAGTTTTGAAAAGGTACCATTAAAAAATTCCCTTCGAACTTTGTTTGGTAATTTACTAATTACAGAAGAAAAAGAGCGTGGCAGTGGTGGGAAACAAACCCACGTCAATACAATGACTATCGCCGCCCTAACCCTCTGCACCAAATCAGGCAGTGGCAAACCGATGAGTTAATTTAGGTATTATTTGCCTTTTTCCTTTGTTGCTCACAGGGGATTTTTTAATGGTACCTTTTAGAAAGTTGCCACCGGGCCTGCGTCTACAAGCGTTGTAACTATATAAAACGTATGTAGGTAAAAAACTAATTTTTGTGGAAGTGTGAGCGTGTCCTTTAAAATGTCGTTTAATATCTTATAGTGAACCAGTCAATGATCGTTCAATAGCAGTTCCATAAAATGCGCCAATTTCTTGTAGAACTTATAAATCAACATGCTGCATTGGTAGGCCTATACAAAATGTTTAGAAGACAAATAGCCCACAAGCCGTCGTTGAAACGTCATCAAGCAATATAATCCCGTTGTAAATATAAGCATGAAAACCCAAACTGTCAAAAAAGAGGACATTTGAGCATTTTTTAGTGTCCTCGGAGGACAATTCATTTTTCTTGAAAAAAGAGGACAAATCCTCTTAAAAGAGGAGTATGGTAGCCCTAGCTTAGTAGGTTCTGTTTTTGTTGCTGTATTTACAAATAAGGTGTAAGTCACCAAGTTTTTGCATGAAAATTTTACGTCTCAACTTTCTAGCTAACAGTTTTTGCGCAATAAGTTGATATGAATTCTTTTTCAAAACATCTTCCTTGGAATCAATAAGATTTACAGGTTCATTAAAAAATAGCACTACACAACTTAGGCCTTTTTTTCAATACTTTGCCTCACACTTAATTCTAAGGAATTTTTATCTTTGCACATTTTCTTAAAACAGTTATGCCTGTCATATTGCAGGGTTACCCAACAAATGTTAACAAAGGTCCAGTTTGACAAGCTGAATATTTTTAGCGCTCCGATGAATAAGTTATTTCACACGCAACCACGAAAGTTAAACTATCCGTACCAAACCACAGTAGAAATCTGTTTAAAAAGCCCTGAAACGTGGCAATGAGGTTATTCTTCCAAAAGCTCAACGTCCACTATCAACACCCAGAAGGTCCGGATTCGGACCGCGGTCCGCCAGTTGAGCAACCCTGTCATCTGGCATGAAATTACAAGCTTGAGCATAACCGGTTTTTCCGGATACCTCGCTCTTGGTTTTGCTTGCCATGCATCACAGTTGGAACTGGAGAGTCACTGCACAATCATTTTAAGATTTAAAATTGCTGATAACAACTTTATGATAATGTAAATCAGGGGTGGCCAACTTCTCATTGAATCGACTAGAAAATTTTCATAATTATTAGCGATCGACCGGTCGGTGTCACTAAAGCAACAAGGTTAGTCACTAAGCAACTTTTTCCTGCAACACCTGTAAATGGATCTGTAAATGGATATCCTTTTACTGTAAATGAATTTACGTTTATCACACACTTAGGCCTACTATTGTCAGAGCTGATCAGTGTGTTCAAGTTTCAGTTAATTTACCTCCCATTAACTGAAATCAAGATACCGGTACCCCATCTTACCTGCCGATCAACTTCTGCTAAAAAAATCTGACAAACAAACCATCTCTGTGACTAATTGGGTGGACCTTACATGAAAGTCTGAATGAAAGTCAAGTACCGCCAGATTCCATTCGTTCATCTCCGAAGCCGACACCCATCGGCCTGACGGCAGTAGCGCACCCAGCATGGGGCTAACTTGGCTAAGGGGGATAAAGCCCCCCCCAAACCCGCCACAAAAAATGAATTTTTTGTATGTTCCCGATTTATACCTTTTGCTCACAAGTTAGATATGAATAAGACACAACAATACAACAGGGCTGAGCATTATAACAATATATTTTACATATTTACAAATAGTCAAACAGTCAAACGATTTCGGCTTAACTTTAAGCCCTCATCAGGAATATGAAAATAAGTTATTTAAAAAATGCAATAAATTTCAACTTTTTGAAGGTACGGTACTTTGAAGTTACATTAGGAAAAGGCAACAACATAAATAACTACAAAAAAATGTGCGCCATAGGGAACGTAATATATCAAGTAAATGTTAAAGTGCAACTGCACGATCGAATTAACATTGGCTAGAATCCATTGCCATGACATCCGGTACCTTTTGAAAAACTCACTTCCTTACAATTGAGGCCCACAGTCGAGAAACCGACCCTTTTCCCACGCTCTCTAGCGCTTCTCTCTCACGCTACCTGGAAGTGGCAAACTCGTAAACGCCACCTAGCGATATAACGTCAGTTGGAGTCGAGCTTAGTGGAGACCAAAGTAGCCGAGATAGGCTTGGTTGCCAGTGAATGCGCAAATTTACAAGGCATCCATTCCATATTGAAGACGCATCTTTCAGCCAGCATTATACAAATTTAGTTGTTCATGCCTGTGTGCCAGGAGTGGTTTGCGAAGCCCATCGCCGAAGGCTAGTTTCGTAGATTACAACAAGCAAACTTGGTTATATCGAAAACATTTTGTATTGTACGTTAGGACATGTTACAGTCGACTATCATGCGATAACGCTTTAGCATTCATTGGAACTGTCTTCGGCAGTGTTGGCATCTAGGTTTTTTAAAAATAATCTAGATGAAGCTAAAAAAAGACCAGAATAAACCAAATTGAAGCAGAAATAAACTAAAAAAATAAACCAACATACAATACTGATGACAAATCGCATTACGACACACAAATCAAAAACAAACCACACCAAAAAAACACACCAAATCGAAAAAAAATAAACCAAACGATTGCAACTACACCAGATTTGGCTTTAAAAAGACTAAAATGGTAACACTGGTCTTCGGAACCCAGCATAATCTCCATCATCGCTGAGGCACTTTCTGCGGATGAAAGAGATAATGCAGGATGGCAGAACGACCCTGTTCGACTTGCCCAGAACTTCTCCATCCAACAGCCACTCCAGCACTTGCCTATAAGCGACCAGCCTGAATTTCCTGAGAGATATAACAGCTTCGTTTAAATATGAATGGAACAAACACGCAACCAGCTCTTGAAAGGCTGTTGAACAGTAAACAAGCTCAAGTAAACTCACTCATTTGACAACTTTCCATCGCGTCCTCTGGGCTTGCCATCTTTTTCCCAATTCTTCCTATCAACCCTGAAGAAGGTTTGTAGGACTGCTGGATTTACCATTACAGTACATGGGATTCGTCCAACACAGTGATGCAAGAGGTGCTCTCCGCCATGCCGTTAAGCACCCTTACACACTGCTCGATTTCGTAGTTCGAATGTCACATAGCATTGGTTAAGACGTACCGTACTACCTCGCGTGGGCCTATGACAGCTTTGGTCTGTCCCTTAACAAACAATTTCAATGGATAAGTCAACAGACCTGGCTTATTTTTTTCAAACTTGAGATTGCAAAGAGCCTATACGACCTGCTTTCACATAAAAAGCACGTGCAACAAGATCGAAGTAGCGAAAAAAAACTCCTTCCTCTAGGACAGTGGTCGGCAACTTGCGGCTCTTTAGCTTCTCTGAAGCGGCTCCCTCCAGATTTGACATGATTTGGTATAGCCTATGCGTTCGACTGTGATAATGAAAAAAAAAACAAAACAAAAAAAACAACAACAATAACGTTGTTTACTAGTTGTGCAAGATGATGCAGCAATGAGCCAACTCTGATCGAGTGACACTCTATCAGAAAATAATAGACTTTTTTTTACAAGTTTTTTTATTCAAGTTTTGACTTTATCAGGTCAGTTTACAGCTTTTGGCGTGAACACTGAACAGCATACCGTACCCTTTATTATGAGTATCCATGCACAAATAAAAAAGTTTTTAACATGAACTTTGCATGAACATAAACATGAACTTTGCATTCAATGCAAATGATGTTGGCATATCTGCATGCTAGCCTATGTGGGAAAAAATCCTAAAATAAATGGCTTCAAAACGCACTGTCAGAACAGCGATAGAGCATTAATTTTGCTGCACATTTTCCCATTTTGGAGAGTATTAAAGTAGGCAGTACTGGAACTTATGCAAAGATCGGAGCAGAGTAAGGAAGCTTTCAATAAATGGATAACTGCCCCATGCCACACCAATGCTGCTAGTTTTGTGGCAGCTCAATAGATTGTTAAGCGAGGAAAGCCGTAAACAGATAGAGATGACGGCATAAAAAAGAATTATTCGGTACCAAAGAAACTGTGGTCTGATCTACTTGAAACACATATTACGTTTTGTGGCTCTCAGCTGGTCATTTCTGCCAAAATATGTAACAGAATCGCTCTTTTGTTAAAAAAGGTTGCCGACCACTGCTCTAGAACAAACACAACTAAAGGACTTGCAAAAGCGATTGTCGCTTCTGTCTGACTCCAACTGACGTCATAATCCGCGTGTTGCGCAATGCAATCCGTCATTGCAGGAACGTGGCTAAAAATACAAGCGCGTGGAAAACCATAGTTTTGATAATTTTTATTGAGATAAATATAGCCTTAAAAAGTAAGGGCGAGGTTGGTATTTATAAATTGAAACATGCTCTTTCAGATAAAGTGCGGTCAAAGTCATCGTGCAGTTGCACTTTAAGGAGAATGGACGCGCCTCTAGCAAATAATTGTTTGTTTGAATTTGGGTTGTAGCGTTAACAGTGCTTCCTGAATTTTGGTGTCAAATTGGGATTTGCCTTTGCGTAAAATTTTAAATGAGTCAGCAGAGAATTTGTGATCTATGCAAAAAGAACACTCCACGGTATGGTCTTTGATGGCACCTTTCTTCAACCCTATCTTAAAATTTTAAATGAGTCAGCAGAGAATTTGTGATCTATGCAAAAAGAACACTCCACGGTATGGTCTTTGATGGCACCTTTCTTCAACCCTAGCCTACGAGCTGTTTTCGTACTCGGTTAGCACGTCACGGGCTTTCTTTGTCCCGGGATAATTAATCGCTAATAACGGGAGCTATCAAAATCACAGAGCCAAAATATTTTATAATAGCAATGTGTATTGTCCATATAGAAATTAATTTTTACCTAACATATTTATTGAAATAAATTGTTTGAGATGAAAAGACGTCAGAAAGTCGGTTTTTATTCTATTTTTCCAAAAATAACTTCAAAATTAAAGTTTTGTATTGTAACATAAAGTAATGCTAAACTAAACAAAAAATTACTTTTGCTCATAAATAGGCCTATAAGGCATTTTTGGGCGTTTTTACATTTCAAAGTAATTGCAGTAACATTTATATTGCATTTACATTAAATTATATATATCTAGCTTTGCACAAGAATGTCTAGCCACCTGAGACGAAATGCTTATTGTGAAGGAATGCTTATTGTGAAAGGTTGTTACGGACAATTTTCACCAAATCAAACGTCATATAAAAACCGTTATGGTCTACTTAACCTAGCTGGCATCTTACGTCATGGAAATTGCTAGAAAATGTCCAAATATTGCACCATCGTTTGTAAGACCTGATGAAACATTGCATCACCACCTTTGAACACCTGTTTGAATTGCGTGACAATGTCATTCATTATTGCGTCACAGTTACTGTTTACGTGAGTTTGAGATATCGCAAATTATTCTAGTCATTCGTAAAATGGTTGCTTGAAAGTTGGAGGCATATTTAACTGTTTGCTTAGTGCTTGCCAGCTGGATAAAATTTCCGTCTTTTATCCAAGTAATCTGTTCTGTAGTAACAAGTTTTTAGTGGTGTATCGCGTTGCACTCCATTTTCGACAGCCAGGTGGCTAATTTTACAGAAATACAATTCTTGAAAAGACGTTTCGAAGGAGTGTTTCATTTCGGTCATTGCATACAGACGAACGGATCCGGGAATCTTATGTTACAATTTTCCCACGAAGAGATTATGGTTTACCGCTGTGACCATAAATAATAAAAGACGAGTTCTTGTCAGTTGGTAGGCTGCAGAAGCAAAAATAATAAAAGACGATTCTCTGGCTAGTGTTTGTACGGAAGCACAGGCAAGACATAAATAATAAAAAAAACGTTGTTGTCAGTTGGAACTTAGAAAGCACAAAATAATAAAAGACGAAGTTGTAGGTTAGTAGGCTACAGAAGCAAAGAAATAATAAAAGAAAATCTTGTTGGTTGGTAGTCTACAGAAGCAAAAAAAAATTAAAGACATTTCTTTTCAGTTGGTACTGAAGAACTTCAAGCTAAAAATTAAAGGCGTTTCTTTGTTGGTTCTGAAGAAAAAACTACATTGACATTCATTGGCAAGATAAAAGATTAAAGACAATCGATCTGTGCTTGAAGATTCAAGTGGACGAATCCGAGCAAGTTTTGTGGAGCTTTTGGACTTCATATACCCGTACAACTACGGTATTGTGCATTTAAATTCTTTTTTGTATTTTTACGGTCTTTGCAGTTAAGTTTTTTTATAACTTAATTTTGTGTGTTTGTGTAACTTCATTTTTTAATTGTTAAATTTAGCCCCAACATTTAATATGTCTACACTCAGTGGCGACAGGGACTCGGCCGCCGTCGACTCGACTGAGTTTAAGCCTGATGATGTTCTTTGCGGTCGGGCAGGCCATTCTGGGGAGGGACCCAGTAACGATGAGGCTAAGTCAGTTCGAGAGGCCCGGCATCTTAGAAGGGATATTTTGACTCAAATTGGGGAACTTTCTGTAGCCCTAGGTTCTTTGAGTGATAAGCAGGAACTGTTAATTTTTCGATCTAAGTTATCTACTTTAGAAGAGGAATTACTGCATTTCCATGCTCTTTTGAGTAAGATTGTTAACTCTGCAATCTTGGCAGAACTTCGTGATAGGGTAGATCCCGAATTTAACTCGTTGAAAAATAACTTCGAACAAAAAGTAAGTGAGTTCTCAGATAGGTTGGATGCTGACATACATCTTGAGGATAGCGCCTCAAATGTAAGCACTGGGATGTCTAGGAGCTCGTCACGGATAGTTGCACAAATTAACCTACAGCTAAGACGAGAGGAGCTACAGATGCAAGCTGAGGCCGAAGCAAGAGCTGCTGAGGCCATGGCGAGAGCTGAGGCCATACAAGCTGAGGCTGCCGTGAGAGCAGAGGCGGACGCGAGAGCTGCTAAGGCCGCCGCTAGAGCCGAAGCGAGAGCTGCTGAGTTCGCACTCAAAGACGCTCAGTTGAGGCCTGAACAACGTAAAGAGGTAGTTTTAGCTGAATATCGTTCAGAGTTGGGCTCCCGGCGTAGTTCTAAGAAGGGCTCTTCTAGCCATTCCAGAAGTGAACATCAATCGCAGTTTAATTTACATAACCTTTTCCAGACGCCTGTTCAATCTGTAAGTGGACCAGTGCAATCCACACGTTTTTCAGCTGTTTCAGGAGGTCTCGAGGCCGCCCAGAACGTGCAGGTCACGGGGCCGCCATTAGCAGTAATGCTTTGCCCCCTTCACAGTTTTCAGCGCCGCTAGTTTTTAATCGCCCAGCTACACGTAATTTGCGTGATTGTGAGAGGCGTAACTAGTCTCCTGATTTTAACGTTTGTGAGGATCGTGATCGGGCTGTGCATGTGACTGAGCCCCCTCAGCCCCTTAAGGGATATAGCTTGTCTTCTCCCGCTAAATTGAGTTCTCAACAACAGGATTGCTTTTTTGAATACCAAAATAGTAGGACGTTTTTTGATAAGGCGGCCTTGATTAGTTACGATGGTAATAATATGACATTTATCTTCTTTAAAAATCGTATTACGGCCTTAATGGCAGCTTCGCTCTTTAAAGGAACTCGTTTGACTTTGTTACAAGCAGCTTGTGTTAGAACAGCTGCGCAAACGATTGCTAATTTGGTTTCCGACACTCCTGGCTTGTCAGAGGAAGACAGGATAGAAATGTCGTTAGCTCGCTTGTCCCAGCGTTTTGGGGTTTGTGGAGGTCTTTTCGCCGAACCGGAAATTAGAAAGTATCGCTATGGTAGCAAATTGACTTCGATCTTTTCCAGTGATTTGAAAGAGTTTAAAGATGAATTGTCGCAGTGTCTGCTTTACGCGCAAGCTCATGGCCAGCGTGATAAATTAGAAGGACGTTTTGTTTTGGATTTGGCTAAGCGACTCCCGTCTGACGCTAAGCAGCGTTATCTTGACTTTTTAGGTGATCAGTATGGTAGCACTGATAAACCTACTTTTCAGAGTTTGTTCGATTTTGTAGTACGGGACATTTTGGCTAGAGAACTTGTTGAACCGAATATTGAGTTGAAAGATGGTCGATTTGAGATACCTGTAGGCTACCGTTGAAGGAAGATATTGATTTACCCAACAATTTTGTGTTGGCGTCATATAGAGCTACTGCTTTAAGGAAGAAGGCTTTAAAACAACCTGAACTTTGTGATTTCCTTACTGACACCATGAAGGATCTTAAATCTAATGGCTATATTGAGCGTGCTGGTGAAGCAGAAAATGTAAAGGGATTTAAATGGTATTTACCATACTTTGTGACGTCACAATTAAAAAAGCGTATTGTTTACGATGGCAAGTCTGAATTTCGAGGAACTTGTGTTAATGATGTAAAGTTTTCGGGTCCTGACTTGTTAAACCCTCTGGCAGATCTCTTGGCTAGATTTCGGCTGAGTAGATTTGGTTTCGTGGCTGATATGACCAAGTACTTTTTTCACATTTTGGACTCTTCAATACGTAAGCCCAATTTTATTGAACTGCTTACGTACACAAGCAGTGCTGTTCGGATCGTGAACGAACGCTCTTTGGTACCTTTGAGTGACGACCCTAGGGATTTTACTGTCATCACCCCTGCCTCACTTTTGACCCCATACTTAGACCCATACTGTGCTGTTGGGAAACCACATGATCGTGACCAATTAAGAAGGGATTATCGGTTCAATTTGTCACTTTCTCAGCAGTTTTGGAGCAAATGGATAGATTTTTACTTGCCAGGTCTTCAGGGCCGGAAAAAATGGCTAAAAATGGCCGAGAATTTGGAGCCTGGTCAACTTGTAGTGGTGGGTTCTCTCCAAGACATTGGTAAACGTGGGAGGTATCAACTTGGGAGGGTGCATGAGGTAGTTCCACAAATTAGGAAAGGGAAGCCTGTGGTTCGTAGAGCTAAAGTTGTCGTCTGCAATTATGATGAGAGTACGGGGAAAGTGAAAGTAGACTATGTGTTGAGGGATATTTCGTGCCTCGCCCCCGCAAAGAACACCTAAGTGTTAGGGTTTGAGCCTGGTTTTGTTTGCGGTGGCCGACACTTGTCTGAGCCCAGAACAGTCGGTTATTATCGCAACCATTGTATATAGCATCATTTTTGCGTGTACCTATGGTGCCAATTTCATGTATCGTCGTGTATTATTCGTATTGTTGTTCATTCTTTGCATGCCCTTTGTATTTGCGTATTACCCTAAACGTGAGTGATTCAAACAATTTGTGTATCGTGTGTTTTTATTCATTGGCTCAAAATTGTCCTTAAATTATTTTTTAGTTATGCCATGTTAGACTGTCATAACTAAGGGCCGCTATGTTACGGACAATTTTCACCAAATCAAACGTCATATAAAAACCGTTATGGTCTACTTAACCTAGCTGGCATCTTACGTCATTGAAATTGCTAGAAAATGTCCAAATATTGCACCATCGTTCGTAAGACCTGATGAAACATTGCATCACCACCTTTGAACACCTGTTTGAATTGCGTGACAATGTCTTTCATTATTGCGTCACAGTTACTGTTTACGTGAGTTTGAGATATTGCAAATTATTTTAGTCATTCGTAAAATGGTTGCTTGAAAGTTGGAGGCATATTTATAACTGTTTGCTTAGTGCTTGCCAGCTGGATAAAATTTCCGTCTTTTATCAGAGTAATCTGTTCTGTAGTGACAAGTTTTTAGTGGTGTATCGCGTTGCACTCCATTTTCGACAGCCAGGTGGCTAATTTTACAGAAATACAATTCTTGAAAAGACGTTTCGAAGAGTGTTTCTTTTCGGTCATTGCATACAGACGAACGGATCCGGGAATCTTATGTTACAATTTTCCCACGAAGAGATTATGGTTTACCGCTGTGACCGAAGGTAAAAAAATGACCAGTGTAGGTTTAAAAAATTCGCAAAGAACAAAAATTAAAAGTCAAGAAATTTGACATTTCTAGCATATTTTCTAGATCCAAGGACCTCACGGCCTTGGATCACAAAGCAATCGCGGTGAGATGCTCATTGACTGGTGTGAAGAAAAAAAGCTTGCTGTTATGAACACATGGTTTGCAGCACACCCTCGACGTCGATATACTTGGACAAGTCCTGGTGACCGATTAAGAAATCAAATTGACTACATTATGATAAATGAAAGATATAGGTCTTCCATTTCTAATGCAAGAGCCTATCCAGGTGCTGATGCAAACAGTGATCATAACCCTGTAATTGCAACAATTAAAATTCGTTTAAACACTTTAAAACAACCGAAATGCAAACCGAAATATTTGTTAACTGCTCTGAAAGACCCTGTAACAAGAACAGATTTTTGTCATGCTGTCCTGGGTAATCTCCCAGCCAACCAAAAGAACGAAACAGTAGATAATCAGTGGGATAATCTCAAAACAAGTATTCTAACAGCAGCAGATAAAGTTATACCAAAAGAAACCAGACGAACTAAACAGCCTCACTAGATGACTGAAGAAATAAAAAATCTTATGTCAGAAAGAAGACAGTCAAAAACAAACCGAAAAAAATATAATAAAATTCATCAATCTATTCAAGAAAAGTGCAAGTCTGCAAAAGAACGATGGTTAGAAGAAAAGTATGAAAAAATTGAAAGGCTTAAAGAAATCAGCCCGAAGGAACTGTTCAAGGAAATACGCTTAATATCCAAAACCGGTCCTGTATTAACCTCGAAGTGCATTCGATCTTCTGATGGCAAAATTCTCTATGAACCGAAAGATGTCAAGAAACGTTGGGAAGAGTACATTACTGACCTTTTTCAAGATGACAGAGAAAATATTGATCGTAATATGATTGTAAAACTGGACCACCAATATTAAAGGAAGAAGTACAGTGGGCTTTAGATAATTCAAAAACCGGCAAGGCAGCAGGCCCAGATGAAATTGTAGTGGAAATGTTGATTGCCTTGAAAGAAGATGGAATAAGCTTGTTGTGGAATCTCATTAATACCATTTATGAAAGTGGTGAATTACCTAAGGATATGCTGAAATCTCTTTTTATTGCCCTTCCGAAAAAACCAAACACACTTGAATGTGGAAATCACAGAACGATAAGTCTAATGTCACATACATTAAAACTGCTCTTGAAAATTGTCCTCCAAAGAATACGAAGAAAGATTTTACCGGAAATATCTGCTTGCCAATACGGATTCATGCCTGACAGAGGAACGAGAAATGCAATTTTTGTAGTTCGCATGCTGTGTGAACGTTCAATTCAACACCAACAAGATGTGTTTCTGTGTTTCATAGATTATCAGAAAGCTTTCGATAAAGTACGCCATTTCCAGCTTCTTTCATCACTAAAACGAATTGGGATTGATGATAAAGATTTCCGTATGATACACAATCTATACTACAAGCAGCAAGCCGCTGTCATGCTTCCCGATGGAATCACTGAATGGATGGAAATATCAAGAGGTGTTCGACAGGGCTGTGTCATGAGCCCAGATCTCTTCAATTTGTACAGTGAACTCATCCTTAGAGAACTGGAAGATATTGATGAAGGAATTAATATAAACGGAAAACTTATAAATAACATTCGATATGCAGACGACACAGTCTTGCTTGCAACGTCACAATGTGGTTTGCAAATTTTACTAGATGCAGTTCAAACATCCAGTGAAAAATATGGACTAAAAATAAACATTAACAAAACTAAAACTCTGGCAGTCTCGAAACGTCTTCCTGAACCAACAATTTGCGTGTACTGCAATGATAACAAAATTGAACACTAATGAACAGGTTCAAAAATTCAATTATTTGGGCTCAATACTGAATCCAAGCACCCGATGTGAAGAAGAAGTTAGACGACGCATTGCATTATCAAAGTCGAGTTTCAACACCATGACAAAAATCTTTAAAGATTGAAAGCTCTCCAAAACTTTAAAAATTCGTTTGTTAAAATGCTTTGTTTGGTCAATTTTGATGTACGGATGTGAAACCTGGACGCTAACAACAAAAACCCGAAAAAAGCTTGAAGCTGCAGAAATGTGGTTTTACCGAAGAATTCTTAAAATTTCATGGACAGCTTTTCGAACCAACAGAGCAGTTCTCCAACAGATGGGCCAGGAGCAGCAGATAATGAGATCTATAGAAATGCGGCAACTGAAGTTCTTGGGTCACAGCATAAGGAAAGGCGAACTTGAAGATTTATCTTTAAGTGGAAAAATAATAGGAAAACGATCAAAAGGAGCTCAAAGATTCACATTTTTGCACAATTTTCAACCACAAATCAAAAACCCTACTAAAATTTGGCAAGACGCACGAGATCGATCAAACTGGAACATCATTGTACATCGAGGGCTGTATCAGCCATGATACCTACAGAGAGAGAGAGAGAGAGCATATTTCCTTTTGAGAAATATTTCACTACTAGAGTGGGGCGTCCTCATTAATTAAACCCCGTATCGCTACAGCTAGAGTTAACTCCCTAAAGTTCAGATGCTCCCGTACTCTCGTGGTGTAAAACTGTACACGACATTTGAGCAGAGAGACAAAGGCGTCTGGGACTGGGACAAAGGCAAAAGGCGTCTAGAGACAAAGTAGGAAAAATGTCCACATCAAATTTACTGTTTACAAAATTAGTGTATTGTTTCAAACTGTTTTCGCGCTTATTTGTGTTGGCAAACGGAAAGCTAATTCTATTTTGTCATTCATGACAAAAAAGTCGAGATCTATAGAAAACTGCAAGAGTGGACGTAGGAATGAGGATGCTGATGGTGCTATAGTAGCATAGGATTCTCTAGGCCAACTTGTAATCTGATTGAGAGAACAAATCCTGATGTATCGGCAACCGGTGAGTTGTGGGCCGTGAGTGCCTTTAAATATTAATCAAAGGGATGGGCATTGGCCTACTGTCACTATTGTCGCAAATCACTCGGCCCACATTTCTGAATTAGCCCCCCCCCCCTAAATTTTTTTTCTGGGTGCGCTACTGCCTGACGGTACTGAGATTGGCGTGGTTTAGGCCTAAAAAAATCGCACGGGCGTTAGACTTTTCCGCTCAACCATGCACCAATGGGGAATGGCTTTTTGTGATTGTGGTGCCGATGAACAGATAATAATAATCATGCTTTTATTTGCGCCCATTGCGATAACATACAGTAGCCTACACTGCGATCACAGATGCGATACAAGCAGCAAAGTGACATATAGTCTTTGAGTCAGCTGCTTCCCTTATTTTTACTTGCCATTAAGTGTCTTTGCTGAGACACAGCCGCGTGCTCTGGAAGGGTGTCGACGACGACCACAGACCACATCATCAGCGATTGTACCACAGTCTCTATATTACAGGTTCCAGTCCCCTGCTCCAGGTCCCCTGCTGCCATGGGCAAGCATATTAACCCTTGAAAGGGGGGTATCACGACTGCCACGTCGCTCATTGTTGCCTGGTTTCGGAAGATGTTTGATCTCTACACAAACATACAGAAAATCATGTAGTGCAGTCAAGCATCTGTAGGAGCAAACAAACCTACACGATCAGCTAACTCAAACAACTGGGCATATTCCTCGGGTACACAGTCTTGGATTTTATGTACATTTATAATCTTGCACAAGCAATTCTTTGCAAGCCGAGCACTTTCTTCGGTGAGATACACTACGTCCAATGTGTCCACTAACAAAGCACGTAACATTAGTATCAACAGTTCAACATCAAATAAATCATCTATGCTAACTACAACAAAGAAATCATCAAGCCATTTGAAAGAGAAATTCACATTCAAATGACCTTCACAACCCCTTTGGGAGTCGCGACCCCCAGGTTGAGAAACGCTGCTATATATAGTATATATACAAGTTAAATCTCAGAACTTTTAACCTTTGTGACCTTGTCGCTTTAAATTACTGAACCTGCATACTTACCGGTACAGTACCGTACTTAAAATTGTCTTGCTAATGCTCTTTGTTTACACATTATTTTTGGGAGTGACTATTTTGAGTGCCACAGATTGAAACATATCAACTTTTTGTTGTATCACTAAATAAAACAAGTTTATAAGTGTCAACTGAATTAGTTGATCAATCAATGTTTTTGGAAATGATGCTGGCTAAGTAGCATCTGCCAATTACGGTATTAATTTCAAGCCTACTTCAGCTTAAAGCTTCCACAAATATTTAGTAATTATAAACCCTTCAATTATTAAGCTGCTGTATACACTTGGTACATTGAAACTTAGGAAATTTAAAGACCACTACTTCAAACTATAAAGTAATCAACTCCTTAGTAATTTGAAAACTCACATCATATTTTAACTACTTGTAGTCATGTTAGATATTAACTGTAAACTAACATTCTAAACATTCTACACTAGTTAAAAACAGTCTGCAACCACAATATCATGCAGTTTCACCGTTGATAGTTGGCAATATGCCTGTATTTGCATAGCCTACCTTCCAAGCAGATTCTGTAATTTGACCACAGTCTCCATATTAAAAACTTAAGACTAACTTAGAAGGATAATCTGGTAATAAGAAAAAATAGCCTAGGCCTATTTAGCGGTAATCTGCAAATAAGAATTTAGCCTACTAAAAGTTAAAACAACCTGCAGTTGACATTACTTGGCTAAGCCTGCCTAGTGCCTATAGACTTTTGGCTACGATTTGCAAAAGTACTCTACTACCACTTGAGGCGCTGTCTCAAATGCTAGGACACTGCCTTGCATAGCAACGCCATTGACCTTCCAGACTAGTAATATAGAGACTGTGATTGTACCATAGATATCTTATATATAGATATGCAACTCAGTGGTGCGTAACGATGTTTGAAGGCTAACAGCGTAGCTATGGCTGTATGCATTGACTTCAAACTTGGCACAGCAAAACAACTTTATTTTTAATATATTTTTTTGGTTTTTGTTTAAATAAAACTTTCTTCGTTTTCAAGTTGACGTATAGATTGCTTGTGATGACGTCACATTCTCGTTCCGCATGGACTGCTTTATGGAGATTCTGGCGATTGAAAACAAATCACAGTCACAGAGGGTACCTCTAAATACCCATTGTCAGGCATTGTCGGGCATTGTCAGGCATTGTCGGGCATTGTCGGATTTTTGGGGGGTTGTGGAGCATTTTCAGGGGTTGTCAAACATTTTCAGGGGTTTCAGGTATTGTAGAGTAGGCTAACTACTTTCAGGCATTGTGGGGGATTTCTAGGCATTGTGTAGGATTTCCAGGCATTGTCGATCATTATCAGTGGTTTACAGGCTTGTGAGGCATTGTCGAACATTTCAGGCATTATCGAATATATTCAGGGGTTGTCGAGCATTTTCAGGGGTTGTCAGGCATTGTAGAGTAGCTACTTTCAGCATAGTTTCAGGCATTGTTGGGAATTTCAAGGCATTGTCTAGGATTTCCAGGCATTGTCGATCAATATCAGTGTTTGACAGGTTTGGTAGTCATTATGGAACATTTTCAGGAATTGTCGAACATTTTCAGGGATTGTCGAGCATTTTCAGGGGTTGTCAGGCATTGTAGAGTAGCTACTTTCAGACATTTGTTGGGATATTCCAGGCATTGTCTAAGATTTCCAGGCATTGTCGATCAATATCAGTGTTTGACAGGTTTGGTAGTCATTATGGAACATTTTCAGGGATTGTCGAGCATTTTCAGGGGTTGTCAGGCATTGTAGAGTAGCTACTTTCAGACATTTGTTGGGAATTTCCAGGCATTGTCTAAGACTTCCAGGCATTGTCGATCAATATCGGTGTTTGACAGGTTTGGTAGTCATTATGGAACATTTTTAGGCATTGCCGAGCATTTTCAGAGATTGTCGAGCATTTTCAGGGGTTGTTAGGCATTGTATAGTAGCTACTTTCAGGCATTGTTGGGAATTTCCAGGCATTGTTTAGGATTTCCAGGCATTGTTGATCATTATTAAGCTTAGTGGTTGACGGGTTTGTCAGGCATTGTCGAACATTTTCAGGGGTTGTCTAGCATTGACAATGCCTGGAAATCCTAGACAATGCCTGACAATCCCTGAAAATGCTCGACAACCCCTGAAAATGTTCGACAATCCCTGAAAATGTTCGACAATGCCTGAAAATGTTCCATAATGACTACCAAACCTGTCAACCACTGATATTGATCGACAATGCCTGGAAATCCTAGACAATGCCTGGAAATTCCCAACAATGCCTGAAAGTAGCTACTCTACAATGCCTGACAACCCCTGAAAATGCTCGACAACCCTTGAAAATGTTTGGCAATGCCTGAAAATGTTCTATAATGCCTAACAACCCCGTCAACCACTGATAATGTTCGACAATGCCTGGAAATCCTAAACAATGCCTGAAAGTAGGCTAGCTACTCTACAATGCCTGACAACCCCTGAAAATTTCCGACAATGCCTAACAAAAAGGCTGTCAACCATTGATAAGTAAGTTAAGACCTTTTTTGGAGCTGTAGTTCCAGGACAAGCTGAAGTTTTATTCAATTAATCTACTGAGTGTTACCAAAATGAAAGTTACTACTGGCTACCGAAAGCTGTGCTACAGCATTTGGTAGCCTAGTTATGGTGTGTATCAAACATTAAAATTGTCTTGGTTTGGCGGTTGGATCCGTGATGCTAATGAAGCTGTCTCAGCAGGGGGGAGGATGCCCCCTACCCTCAAATTTTCTCTGGATGGGGGGCAATGGTGCCCTTTTAAGGTCATGTAAGCTACTGCAAATAGCCAAATTATAGGGCCTATAGCCTACAGTAGGCCCACACAAATTATCCCGTGGACACATTTTATACTTTGCAGCAGATTGTGATGCTATGAATGTGAAATTTACCTTTCGTTTCTTGTTCAAGCTATTGCAATTATTCATCTGTCTCACATTTCGACTTTCATTGCTAATAGCGGGAAATCGAATGAGTTGCCCAGCATTATCGCTATATCTCATCCTAAAACTCTCGTCCTAAAGTTGCTCCGGCGCCCCTCTATCTCAGGTTTGTAAACTGCCTACAACAAGCTTTAATGAGTCACTGGAAATAAGCTTAAATGAAAGTTCCAACGATCATGAAACAGAAGTTGCATAACCTACGTGAAGAAAGATTATTGTCTTCATTTTTCATAGTAGGCTATTCTGTGAAAACTTGAAATATACACCAAACAAAATATTCCAAAGGAGCTCAAAAGCCACCACTCGCCAAGCCCAAACCGTACAATAATAGCCTACCATAGATACGCTAGCCAAGCTGGCAACCTTGATTGTTGATTGTGTCCATAAGGAATGGCACTCATAAGATCCAAGCAAGCACACATTGTGTTACTATGGCTATCGAAAAAATCTTTTTCTAGTTCTCTGACCTTAGGAGCGCTAAAGCCATCAGCTATGGCAGCTAAAACATTTCTTTCAGATTCGAGCAATCCCCTCATTTTAGTATTGTATATTGCTTCTAACTTGGAAAGTCTACTACCAAAGGGGCAATTAGGAGTTGTCTGATACATGTTTAAATGAATTCAGACCTAAAGAAGTAGTTTAAACTTTAAACCAACAAAGGATATGTTCTTTTGTTAAATATAAATGATGTAGAAACCCTGTCTACAGAGACTATTTGAAATGAGCACTAGCAAACTTGTATGAAAATGCAGTTTATGAATGGGAGCTAGCAAATATGTGCAACAAAGGCAAAAACTTGGTCACCCAGGTCGTACATGGCCGAGAGGCATAAAGGAAAGAAAGTACACAAACAAAGATGAAAAACAAAAGGTTCAAACCTAAGCAAATACCAAATCACCAGGTAACACCAAACAGGAATCAGAGAACAATAGCCAACAATGGCGTTTATGACAAATTAATTGTGTTTTTCAGCAGGTGATCAAAAACTGATTTAAATTTAACAATGTTCCAGTGCTGAAACATAAAAACAATATTAAAAGATTAAAACACACATTTACTTACAGTACTCTTTCCATGGCGGACAAAAACCCAAAAACTAAATTTATTGAAATCTACAAGGCGTCAGGCGTGCCTTGCGGAAGGCGGTAGAGAGCACCAACAAAACAAAAAAGGGAGCAAAGGAAACTGGCCGCTACAAAACTAACATAAAAAACAATATTTTATGCAAAATCGACCTGAGCACGCAAATTTTAACATTTTGTCGGGCCCCCTGAACCCAAAACATTGAAAATTCTGTAGTTTTAAAAAAGGGCATACCCATGAGGGGGCCCAATCAACATACGGAACTAATATAAAAACAATATTTTATGCAAAATCGTTGAAATCAACTTTAACGCGTGAATTTAGACATTTTGTCGGGCCCCCTTGAACTCACCGGGCCCCGGTGCAATGCACCGGTTGTCCCCCCCTCTTGTGGGCCCTGACTACAGTTGCCGGCACGATGCCATTACCCAACCGGTATTTGTACCTTTACCATACCCTAATCGGGCCGGTATAGGGCCAATGCGGTGTTATATCGAGTCCCTTTATTGGCACGATACAGTAATCTATACAGGCCCGGTAAGAAAGTGCAGACAAGTTCTATACTGGACCGATACAGTATTACTACAGTTGCCGGCACGATGCCATTACCCAACCGATATTTGTACCTTTAACATACCCTAATCGGGCCGGTATAGGGCCAATGCAGTGTTATATCGAGTCCCTTTATTGGCACGATACAGTAATCTATACAGGCCCGGAAAGAAAGTGCAAACAAGTTCTATACTGGACCGATACAGTATTTCTACAGTTGCCGGCACGATGCCATTACCCAACCGGTATTTGTACCTTTATGTACCTTTTTGGGGTGTATGGGGGTTTGTGTGAAAGGTAGCACCTCTAGTTCTTCCATTTTCTCATATGAGAGTAATGGTAACATTGGTCCTTCATATAAACCCCAAGTCTCATTTATGGCTCCACGAAGTTGGTAATGCACACCAACGGCCACACCCTGGTAACGGCATAATGCTGGCTAAACTAAATGAGGCGCATGTTAGAACAGCTTTAACATGGCAGGGAAGTCAATCCCTTTAAGTGCATAAAGTCTAGAATGGCTGAAAAGGCAGAAGAACCATAAATAGTCAATGGCTTGGAAGGCATGATAGCAAAACGATGTGACCCGTTAGGCACACTTTTGACGTTTAGAGTACAGTGGCTGGTCACCTTGGAAAAGATTGGAGCCTTACCAAGTATATATTCCATAGTAAACAATGCTAGCTATTAAAACGAAAATAAGTCATGGAGACTGATCAGGGCCCCCTGCTGTGAAGTCCCCTAAAAGCTACAGGGAAGGAGGAACCTCTTCTATGTGCACAGCTGCTCGTGATGATGGCTTATGCCCAAATCCCTCTGGAAGGCATAAGTCTGATGGTAGACTGCTGAATACTAGAAAAAGGGCACTCAAAATAGGAACATGGAATGTAAGAACCCTTTATAAAGCAGGTCGATACGAAAATTTAAAACAAGAGATGTCGGTCATGAACTTTGATTTAATTGGGATAAGTGAAACTAGATGAATAGGTGATGGTAAAGTGACAGAAGATAGATTTGTTTTTGTATATTCAGGAGGAGAACAGCATATGTACGGCGTCGGTATGATAATGAAAAAAGAAATAGCTAACTCAGTCATTGGATTTTGGCCAATTTCTAACAGAGTTATGATGATTAAATTGTCTGCAGCACCATTTAATGTAAATATATTACAAATCTATGCACCAACACAAGAACATACCGATGAAGAGATTGAGTTGTTTTATGAGTCAATAAAGGATGTACTTAAATATACTAAAAGTGGAGAAGTTAATATAGTAATGGGCGATTTTAATGCAATAGTGGGTGATCATCATGAATATCCCACAACTGGTCGTTATGGATTTGGCAATTTAAATGAACGTGGAAGAAGGTTGCTGGAGTTTTGTAAACTTAATGATTTAGTAATAGCGAACACTCTTTTTCAACATCCTGCTAGGCGGTTGTATACATGGCAAAGTCCAGGTTATCAATTTCGGAATCAAATTGACTATGTTATGATAAACCATAGGTTCAGAAATGCAGTAAGACAAGTTAAAACGTATCCAGGATGTGACATAATGTCTGACCACAATCCAGTTGTTATGAAAATCCAAATAAAGCTAAAAAGAGTGAAAAGAACAAATATGTCAGAACATATAGACATGAATATGCTTAAAAATGAACAATATCGAGAGAAATTCAGTATTACAGTAAACAATAAATTTGAATTATTACAGCAAACAGAAATTCTTCAAGTAATTACACAAGAAACTATAGATAGAAGTTGGAATGAAATTAAAGAAACCTTAAATGATGCAGCTGCCAATATTTTACCATCAAAGAGGAAAAACATTAAACAGCCTTGGATTACTGAGAAGTGGTCACAGCGGTAAACCATAATTCTTCGTGGGAAAATTGTAACATAAAGTTCCCGGATCCGTTTGTCTGTACGTAATGACCGAAAAAATAAACACACCTTCGAAACGTCTATTCAAAGTGTATTCCAGTAAAATTAGCCGCGGCTATCGAAATGGGGTTGCAACTCCTTGCACCTCTAAAACTGTCACTACGATACAGATTACTTGGATAAAAGACGGAGAATTTGTCCAGCTAGCAAGCACCAAATAAACCAGTTAAATGTGCGACCGACTTCCAACAAACAACTTCGAGAATGAATCAGAAAAATTTGTGATAACTCAAAGGCACGCCAGCAGTTCGTGACGCAGCATTTCATGTCCAAACAGGCCTCAAACTGAAACAGGTTTAAACCAGTCTGACACGAGTCTTACGGACGATGGTGCAATTTTGGCTCATGTTTTAGGAATTTCCATGACGTAATATTCAGTAGACCCGAACGGTTTCTACATGACGTTTGACCAGGCGAACAACCGTCTGTAACATAGCGGCCCCTAGTTATGACAGTCTGACATGGCATAACTAAAAAAGAATTGACGACAATTGTGAGCCAATGAATAAAAACACATGATACACAAATTGTTTGAATCACTCACGTTTAAGTTAATACGCAATTACAAAGGGCATGCAAAGAATGAACAGCAATAAGAATAAACACGACGATACATGAAATTGGTACCATAGGTAGTAGATACACGCAAAAAATGACGCTATATACCATGGTTGCGATAATAACCGACTGTTCTGGGCTCAGACAAGGGTCGGCCACCGCAGACAAAACCAGGCTCAAACCCTAACACTTAGGTGTTCTTTACGGGGGCGAGGCACGAAATATCCCTCAACACATAGTCTACTTTCACTTTCCCCGTACTCTCATCATAGTTGCAGACGGCAACTTTAGCTCTACGAACCACAGGCTTCCCTTTCCTAATTTGTGGAACTACCTCATGCACCTCCCAAGTTGATACTTCCCACGTTTACCAATGTCCTGGAGAGAACCTACCACTACAAGTTGACCAGGCTCCAAATTCTCGGCCATTTTTAGCCATTTTTTCCGGCCCTGAAGACCTGGCAAGTAAAAATCGATCCATTTACTCCAAAACTGATGAGAAAGTGACAAATTGAACCGATAATCCCTTCTTAATTGGTCACGATCATGTGGTTGCCCAACAGCACAGTATGGGTCTAAGTATGGGGTCAAAAGTGAGGCAGGGGTGATGACAGTAAAATCCCTAGGGTCGTCACTCAAAGGTACCAAAGGGCGTTCGTTCACGATCCGAACGGCACTGCCTGTGTACGTAAGCAGTTCAATAAAATTGGGCTTACGAATTGAAGAGTCCAAAATGTGAAAAAATGCGATTTTAAATTGTTTAACCATTGCCTCCCAGGCGCCACCTTGCGCCGGAGCATACGGAGGTATAAATTCCCAGTTTATCTCTCTCTGTCTCAGGGCATTGTGAAATTCAGCTGATTCTATCAACTCGGGTAACTTCTTAGATGCTGCCTGAAAGGTGCTTCCATTGTCGGAATAGATAGCATTAACCTGCCCACGTAAATCTGTAAACCGTGTAAAGGCAAGTAAAAAATCACTCAGCGACAATGACGTAACCAGCTCAACATGAATAGCGCGAGATGCCATACATGTGAACAAGAGTCCCCAAGTTTTTTTGTGACTTCTACCTTCAACAAAAGTTAAAGGTCCAAGATAATCTAAGCCGCAATCAAAAAAGGGTTTCCTATGCGCAGTTGTGCGAGACAAAGGTAAATCAGACATGAGCTGCCTTATAGGTCGAGCTTTCTCAATCGCGCATACACCACAGTCATTAAGATACCTCTTCACGGAGGCATTACCATTTGCGATCCAAAACTTCTGTCGCGTAGACAACAAAGTGTGCTGTACTCCACAGTGCGCATTTCCATTATGATGCGACAGTACAACAAGCCTAGTGAAGGGGTGCTTCGAAGGCAAAACAATCGGATGCTTTGCTTCAAGAGAGATCTCGGGAGAATTACTTAAGCGCCCTTCAATGCGGATTACACCAGCGTCATCTACACAAGGTCTGTACTTTTTAAGTGAACGTAATTCTTTTAAGCGTTCCTTCTCACGTTGCGAAGCGCCAACACTACCTCGCTTTATCACTTCCTCAAGGGCATCCGGCGATCGTTTGGTCATTAAATGTACCACATCGCCATACACGCTCTTCTGAACAAACTTCACAGCCAACTCTGAAGCACTGTTAAGATAAGATGCATCCAGTTTTGGCTTCACAAAGCTACGCTTTCTCGTTTTACAGCACAAAAATTCAACAAAAGCAACCAAATAAGCGATTCTCTTTTTCATAACATACAAAGAAGGTGCGGCCTCGATCAATCTGTGAAGACCACCCTGTCCAACGTCAAGCGACTCCTCTTCGTCACGAAGATATAGGCTATGGACAGGTACTGGAGTGGCATTTTCTACAGATGGAATTTCCTCACACTGGTAGAGAAGACTAGAACCATTTAACCACAACTCTCGAAATTCTTTCTTTGTAATAAGATTTGGCCTTGTGCCAACATCAGCTGGGTTCATATCGGTAGGGCAAAAACGCCAATCCTGGGCTCCAGACAACAATAAAATATGCTCAACTCGACGCGTAATAAACTTATTCAAACGTAAATCATGGTTTTTAACCCACTGCAACACAGTACGAGAATCACACCAAAAATACTTAAGGCAGTCTGGCATCTTCAATGCCTCGTAGGCCTGCTTCACGAGTCTGGCTGTATTCAAAGCGGCAACAAGCTCTTTCCTAGCTATCGGCCAAGAAAACTGATTTTTTACAACAATGGTAGATTTACCCAGAACGAAAGACACACTCGGAACTCCGTTAACCAGTCTACGTAAGTAAACAACAGAAGAGAAAGCTTGATTCGAAGCATCACTAAACCCATGCAATTGATATGAAACAATATCATCCGGACTGCACACACCAGAGTTTGCAAAATACCATCTCGGTAACGAAAAATCCTTAAGCAGGTCCAAAGAGCGAAGCCACGACTCCCAGTCTTTAACAAAGCTATCAGGGACCTCGGTGTCCCAATCAAACTTGTCTATCGCCAATTGCTGAAGTATAAGGCGTGCTTTTAGAAAAAATGGCGCTCCAAAGCCTAGCGGATCAAAATTTTGTCCAAGCTGACTGAGCATACTTCGGCGCGTGTGTTTAGCTAAGGGCTTTAAGGAACATGCGATACGCATCTCGTCAGACTCGGTTTGCCACACACAACCCAATGTCTTCGCTGATGGCAAAGTCATATTTTCAGTCTGAAAGTCAATGTCACGAATCAAAGGTGAAAGCATCTCATTATCCAAATTTGACAAGACAGTCATAGCCTCCTTGTTAGCACTCCACTTACCAAGTTTAAACCCACGGCTATCAAACAAAGCAATTGATTCATGAGTGATTTGCTGAGCTTCCTCTAAGCTATCAGCCGAAAATATAAAATCATCCATGTACATATTATTTGCAATATTGCAGAGAGTCAATTCACCAGCACTGCTGGGATTCTGCTCGATCATTTTCTTTATAGCCAAGCAAGCGATATACGGGCTACTCTTTATTCCCCAAGGGTGTACACAAAAACGAAATGGTACCATCCTACCATTTTCAAGGTCATCATCTTCAAACCACAATATACGAAACAAATCCCTTTGCGACTCAGGTAACTTTATTTGAAAGAAGCATTTAGTCACATCAGCCATGAGACCAAATCTACCAAGCCGAAATCTAGCCAAGACATCTACCAGAGGGTTTAACAAGTCAGGACCCGAAAACATTACATCATTAACACAAGTTCCTCGAAATTCAGACTTGCCATCGTAAACAATGCGCTTTTTTAATTGTGACGTAACAAAGTATGGTAAATACCATTCAAATCCCTTGACATTTCCTGCTTCACCAGTACGCTCAATATAGCCATTTGATTTAAGATCTTTCATGGTGTCAGTAAGGAAATCACGAAGTTCAGGTTGTTTTAAAGCTTTCTTTCTTAAAGCAGCAGCTCTATCTGACGCCAACACAAAATTGTTAGGTAGATCAATATCTTCCTTCAACGGAACAGGTATCTCAAATCGACCATCTTTCAACTCAATATTCGGTTCAACAAGTTCTCTAGCCAACTTATCATTGCGAGACAATTCACAGGTTTCATTTTGCAACGTCAAATCCTGAATGACTTTATTCAGGTCTGCTATTTCCATATCACGAGACTGAATTTTACGCTGAAAGCCAGAGATGACATCCGACTCTGAAGACGTCTGCACTCTGCACACTTTAGCAACGCTTTCATCTAAGGGTGACTTACCACCACAAGCCAACCAGCCGAGAGGAGTGAGCAAAGCATGTGGTTCACTACGATTTTCACCAACACGCTCTTTTTTTGCACACATCAAATAAGCGTTGTCGTTGCCAATCAGTACATCTACAGTACTACAATCATTCAAATGAAACATATTCACGTCATGAAAATGACGGAAACCATTTAAATCTTGTTTATGCGGTAAAGTTTTAACATCATCAGCCCAAGCTGGGTTAACCACCGAGGTTATATCACAAAACAGTTCATCAGTCTCTAACGACTGGATGTTGAGTTTGACAAGGTCAGCACAAGTAGCTTTCTGACCAGCCAGGGTATCCATTTTAAACGACGCTTTATCGTACGGTTTAAGATCAAGTTCACACACCAAATCACTCGAAACAAACGTCAACTACGAACCAGGATCATGCTGACAATACACCAACTTCGATTTGCCAGTCATTGGATTCAAAACACGAGCAGCAGTAACGCGGTTAAAGGCTGCTTTAACATTTCCAATCTTAACATTACGCACAGGAACTCTGGCACGAGCATCATCTTTCCCAACCGAATCCAGAGAATCACGTGACGTCACATAAAAATCATGCAGAAGAAAATAGTGTTTCCTATCGTTGTTAGGCACACACTTACGACAGTTATTTGCATGAACGCAATCCCTAACCATATGCTGGCGCAAACAATTCAAGCATTTGCCAGCTTTCACAATGACATCTCTCCGATCTTTAGGTGTCAAGCGCAAAAATTCTTTACAATTAGACAAAAAATGATATTGAACTTGACCACGTGACGAACAACAAATGCATGCCGGTAGGTTTTTACGTCTGGCTTCACCACCGCGCGGTGCGCCAACAACAGTCGAGTACTGCGAACTCCCTGACATCACATCATCATGGGGTTTTACGGACGTCTGCCTAACCGGACATGAAGGCAAATTTCCTTTGCCAAACTTTTTAAATTGCTGCGACTCACCAGAATCGCCCATTAGCATAATGCTAAAATCAGTCGACTTACGCGTTTCCTCCCGTACTACAAATTCAAACAAACTCTGAAAGGTAGGCTCATCAGTGCCACCATACTGATCACCTAAAAAGTCAAGATAACGCTGCTTAGCGTCAAACGGGAGTCGCTTAGCCAAATCCAAAACAAAACGTCCTTCTAATTTATCACGCTGACCATAAGCTTGCGCGTAAAGCAAACACTGCGATAATTCATCTTTAAACTCTTTCAGATCACTGGAAGAGGTCGAAGTCAATTTGCTACCATAGCGATACTTTCTAATTTCTGGTTCTGCGAAAAGACCTCCACGAACCCCAAAACGCTGGGACAAGCGAGCTAACGACATTTCTATCCTGTCTTCCTCTGACAAGCTAGGGGTGTCAGAAACCAAATTAGCAATCGTTTGCGCAGCTGTCCTAACACAAGCTGCTTGTAACAAAGTCAAACGAGTCCCCTTAAAGGGCGAAGCTGCCATTAAGGCCGTAACACGATTTTTAAAGAAGATAAATGTCATATTATTACCATCGTAACCAATCAAGGCCGCCTTATCGAAAAACGTCCTACTATTTTGGTATTCAAAAAAGCAATCCTGCTGTTGAGAACTCGATTTCGCGGGAGAAGACAAGCTATATCTCTTAAGGGGCTGAGTGGGCTCAGTCACGTGCACAGCCCGATCACGATCCTCACACACGTTAAAATCAGGAGACGCGATACGCCTCTCACAACCACCCAAATTACGTGTAGCTGGGCGATCAAAACCTAGCGGCGCAGAAAACTGTGAAGGGGGCAAAGCATTACTACTAATGGCGGCCCCGTGACCTGTACGCTCTGGGGGAGGAGTTCGGTTGTAATTCGCAGACCTTGGCTCTACAGCATTCGGAAGACCCTTAGCCGCGGCCCCGAGACCTCCTGAAACAGCTGGAAAACGTGTGGATTGCCCTGGTCCACTCACAGGTTGAACGGGCGTTTGGAAAAGGTTATGTAAATTAAACTGCGATTGATGTTCATTTCTGGAATGCCTAGAAGAGCCCTTCTTAGAGCTACGCCGAGAGCCCACCTCTGATCGACATCAGCTAAAACTACCTCTTTACGTTGTTCAGCCCTCAACTGAGCGTCTTTGAGTGCGAACTCAGCAGCTCTCGCGGCGGCCTCAGCTGCTCTCGCTTCGGCCTCAGCTCTCGCGGCAGCCTCAGCTCGAATGGCCTCAGCTCTCGCGGCAGCCTCAGCAGCTCTCGCTTCGGCCTCAGCTTGTATCTGAAGCTCCTCTCGTCTTAGCTGCAGGTTAATTTGTGCCACTATCCGAGACGAAGTCCTAGACATCCTAGTGCTTACATTTGAGGCGCTATCCTCAGGATGTATGTCAGCATCCAACATATCTGAGAACTCACTTTCTTTTTGTTCGAAGTTATTTTTTAACGAGTTAAATTCGGGATCTACCCTATCACGAAGTTCTGCCAAGATTGCAGAGTTAAAGATTGTAGTCAAAAGAGCATGGAAATGCCGTAATTCCTCTTCTAAAGTAGATAAGTTAGATCGAAAAATTAACAGTTCCTGCTTATCACTCAAAGAACCTAGGGCTACAGAAAGTTCCCCAATTTGAGTCAAAATATCCCTTCTAAGATGCCGGGCCTCTCGAACTGACTTAGCCTCATCGTTATTGGGTCCCTCCCCAGAATGGCCTGCCCGACCGCAAAGAACATCATCAGGCTTAAACTCAGTCGAGTCTACGGCGGTCGAGTCCTTGTCGCCACCGAGTGTAGACATATTAAATGTTGGGGCTAAATTAACAATTAAAAAAAAAATGAAGTTACACAAACACACAAAATTATTAGGCTACAGTAGTTATAAAAAACTTAACTGCCAAGACCGTAAAAATACAAAAAAGAATTTAAATGCACGATACCGTAGCTGTACGGGTATGAAGTCCTAAAGTCCACAAAACTTGCTTGGATTCTTCCACTTGAATCTACAAGCACAGATGGATTGTCTTTTAATCTTCTTTCTTGCCAATGAATGTCAAAGTTATTTTTCTTCTGTACCAAACTGAGAAGAATTGTCTTTACTTTTCTTTGCTTCTGTAAGAGTGTAGACTACCAACCAACAAATCTTCTTTTATTATTTCTTGTACTTCTAAGTAGTTCTTCTTCACTAGCTGACAACAAACACGTCGTTTATTTTTATGCCTTCAAGTGCTTCTTGGCCTACCAGCTAACAAATTCGTTTTTTATTTTTCTTGCTTTAATTTCTCCTTGACCTACCAACTGACAAGAACTCGTCTTTTATTTTTTATGGTCACAGCGGTAAACCATAATTCTTCGTGGGAAAATTGTAACATAAAGTTCCCGGATCCGTTTGTCTGTACGTAATGACCGAAAAAATAAACACACCTTCGAAACGTCTATTCAAAGTGTATTCCAGTAAAATTAGCCGCGGCTATCGAAATGGGGTTGCAACTCCTTGCACCTCTAAAACTGTCACTACGATACAGATTACTTGGATAAAAGACGGAGAATTTGTCCAGCTAGCAAGCACCAAATAAACCAGTTAAATGTGCGACCGACTTCCAACAAACAACTTCGAGAATGAATCAGAAAAATTTGTGATAACTCAAAGGCACGCCAGCAGTTCGTGACGCAGCATTTCATGTCCAAACAGGCCTCAAACTGAAACAGGTTTAAACCAGTCTGACACGAGTCTTACGGACGATGGTGCAATTTTGGCTCATGTTTTAGGAATTTCCATGACGTAATATTCAGTAGACCCGAACGGTTTCTACATGACGTTTGACCAGGCGAACAACCGTCTGTAACAAGAAGATACTTGACTTAATGCAACAGAGAAAGAAAAACAAATTCAATAATCACAAGAAATATAAAGCTTTAAATAAGGAAATATCCCAATTATGCAAAGATGCTAAACAAAGGTGGTGGGAAAATCAATGCAGTGAAATAGAACATCTAGAAGCATCTCATAAGTCACTTGAATTACACAATAAAGTTAAACAGCTAACATGTTTGAAAAAAGTTGAACAAGCAAACAGCTGCATCATGGATAGTGGGGGGAAAATGTTGTTTCAGGAAGAGGATATAAAGAGTAGATGGGAAGAGTATGTAACAGAATTATATGATGATGATAGAACATGTATGCCTGAAATTACCAATAACGAAGGAGAAGAAATATTGATATCTGAAGTTGAGAAAGCCATTCAAGATCTGAAATGTAATAAAGCTGCAGGAAAGGATAACATTTATCCAGAAATGCTAAAAGCACTCAATGGCATAAGTTTAAAACGCATACACAAATTATGTAATGAAATATATATGACTGGAGTTATACCTAAAGAAATGAATGAAACTGTTTTTGTCAGACTACCAAAGAAATCCAAAGCAAAGAACTGCAGTGACTTTAGAACATTAAGTTTGATCAGTCATGTACTGAAAATTTTGTTGAGAATAATTTTATTAAGAAATCGAAAATCTATTGAGAATGAGGTTAGCATGACTCAAAGTGGATTTATAACTGGTAAAGGAACACGAGAGGGTATACTTAACTTCAGAACAATTTGTGAGAGTTACAATGCAGTAAATAAAGATGTATATGCATGTTTTATTGATTATGAGAAAGCATTTGATAGAGTTAACCATGAGAAACTGATTCATTGTTTGTCCAATATTGGTATGAATGGCAAAGACTTACGTTTTATTATTAATCTGTACTGGAATCAAAAAGCATTTATTCGCATGGAAAAAGATTTATCTAAAGGAATTGATATCAAGCGTGGAGTACGCCAAGGATGTGTACTTTCTCCATGTCTTTTTAATTTATATACAGAAATGATTTTTCGATCAATTGATGATATGAAAGGAGTAAAAGTTGGTGGCTTGAATATAACAAATTTACGCTATGCTGATGATACTGTTCTGTTGGCTGAATCACAAGAAGATCTTCAAGAAATATTGGACAATGTTAACTCAATTGGTAAAGAATTTAATATGAAAATTAACACTAAAAAGACCAAATCAATGATAATCTCAAAATCACCAGACACCACAGTACTCCAAATTATAATTGACAATAAAATTATACAAAAAGTAAAATCTTTTTCATATCTTGGTCATTTAATAACTGAAGATGGGAGGTGTGACCATGAAATTCTTAGACGGATAGAAATTGCAAGAACTACATTTGGAAAAATGAAAAATATTTTAACCAATCAACGTTTAAATTTATCAACTCGTCTCAGGATCTTAAAATGCTATATCTGGTCGACCCTATTATACAGTTCTGAAACTTGGACAATATCACAAAAAATGGAGAAACGGATCGATGCCTTCGAGCTCTGGACATACAGGCAAATGTTAAAAATTTCATGGAAACAAAAAATCACTAACGATGAAGTACTCTCCAAATTCAATTCAAGCAAAATGCTCTTACAAACAGTCAAAAGAAGAAAATTGAAGTATTTCGGACACACAATAAGGCAAAATTCATTACAAAGATCATTAATAGAAGGGAAGATAAACGGTAAAAGAAGTAAAGGCAGACCAAGAATGATTTGGACAACAAACATCACAAAATGGACAAAATTAAGTTATGAATGTGCAGTACGCACAGCTCATGGTCGAGAACAATGACGCATTGTATCCAACCCTCCAGACGAGGAAGGAACAAAATGATGATTTGTACCTTTACCATACCCTAATCGGGCCGGTATAGGGCCAATGCGGTGTTATATCGGGTCCCTTTGTGGTAAAAAGGGAATATAAACTGTACCTTTTTGGTACGAACCGAAGATAAGGTTGTTTGGTCTGAACTTGTAAGAACGGATTTTATGACGTAATGATGTAAGAATCGTCGGTACGAACTTGTAAGAACGGATGTTATGACGCTTTCGTACAGAACCCGTACAGACGTAACCACCAGTAAGAGCCCTAAGAACGAACTTGGTATCGAACCCTCCGACCTAGTACGGGTCATGTCGTGGCCACCGAAAGTAGAGAAGGCCTGTTGCATCGCGGCGGTTTTCTGCTGACGTCATCACGAGCGGTTACAATTAATTATATCGGAGCTGCGCTGCCAAACAAGCGCTTTCATGGAAGGCTTGCATTTTTTCTCCCTTGATCTGTTTTTGAGCGCATTTTCAACTACAATGTAATTCGCACATATCGACTTAGGCAATTGTGACACTTTACCTATATGGACGATTTTTCTTGGTCCCTACAAAATTCCTTTTTTGCATGCATTCTACTGCTAACAAATCCTGCAATATTAGCAAGTCCATGTTTAATGTAGTAAAAGATGGTTTATTTTAATGGTAAAGTACAAGGAGTGTTTATATGTAGCCTACCCTATACAACTTAAAGATTAGAGTAACGCAGTGGACTACAGCATTATACAGTAAAGATAACAAAACAACAGAAGAAAAGCAAACCAAAAATCTACAGTTCTGGAGTTTCGCTGTCATGATGTGTCAAAATGTATTTCTTCTGAACGAATTGTTTGGGCAATCATTCAAACTTTTAAACGCAACTTGAAAACAAAATAAAGTTACTAAAGCATACATTACACAAAGTTATTGCCACACAACAGTAAAACAATATAAAATGACTGGCTGTCATCAAAATGTTGCAACATTTGCTGTACGGTACATCTAAAAATGATCAAACGATTACATACAAGGGATGCTTACAAGGGTAGGTTTAACAAAAAAAATGTAGCTATGCGACATCTACCAGCATATTTATCAATCAACAAAGTGCTGTAATACCAATGACATTTCTATGTAACTTATATAACAACTGATTGTAGGGTTACATTTTTTTCTCTCACCTTGCTTTGTGTCAGACCGCTGTAACAGGTAAATTCTAATGCGTATGGCAACATAAACAAAATAACGTGGGCTAAACAAAAATTCAATAGGCCTACCTTCAATGATTTACCAGTCCAAATTTGTTCACAAGCAGATCATATGAGTACACTAAAATATCACAAGCACAATATTCAACACAAAGAATGCTAGCTTCATAACTTGATACAAAGACAGAGAAACTTTTTCAATAAATCACTGACGTACAACTTCTAGCAAATAAGACCAGCAGGTGGCAAGCAAACGAACACCTTGACGTGCAAAACAAGTTCTCCAAGTAAAAGTTGATACAAATATTGAATAAGGTTCTACAAGTACATCTATACAAAAAAACTATTTGGGCTAGAAAAGCAGCTTAAGTTGTACAATGTACAATGCAATTTCACAGGCGGCATTTCAAGTCAACGTTTGTAATTTCCTTCGTTTAGCCTTAGATTTCACATCACTGATTTCATCATTTTTCCGTGAACAAAAATTATTTAACAAAACATTACAACAAATAAATACAATCATTCTTACTATGTAGAGTGGTTCATGGTTGTTGGTGCATATGACAGCATTATTTACAAAAAACTCGTCATTATCTAAAACATCCAGAATTGAATGCACAGCTGAAAGGCGTTGTGAATGAGATTTCATGAACTCTTCACACATAGTGAGCTTGTTCATAACTACATAACTTATTAATACGATACGAACGATATCGCTTGATGGATATAGTAATTTTCCTCGGCTGACACCTTTAATAAGCGAATTGGCGAAAACAGATTGATCAGCAACATCTGAAACCATGCGTTCTTTACATTCACTACACTTTAGTCTTTTGTTGATTGAATAACAACAGTACCCAGCGATGTAAGTAATCACAGGTAAACAGTCTTCGACAGAATCGAAGTCGTTTTCGCAAAGGATTACTTGCAACCCTGCAGAACTTGTCGGGGAAAACGTACAATGAAGCTGATCCCAGTTAATCGTGAAGTCTGTCAGAGAAATGTTTTCGTTTTTAACTTTCAGGTTGAGTACGGAAAGAAGGCGTATCTTTTTCTCACATTCATACACTTGTCTAAGAGAAACATTGTAATTTCCACCTGACAGCTGTCGGTACTGTCCAAAACGAGCTTCAAGGGAATCAGTCTGAAATTTTCCCAATAGAACATATCTGGAACCAAGTTCTTTCAAACAATAATCAGAAAGTTCAAGAAGAGCATGCGTGGTATGTTTTAGGGCAAAAAATGTTTGCGGAGTCAATTTTCCATACCCGATGTCTTGTGCGCCCCATCGTTCCAACCAATCAAGAAAATAAGTTAAAAACTTTTTAGGTTCTGTGTCACGCAAAAGTATGGGTTGCTGGAACTCGTTATTCAGACGTTGGCCTTTGTGGGGAGTTTTCACATTAACTACATTCCACCAAGTGGTAATCAACTTTATAAACACGCTTGTGTCTTGATAATGAAAGATGTTATGCTTTTCACCGAGCTGCAGCATGCCTTGGCTAACAAAATCATTGAATATCTGAAGGACCAATTTAACATTTTGTCGCTCCAAGTTTGTCGGTTCCAATGCTTTTAAGGACAGCTTGTATGAGAATTTCAATGTACAACTGGACTCCAAATGGTGTAGGTGTTTGAGTGATTCAAAGCTGGCATACGCAACTCCAGAATTAGATGATGTCGCTATGTCACCATACTTGAAAAATGGATAAACCATACATCTGCCTCTTGATTTTTGATTAAGCCAATTATTACGAATGCACTTAAAAACATGAACACTATCCAGAACGAAAAATAATGGGCGGTGATTGTCATAAGGATGAGGATAAACGATTGAAAACTTTGGGGGGGAAGCAAAAAATGACATGGCCTTGCGGTTAATGGAGTTGTTATCTGTAATAACTGAAATAACAGAAAAGCCAATCGTTTCAAGGCCTATAACTATTCGAGAAATCAAAGTATGCAGCATCTCAGCAGACATTTTACGAGAGGGTAAAACATGAACCACATCTTTGTATTTAGAAAATACGCTGTTGATCATAAAAACAAACGCTGAATTGGCAGGTTCCATGGTATTAACTGCGGCCCCAGTGACCGTTCCACCTTTATAATCGAAAAACGGTTTAATATGAATTTCATCGATTAGCAGAACAACTGTTTTATCACTTGACAACAAAGCTTTGAACTTTTGCTTTATGTAAAACAAGAATGTATTGTCAGACTGCTCATGCAAAGGATTCATTGAATCCGCAAGAGTTAATTTTCTTATTGTAGAATAACATGGTAAAATACATTTACCACTGGAGCGTAAAAATCGAAAAGCATGGGGCGAAACATTGTAAAATATAGCAGAAAAAACTAAGAATTCCGGAGTGTATACTCTTTTGTTTTTTGTTAACAGCTGTAACTGCTCATAAATGAATAACATTATGGCATGGAATGAATACGAATCAGAAGTGAATGGATGCAGCAGCCTCAAAATTAACTGAACATTTATTATAAAACGGGCATCCTCATCAGATTCGCTTTTGCGACTTGTATCATTTGAGAACATAGCCAGTGTGTCACAGACTTGCATTATAGCGCTTATCCGAACAACTTTTAATGGAAATTTAAACTCGCCAATTTGTGGAATTTTTACAGAGCCAATGAATGCATGTAATTCCAGCGCGTTGTCAATTACCAGTGCGTTTTGTATATGTGGTCCCGAACCTTCAGGATACAAAACATCACAAATTATAATCCTGTCCTTGTCGTGTAATACATGCCATGGGGGTAAAAGGTTTAACTTTTCCATTATGTCATTTGTGGACTGGCATCTATCCTTTTGTTCCTGGTTTTGAAACTCTGCTCTGCTTCGTTGCAAAGCCGTAGCAAGATTGCTTTGTTCTTTCTTTTCCATCAGTTCATCTTTGCTTGAGCGTGGTGTCACAGAAGTTGATGATAAATACTTAGGACAATTCGGAAATACTGATGGTATTGCTCCTGTTCTAAGTTTTGGCACTTTTAAGGAGTATGACAAAACTCTTCCCGTTTTTTCATCAAATGCAGATGATTCACGCAAAACTTCATGAGGCTGAAAATGCATTTCACATACCTAAACATATAAAAACAATTAAACAATATAAAACATATTTGAAAAGTGACTGAATAATTGAATATTTTACTGATTAAATTGTGATTGCTCGTGCAGACGATTTACAGCAGGGCTACTTCACTAGCAGACCATTGTGCAAATCTGGAACTTTGGTCAAATTAAATGTGGACTGCTCGGTAATTTGATCTTTTCATACCCTGTCATGTCAAAAGCCAATTTATCAAATTTATTTGACTTATTGAAAAATTTAGTAGGTTTGTAGTAAGATTTTCTTATAAAGAACTTCAATACTGCACAGACTTGTACCTAAAAACACTGCAACACGTTATTTCAAAAGCCTGTTTTAATTTGCAAACGGTAAAACACAATAAAAATGTTTTGGAACAGTTGGACAGCAGTAACATTTGACTTTTCACATTTGGACTTTTACCAAACATAGTTGAGTAGCCTAGGTTTACAGCGAAATAAAAATGCCATTACAGGTAGCCTACTATAAAAAATACTTGAAGATTCCACAGTTTGAGTTTCAAATTTGTAGTTAGGAAATGCTTACCCTGCTGGCTTGCGATGGAGTGAAATCTTTTCTTTTGATAGCATGTATCCAATTCTTTTTTAAATTATCATCTTGGGGAAATTGAAAAACAGTTACTTTTGGACCATTTCTGTAATTTCCTTTGCAGTTAGGCACACAACATATGGAAGGCATTGTACAAAGATTGAAAATTCACCGAGCTATATATATTTTTTGGACAAGGGATTAAGAATTATGCTGTGATAGAACATAATTTGAATTACTATACCGGTAACTGATTTTCTCTTAGAACAGTGGTCAACCTTAGATTATGAATTCAGCTGAAAATTGCACTGTAAATTGCATTGTCAATTTTACCTTGCATTGGTGCTTCCTGTTTGTGTCTCTGCCCTGCCTAGCTCTCACACATGTTGGGTGTATATATAGCCTATTGTTAGGGGCTGGGTTATCAGCCATGGAAAGAGGTTGGATATTGGATTAAAGAAAATTCTATTTTAAATTTCCTTCTGGTTTATGGGACTATTCTTACTGTCTATGCTGAAACAAATTTTTGGAACTGTTCATAATTGCACTGACAAGCTTTCAACAAGTGGAAAATTAACCTGGTTCTGCAACATCTATCTAATTTGATTAAAACGCATTGTATGAGTTTAAATTGTTAATTTCACATACACTTTTCATCTATCTACCAGTAGGCCTGTGTAGCTAATCAGCAGCCCGTGCTTCAGCTTGTTGATGCAAAGCTTACAACTGAAGAACTAAACTTACCAGATGCTAAAGACATGCTTTATTTATAATATGTTCTATGCACTAAACTGTTTTCACAGGAACTCTCAGTTTCACAATACAATTTAACCAAAAAAGCTGGTCTAATCTTGCCTCCCTAACCTAAGTTGACTGTAAATTGCATCTATTTCTTTTCAAAGAACCGCGCGCAACTGCAGTCGTGCAGAACGGCTCGCTTGTAACCGGCTGTGATGACGTCATTTCAACGCAAAGGGCCTTCCTACTTTCGGCGGCCTCGGTCATGTACGAACGAGTGATGCCAATAGGCAATGTATCTTAATCTAAGTACGAACCTTAGTTAGAAACTACAAGCTTACGTACTATATAACTTGGTTTATTTATAAAAAGCAACAAATAAATATTTTTTCATTTGTGGTCTGTAAAGAGTGATTTTTTTTAAGTAATCTTCAACAGTTCAGTGTTCGATTCCCATGACTGAAGGTTTTTTTTAATCAGTTTGACTAATGATAATGTGGTCTGTGTTCGATTCCCACGCCTGTTGCTTGTTTTTTTAAATCGATTTTATTCATGATAATGTGCTCTGTGTTTGATTCCCATGTCTAAGTTTTTTTTAAAGCAATAAAAATCTAAAATTTTATATGTTAGATGTCCTGTTTTTCAGTTGGTGTGCATACATAATCACAGTGGTTGCAATGACTACAAGATATAGAAAAGACTTTGAAACATAACCAACTTATTTTTATTAATGCACAAAGCAACCTTTTACCCTGAAATTAAAACGATGTGATATTGAAACAAGCAAGTGAATCTAAAAAACAAGCCCAAAACAACCAAATCAACACAAAAACAAGCCCAATAATTTGCAACCAAACTGTAGCTACAGTGTACAATGTTGCCTTTACCAAACTGTACTGTGCCAATATCGGCTATACTGTGCCAACACCTTACCAAGCTGTACTGTACCATTGCAACACCGGATTGCCATTATAAACTGTAGGCCTACAGGTTTGCCTTTACCACACAGTACGGTGCCAACACCGGATTACCCTTACACAAACTGTACAGTTTTGCCTTTACCACACAGTACTGTGCCAGTACTGGATTGCCCTTACAAACTGTACAGTTTTGCCATTACCAAACTGTACTGTGCCAATACCGGATTGCCTTACACAAACTGTATAGTTTTGCCATTACCAAACTGTACTGTGCCAATACCGGATTGCCTTTACACAAACTGTACAGTTTTGCCATTACCAAACTGTACTGTGCCAATACCGCATTGCCCTTACACAAACGGTACAGTTTTGCCCTTACAACATTGTATCGGCCCGATACAGGCTTTGTATCAGACAAACTGTACCATTTTGCCGATACAATACTGTACGTTGCCTGTATTGGCCCGATACAGTGCAAACGTTACCGATACACCCGATACACGCCGACACAAATACAGTATTGGCGCAATACTGTGATGTTTGCTGGGGTAGTCATTATGGAACATTTTCAGGCATTGTCGAACATTTTCAGGGATTGTCGAACATTTTCAGGGGTTGTCGAGCATTTTCAGGGGTTGTCAGGCATTGTCGGTAATTTCAAGGCATTGTCTAGGATTTCCAGGCATTGTTGATGCTAGACAACCCCTGAAAATGTTCGACAATGCCTGACAAACCCGTCAACCACTAATAATGATCAACAATGCCTGGAAATCCTAGACAATGCCTTGAAATTCCCAACAATGCCTGAAAGTAGCTACTCTACAATGCCTGACAACCCCTGAAAATGCTCGACAATCCCTGAAAATGTTCGACAATGCTTGAAAATGTTCCATAATGACTACCAAACCTGTCAAACACTGATATTGGTCACAGCGGTAAACCATAATCTCTTCTTGGGAAAATTTTAACATAAAGTTCCCGAATCCGTTCGTCTGTATATAATGACCGAAGAAACACACACTTAAACTTCTTTTCAAACAGTGTATTTCTGTAAAATTAGCCCGCGGTTACCGAAAACGAGGGGGTGCAACGCCTTACACCACTGAAAAACTGTCACTACAGAACAGATTACTTGGATAAAAGACGGAACTTTTGTCCAGCTAGCAAGCACTAAGCCAACAGTTAAATGTGCGGCCAACTTTCAAACAATCATTTTACGAATGACCAGAATAGATAGCAATATCTCAAATTCACGTATGCAGTACTGTGACGCAATAATGAAAGACAATTATGAAGTCATTCCAACAGGTGTTTAAAGCTGATGTAATATTTCCTGTTTAAACAGGCCCAAACAGGCCCAAACAGGTTTGACACAATTCTTATGAACGCTGGTGCAATTTTGGCACATGTTTTAGGAATTTCCATGACGTAATATTCAGTAGACCCGAACGGTTTCTACATGACGTTTGACCAGGCGAACAACCGTCCGGAACATAGCGGCCCCTAGTTATGACAGTCTGACATGGCATAACTAAAAAAAAAAGAATTGACGACAATTGTGAGCCAATGAATAAAAACACATGATACACAAATTGTTTGAATCACTCACGTTTAAGTTAATACGCAAATACAAAGGGCTTGCAAAGAATGAACAGCAATAAGAATAAACACGATGATACATGAAATTGGTACCATAGGTATTAGATACACGCAAAAAATGACGCTATATACCATGGTTGCGATAATAACCGACTGTTCTGGGCTCAGACAAGGGTCGGCCACCGCAGACAAAACCAGGCTCAAACCCTAACACTTAGGTGTTCTTTACGGGGGCGAGGCACGAAATATCCCTCAACACGTAGTCTACTTTCACTTTCCCCGTACTCTCATCATAGTTGCAGACGGCAACTTTGGCTCTACGAACCACAGGCTTCCCTTTCCTAATTTGTGGAACTACCTCATGCACCCTCCCAAGTTGATACTTCCCACGTTTACCAATGTCTTGGAGAGAACCTACCACTACAAGTTGACCAGGCTCCAAATTCTCGGCCATTTTTAGCCATTTTTTCCGGCCCTGAAGACCTGGCAAGTAAAAATCGATCCATTTACTCCAAAACTGCTGAGAAAGTGACAAATTGAACCGATAATCCCTTCTTAATTGGTCACGATCATGTGGTTGCCCAACAGCACAGTATGGGTCTAAGTATGGGGTCAAAAGTGAGGCAGGGGTGATGACAGTAAAATCCCTAGGGTCGTCACTCAAAGGTACCAAAGGGCGTTCATTCACGATCCGAACGGCACTGCCTGTGTACGTAAGCAGTTCAATAAAATTGGGCTTACGTAATGAAGAGTCCAAAATGTGAAAGAAGTATTTGGTCATATCGGCCACGAAACCAAATCTTTCAAGCCGAAATCTAGCCAAGACATCTACCAGAGGGTTTAACAAGTCAGACAAGTCAAGACAAGAAGACATTAAATCATTAACACAAGTTCCTCGAAATTCAGATTTGCCATCGTAAACAATGCGCTTTTTTAATTGTGACGTAACAAAGTATGGTAAATACCATTCAAATCCCTTGACATTTCCAGCTTCACCAGCACGCTCAATATAGCCATTAGATTTAAGATCTTTCATGGTGTCAGTAAGGAAATCACGAAGTTCAGGTTGTTTTAAAGCTTTTTTTCTTAAAGCAGCAGCTCTATCTGACGCCAACACAAAATTGTTAGGTAAATCAATATCTTCTTTCAACGGAACAGGTATCTCAAATCGACCATCTTTCAACTCAATATTCGGTGCGACAAGTTCTCTAGCCAAAATATCATTGCGAGACAATTCACAGGTTTCATTTTGCAAAGTCAAATCCTGAATGACTTTATTCAGGTCTGCTATTTCCATATCACGAGACTGAATTTTACGCTGAAAGCCAGAGATGACATCCGACTCTGAAGACGTCTGCACTCTGCACACTTTAGCAACGCTTTCAACTAAGGGTGACTTACCACCACAAGCCAACCAACCGAGAGGAGTGAGTAAAGCATGTGGTTCACTACGATTTTCACCAACACGTTCTTCTTTTGTCCACATCAAATAAGCGTTGTCATTGCCAATCAGTACATCTACAGTACTACAATCATTCAAATGAAACATATTCACGTCATGAAAATGACGGAAACCACTTAAATCTTGTTTATGAGGTAAAGTTTTAACATCGTCAGCCCAAGCTGGGTTAACCACCGAGGTTATATCACAAAACAGTTCATCAGTCTCTAACGACTGGATGTTGAGTTTAACAAGGTCAGCACAAGTAGGTTTCTGACCAGCCAGAGTATCTATTTTAAACGACGCTTTATCATACGGTTTAAGACCAAGTTCGCACACCAAGTCACTCGAAACAAAGGTCAACTGCGAACCAGGATCATGCTGACAATACACCAACTTCGATTTGCCAGTCATTGGATTCAAAACACGAGCAGCAGTAACGCGGTTAAAGGCTGCTTTAACATTTCCAATCTTAACATTACGCACAGGAACTCTGGCACCAGCATCATCTTTACCGACCGAATCCAGAGAATCACGTGACGTCACATAAAAATCATGCAGAAGAAAATAGTGTTTCCTATCGTTGTTAGGCCCACACTGACGACAGTTGTTTGCATGATTACAGTCCTTAACCATATGCTGGCGCAAACAATTCAAGCATTTTCCAGCTTTCACAATGACATCTCTCCGATCTTTAGTGTCAAGCGCAAAAATTCTTTACAATTAGACAAAAAATGATATTCAACTTGACCACGTGACGAACAACAAATACATGCCGGCAGGTCTTTTCGTCTAGCCTCACCACCGCGCGGTGCGCCAACAGCAGTCGAGTACTGCGAACTTCCTGACATGACATTATCATGGGGTTTTACGGACGTCTGCCTAACCGGACATAAAGGCAATTTTCCTTTGCCAAACTTTTTAAATTGCTGCGACTCACCAGAATCGCCCATTAGCATAATGCTAAAATCAGTCGACTTACGCGTTTCCTCCCGTACTACAAATTCAAACAAACTCTGAAAAGTAGGTTCCTCAGTGCTACCATACTGATCACCTAAAAAGTCAAGATAACGCTGCTTAGCGTCAAACGGGAGTCGCTTAGCCAAATCCAAAACAAAACGTCCTTCTAATTTATCACGCTGACCATAAGCTTTCGCGTAAAGCAAACACTGCGACAATTCATCTTTAAAATCTTTCAAATCACTGGAAGAGATCGAAGTCAATTTGCTACCATAGCGATACTTTCTAATTTCTGGTTCTGCGAAAAGACCTCCACGAACTCCAAAACGTTGGGACAAGCGAGCTAACGACATTTCTATCCTGTCTTCCTCTGACAAGCCAGGAGTGTCGGAAACCAAATTAGCAATCGTTTGTGCAGCTGTTCTAACACAAGCTGCTTGCAACAAAGTCAAACGAGTTCCCTTAAAGGGCGAAGCTGCCATCAAGGCCGTAACACGATTTTTAAAGAAGACAAATGGCATATTATTACCATCGTAACCAATCAAGGCCGCCTTATCGAAGAACGTCCTACTATTTTGGTATTCAAAAAAGCAATCCTGCTGTTGAGAACTCGATTTAGCGGGAGAAGACAAGCTATATCCCTTAAGGGGCTGAGTGGGCTCAGTCACATGCACAGCCCGATAACGATCCTCAAACACGTTAAAATCAGGAGACACGATACGCCTCTCACAACCACCCAAATTACGTGTAGCTGGGCGATCAAAAACTAGCGGCGCAGAAAACTGTGAAGGGGGCAAAGCATTACTGCTAATGGCGGCCCCGTGACCTGTACGCTCTTGGGGAGGAGTTCGGTTGTAATTTGCAGACCTTGGCTCTACAGCCTTCGGAAGACCCTTAGCCGCGGCCCCGAGACCTCCTGAAACAGCTGGAAAACATGTGGATTGTACAGGTCCACTTACAGGTTGAACAGGCGTCTGGAAAAGGTTAGGTAAATTAAACTGTGATTGATGTTCACTTCTGGAATGCCTAGAAGAGCCCTTCCTAGAGCTACGCCGGGAGCCCAACTCAGAACGATATTCAGCTAAAACTACCTCTTTACGTTGTTCGGCCCTCAACTGAGCGTCTTTGAATGCGAACTCAGCAGCTCTAGCTTCAGCTTTCGCGGCGGCCTCAGCAGCTCTCGCTTCGGCCTCAGCTCTCGCGATGGCCTCAGCTCGTATGGCCTCAGCTCTCGCGGCGGCCTCAGCTCGTATGGCCTCAGCTCTCGCGATGGCCTCAGCAGCTCTTGCTTCGGCCTCAGCTTGGATCTGGAGCTCCTCTCGTCTTAACTGTAGGTTAATTTGTGCAACTATCCGTGACGAGCTCTCAGACATCCTAGTGCTTACATTTGAGGCGCTATCCTCAGGATGTATGTCAGCATCCAACCTATCTGACAACTCACTTTCTTTTTGTTCGAAGTTATTTTTTAACGAGTTAAATTCGGGATCTACCCTATCACGAAGTTCTGCCAAGATTGCAGAGTTAACAATCTTACTCAAAAGAGCATGGAAATGCAGTAATTCCTCTTCTAAAGTAGATAAGTTAGATCGAAAAATTAACAGTTCCTGCTTATCACTCAAAGAACCTAGGGCCACAGAAAGTTTCCCAATTTGAGTCAAAATATCCCGTCTAAGATGCCGGGCCTCTCGAACTGACTTAGCCTCATCGTTAATGGGTCCCTCCCCAGAATGGCCTGCCCGACCGCAAAGAACATCATCAGGCTTAAACTCAGTCGAGTCGACGGCGGTCGAGTCCCTGTCACCACCGAGTGTAGACATATTAAATGTTGGGGCTAAATTTAACAATTAAAAAATTAAGTTACACAAACACACAAATTACAGTAGTTATAAAAAACTTAACTGCAAAGACCGTAAAAATACAAAAAAGAATTTAAATGCACGATACCGTAGCTGTACTAGTATGTGAAGTCCAAACGTCCACAAAACTTGCTTGGATTCTTCCACTTGAATTTTCAAGCACAGATGGATTGCCTTTAATCTTCTTTCTTGCCAATAAATGTCAAAGTTATTTTTCTTCTGTACCGTACCAAACTGAGAAGAAATGTCTTTACTTTTCTTTACTTCTTTAGACTACCAACCAATAAGATCTTCTTTTATTATTTCTTTGCTTCTAAGTGCTTCTTGGCCTACCAACTAACTAACTTCGTCTTTTATTTTTTTTGCTTCTAAGTGCTTCTGTGCCAAACACTAGACAGAGAATCGTCTTTTATTTTTTATGGTCACAGCGGTAAACCATAATCTCTTCTTGGGAAAATTTTAACATAAAGTTCCCGAATCCGTTCGTCTGTATATAATGACCGAAGAAACACACACTTGAACTTCTTTTCAAACAGTGTATTTCTGTAAAATTAGCCCGCGGCTACCGAAAACGAGGGGGTGCAACGCCTTACACCACTGAAAAACTGTCACTACAGAACAGATTACTTGGATAAAAGACGGAACCTTTGTCCAGCTAGCAAGCACTAAGCCAACAGTTAAATGTGCGGCCAACTTTCAAACAATCATTTTATGAATGACCAGAATAGATAGCAATATCTCAAATTCACGTATGCAGTACTGTGACGCAATAATGAAAGACAATTATGAAGTCATTCCAACAGGTGTTTAAAGCTGATGTAATATTTCCTGTTTAAACAGGCCCAAACAGGCCCAAACAGGTTTGACACAATTCTTATGAACGCTGGTGCAATTTTGGCACATGTTTTAGGAATTTCCATGACGTAATATTCAGTAGACCCGAACGGTTTCTACATGACGTTTGACCAGGCGAACAACCGTCTGGAACAGATATTGATCGACAATGCCTGGAAATCCTAGACAATGCTTGGAAATTCCCAACAAATGTCTGAAAGTAGCTACTCTACAATGCCTGACAACCCCTGAAAATGCTCGACAATCCCTGAAAATGTTCCATAATGACTACCAAATCTGTCAAACACTGATATTGATCGACAATGCTTGGAAATCTTAGACAATGCCTGGAAATTCCCAACAAATGTCTGAAAGTAGCTACTCTACAATGCCTAACAACCCCTGAAAATGCTCGACAATCCCTGAAAATGTTCGACAATTCCTGAAAATGTTCCATAATGATTACCAAACCTGTCAAACACTGATATTGATCGACAATGCCTGGAAATCCTAGATAATGCCTTGAAATTACCAACAATGCCTGAAAGTAGCTACTCTACAATGCCTGACAACCCCTGAAAATGCTCGACAATTCCTGAAAATGTTCGACAATGCCTGAAAATGTTCCATAATGACTACCAAACCTGTCAAACACTGATATTGATCGACAATGCCTGGAAATCCTAGACAATGCTTGGAAATTCCCAACAATGCCTGAAAGTAGCTACTCTACAATGCCTGAAAACCCCTGAAAATGCTCGACAATCCCTGAAAATGTTCCATAATGACTACCAAACCTGTCAAACACTGATATTGATCGACAATGCTTGGAAATCCTAGACAATGCCTGGAAATTCCCAACAAATGTCTGAAAGTAGCTACTCTACAATGCCTAACAACCCCTGAAAATGCTCGACAATCCCTGAAAATGTTTGACAATTCCTGAAAATGTTCCATAATGATTACCAAACCTGTCAAACACTGATATTGATCGACAATGCCTGTAAATCCTAGATAATGCCTTGAAATTACCAACAATGCCTGAAAGTAGCTACTCTACAATGCCTGACAACCCCTGAAAATGCTCGACAGTTCCTGAAAATGTTCGACAATGCCTGAAAATGTTCCATAATGACTACCAAACCTGTCAAACACTGATATTGATCGACAATGCCTGGAAATCCTAAACAATGCCTGGAAATTCCCAACAATGCCTGAAAGTAGCTACTCTACAATGCCTGACCTGACAACCCCTGAAAATGCTCGACAACCCCTGAATATGTTCGATAATGCCTGAAAATGTTCGACAATGCCTCACAAGCCTGTAAACCACTGATAATGATCGACAATGCCTAGAAATCCTACACAATGCCTAGAAATTTCCAACAATGCCTGAAAGTAGTTAGCTTACTCAGTACGGTACTCTACAATACCTAAAACCCCTGAAAATGTTCGACAACCCCTGAAAATGCTCCACAACCCCCCAAAAATCCGACAATGCCTGACAATGCCCGACAATGCCTGACAATGGGTATTTAGAGGTACCCTCTGTGACTGTGATTTGTTTTCAATCGCCAGAATCTCCATAAAGCAGTCCATGCGGAACAAGAATGTGACGTCATCACAAGCAATCCATACGTCAACTTGAAAACGAAGAAAGTTTTATTTAAACAAAAACCAAAAAGATATATTAAAAATAAAGTTGTTTTGCTGTGCCAAGTTTGAAGTCAATGCATACAGCCATAGCTACGCTGTTACCCTTCAAACATCGTTACGCACCACTGAGTTGCATGTCTATATGTAAGATATCCATGGTAATACTAACGCAATATTTGGTAGTCAGACATTCGGGAATCAGCACTCAATCCCTTATAGACCGGAAGCCCGCGACGTCCACCCTAGGTGAAAAAGTTACCAATTTCTATTCATACAGCGATGTCCGGTGGTATGTGGGTACTCATAATCTGGAAGTCTGCCGGGCCGCCGGTGGTGGGTATGGGAATGGGGGGCATTTTTCATGGCCCAAAAAATGCGCTAGGTCAGCTGAAATAGTTACCGCTTGAAACTTAGTTGGTTGTAAAGTAAATTGTTTCTAGATGATTGTCTGGTATGTGACAAACATTTTTTGTGGTGGGGGGCTCTGACAGACAAGTTTACCCCCCAAAATTTGCGCTAGGTCAGCTGAAAAAGTTACCGGATAAAACCAACTGATTATTAATCTGTGAGTGTTAAGCTTCACAAAAATATATGTGACAGACAAATTTGTTGGTGGGTGTCCCCTGACAGACGACCTAAAGTAGGTGACCCCCCTAACTTGAGCTAGGTCAGCTAAAGTAGTTACCGGATAAAACCAATTAAAAATTAATGTGTGAGTGTTAAGCTTCACAAAAATGTATGTGACAGACAAATTTGGTGGTGGGTGTCCCCTGACAGACGACCTGAAGTAGGTGACCCCCCTAACTTGAGCTAGGTCAGCTGAAATAGTTACCGGATAAAACCAATTGAAAATTAATGTGTGAGTGTTAAGCTTCACAAAAATGTATGTGACAGACAAATTTGGTGGTGGATGTCCCCTGACAGACGACCTGAAATAGGTCTAGGTAGCCTAACCCCTTCCCTTTTTGCACTAAATCAATGACAGGAGTTCCTGCTAAAAAAAACTTGAAGAAATGTTTTGTTTTATGTGTGCACAACAGAAAATAAGTATTAGTTATACGTATAACAAGCCATTTAACTACTAATGGAATACCGGAATAAAAATGATGCAAATTGAGCAATCATCCAACTTGGGTTAGGGTTAGTTAGATCTATAATAGGCCTAACAATCACTGTTAAGGATAGCCTATTAATACTTGAAAAGTTTTTGTCTGAATTTTTCGTCAACACTGAACAGTCTAGCCTATATAAAAAAAAATGTTTGGCAATGGTGATGAGTAGGGCAACCAAATTTTTGACCTAAAAACTTAAAATTTTGACTTTATAATTTACAAATTTTGACCTAATTTTGACCAATAACTTTCTGCGTTTGCAACCCAAATGCGAAATACAAAGCATGTTAGAAATCAAACCGTAAGGTAAGAATATCTTCTTTTTCTAATAAAATAAAAGAAAAATGTGGAAGACTCAATGACACCACAGCTAACGAACATGTAGGCCTAACGAAAATCACTCGAAAAACTGCAAAAAGTAAATATGGAGTGTCTTTAAATATCCCGAAATTACTGAGGGGATTCTGCAGTATTATACTTCAACATCAAGTAATGTTTCACATTATCGCCTTTGAAATTCCTGTCTCTCGTCAAATTTTTTTCTAAAATGGACAAACTTCTCACTACTGATACAGAAGTTGCTTGGGAGTTCCTCAGCAGGCTATATAAATGTGGTGAAATATCATCTCGTCCCATTTTCCAATTTGGCAAGGCGAAACAAGACTATTACCACAGAAATTGCAACAAATGGATTATTACGTCAGAATAGCAACATAAATTGCAACAAAAAATCAGTATCTGTGTAGCTTTAATAAAATATCAATAGAGAGTAGAAAAACTACGTTAAAAGAAAATTTTGACCTAACCAAAAAATTTGACTTTTTTTTGACTTAATAACTTTGAAACCTCTCTTCATGTCAGCCTGAAATTTAGTTTCTGGACGTTTTATAAACTTTGAACAAGGCAGAAAAATTTTGACTTTATTGACTTTTGGTTGCCCTAGTGATGAGTCATTGACTAAAAAAATAATTTCAAGTCAGATTCATCTTCCGAGTCGGAATCTCCGCTCCACTGTTCATCACAACTCTCAATGTCATCCTCATCACTTCTTTTCTCCGATTTACTAAATAGCTCAGATGGTATAGCTGCGCCTTCAAACCAGCCTGGAATGATAACTTCATTTGTTTTCGACCAGCCATAATAGTGACATTTGCTCGTTTTCTTTAACAATTCTGTGATTGCGTAATTGTTTCGCGGCATGCCGGCATCTTCGACTTGTTCTAAGCCTGCAAGATATCTTAACTCTGTTACAGAAGCAGGTCTCTGTGTAACTGTGACACAACATCTTTTTATGGCACTTTTTGAGTTCCGAAAGCCAATTATTCCTTTTACCTGCGACGCAGCGTCCCTATTCGCAGTTTGCTCTAAAGACAGATGGACTGCCGTCCTAGAGTAATCCTTTTTGGTACGCCTAACTGAGAAAGCACCATTATCCAGTATAGCTCTCAGTTTCGGATCCGCGTTTTTTAGTTTGTTGTAGAACAACGATCACCATCTTGCATAATTTAGACAATTCAGAGCGAAATATATTTCCAGAAGTATTGGTACAATAACCATGTAACTACTTGCGTCGTTCATCCTGACGCATCTCTGCACTTCTCGATAGAGTCGGTTTATTAAGAACACGTAGGACCAATCACGTAGAACCTATAGTGTCCAGAACTGATAGGTTTCACTAAACACTTCATTCATGGACCTCTTAAAGCATTCTTCATACTTTTCCCGCTGTTCGGTGACGGCTGGATTGGCCAAGCATACTTTCACTTTATCAGGGTCAGTTGGAATAGTGGACATGACTTGCTGGAAGTTGTCAATTTCATCTGCATCTAAAGTTGTTAAGAATCGATCGTATAGCTTTCTTTCCATGACGTTGGCTGTAATTTCGTGCACACGAGTACAGTAACCTACACATGTTGCAAAATTTTCTGTAATGAACCCTTGTAATGATCCCTCGGCAAGGATCTTTGACTCCGACAATATGGACTCTATCCCGCAATCATTTATGAAGGTTCCTTCTGCTCCGAAAAATGCAAGATCCATGTGGAAATTCCCAAGCATAATGAGGAGATTGTCAAAAAGAGGGGCTTCAATGGCTTGAATGGAGTAGGCTTTTTGTGTAACCAGGGGTGTGCATTGTGCAAGAGCTACGTCATGCGTCACCACGGCGTATTGTTGGTGAGTTTCAGTTGCAACCTTCATGGTTCTAACCAGTAACCAGTCTTTCTTTAACAACGTTATTGTTGGTTGGTAATCTTGTTATTGGGTCCATGTAACATATTCGCTGTAGCGGTAGACAATCCTCTCTATTATTGCTCATGAAACCAGCATAGAGTGGAGTTGCAACATCTCTACTTTTGCTGAACCAATACATATCTAGCGGCTTCATTTTGCATGTCAAGATGGACTCTTTCTCCATTATTTCCTGAATATAATCAGATGCTTAATTCTCCCACGGAACGTGATTTTTACTTTCTTCCTGTGCTAAAGCGGAGTATGCAAATTCCGGCTCTAAACTTTTCACATCATTGTAGTTAATTGTGTGGCCTTCCCTGTTAGGTATCTGCAAAGTTAAATTGGAACCTGTCATTGCTTCTAAACCAAGTATTGTGTGCTTCCATGGCTTTACATGACCTCGACTGACGTTATACACAGCATCTGACTACATTGATTCAACTTTTCTTTCCATTGTGTCTGTGTGAGAATCACTGAATTTGGATTTCAACCCACATAATCGTGTAGTAGGCTATGGAAGAGTTACAATCATTCAGGAAGTTTTGGGGCCATATCCTTCAAGCTCTCTACGATTGTTGGATTTGGGGTTTTGGTTTTGAGTAGCTCGTAAGCAAGTCAATATTTCACCTCGTAAGAGAAGTGCCACTGCACGAATCTGATCATCTTGATTAGCACTATAATCACCTATCAGAGCATATTTTTCTTCTTGGGCGGAGAGAAGTGAGGTGTAAATAAAGTTGCCTACTTATTGTTAGTGCTTTACCAAACTTATGAGAAGTTTTCCTCACAAGGTTCTGTGTGGTGTTAGACCATAGCTCAACATCATTTCCTCCATTTACCAAATACTCATCTTTGTAAAGATCAAATAATATTGAAAATAGCATTGGCCTTTGCTTTTGCATCTCTTCCTCGACAAATTCGCATATTATTAGGAAAGGAAGGTTGTGAGTTTGGCAAAATGAAATATTCCAGTTTGTGGTGGTTTGGGGATTGCTTTTAGTCTCTCTATCAAAATGAACCCGGCAAGACTTGTGATACTCTGCTTCTTTGGCAATTAAGTCCACACCACTACGAATTAGTGATTTAATCCTTTCGTTTTTAGAAAACACTGCTCTTGACTTAAGTGATTCGCATCCATTCATCGTTGAGACCTTAACGGTATTTTCTTCTTTATTTTTGTATTTCTTTTGCTTGGGACAGCAAAATATGCAGGATCATTTCAATAAACCTATTTTGTCCGACTAAGGGAGCGAGCTTCTGCATCTTGTTAGGGAGCGAGCTTCTGCATCTTGTTAGGGAGCGAGCTTCTGCATCTCGACTTTAGCAGAAGATAAAGCAACTGCTTTAGGTTGAAATGTTCTTTTAACTGCTGTACAGGTAAACGTTTTGTGACATGACTGATGAAAGACACCTATGGGTAATGCAGAGGAACTTGTCTGGATGATTTTACGTGTGGTGACAGAAAAGCAATCGGATGATAATAATTGTAGTCGAATGCTTGCAATGTTTTTCCATGACCGCTTTTTTTTCATTGATTCAACGTCTGCAGACGTTGAATTAATGTAAAAAATGGTTAATTTGCTGTCAATGTTTTTTCGAAAGGTTTCTTTTACACTGTTTTTATATCATATTCTTCAACTTAGCCTACTAATATTTATCCATACTCGTTAGATCGCCAATTTGTTGCGTAGGTTAAACTGAATTGTCACTGGCTGCCTGTTTGAAAAGTCTTGTTCATAGAATAACGGTTTGGAGAAATAAAAAACGTAGAGTACTTAATTATTTATTTTTGTGATGTCATATAGTAGCTTATTGTAGGGAGTTTCGAAAAAAGTGTTCATTCATGTTAAAAGTGTATCACATAGCTAAATGGTTAGACTATAGTGCTATAGTCAGATGATCAAGCGCTTTAAGGAGTGAATTGTTAGTAATGTGTCGTTGCCCACTGTAACACAAAAGCAAATAATCCCTTTCAAACTAATTTAACAGCTTGCACTAGGACTGTAAAATTTCAATCACTAAACTCGCTAAAAGTAAGACAACCGGATCTCAGACAGCAAATCAACCATTTTTTAAATTGATTCAACGTCTGCAGACGTTAAACCAATGTAGAAAACAGTTGATTTACTGGCTGAGATTGTAGTGAGCCAAGCACATGCAAAAACGCTTGCTATAGTTCCTTGCACTGAAACTATTTTTATTTGTGTAGACAAATGAAGTAGAATAGTAGGTAAATCACGTTCTGTTACTTAGTATACCGTACTTCAAAAGCACAGCTAACAAATCCCTCCTATCAATTGACTTAGTGCAAACCTGGGGGTTACCTAGGCCCAGTGTTTTTTTTAAGGTGTTTTGGGTGATTGAAATGGTCCCCCAAATTTCTCCAGCGGCTTTCCAAAATTTGGACTTGCAACTACAGTAGAAAAGTAATGGTTGTTTCTTGCTATGTCTTAAGCAAATATGGCTATTTTTTGGTATTTAAATGAAACACTTGCGGTCTCTTAAAACTACTTAGCGGTCATCCAAACCAAACCTTAAAAAAAACCCTGCCTATAGGCCTATTTCAGGTCGTCTGTCAGGGAACACCCACCACCAAATTTGTCTGTCACATATATTTTTGTGAAGCTTAACACTCACACATTAATTTTCAATTGGTTTTATCCGGTAACTATTTCAGCTGACCTAGCTCAAGTTAGGGGGGTCACCTACTTTAGGTCGTCTGTCAGGGGACACCCACCACCAAATTTGTCTGTCACATATATTTTTGTGAAGCTTAACACTCACACATTAATAATCAATTGATTTTATCCGGTAACTATTTTAGCTGACCTAGCTCAGTTAGGGGGGTCACCTACTTTAGGTCGTCTGTCAGGGGACACCCACCAACAAATTTGTCTGTCACATATATTTTTGTGAAGCTTAACACTCACAGATTAATAATCAGTTGGTTTTATCCGGTAACTTTTTCAGCTGACCTAGCGCAAATTTTGGGGGATATAAAACTTGTCTGTCAGAGCCCCCCCACCACAAAAAATGTTTGTCACATACCAGACAATCATCTAGAAACAATTTACTTTACAACCAACTAAGTTTCAAGCGGTAACTATTTCAGCTGACCTAGCGCATTTTTTGGGCCATGAAAAATGCCCCCCATTCCCATACCCACCACCGGCGGCCCGGCAGACTTCCAGATTATGAGTACCCACATACCACCGGACATCGCTGTATGAATAGAAATTGGTAACTTTTTCACCTAGGGTGGACGTCGCGGGCTCCCGGTCTATTAGACCATGGTTGGGTGAGTTCTCTAATCACTGGTTCACTAAAAACCGAGCTGCATACGATAGATAAAACTTAACTTTTGCTGGTGACCGTAATTCCTGGGCTACGCCGTGTGACACACAACGAAAAAATTCCTGATGACAAGTTTTTGTGTGTGTTTAGAATGTAAGCAATATTTTGTAAACGAAACCGGTTTTTCCAAAAGTTTTGGTCATTAGAAGTGTGTTTAAAATACCTATATGCTTTGGCATTTGGCTCCTTTTTGGGCTACTTGCAAAAAAAAAATTGGTTTGATTTTGGGATTGGTTTGAACGGTTTGAAGTTGGTTTGAAACGTGTTTTTGGCTGGGTAATTTTGTGGAATCTGGCAACTCTGCAAGGTTTGTTTCTTTAAATGTAGCAAACCTCGCAAATCTTCGACTCTTGAGAAAGGTTTCTACAATTTTGATGGCTGATGAGGTTTTCAACTGTTCATAGTTTGCATAAAATAGATATGCCAAGACTACAGACAACCTTACCATTACTTGCTGCTAGTCATAATCTATCTTCTTTAGGGAAACTATGAAAATCTATTGGGGTAGGCTTTCAAATGCAGAAACGATTCCACAAAATTACCCAGCCAAAAACATGTTTCAAACCAATCCCAAAAACAAACCAATTTTTTTGCAAGTAGCCCATAAAAGAGCCAAAGCATATATATAGGCAGTGGCGTACGCAGGATTTTCTCAAGGGGGGGGGCCATGAACGGTAGCGTAGCCAGGAAATTTGTAAGGGTGGGTTTGACGGCCGGCGAAGCCCGATGGCGTTTTTGCCTAAGACGACACCCAGCGGCGGGAGGTCTGGGGGGCCTCCCCCAGAAAATTTTGAAAAATTACTTTGAATTTGGTGCATTCTGAGAGCATTTTCAACAAAAATGTGGGTATGAATATTCCTGTAAAATGGTGGTGTCCGGTGGCATAGCAAAAGGATAAGGTCATGTTTTCTTCGGCATTTTTCGGAAATAAAGCTAAGTCTCTACGTTTTCTTGTTGCTAATTCCTGGCTGAGATATTTGAATGTTTGGTATTGGCAAAACTCGCTCTTTTAATTCAGTTTTGTTTAAAATTAGGCAAGTTTTTTTTAGACTGAAAGCATCATTTCCAAGCATAAAGAGACTGAAAGCATCATTCTCAATATCGTGACGTCACACAACATCTTAAGGGGGGGGGGGGCCATGGCCCAATGGCCCCCCCCTGCGTACGCTAGTGTATATAGGTATTTTAAACACACTTCAAATAACCAAAACTTCGTTGTGTGTCACACGGCGTAGCCTAGAGCAGGAACTACAATCGCCTGCAAAAGTTAAGTTTTATTTATCGTCTGCAGCCTGTTTTTTAGAAAACCAGTGATTAGTGAACTCACCCAACCATGGTCTAAGGGATGAAGTACTGATTCCCGAATGTCTAACTTAGGGCTACCATATGTCCTCTTTTAAGAGGATTTGTCCTCTTTTTTGAAGAAAAATAAATTGTCCTCCGAGGACACCCAAAAAAACACCCAAATGTCCTCTTTTTTTACATTTTCAGTTTTCTTGCTCATATTTTCAACAGGATTTCATAGGTATGTGATTTTTTTCACGATTTTCAATCATTGCTGTACCAATACAACATTCTGATTTATAGATTTTCAAAAAAACATTGACGTACCATTTGATCTGCTGTTCTAAACCATCTTAGACGTTCATTGAAACATAGGCTACTACATTGCTTTGCGATTGTCTAAAAAGCCAAATAATGGTCAGCGATGAATACAAGTGGAACTGCAAATCCACTTTTGAGGAAATTTCCTCATTTGAGGAGATCTGATCAACCAATTTATGAAAATGAAAAATTGGACAAATTAAAAAAAAATAAGAAAATTAAAAAATGGAGTAAATCACAAAGAAATGAAACATTAAAAAACGCAAAAACTTGCAAAAGAGTTTGACATATTTACATTTTAAAGGTGCACTGCAACGAAAATACATAGCTTTTGTATTTGTAGATCTTTCTGAAATAAAACGTTTTTCAACAATTTTTTTATTTTTTGTGTTACCATTAATTAAAAAACCTAAAAAAACCTTTTTTAAATTGAATGATTCTGATTGGTCAAAAAATTTGATGACGTCATTGGCTGGCAAAGCGGCATCCAAGGTCTATTGTTTTGCGTACAAACACAAGGAACAAATCGCGTAGGCTACCGAAACAGCGAACAATTTTGTGCTAAGGGAGTTTTTACACCCTTAAAATGGTGACTACTTGTATGGCTCCCGGTTGTACTAACCGGGAAATCGTCAAATCTTTCATCGTTTACCTCTGAATAATGACGACAAGCTGAAGAAATGGATCTCGGCGATGAAACTCAAAAACCCACCTGTAAACAAGCACTGCCGTGTGTGCACCAATTATTTTCTGGCCAGCGATTACCAACGCGATCTACAGGCAGAGCTACAAAGCACCAAGTCCAAACACCTGCTCATCCCTGAAGCTGTTTCTTCTGTCTTTGATTTTTCAAGATATGTGAAAGCCACTGTCAATACAATACAGTATACCCACAAAACTCGATCAACCTAGGTACAGGTCTGTGAGTACGATCGGGCGTTTGGATCGAATAGCAAAGCGAGAAAACAACAAGACTTTGAAACAGGTCAGTAGGACAGTAAAACATTGGCAGGGTAGGCAAAGGCATATTAGGCAACTCTGAATACATAGGCTACTTTTAGTTGATATAAACCACTTGGTTCAAGCAAATTATTTTCCTGCATTTTTTTCAATGCAAATTTTCCATCCGACTGCTGTCCGAACTGGTGTTGTCAGAGCACGAATCAAAATGATGTTCTTCGCTGTCAAGTCGCCGTCTTTTTGCTTCAAAGAGAAATCCTTGTCTTGTTTCAGACATCTTGTTTATGCTCAATATACAATGACCTATGCGATTTTATCTCATGTAACCTCGTATTTGTGTTCTTAAACGATATGATTCATTATATGCTCATGTTTTCCCAGCTGGTCTTGATTCAATATTCTACAAAACCTTATATATACAATTCGATTTCGAAGCTACTGTTCCATCCATCATTATATTTTATTGATACAGTTATAATGTCTGATGCTGCAATGTAAGATGACTGATGACAGGCAGCACCTTGACTGGTTAACCGCAAGGTTGTTCGGTGCTGCCAGACCTTTCTATTGCCATATTTTGATTTGTATGTAATTGTGTTTCTTTATATCGAGTCGTATTAGAAAGGCAAATAAACAATATCTCTCTCTCTATGCGACGTTTCTAAGGCAAATGCATGAAGCTGTTTACTTGGTTGCCAGCCGATGACGTCACAAGACACATAGCGCCATCAGGTGGCCGATTTTCATTTGGTTATATCTCCCAAACAAAAAGGCATATCAAAAAATTTTTTTGAAAAATATAATACTTAAACACTAAAGAATCACCAAAAAAATTTTAATTTTTCATTTCAGGTCCCCTTTAAGGTTCTCACACTTTTACAATATAACTATTATTTTACCCAGATCTATTTTGTATTGATTCAGCGCTTGTAAACGTTGCTGATTACCAACTTAATAGTTTGGCTAATTTGTCAAGTGAAGCAAATCGAAAAAATAATCCAAAGTGCACTATGCATGACATACAGCCTACTTCAAAATAAATCGTGGCATGGATAGGCTACTTATACGTAAGTAGCCTACAACTTATTTGAGTGCAAAATTAATGTAGAATGACTTTAATCTATGATGCAGCCAAAATGGTACAAGGAAAGAAACAGCCTTTTAGTTGAATCTGTCCTTAGCATTTCATTAACAGCTGTAGGCCTATACAACTTCAATTATATTTCGTGCAAGTAATTTTATGATTTTGAGCTGATCCTTTTTTTCTGAAAAAAGTTAAGGCATGGCTATGATGGCTACCTGCAGACACTGCCTGATTTGTCACATCACATTTTCATTTTGTCACACAAATCTAGCAAATCGGCTTTCGAGAAACAAACAAAATTGTCTGTTTTTTGTTGTAACTTTTGCTTCATACGTCTATTATTATCCAAAAGGATGTAAAAAATTCTTCATACGTACCGTAACATTCTACTTGTATTTTACTCGCTGGCAAAACGTGTCTTCTTTTTAGGCGATAAAAATATGGTAGGCCTAGTCTAACTACCAAATATTGCGTTAATATTAACTTTCAATATCTCACAAATGTTGATCGCAAAGGCATTGCTTTAAATGTATTTATATCAAAACTAACCATAACCAACAAAGCAGAGATTTTGATATCTTTTTATAGATGAGAATAGAACATCTGCAACATCAACACTAAACAAATAACACATTCAAAAGGGTTTTAAAAAACATGCACCCGATAAATAAAGCGCCAGAAAATTAAAAAAAATACAATAAAAATACCATCTGGCAACCTTGTGGTTTGCGAGGTTTGCTACATTTAAAGACGCCCATTGGAAATTTGTCGCTGGCATCCTTGCATCCCAAAAAGGGTTGCCAGGTTGGCCTGTTTGGGGCCAACTTTCAGAAATCTGGCTCTTTTTGAAGCTGTTTGAACCCCAAATTTTTGGTTGGCCCGTTGGCTCTTTTTGAGCAGGCTGAGAAATATTTCCTAGATTTTTCTGTAAAGCTTCAGCAATATGGAAATTAAAACGTATTGTTTTGGCAACTCTTGACTTTCTAATTTTTCATCCTGTTTTCTTTTCAGGCTTGCCAGATTGGCCCTTTTGGGGCCAAATTTGTGAAATTTGGCCTTTTTTAGAGATAGTTGGCTCCAAAAAAAATTGTTTGGCCCAGGGCTTGGCCCTTTGTTTTCAATATTTGGCTCTTTTTGGAAGCAGTTGGCACATAGCCTACTATCAAACTAGCTATTTAAACAAATGTCATTCACAAATTGAGAATGAGACTGAAAAGTGTTATTACGATTTTTTAGACAGTGTTTTGCTGACAATGTTTGTGCCAATGCCAAAGATTCGAGTGGAAACACTATAGAAGATGAAGATTTGGAATTGTTCTTGTGGAATGTAGACTGTGTTGTTGATTGATTGATTGAATCTTTATCCTCGGACTGGGAAAGCTTAGAACTTGCAGAGCTTAATCCTGGCAGTTTCGCATACTTGTAGAGGCTTTGAATCACTGACGCAGGCCCGGTCACCGAGATTGACAGAGTGAAGTTTCCGATTGTTGAAGTCTTGTTGCTGAGGAACTATTCCATCCATTAGATGCCGCTGAATGGAGAGCAGTCCTTAACGTGCGTTGCTCAAGCGCACACCCCGCGAGTCGAACCAGGGCCGCTTGATCTTGAAGCTTCTTCGTTCCAGAAGTGACGCGCTAACCAATTGAGCTGTCTTTGTTTGTCATATCTTTATCCTGCATTGCGGAAAGCGGACTTGAGCGCTATGCATCGGTGTCCGCCTTCCGACGTACACCTGACCCACGCTGCAGCCGACAGCAATGTCTGTTTCCTGTTATCTACTCTACTTATGACTTTAATTTGGTACTACCCATTTGGTACTACCTACTCAAAATTGATCACTGGGTAGAGGCAATTATCGTAGAGTTTCTTGCCCAGATAAACAACAGCAAGTACGGGTGGCTGGAGTCGAACATGCAGGCTCTCGACTGCGAGCCCAACGCTCTAACCACTCGGCCACTGCTGTCATCAAAAATATTGTTTTTCCATTTGCATTGTAACGTTATTGACGTTGTTAACGTTATTATGTTTTATTAGCAACGTTATTGAACAATTTGGCTCTTTTTTACCCAGTTTGGCCCTTTTTTTGACATTGTCTGGCTCTTTTTCTCAAAAGCTGTCTGACAACCCTGTTTCTTTTCATACGCGGCTCTGACCGAGTCTGACATCAGCATGATCTTTTTCTAGTGAGTTGAATGATTGCCAGGTTGGCCTTTTTGGGGCCAATTTCAGAAATTTGGCCTTTTGAAAGCCAGTTGGTTCCTTAAATTTTAGTTTAGCCCTTTAGCTTTTTCAGGGATATCTAGAGAAGGAGATATGAAGGCTCGCAGCGATTGCTGTATTCTCATGACACTACCAGGGCGGTAGTTTGTAGTGCTTTAAACATGTGGTTCTTTTTTAAATCGTAGAAAGTTTTATAGTGCAGCTGGTACAACGAGCTACAGCAGACCGTTAGCAAATGTTACGTAGAGTATATTTAAAGAATACTTATTTATAAGACCTTTGAATAGTTACCAGTAAGCTGTTTTTTATAACAAAGCCTTTGCAGGAGGCTAGATGTAAAACAAGTATATGGGTAGTTGAATTAACAAGCAACCATGAGCATGCTGTGAATATCTAGGCCTGATGCTAATAGCGCAATGCAAGTTATCATAACAAGATTTATTAAACTACTATCGGTGCCAATTGTCATTTTACGATAAACACAGATTATTTACGATAAACAAAAGCCCTTCTATTGTCAGACGTAATAAAAGCCTTCGTATCCCCTTCTTTAGATATCCCTGAGCTTTTTTTGGACCTTGTTTGGCCGTTTTCCATATGTTATTATTATTGTGTTTGTTGGACTTGATCCAGGAAGACTGGGATGCCAAAGAAGTAGAAAGCAGGATATGAGAGCGGTAGGAAATACAATAGTACGGTAATTGGGGAAAAACTTACCACAGACATTGTGTATGCTGTAAACTCGAATTGGAGGGTGATTCAATTCAATTTATTTTTCTTTGTCGGAAAACAACAGCAATGATAAAGTTACAAATAGTGAACGGGAACAAAACCAACAAAAGGAAAAGGTGGCAAAACTACAAAAGTTTAAAACGTGCATGTGATGTAAATTTAAAGGTTACGTACATGAAGTAAATTAAGCACGGCCACCAAACCTAACAGTTTAAAGTAGATGAATTAGTTGGAAGAACCAGTTGGCTCCACATACCTAAAGCAACTGGAGGTGTGCCAGTTGATGAAACCATGCGGGGACGACTGAACCTTACTTATTATACAACCAATATAAAAAAGAAAAATCAACAACACGAGCATTTAAGAATAAACAATGAACATACGGCATATTATTACATATTAAACATATTACATATTATTTGCATATTTATTTACATGTTTATTTAACTGTTAGATAACTTGCTTGGTGGAATTTATTGGGATTCTCTGCTTGCCTTTTTGTAAATTGTTGATTTGTTATTGTTGTGTCTCTCCAGAAGCATGATCTTACATGCTGTATGGTATGTTACCTATGTTTCAGTGCTGCAATGTCTGTGCTACTTCTGGAAATAACGTTAAACTGGCTGATTGATTCCTATTTCAAACAATAATGTTTGTCGATTTTCCTTATTTCTGTGTATACAGTAACTATTTACTAAGGTATTACTTTAGTTATTTTGTTTACAGGTGAAATATGTGGCTATATTGCTAAGAATATGTTGCTAATTCAGTGAAATTGCTTCTTAGTACTTGAAAATTGAGTTGGCCCTATTTTAGAAGTTGACTCTTTTTGGCCCTTTTTGAACGTACAGTTGGCCCCTTGCCAAATTTACATCTGGTAACCCTGAAACCCTGCTTGGCACAGTTATCTTGATATCTACACCAGTACACCAATGATCTAATCTCACTATACAATAGATTGAGTTTCGTGTTTTTGCAGCATGATCGTTGCTTACTTCACAGTGTAGATATTAACGACCTATTTTAGCCTGATGCTGCGAGTTCGCTGTAGTAATAGCGAATTGCATTAGCTTTCAGATTTCAAAACAGTTACCTTGTCATCAGAGGTGGGCACTCGCTACTTTTAAAGTAGCGCGCTACCCGCTACCGCTACTTGGGCCAAAGTAGCGCGCGCTACCGCTACACGCTACCAATTTACAAAAGTAGCGCGCTACCCGCTACTCGGGCCAAAGTAGCGCACGCTATCATTACTTCTTCCGCTACTTTTGTCTAAAATGACACTAGGAAACACTCAAGTCCTTAGTGACGCAAAAATGACCTTGAAAACGAATGTTATCATTCGTTTACGCTGTTATTTTGACGTCGTTATAGAAAACACATTCTAAAATTTATTGTTACGCATTTTTCAAAAACACGAGCATTTCAAAATGAGAGTCACTAAGTCCTGCCAGCTTTCGCTTAAGCACATCTTTTCCAACAGAGAAAAGTCTCTCTACCGCACTGGAAGGAATAGGGGTGTTGTATTTTATGAACAGATGTTTTAACTTGGTATTCGAAAAGCTCAAGGACTTGCTCTTGTCCGAAAAAAAGGCGTCCACAATTGTTGCTTCCATCTGCACCGACGTTTCACGGGATGGCGCAAACACTCCAAAAAATACATCCTCGGAGTCATGACTGGTGTTGGTGTCACTCTTCTCGGTATCAACCTGGCTTGATGTCTCCCGCAACAGTCGAATTACATATGTCTTGACTTTTTCTCGCAGTGCGTCAGCATCATTCGTGGAAACGTAGTGCAGAAATTGTGACCACGACGTCTTAAAGGAGGGATGAAGACATGATGCCATAACGCATTTCATGTTGTTGAAGCACTTGTTGAATCGTTTCTTCACCCCTTCAAGGACTTTCACTTTCAACTCCTCACAGGTCACAAGATCACTGATCTTGGTCAACTTTTTCGCGCAAATTGTGATGGTTGGAAGCAAGACTCCGTAATACGCCTTGGACTCGCCCTGAAGAATGTCTAAAGCCTGACAGATAGGCTGATCACATGGAGGTATTTGCCGAAGAAGTTAACGTCAGCTAGAAAAGACCGAAACTTTGCAACCAAGCCGATTATATAGCTGCTTGACCACGCCAGTATTGCAAAAAAAACAAGTATTTTTTTCAATTTAAATTAAAAAGTAGCGGGAGTGCGACTGAAAAAAAATAGCGCTGCTACCGCTACTTTGGAATAAAAACAGCGTCGCTACTGCAGCCGCTACTCCAACTAATAAGTAGCGCGCTACTTTTACCAAAAAGGTAGCGCCGCTACCAAAGTAGCTCGCTACTGCCCACCTCTGCTTGTCATGTGCTATGACGAATGGTGTTGAAGTTTGTGAGTCGTTCTTTAATGCGGCTCTTTTGTTTGGCTTGAAGCTTCTGTCTGTTGAGTTTCTGTGTTGTCAGGCGTTATTGCTGTGAAATTTTGTTGAATCAGTTGATTAATAGATCAACTGATTCAACAAACTTATGAAAATGGCCTCATTGAAGCACAATTGTACCCCGTCAGGTTTTTTTGGCCCAAAACTTTTCACGTAATCTAATCTATTAATCAACTGATTTCACACAATTTCAAAGCAAAAACGTCTAACAACACAGAAACTCAACAGAGAGCAGCCTCAAGCCAAACTAAATAGCTGCATAAAACAACGACTCACTGACTTCAACACCATTTGTCATAGCACATGACTAAAGAATTATGTTTCGAAAGCTAATGCAATTTGCTATTACCACAGCGAACTCGCAGCATCAGGCTAAAACAGGTCGTTAATATCTACGTTGTAAAGTTCTCACTGCACTTCATCACCTCTAAAACAAACTTCACTCCACTCTTCAAGTTCATACTTTAACCTGTTAAGTGCGTATGACGACAATTGTCGTCCGAGACAATCGCTCTTGCTGTGCGTAAGACGACAATTGTCGTTTTCAAGATCGCAGCTATTCATGACACTTTTAATTTCGCTTTCCTCGATTCGCTTTGTCTGGAAGGCGCAATTATGAAGTGTGAAGAAACATAGATGCATTGTTTAAACTACAATAACGATTGCAGCCTGACGGGAATCATTAATCCCTAAAAGACTCTATTACAATATTAGGTAGCTTCTGCACTCACCTACAGTACAATATAACCACAATTGCAAGAATAAAAAGATTTCATCCTAAATGTTGTTTTTTTCTGAAATGGCTTCCTTCTGGTGTATAAAATTCGAACCACATCATGCGCGTTCAGTCAGTGTGAAGTCGTTTTGATGTAATGTTGCAAGCAGTTTCAGAAATATTTTGTTGTGTTCGAAAACATATTTTGTAACATATAGTCAACAAAACAATAGGGTTTTGTGTTGCTGCTAATGTTAGAACAAGCGTCAGAAAATGATAGTTTGAATATTTCCAAACTAAACTGACGTATACTTTGTTTGGTGTCCTATAAATGCTTAGAAATTATTCTGTTCTGTGAACTGATTTATTTTTTTCTTTATAATAAACAACTAGTTGAATAATTTCACAATGGTGAAAGGTATAATCACTTGAGAGCAATGCGATTACACCAGAAAACAATAGTCCAGCCGGAGACGTCTCCGCAATAGTCGATGAAAAGGTAAAACAATAGAGGCAAAAGGAAATTGAACAAAAGTGTATTGTGCTGCGTCATGGGGGTTCCCCAATATCCTAGCAAGCAATAATGCGACGAAAAATACTGCGAGTGATCAAATTAAATACGCACAGTAAGGAGAGTTTCGAAAATTTAATTACGCACTTAACGGGTTAACTGACACGGCCATTGCAAGTACGAGCTCTTCAATGTTAATGTTATGGCAATGCACCAATCCAGCAGAAGTAAAGAATGGGAGGGACTCCCTTTGCCTGTTTTGGTAAAACGTAATACTGTTTTTCCTGATCGAACAAGATTTTTTTTTAATCTTGAAGCCATCTGCTCAGAAGAATGTTCGGAAAGGCTCAAGTCACGAGTGACAATTTTGAATCTTCTTGGTTAAATCCCAAAGGTTTCAATGACTAATTAGGATGGATAAACTCACTGCTAGAAATCGACATGGGAGTTTGGTGAAAACTAGTGTAGGAATTGCACTGCAATGAGCGACAGGTCTTTATAGCAGCATTGGCGTAATTTTTTAAAAAAATTTGACGAACTTAGGGGTGCTCTAAGTTATCTTATGAAAATTGTCAATATAGGCTAATCAATTGAAAACCTGACCGATGGAAAATGTCAAAACAAATGACTCAATCTAATAGTAAATTCAACCATGTTTAGCCTACGTCATGAAACGTCGAATCAACATAAAAGAAGATAATTTTGTCGTATGTGTATTCGAATAGACTGCAGCGGTATGTCAAACGATCAGATAGAAATGAAAACAAGTATTAGGCTACATGCGAGGCGAAAGTGATCTTACATTGAATATTGAAATATATTCGACTTTAATTGCTTTAATTTGTTCACGTCTGCCTTATAATGCGGCTTGCTATAAATTAATCACATCCAAATTTGTTTCTGCGGGTCGTTGTCTTGGAAACAAACTCCGTGACAAGTTCTTCCATGTTTAATTTCTCCGCCAATTCGCGATGACTACCTGTAACGTTGGCCGTTACAGGTAGTTACAGGTTACAGGTAATTGTTCAGTTGTTGTTGCGTTTGAGTGCTGCGAAAGTAGGCCTTCAAGCGTCGTAATAACGAAAAGGAACGTTCGGCTTCACAGGAAGAAGTCGGCATAACAATGTAAGTTACCAAAGCTCAGGGTTGATCTCTAAGTGGTCTAAACTGGTTTTGACCACTAAGCAGTTTAAACCTGGTTTTAACCGGTGAAAACTAGGTTTAAACCGGTCAAAACCCAGAAAAACATTTTTATTATATGTAGTGAATGGTCGGCTACCTGAGCTATGGGCTATTTAGGAAACATATATAAAAGCAGTTGTGAGTTGTGACCATTTTGATATGCAGGCCTCGAAATAGCTTGCGGCCATGGCCGCCTAAACTTTCATTAATGGCCGCCAATGCCGACCTGTCAGGCAGCCACAGATGGCTGCCTGTAAAATTCGTACGAAAGATTATATTTATCTTGGATTTTTCTCTTGTTTCAGCGCCGCCAAAAACAAGACAGACTACTACCTTAATTACATGTCGTGCTACGTCTTATGTGCTACGCAACGGGAGGGCAAATGTTGCGCAAATTTTATGGCAAATGTTTTTCATAAAAAAAAAAATTTGTTGGAATAAATTCTTGTACTTCAGTTGGCTGTGCAAATGGTTCATCGTTCTACCAAGCATTTTTTGGTTCATCAGAAACTTATCTTTAGAATTTGAATTTTCTCATTAATTAAAATAACCAACTGATTGAAATATCAAAAATAAACTTAGAAATTGAATGTTTTTTGTTCCAAATCCAGCATTTAGGTTATTGTTGATCAAAACAAAATATAGTTGAACGTCATTACTATTACCATTCATTAACATGGAGGGTAATATTTTTAATTCAATCGAAAAGCAACTTGATTCATACACTAAAGGGGTTTTGACCAGTAATAGGTGGTCAAAACTGCCCGGTTTTAACCGGGCGGTTTAAACCGCCCCAATTTAAACCGATCAACCCTGCCAAAGCTGCATATATATTTGGCATTATATCGACCATTGACGGCTGTGCAATGAATTTCTGACGTAGCGTATTCACTGCCACAACATCACCGTCACGTTTGCAACAAGCGAACCACTGTTTGCGTTCACGCAGTAAATCCTTGCGTTCTCAGTCACCATCATAAAATTTGCTTACTTTCGTAACATCGGCTTCTTTCATTGTGGGATTCTCTAGCAGCTCTCGTAGCAAGTCTGCCATTCGGTATGATGAAGAAGGGAAACGGCTAACGATTGCATCTGACGCCGTTTGCAGAATGTTTTTTTAGACGTTTGAGTAGAAAACAGCAATTTTGTCTTCAAGCCAGACAAATTGTTTTCTCTCGAACGGCACTTCTTGACGCAGTGCGCGTGTTTGTGCTTAATTGTTACGCAATAGTACAATCATGTCTGCCTTTGATATGTGTGGCGCTGCGTGCCACACACAAATGTAAAACACTGAAAATATTGCGCTTTGGTGAAACGACTTTCAAGAAAGAAAAAAAAAACGTTATTTAGCAATGCAAATTTCCATTTGAATCGGTGTATTTTGTATGCAAACCAGGGCCCAGGGGTGCTCTCTCATTTATGTTGTTACCTCAGATTTTTATTTTGGGGTGCTTAAGCACCCTTCGCACCCTTGAAATGACGCCTATGTATAGCAGGATCGAGATTTGGAAAGTCCAACAGATGCTTTGTACGAAAATAAAAGTCTGCAACTGACCAAATAGGATCGTTATGACAGCTCTGACGATAACATATGATAAACAGCACAAATAATGTAAAGTGCTCTGCGCTCTCATTTGATCACCGATCGAGTTTGCAGCTACATTATAGATAAGGATGTAAGAAGTAGGTAACAGCTGTAAGGTAGGGTGAGGCTGGTGCCCCGACTTTTTTCAATCACCTCTACCTTTTTTTTGGTGGTGAGGTTTGATAAATAAAGCAACATGGTGAAGTTTTACAAAAATCGAAGTTTGTTTAGAGGTCGCAATATTCATTTTACTATTTTAGCCCCCATGAGATTTGACGAGACTGGTAAAACTGTCATATCTCGACTTATGAGTATCATAGGAAGTTGGCTTTGTGCTTAAAAGAACCGCAATGACCTATTTTCTATAGGTGTTATTAAGCATTTTCACCTGTAAAACGTTTACTTTTTAAGTTATTGCAAAAAAACTGTTTTTTAGACATTTTAGAATAATTTTTAGCCTAATACCTTGTAAGTTAATGTAATAATGAGCCAGTTTGGATAAAAAAAAATGTGTATATAGAGCCATTCCGTGTCAATTCACACAGTCAAGAAAATCAACCTCTTCGATTTTTCTTAAATTTTACATACCTTTTCGCTATCCTATATGATGAACAACTGCAAAATTTGAGTGAAATTTATTGAGAAACACGAGAGTTATGAAGCATTTAGTTTGGGGGGGTCTGCCGAGGGGGCACATTTTTTTTTATTTTTGGCCATGTTTGAGACCTTATTACTGCTAAATTAAATTAGGTAAGAACCCAAATTTTTTACATGTGATAGTACTTCTGCCAAATAGTGAAGAAACAACATTGTTCACATTGTCACTCTAAAAGGTCAAAAGTTATAGACATCCAAAGTTGGCCGTTTCCAGCTCTCGGCTAAAATTTTCCAAAATTTGAAAACCTTGCCAAGACCCTATTTTTGGTTGGTTTTGGCTGAAATTGAGTAGAAATGTTGTTTACAGGATTCTCTATGAACTGAGAAAATTTCAGTACAAAATATTAAATGGGTTGGGAGGTATTTAATGTGAAACATGGGTCGAAATGAAAAAAAGCAAAAAGTGGGGTCCTTTTAATACACCCCGGTTACCCATGACCCCAGTGAAAATTTGCACTGAATTTTTTTTTACATATTCACTAAGATATGACAAGTCTACCATGCAAAATTGATCCATGGTTCTCAATGTTTTCTTATAGAAAATATTCGTCAAAGTTTGGACAAAAACGCTAAAAATTAGAAATAAAAACTTTAAGGGGAGTAGGGGTGATCATTATTTTATCTTGCTATTGGCTATATAAAATGTTCTTGATGGCAGTAGCAATATTATGTGCTTGACAAACGACAATATAGACCTATAAATAAGTTTTGCAAGACGTTTTATGCATAAAGTTTAAGACATTATTATCTTTATGTGTTTTGGTTACACTGTCCGATATCGTTTTGTTCAATCTTTTGGTATTAAATTTTCTTTAATTGCATGAAGAAGAAGAAGTATATAACATCAGAATGCCATGTTAATGCAAGCCGAAGAACCTGATAAGCTGACATACACAGACTATTTGGAAAATTGGTGTGTTCCATAATTCTAACAAAGAATGCATGATGAGTTTGTGCAATGATTGCTCTGGCAGAGAATGTTTGAAGAGCTACTTAATTGATACATTCAGCAACCAGTATGATCTTGATGATACTATAAGGGACAAGCAATGGGCTCATACTGATAGAACGACAATTAACTGAGCAGCTAAAAAGCCTGGATGACTTTATTGAATCATTGTGTGACACCTTTCTTGCTTTTATTTACTTATTTATTTGCATCAGGCTCAACTCAAGATGGTCAATATTACAATCAAACATAAAAAGTAGAAACAAAGCAGATACTCAGCTCCGAAGAGCTGAGTCGTAATGTACCAAATACAGCTTAGAAGACCCATCACTTCATTAGCAAATCACAATCAAGTTACTTGAAACAAAATTTAGCTGATGATGAAGTCGTAGTACTACTTGATTTTGCTGAGAACTACTCTACTCATTTATTGTCCAAGATGCCGTGCAAGGGTTCCATTGGGACAACACTCCTGGCAACCCTTCACCCTTTTGTAATAGACTACAAAAAAGATGGAGCTTTAACATTAAAAAATTTGGTTGCAATATCAGATCACTTGGAACATTCAACAAGCACAATGCATACATTCATTAACCAAATAATTCCAATTATCAAATCACTTGGTAATGTGAAAAAATGATCTATTTCAGCGATGGTGCTGCTTCACAATACAAAAACCGTAAAATTTTTATCAATCTTTGCCATCATTCAACAGATTTTGGAATTGAAGCTGAGTGGCATTTATTTGCTACATCTCATGGCAAAAGTCTATGTGATGGAGTTGGTAAAACCACCAAAAAATTAGCTGCATGTGCAGTGCAGTCGTGCAAGTCTTCACGCAGCAACCACCAACAAATTCTCACACCACAAGATCTTTTTCAATGGGAGCAAGATCACATTTCTGGGTTTAAACATATTTGGGTTTCTTCAACTGAAATTCAAGACCTCAACACAAAATTTGAATTGGAAAAGCGATATGCATTGTGTAAAACAATAACAGGCACGAGATCACATCATACTTTTATTCCACAATCATGTGAGTCTTAGAAAATGCGTCGACTGTCAAATGATATTTCACATACCCTTGTGGATGTGGCACGAGGTCAATCACAACCCCCAGAAAATGATGCAAATGTAGGCCAATATGTGGCTTGCAGATATGATTCTGATTGGTACATTGGCATTATTTGTGAAAAAGCTATGAAACGCAAGACTTCAATGTTCAGTTTATGATACTAAACAAAAGCAACAAATGTTTAAACTGGCCCAGACTATCAGACATCAACAAACATGCTGGATTCCATTTCATGACATTATTTGTTCAATTGCTGAGCCGAGTATCCATGGTTCTTCTGGACAACAATACAAACTGAGCAATGAAGATTATGACAAAATTTGCCATTTTGTTCACTGATAATGAGGACCACGTCTACATGGTATATATATATAGGCTCTACATTACAGTTGTCAAATATATAACAATTGCTAGAATCACAATCAAAAATACACTTCAAATGTTTTCTAGTATATATATATAGTTCAATATTGTTGTATTTTTTTTTGAATTTTTTGTTTGTAATTTTTAACGTTTTTCTCCAAACTTTGACGCATACTTTCTGTAAGAAAACACTGAAAACCATGGATTAATTTTGCATGGTAGACTTGTCACGTCTTAGTGAATTTGTGAACAAAATTTCGGCTTGCATTAACTTGGCATTCTGATGTTATATACTTCTTCTTCTTTATGCAATTAAAGAAAATTTAATACCAAAAGATTGAACAAAACGATATCGGACAGTGTAACCAAAACACATAAAGATAATAATGTCTTAAACTTTATGCATAAAACGTCTTGCAAAAATTATTCATAGGTCTACATTTTTATTTGTCAAGCACATAATATTGCTACTGTCATCTAGAACACTTTATATAGCCAATAGCAAAATAAAATAATGATCACCCCTACTCCCCTTGAATTTTTCATTTCTAATTTTTAGCGTTTTTGTCCAAACTTTGACGAATACTTTCTATAAGAAAACATTGAGAACCATGGATCAATTTTGCATGGTAGACTTGTCATATCTTAGTGAATATGTAAAAAAAAATTCAGTGCAAATTTTCACTGGGGTCATGGGTAACCGGGGTATTAAAAGGACCCCACTTTTTGCTTTTTTTCATTTTGACCCATGTTTCACATTAAATACCTCAAAACCCTTTTAATATTTTGTACTGAAATTTTCTCAGTTCATAGAGAATCCTGTAAACAACATTTCTACTCAATTTCAGCCAAAACCAATCAAAAATAGGGTCTTGGCAAGGTTTTCAAATTTTGGAAAATTTTAGCCGAGAGCTGGAAACGGCCAACTTTGGATGTCTATAACTTTTGACCTTTTAGAGTGACAATGTGAACAATGTTGTTTCTTCACTATTTGGCAGAAGTACTATCACATGTAAAAAATTTGGGTTCTTACCTAATTTAATTTAGCAGTAATAAGGTCTCAAACATGGCCAAAAATAAAAAAAAATGTGCCCCCTCGGCAGACCCCCCCAAACTAAATGCTTCATAACTCTCGTGTATCTTAATAATTTTCACTCAAATTTTGCAGGTGTTCATCATATAGGATAATAAAAAGGTGTGTAAAATTTAAGAAAAATCGAAGAGGTTGATTTTCTTGACTGTGTGAATTGACACGGAATGGCTCTATAACCACTTTATTGTTCTTCAAATTTACTGCTGGAGAAGACTGTAATGATGGTTGCATCTTCAAAGGACCCTAGATGTTTTCTCCTGGGGACAGCTCCTATTATGAAGATACGAATCCCACAACTTTCCAAAATCGCCATGGAACTGGATTTGGAAAACCAAATTTTTTCAAAACTGAATAAAGATGATATTGACAATCTAAAGCTCCCCAACTTTATTGGTCAAGACTCTGGAAAGTTTTTTTCAATACCGAGACTAAATAAGGACTTCTTAGATGTGCCTATCATTGAATGGAACGACACCCAATCATACCATGATGGTTTAAAAATTGTAAACTCTTTAAAAGTGTGTCAATGTTTGTGTTGAGCGGGGAGTTAAAGTTGGTGCAGACTTCTTAACTGCGGCTAAGATCGAGGAACGTTATCAGACAGGCACAGATCGCTCACATACCGCCACCATTTGGTGTCACTGCGCAAGAAACTCACATCTGGCGCTGCGCTACTCAAGTGCCTGGCAGGCTCTAGCTGGGGGGTGAGGGCTGACACTTTGCATATAGCAGCCTTAGCCCTTGTCTACTCTTCAGTAGAGTAGCCTACTGTGCACCTGTTTGGTGCAGCAGTGCTCACTGCCATAACATCGACACTGCCATAAACAGCTCATGCGCACAGTGACCGGATGCCTGCGTCCCACAACATTGGACAATCTCCCCATTCTCGCTTGCATCCAACCCGTTGAGCTTCATCGCGAAGAAGCCACTCTGTCCATCGATCGACGGGCACTGGAGCTTAACCACCTTCTCCACAACAAGATCTCTGCTCTCCCAAACGAGCACTCCTGTCGACTGAAATCAAGACACCCATTCGTGCCAGCCGCTCAACTTCTCATCAATGAAGCTGATGTAGCCTACAAGACATCTCTGCGGCTACTTAGGCGGACCATAAATGTAGTTCTGAATGGAAGTCAAGCACCACTAGACTCTATTCGTTCATCGCCGACACATGCCCCATCGGCCTAACACAGCCAAGACAAGCATGGATGCGAGTCAACCGTCTTTGTACGGCGTCGGGCTTTTCTGCTCAACCATGCACCAATGGGGAATAGCTTCCTCCTCCTCCTCCTGTGAATGCGGTGCCGAGGAACAGACCGCAGACCACATCATCAATGACTGTTCCATCTTCAAGCCACCTAATGGAGTGGAAGGTCTGCGTGTCATGATTGAGGAAACCACAGACTGGCTGCTCTCTATAGTAGCCTTCCAGTGTAGCCCGGGAACATCGTGAATCTGGGGTGGTAAAAGAATAGACCTTCGGCCCCAGAGGCTCACACGACAACGACGACGAGTATTGAAAAAAACTTTCCAGAGTCTTGACCAATAAAATTGGTGAGCTTTAGATTGTCAATATAATCTTTATTCAGTTTTGAAAATTTTGGATTTCCAAATCCAGTTCCATGGCGATTTTGGAAAGTTGTGGGATTCGTATCTTCATAATAGGAGCTGTCCCCAGGAGAAAACATCTAGGGTCTTTTGAAGATGCAACCATCATTACAGTCTTCTCCAGCAGTAAATTTGAAGAACAATAAAGAGGTTACTCATTTTTTTTATCCGAACTGGCTCATTGTTACATTAACTCAAAAGGTATTAGGCTAAAAATTATTCTAAAATGCCTGAAAAACATTTTTTTTGCAATAACTTAAAAAGTAAACGTTTTACAGGTTAAAATGCTTAATAACACCTATAGGAAATAGGTCATTGCGGTTCTTTTAAGCACAAAGCCAACTTCCTATGATACTCATAAGTCGAGATATGACAGTTTTACCAGTCGCGTCAAATCTCATGGGGGCTAAAATAGTAAAATGCATATTGCGACCCCTAAACAAACTTCGCTTTTGATAAAACTTCATCAAATTGCTTTATTCATCAAACCTCACCACCAAAAAAAAGGTAGAGGTGATAGTCAAAAGGTTGAAAAATAATGGGGCACCAGCCTCACCCTACTGTAAGGACCTAACATGGAATTATGGAATGCCACTTGTCAATCTAATTTTCTAGCAGAATCAACAAATTTTCTGATCAGTTAAAAAAGATGCAATGACAGTTTTTTACGAGAAGGTTAAGTGCAAGTAACATGATGCTCTCGGCGTGAAAAAGCTTACAAAAAATTAAATTTTTAAATCTGATGTGACAGAGAAAAACTAATTTCATTTTTGGATTCAGCACTTCCAAAACTGCGCGGTGGGATGGCGCAGCGGATAAGGCGCTCGCTTTCCAATCATGCAATCCTGGTTCAACTCCGACATGAACTAGTTGTTGAAAAACACAGCTCACCTCTACCCAAGGTATAATAAATTGGGTGGGCGTAGTTGCTGAAAGAAAGGCGGCCGAGAGAAAGGAACTGGCCACCCTACTCTCGTTAGTGTCGAAGGCTTATTATAATGAGAATCCCCTCATCCCCTGATGCTTGGATTCAAGTATGGGACTCACCTTTTACTCCCAATTAACCGTTTTCAAAGTGAAATCTACCCGAAAAAGTTTATTTTTGTTGACCAGTGTAATATATCTGCAATATGTTTTGCAGTCAGCTCACATATTTACTATGACCACGTTTACATTACCATTTACAACTTTTGGTCGTGTGCTGGTATGCTTCATAAGTATTGTGTGCAGTTTATGTAACTTTTAAAATCATATATAAATCATGCTGCAGAGTAAATTTTTATCTGTTGCACTAGCTTAGGTATTGACTGGATATTATTTTGACAGGATTTTCACTAAAATTTTAGTTTAAAGAAGCAACGATGAGTTCTGAAGTGTTTTCCAATCCACTACCACCAGACCTAGCCGATGATCAATCAACACCTTCAGTTGAGCCACTGACCAATGCTGACTTTCGTAAACTTCTTGCCACCCCTCGACAAGGAGATGGGAAGACATCAGATGGTGACAAAACACAGCGAGGATTTGCTGCTCCCAGAGATTACACTTCTGCCAATGATTCCGCAGCAGAACAACGTCGAAAAAAAAAGAGCTTCTATGCAAAGCTTAAAAAGCAAGAAATGGAAAGGCAAGCTGAACTCGCGAAAAAGTACAGAGATCGTTCGAAGGAAAGACGTGAAGGAAAAGGTGATTATGCTGATGTAGAGTTGATCAGTACCACCGCCGATTATCGAGCCGTAGGTCCCACTTCCGAACTGGACAGAACATCAGCTGAGAAAAGAAGACAAGTGATCCAAGAGTCCAAGTTTTTAGGAGGAGATATGGCTCACACCCATCTGGTAAAAGGACTTGATTTTGCTCTCCTGCAAAAAGTACGAGCTGAAATAACAAGCAAGGAAAGAGAGGACGAAGAAATCCTAGATACAATATTGGAAAAGGATGAGCAGCCTGATACACCGGCGCCACAAAACGAGGGAATTTTAGAAGGAATAAACAATAAAATGGCAAAGAATGTTTACAGAATCTTGTTTCACAAAAATGTTTCGCTGCGAAATGAGACGTTTCTTCCAGGCCGAATGGCTTATGTTTTTGATATTGAAGATGAGTATTCGGAATCTGATCTCCCAACAACTCTGATTCGTAGCAAAGCGGACTGCCCAAATTTTGAAGTTCATACCACTCTGTCCACCAATGACATTGTCATCAACAAATTAACCCAAATACTTTCGTATTTGCGACAGGGAACAAAAGATAGGCATCGACGAAAAAAAGACCGAAAACACAAACAAGACGGCAACAGGCCTACAGAAGCCGACCTGAACATATTTGACGATGTTGATGATTATGTTCCATCAACAAAAGTACAGAAAAAACGCAGCAAGTACGGAGTGGGACCATACTTTGAAAAGTCCAAGACAAAACAGGACGACGACAACATAGATGCTCTCAATGCCTCCGCAAACGCATCCGTCAAGCAGCTCGTTAAAAATATTCACGAACAAAGCAGTAAGGAAAAGAATACATTGAACCAATCAGAGAAAGTGAAAAACAAAACGAGTGGAAACCCCTTGGTAGGGAGTAATGTAAATCTTCCGGATAGCTACGCCGAATGCTATCCCTCGACCCAGTTTAACTTGTCCGGTATGGCTGAAGATAGTGATGAGGAAGCAGATTACTCAAAGATGGATACTGGTAACAAGAAAGGTCCTGTTGGACGGTGGGACTTTGACACACAGGAGGAATACAGCTCTTATATGTCAAAACGGGAAGCAATGCCCAAGGCTGCGTTCCAGTACGGGATCAAAATGTCTGGAGGTAGGAAAACGCGACGAACTCGAGAACAAAACGAAAAACAAAAGCTGAACAGAGAGCTCCAACAAATCAAACGGATTATCACAAAAAGAAAAGGATCCTCGAAGGAAGATGGTTACAAGAAGCCAAAATATTAGCAGTCATGGAATGTCGCTGGGTAATCGTTACTGCAACGCATCCCGGCGCAGATGAACTCTGAATGGTCCGTTTCGGCGAGTCCGATTCGGCCAGTTCCCTATTCGGCGACAGCCTTTTTCCGCTATTTTTTGAAAATCCAACGACGCCTTCTGTTTATTTAGAAAATTTTGTATTTTATTCCACAATATCGTTTCTTGTGTATTCCGACAAAGAAAATTAAGTTAAAATGAAATTTAGCGAAAAATGTTTAAACCATTAAATTAAAATGTTTGCTCACATAAAATTGACATGTATCCTACGTTATCCACCTTTGCGTCATGTTTATGTCATTCGTCATGTCATTCATTTTTTAAATAAGCTATTTGTTGATTTTATATGATATTTCAAATATGTTTTATATCAAAACAACCTTTTTCACAAAACGATGCTGTAACTCAAAACAGTCAAAGAATTTTTGATGTCAACAAAACGTTTGAATGTAATGTAAAGGCAATTAGGCCTACATCGTTTTAACGTTGCCAGACTTTGAAATCCTGTACAAAAAGGAACTTTTGCTGACCAGGTATAGGTTGTACCTGAGAAACATTTACAAAAGCCATTCGATTTGTTCAAAGAACCCAATTAGCCTAACAGTTCGTATTTACATTGATTCAATGTCTGAATATTGAATAATATTTAATCGTTGGATTTACAGAAGGCGTCGTTGGATTTTCAAAAAATCGCCGAATCGGATTCGCCGAATAGTAGCAGACCCGATAAACTCGATCAATCGTGTGACAATCTGTGCTGTTTCTAGGAAGATTTCTTTCATTGAAAACTAGTAGGATGTGAAGGAGGCATACACTGTTCCGTCTGCTGTCCTATTTTTATGAAAGTGTACGTACACATATAATAGCTTGTAGATTGTTTTTGTAAACCCATATAAACAGCTCGAATTTCTGACAGTTACATTTTTATGGTTTGAAAGTGACAGTCCTTTCTGTGACCCCAAGCTACTATAAGGATTTTGAAGCTTTGGCACGATGGTTAAACAATTTCGATTAAAAGCATTTCGTGTATCATTGTCTTGCAGAAAGTTGTGGATCATTATTTTACTTTCTCTTGGGAGCTCAGCATTGTGAACGAAAAATATTAAGATCAAGCGGCGTTGGTTCAACCCTCGAAGTATGAGCAATGCGAGTCAAGGACTGCTCTACATAGGTCCACTAGTATCAGCGGCACTTAGAGGATAATTTATAGACGAGATCACATCAAGCCGAAGCTTTCACTCTGTCAGTTGCAATAACCTGGCTTGTTGCGTCACTATTTCATGAGCAAATTGGTAGATATAAGAGCATTTGTTCGACTTTCACTAGACTCTAACGAAATAGCTTTGTAAGTCTGTCCGATGATGTAAAAGATCTTACACAGCACTAACCGCTTGATTTAAGTCAAAATGTTCATTACGTCATATCACACAATCTGAGAAAAAAAAACAGGAAGGTGTGCTCTTTTTAAAAAGTTGTGAGGTTGACAAAATTGTTTTGAAGTGTTATTTGAAAAAGTTAAGACCTACTTTAAAAGTGTGTTCTTTAGCTTCACGACGAGCTATTTTAAACTTTATACTGTAGTTGTTTTCAGCATAGTTAGTGATGCTAGTTTTTGTATCAAACAACTTTTCAAATGAAACTACTGTTGATTAACTGTTAGAGATGCAACTATTACCAACACCTCTCTGGGGTGAAATGTTACTGTGTGTTACAAACCACCCCGATCATACTTCATCAAGTGAACTATAAAACCGTTTACTTTTCCAGTGTTGTTTAGTTAATCTCCACACATTTCGTTACAAAAAATGCCTAACAGTTATAAAAGGAACAATCAAGTAAAAAGCTTGAGGAATCACAAGCTGGATCTAAAACAAAAGCAGTTAGGGACCGTTCAAATATTACGTAACGCTATCGAGGAGGAGGGGGGTTTTGAAAAGCGTTACGTTAGTGTCACATCGGGGGGAGGGGGTTCAAGCAAAACGTTACGTAACGCTTACGAGTACGGTACGGTAGTTTATTTGTGCTGGCTGGTATGTCGTTTGGATACTAAATTAAGCTGAAATCATATCCAACAGCACCTATTCAGTACCAACAAAATCTCTATCAAGTATCAACTACGATACTGTAATTCCATACAGGTTCTAAGTCAGGGCCGGATCCGGCCCGCAGACAGTTTCCGGTCTTAACATAAATGTGGCCCGCGGCCACACTCTGCCGCAATCCACCACTACTTGCTTACTACGTCAAATAATAGTGACTGTTGGTTATTTTTTCGTTCTTTGATTATTTGTTTTCGGTTTTTAGTCAAGAGACCAACATGTTATGTTCTGTCATAAACGGGCCTTCCATTCTTTTTCTTTTGTAAGAATCTCCTTCAGTCTCAAGCCGGAAAAATAGATCAAAGTGAAATTTGGCTGATTAGTGTAATAATTAAACCGTGAACGTATACAAATAATAGTGATTGTTGGTTAAACTTCATAGTGCAGGCCCTTAGGGGAATCTTTAGGCTAAACGTGTTACACGTTGTTTTTTGCAGTTGATCAACCCAACTTTGATTTTAGTGGGTGCCGCAACTTTTTGGGTCACGTGATCACCCCCAAATCGGGGATTTCCCCAGAAATCACGTTTCAGCTCTTTTTACGTCATTTTTGTGCAACTACATATTTGATTTTTGTATATTTTAACTTAAAAAGCACATAGCCTACAAATAAGTGAGACAAAATAAACACAAAATAATTTGATTGATGACGTCATTATGACGTCATCACATATATTGTTTTGCTTTTTTAACCTATTTTTGTCGTTTGCTGTTGGTTTTAATTGGAGTACCGGTTACTAAAACCATTTTACAATTCCTAAAAGTAGTTTCGTTATGATTGCATCTTTTATGACGTCATCATTACATTATTAAAACTAGACAACTTCACCTTTGGTTCCTGAATTTAAGTTTATTCCGAAAAAAGCGATCAAATACTCTCATTATAAGTTTTGCAAATGCTTAAAACTTTACAATTGCAAGCAATAACAATAATTCCAGTACAGTATGACGCAATAACGACGTCATCAAGGGTATAACCAAAAGAGCAGCTACCAGGGGTGAATTTCCCTTTTAGTCATGCCACTTTAAAATTTAAAATAATATGTAGGCCTAATTATGATCTACAAATCAAATTAATACACGACACCAGATGATGCAATGTCTGAGTCTTAACACTGTTAATTCAAGATGAAAAAACTAGCGGTTTTCGATGCTAAATTCTTACCATATGTAATTTGATGTTAAAAAAATTCGTACGACAAGTTTTTTCAAGTTACAACATAGAGTTTAGAAAGTCAAAAGCATTTCTTGAATGATCAGTGTGGATTGGAGATGAAACGTCAATGTGGATTGAAGATGAAACATCTGAGAGGATTGGATATTTTGTGGTCGAATTGCATGTTTCGTACTCGCATGAACAAAGACTTGTGCATTTTATGGATTTTTTCTTACAGGAACATCGAGAGCCACAAGTAGACTGACAAAACGGAACAAGCTGATTTGCATCATTATGTTTCCAACCCCAAGCTAAAGGAGAAGGTAGTTGCTGAACATTTACGAGGCTTGATTTCCGTATTTCAGCTTGATATATCGCTCTGCGTGTAGCCTGTTGCATCAGAGTAGTAGTATGTTGCATCAGAGTAGCTGACGTTGGTGGCAGCTTTTCAATAGTGCAACCATTGGTCATATAACGGCATTCGTCTACATCCGTGATAGTAGGACCATTGCCATAAAGAGCTATACTTTTGTATGTCATTTAGGCTATAGAACTAGGAGAGCTTGAGAAATTCAGAGAGTTAAATAAGCCACACATTTCGGTAAGATTAAGCATCCAACAATCCCAAGCCTTTTTTTTTCAAAGGCGAAACAGTATCACAGATTGTGATAGCATAAAACAAAGGTAAAGAAACGCAAATCATCAGAGATTGAGGTAAAGATGAAATAATAAGTTATCATGGATTGGAATGAAGCGAGTTTTTTTCCCCAACTCCAAATTCAACCCATAGTTTACAGATTTCTAACTTGTCAAAACACGAAATTGCAATAATTACCACATCAGTACCTAATTATTGTTTTGACTATGGCATCGGATTTTCTATGTTTCACATGGAGAAACATACGGGTGTCTGCCTCTTCGTGATCACATGGGGAAATCGAATACTCGAACTCGATCATCTTTTTGTAGATTGGGTAGAGACTTTGTGTGTTGATCATAATACAATTTTTGCTTCTGCTTTTCCAATGCAAAAGGACGATTTACAACACTAAATTGAAGCAATGCATCAGACATGGGCAAGTTACTACGCAAGCGCCGAGCCATAAGCAACTGCGAAGGAGATGAGCCACATTTTAATGGCGTAGATCGATAGATGAGCAGTGCTAACATTACATCTTGACCAGACAACAGACACTTTTTCAATAAATTTTTAACAGTTTGAACTGTTCGCTCGGCTAAGCCGTTCGATCTGGCGTAATACGGGCTAGAGGTTTCGTGATGAAAATTCCACGTCTGAGCAAACGCTTGAAAGAGATAACTGGAAAATTGTGGGCCATTGTCGGAAAAAACACATGTAGGAACACCATGGCGAGAAAATATTTCTTTTAAATGAAAAATCACACATTGCGATGAAGTATTTTGTAACTTGCACACTTCGGGATATCCTGAATAGTAGTCACACAGCACAAGATAATTGTTGCCATTAATACTACACAAGTCCATGCCCACCTTTTCAAACGGCAGTTTTGAAGATTCATGAGATTGCAAAGGTTCGCGTTGATGTTTAGAATTATAGGCTATAACGCACACGTTGAACAACTTGATACAACATTTTCAATGTCGCGAGTAATTCCAGGCCAAAACATCACTTCACGTGCTCTACATTTACACTTTTCTTGTCCTAAATGGCCTTCGTGAATTTTTTTTAACATTGCTTTTTGCAAGCTTTTAGGTAGGCTATAACAAGTTTTGTCCCCTTTAGCAAAACGTTTTTATGGACGCTTAGTTCATTTCTACAGTTCCAAAACACTTTGGCCTCATCGTCACACAGCGGTTTGGATGCAGGCCATCCGTTGAGCACATAGTTCATCACAATACAGAGGTGTTTATCTTTGAGTGTTTCGTCACTAAGCTGAACAAGGAAGCGTTCTGTTACCGGTAAGTTGGCAATAGTCATTTCAACATGCTCCTGCACCTCCATGATGGATAACGATGGCTCTGAAATGTACACACTGCGCGACAGGGTGTCTGCTACGTACATGAGCTTTCCTGGTGTATGTGATATGTCTATGTCGTACATCTGCAGCTTGATCATCAATCTTTGCACACGTAAAGGGCAGTTGTTTAACGGTTTAGCAAACAGAGAAATTAAAGGCTTATGATCTGTCTCTACAAGAATTTTTTGTCCATATATGTACTGGTGAAAATGTTCACAAGCGTAAGATGTTGCCAAAAGCTCCTTTTCGATTTGAGCATATCTTGTTTCTGCGGGCTGCATAACTCGAGCCGCATATACTACCGGGTGCCATTCTTCGTTGTGTTTTTGTAACAGACAAGCCCCTAGACCTTCTTTGGATGCATCAGCTGAAACTTTTATTGGTAATAAGGGATTAAAAAACTTTAAAACACCATCACAACATACCAATCGTTTCAGATCGGCCCACTCTTCGTCATGTTGAGACGTCCAGCTCCACTCACTTTTAACATGGGTGAGACTTCTCAGCTGAGCTGATTTTTCTGACAATGGCGGAATAAATCTTCCCAAGAAATTTATCATACCTAAAAATCGTTGTACTTCTTTCTTATTGGTTGGCTTCACCATTTCTTTGATAGCTTTAACCTTTTCTGGATCTGGCTTCAGTCCTTCCTTGCAGAGCAAATCTCCCATGAACGTAATCTCTGTCACTCCAAACACACACTTTTCTTTGTTGAGTTTCAAGTTGGCCTCGCGTGTAACTTGCATCACTTGTCTCAGCCGAGCATCGTGCTCTTGTTTTGTAGATCCCCAAACAATTATATCATCCGTAAACGTTTCTACTCCACTGATATGTTCATAAAGCAAGTGCACTACTTTATGAAATACTTCTGTTGCCGATGACATACCAAAAGGGAGACGAAGAAACTTGTATCTGCCAAACGGAGTGTTGAATGTGCATAGTTTAGCACTAGCATCGTCCAACATGATCTGCCAAAAACCAGAGAGGGCATCGAGTTTTGAAAAATATTTTGCGTTGCCAAGCTGTGAAAGCAGCTCATCTCTAGTGGGAAGATTATAATGTTCTCGCATAACTGCTTTATTTAAATCTCGAGGGTCAAGACAAAGACGAAGGCTGCCATTCTTTTTATTTACAATCACCAAAGAATTTACCCAATCGGACGGTTCATTAACTTTTTCAACAACATTGAGTTCTTCAAGACGATCCAATTCTGCTTTGAGTTTATCTCTTACGGCAAACGGTACCTTTCTGCTTGCATGGACAACTGGACGGACTGTCGAGTCGATTTTTATGGAATGTAAACCTGCAACGCAACCCAAACCATGAAAAACGTCATCATACTCTGCTATCAACTGAGTATAGTCGCAGGAGCTTACCGAAGCAACTTTACGAATAAGCTTTAAATCCTGACAGCACTTCAATCCAATCAGAGAAGAGGAGTTGGAAACTGTTACAATTACAAATTCTATATCTAAAGCAAGCTTATTATAAGCAATTGATAGGTTGCACTTTCCCAACACTGGAATCTTATGTTGTCGATAGCATTATGTCAGTCTTGGTAATTGGAGGAGGGTGCTTAAGTTTATTGAAATCCTCTAAGGTAATTAGATTCACTTGAGCACCAGTATCAACTTTAAAATGAAGCTGCGTATCGTTGATAGTTAATTGTACAGTCCAATCACGTGCAGAAGTACTACTACTTACAGAATCAACGCGCAGGTGTGAATCAATCACGTTTTCGTTTGACACTTCGTTCACTTGTTTGCGTTGTTCTCTTCGGCGGTAGGAGCAAAACTTCGAAAAATGATTTTTTTGGTTGCAGTTGTAACACAACTTTCCATATGCCGGGCAGTTTCGACGTTCGTGTTGCCGCCCGCAATATCTACAGTTTATTACGAACTTTTCTTTGTTAAGAACATATCTTTGGTTGGTTGTCTTCACTTCGGCTACAGCATTACTGCATTCCGCTTTGTTGGCAATAACTTGCCCGTAACGTTTAGTAGCTTCTCTTGCCCTGGCAACTTCGAGAGCTTTTTCCAGACTGAGGTTTTCTACTTGCAGTAGTTGCTCTCTCAGTTGCTGGTTTGAACAGCCGCAGACCAGTCTATCACATATTAAAGAATCAGTGATTTCGCCGAAGTCACAACTCTTTGCACGCAGCTTGAGTTCTGTGATAAACTGGTCTATTGTTTGCCCTTGCTGTTGTTCATACGAATGAAACTTGTAGCGTTCAATGGTAATATTTTTTCTTGGACAGCAATATTTTTGAAATGCAGCGACAACAACGTCATATTTTTGTTCCTCACCGTCATCAAAGCGAAACGAATTATAAATTTCTGTGGCATCCTCGCCCAGCGAATACAACAACAGCGAAGTCTTTACCTTGTCAGGCTTTGAATCGTAATTAATGGCGGTTACGTAAAGGCGAAATCTTTGAATGAATCTATCCCAATTCTTGCTGATATTATCAGACCACTGCATTTGAGCAGGAACTGGCACTGTTCGATCCATGCTGTAAGCTACGTAGGCTATACAGTACTTTAATTCACTTCAATCCCACTTCTGACACCATGTTATATCTGGGCATATATAACTTTTATTAGCACGAAGCCGTTTGCACAGTCATTCACTTACATGAGACAAACTGCTGGTCAGGTGACCTCAAGTTCAATGAATCACGTGGAAGGCATTCAACCGTAATAAAATAATAAAGCAGTGTTGCAGGGGTCGGCTACATATAGAACAGTAACAACAATCGTAGACAAGTTTGGATCGACTGAAGTTATCACAGCTTGTTGAACCAGTTGATATAACGCAGTTTTGTTGCTGTCATTTCTCAAAAACTCAGACCAGTTGAGAGGAAGACGAGTATTACTTGTGACAGCCACGGAACATCCAGACCCTGTTTCTTGCAGAAGAGAAGCCTCAAATAGCTACCGCCATCACAGAACATGCCAGCAGTGTGATGTCAGGCGATTATGAAGTAGTGAAAGAATCTGCCTCGAAAACCGATCACTACGTCCTTGATGGAGGGTTCTTGTTGCATTGAGTGCCATGGAAACTGGAGACAATTATGGGTATATTGCACAGTCGTATGCAGATTTTACCATTTGTCATTATCGCTTAGCAACGGTGGTCTTTGATGGATATGGTGGTCCGACTATCAAAGACAATACCCATCAAAGACGCGGCATGAACATCCACCCGGTTGTTCACTTTACTGTAGACACCGAGTTCACTGGAAAGAAGGAGCAGTTCTTGTCTCGAGTTTCCAACAAAGAAGGATTAATTTCTCTAATTTCTGCTCAACTGCTGAGGAATAGAAGCTGCAATGTGATCAACGCACCAGGTGATGCAGATGTGGACATCGTCAAGACAGCAGATGGACAGCTCTCATCGACATAAGCACGACTAATTAGCACGACTAATTGGTTAAGACACAGACCTTTTAAATATTGTTACTATACACTATGCTGACAATGACCCAGACATTAAAGACCTTTACTTCCGCTCCGACAAAGCTTACGCAACCAAGATACACGACATCAACAAACTTAAAGCAATCATCGGACCAGACATATGCTCACAGTTCCTCTTCATCCATGCATTCACCGGTTGTGATTCAACGTCAAGGATATTTGGTATCTGGAAGAAGCTTTCAAGAAACTAGTGAAAGGTCAACCAATAATCAAAGAATGTGCAAATTGCTTTATTCTCCCAAATCAGACAGACCACATCATTATGGTGTATGCGGCGGTTGTATTGCATGCATGGTTCCATGGTTCCATGGTTTCCATGGTTCCATGCATGCGGTTGTACAATACACAAATTAAATTTGTTGGACAAGTGAAATATTTAGGTATACTGATTGATGATATCATCAGTGATGGCGCAGATATTAAAAGGCAAGTGCGACCTCTTTATGTCGCTGCCAATCAGCTTAGGTCCAAGTTTGGAAATTGCTCTACCGAAGTTAAAAATGTAATGTACCAATCATATTGTATGCCAATGTATGGTTCGCAACTATGGTGTAACTATAAAACTGCTACTTTAAATCGCATACGAGTTGCTTACAACGACTCGTACAGAATTATCCACAATTTGTAGAGATGCAACAGTGCTAGAGTGTATCAGGTACAGAACGACGTGTTAACATTTGATGCTCTATTAAGAAAAAATTGCTATGCATTTGTAGAACGTTGCAAAAGATCAATTAATCCACTTTTACGCAATGTTATGTCTTCTGATTACTATTTTAATTCTACATTTTATATTCACTACAACAGTATTTTGTACGTTGTTTGATGTAGCCTGCTTGATGTTGTGTTAGTCTGATATTTTGTGTGATGACTGTTAAAAATTTGAATTGTATGGACTTTGAGTCTGATTGCAAATAAATAATAATAATAATAATTAAGGATCTTGAAAACAAAGCTACGACCGTTATTTTTGGCAACGATGTCAGTAGTAACCTAGAAACACAGCGATACAATACATTGGTCAAGAATATTAAAACAGCCAAGTCCTTTGTTCACTCTGAACGTTTGCCACCTACATCATCCTTTACCAAATTCCACTACCTCAGAGTTTACTACCAGATTATGGTCAGGATGGGTAGGCTACTGACGATGATATGGATGCTCTAGACTGGGGATGGAAAGTAGACAATCAGATGGTTCCAATCATGACGGACATGAAAGCTGCCCCGGACAACCTACTGAAAATGATCACTGCAATTGCGAATCGTGTCCACCTCACTGTAGTTGCGTAGATATGGGCTACCATGCCATGCTGGATGTGGACCATGCCAAACTGGTTCATGTGTCCATACAGCAATCACATAATTACAGACGATGACATCGAGAGTGACAGCGATGAACATTAGTAATACTTGATCCATTTGCTTTCTTTACGCTGATTAGGTCAAGAGTCTACATGACCACATCGTATAAACTCTTTATGCCTGCTCAGTTTAGCCTACCCAAATATATATAGAAATTTACCGGGTTTTTTAATAAACAATACATTGTTATTGTACATTTTTAATTGTTTTGGCAGCCATCTTGTATTGCCATATTGAATTTATAGACTATCAGATAATTTAACAATTCTGAGAATGATCTCATTGACTTTACAGGGTATAAAAACGTAGATATAGACACCAAAACTACATGTTTTGGACATATGATGACCGTGTTATGGTCAATTTACTGTTATTTTAATAGTTTGGCGGCCTACTTGGATGGCCATATTGAATTTATATTCAGCACAAAAAACTACTATTCCGTACTCGAAAGCGTTACGTAACATTTTGCTTGAACCCCCTCCCCCCGATGTGACGCCAACGTAACGCTTTGCATAAACCCCCCCCTCCCCCTCGAAGGCGTTACGTAATATTTGAACGTTCCCTTAAAGTGACGTTATAAACGAACAAAAAACGTCTGGGGACCAATAAAGGGTGCTGTTACATGCGAATTGACGTTATAGGCCAGTGGTTCCCAAACTTTTTTGAGCGCGACCCAAATATGAGTTTGATGAACATCTCGCGACCCAAGACGCAGAAAATCTGTATAAACAATTTCAGCAGTCTATACTGTTTTTGCAATGTTTGCCTGCTTCTTCTTCTCTCGTTTGACTTGTAGTAGCTTAGATTGGCAATACCTCATCGTGTAGCCATGATACGGTAGTTGGGTCCGGTTGTCAAATACGGTACCGATGTTTCCACTTGGAGGCCGTAAGATGGGACATTCGTGGAATATGTGTAGCATTGTTTGTTCTACCGCTCCGCAGACACATATCGGCGTATTGTGCAACCCCCACCTAAACAGATTAGCTCCAGAGCAGCCAACGTCACATCTGATCCTGTTCAATGTGACCCATGCCTTTCTTGAGAGGTCTGCTCCAGGAGGGATGGAGAGTGCTGGTATAACTGAAAACTGGGGAGGGATATGTGGCAGCTCGTTCCATTCCTGGGCCCATGTCTCCATGCAGCTGAAGTTCTTATCCACAAGCGGTGTAGCATATCGATGAAATGGTTGATGACAGGCGTTGAAGTCTGACTGGTCCATATCTTTGGGAGTGACTGTGGAGAAGGTGTTGAGGATCGAGTCTTGCATGCAAAGCCAGTTTGTGAGAGGCTTCTTCCCTACGGAGATGAGCAGGAGCAATGCCAGCCAAAGTTGGTAGATAAGCAGTAGGTGTGGGGCGGAGACAGCCAGTGATGATGCGCAAGGTGTCGTTAATGCATACATCCATCTTTTTTGTGTTTTTGCTACGGTTCCACACAGCTGTGGCATATTTGGCTGAGCTGTAGACCAAGGCTAGTGCACTTGTACGCAAGGTTGATGCTCGGGCTCCCCATCCTGTTCCTGCAAGGCTTCTCAAGAAGTTATTTCTCGAGGTAACCTTGGCACGGAGTGACTCCATGTGGGGTCTGTAGGCCAACTGCCGGTCAAGTTTTACTCCAAGGTAAGTTGGGTTTGCAGTATAATATGGTAAAGGATTTCCGTTTAGCGAGACAGACATTTGACGCTGGGATTCCCGATTATTTAAATGCCTGCTATAAACAAGACACAGACAACCAGTTGTAGAGTGGTGTAGCCTACTGTAGCTCGTCTTGCTCAGAGAGTAAGTAAAAGTGCTGGATTCGTTGTAAAGTCAAACCGGTTTGGCTTCAGTGCCTCTTCTTGGTGCTTAAAAATAGCCTACGCACATTTTTTTGCACATGTCGGATGTCTCTTCTTGTTCTTCTTTGTATTCGTTTGACAATATTTTATAACACAGCCTACGTAGCGGCTTCCCTGCAACCAGGGTCGCAGATAAAAATTAACTTCAAATTAAAAAAATAGTTCAGAAATCTTAAATTGTCAACTCAGAGAGTAATCTACGTTTAACGTGATTTGTTGAAGGAAGTGACTTGAATGCCGGTAAAACTGTTGGCCATAATTGATTGATAGAAGAGAAGCCAAATAAAAGTGTAGGATGCAATGATACTGTCGATGTTGGGATTAAAACAACTCAATAGAAGAAAAAAAAGTTTCTTTATAAATTAATTTACAACAGTCCTATTTTGGCAGATTTAGATCGTCTCTGCACGACCCATTTTCTGACCCTTCGCGACCCATGTTTGGGTCGCGACCCATACTTTGGGAACCACTGTTATAGGCGATGCTGTTGTAGCCGAACTACAATGTACGTAAAAGATAGGAATTCTGCCGAGACCGAGCGAAATGTGACGTAATAGGCGAATTGACGTTGCAAACGAAGCCGTTGTAGGCGAATTCTACTGTAGGCTACCATTAATTAAAAAACCTTTTTTGATTTGAATGATTCTGATTGGTCAAAATTTTTAATGACGTGATTGGCTGGCAACGCCGCATCCAAGGTCTATACTGTTTTGCGTGCAAACACAAGGAACAAATCGCGTAGGCTACCGAAACAGCGAACAATTTTGTGCTAAGGGAGTTTTTACGCCCTTAAAATGGTGGCTTCTTGTATGGCTCCCGGTTGTAGGCCTACTAACCGGGGAATCGTCAGAGGGGTATTCTTTCATCGTTTACCTCTGAATAATGACGACAAGCTGAAGAAATGGATCTCGGCGATGAAATTCAAAGACCCACCTGCAAACAAGCACTGCCGTGTGTGCAGCAATCATTTTCTGGCCAACGATTACCAACGTGATCTACAGGCAGAGCTACAAAGCACCAAGTCCAGACACCTGCTCATCCCTGAAGCTGTTCCTTCTGTCTTTGATTTTTCAAGATATGTGAAAGCCACTGTCAATTGCAGTAGCCTACCCACAAAACTCGATCGACTTAGGTACAGTTCTGTGAGTACGATCGGGCGTTTGGATCGAATAGCAAAGCGAGAAAACAACAAGACTTTGAAACAGTTTTGGTTTTGGCTAACGCAGAGTCATTCTCCTGGCAACATTCGCTTTCGATAATTGTCGGCATGATGGCACAATTACCACACATAGGCCTACACTAATGCAAATTTTCCATCCGCTTGCTGTAGGCTACTAAACGTTTTCAGTAGGTACATAACGTTTTAATTCCAAAAAAAGAATATAGCTAAAATTTTATGTCTCAAACGTAAGGTTCAGGAGTTTAGGTGCATACAAACCAAGATATTTTATCAGCACGTGCTTCCACGTCATAATTTTGATATAAACTGGCAAAACGGGCTTTGTAGTGGAAAAGCGTCACGTGGGAGAGGGGGAGGGGGGTTGACAAAACCGTTACGGTAGCGTCACATGGGGGAGGGGGGGTCAAAAATTCGGAAAAACAGTGTTACGTAATATTTGAACGCTCCCTTAGCAAAAGAAAGGCCAAGAGGAGCGTTTTGAAGCCAAAAAGTATCTCTGCAAACCAAGAATAGTTTTGCATAGTATGCAGTGACAAGTAGGCTATTCAAATTCTGTTTCAAGAGAAGTTTGGGTACAATGTGGCACCTGTAAAGGATGGGCAGTTGGGCACGCACGAAGCCTGCACAGCTGCTGAGAACAAATACACCTGTGACAACTGCAAGGATTAACAGTAATGTTAAATCACTAGTTTGTTGTGCTGTGCTAATTTTGCCAGTGAGTTCTGTATTTACTACAATGGTTGTTCTTTCCAATATTACATCACAAACTCACCTATGTATAGTGTGTAGCCTACTTGTAATCATATGCATATGTGATTTAGAGAGAAAAACAATGGATTTCACCATGAACGGGATAGTTATTCTAATGTAACATTTCATCCTGGCAGTGTAACAAATCACCCCTACACTGGGGTGACATGTTACAACAAACATGCAGTCATAAATAAAAAATATGATATTGTAGGTAGGCCTATGCGGTAAAATTGGTTTAAAGATAGCATTATAATGCCAAGACCTTAGGACTCTTATCACAAAAAAATGAGCAACTTAGCTGCAGTAGATAAAAACTTATACTGTTTTTTTTTTTTAATTTCAACAACTTTTCCCGGTCTCCCCCACCCCCAGAGCCGAACCAGTGTACCGACTGCTGTCTTATATTCGTCACTAGCCAATATTCTGCAGTCCAACGTTCTCATAATTCTGTACTGTTTAGCCTACTTTCAAGTTTTAATATTTTTAACATTGCGTCTGGCAGCACTCGCCAAGGGTGACTGATTTCGCCTATAAAACAGACTGGTGTGGTAATCTTCTTCCTTTTCATCAACACACTTCTGATGGAATAACGTGACGTTTCTGAATCCGCTTTGATCGTTTCACACGTGGCGTAATACAAGATGTACTTCCTGATACCAACAATCTAGTATCGTTGTCAACCACCCTTAGTCAGAAGCCTCAACCAGCAATCCCAATAATGTTACAATGGTGCCTCCGAGTAAATTTTCTGAACTCACGACCTGCAATAAAGACATTAACGCCACCTGGTAATGTACCACGTTTTTGCAATTTTTTTTAACTCTTTGTAATTACCTCCTACTGTAGTCTATATGCATAGTTTCTAACTTCTATTCTCAAGGTACCTTATCCTTATGGTTGTAACAGAAACCACTGCATGCAAATTTTTTTTTTAAATATCTCTAATCACGTAGTAGCTTACTGTAGCCTACATTAATCGCTTTCAACCACTTATTCCATGGTACCTTATCCTTGTGGTTGCTATAGAAACCACTGCATGCAAAACTTTTTTTAAATATCTGTAATGTCAACTAACTACGTCATGATGTCTCACTGCGCTCTGGTCAACTGCCAGCGCAAATATCTCTGTGTTTATATAAGCAAACGCCATCTTGTATGTCATACGCTACCTACACCTACTGTATTGTTTCATATGCTGCAAACTCACTTGTCAGCCTACCGATTTTATCTCGGTATGTAACCTACATCACAGCCTCGTACACCGCTTCAGCCTGCGTTTGTCGCTATTTTTCATACAGTAGCTTACGTCCAGGACAAGACGTCAAAGCTGCATCCATTTTTTCCATTCTATAGTCACTCGTTTAACTACAGTCACGTGACGTTGCAACAACTTTTTATGCTCGTGTTTGTCGCATTTTTTAATGAGTGCTGAGCCTACTCAGTACCTATACTACGACTCTCATAGTTTCATGTCTAGTTTCCTACCTATCATCAGCCGGCATTTGTCGCCATGACCACGTCATGCCTTGCAACTTTAACAACTTGTGTGCCTGCATGTATCGCCATTTTTTTTTGTAATGTGTCCTTTTACTGCTTATGTGTTACATTATAGCGGCGCTACTCTGTATCAATTTTGTTTCAGACGCGCCCATCAACACGGTTGCTGCGAGACTTCAAGGGACTTCAATACAGCACCACGATGATGTCACGACAAGCTCACTGATGAGACCACTTCAACATGGCACCACAACACCCCATGTTCTCCACGACTTGCACTGAGTTGAACAGTCGTCCCTCATCACATTCCTCAACATGAGATGCCTCAACCACGAGATGCCTCCACGGAGATGATTTCAATACGGCTATTCACAGCCGGCAACGCAACCAACATGGTCAACCCCATGTCTGCCGCTACTTCCTGCGACACACCTTCGACGTGCAATTGCTGCATCGTTCATCACTCAAGCCTTCCCCACGTCAGAAGCACACCGCGACGTCAACCAAACCAGTGCCGCTATTGCGCCACTTTCGACATGCAATGGCTGCATGTCACACAGTTTGCAACTATACCAGCTGGCCTCTTTCGTGTCATATTCAACACACATCAACGGACTCACAACTCAACAGCTGTCGTGCTCGTCATCCATCAATGGACTACTAACTGAACTGCTTGTCAACTGCTGAGGTGCTCATCATATTTCATCGAACTTCCACATCAACTGCTGTCTCGTCCTCCCTCATCAAAATACTCAAATTAATAGTAGCCTATGACTTTGGAACATCCTGTCTCGCACAACCGCGCGCGCACCGTTAGGCTACAAACATTTTTTTTACCTTTGTGGTTTGCTTCCATGGGTGTCAGGTCCTATCTCTTCGGAGGCAGGACATGGACAGCCATGGACGCTTACCTGTTTGTATACATGCTTAATTTTTTTCTCTAAAAACGCTTGTAAATATTTTTTCTCTCATGGCTGATTTTACAGTTGCGCCCCAGTATTCAATTTCAGTTTCTAACCCTCAATCATAACTTAATTTGTTTTCGTCATTCACGACATTTCTCCTATGTTTCAATGTCGTTCTGACTGGGGCCAACGTATGTACCGACTGCTGTCTTATATTCGTCACCAGCCGTATTCTGCGGTGCAGTCCAACGTTCTCATAATTCTGTACTGTTTAGCCTACTTTCAAGTTTTAATATTTTTAGCATTGCGTCTGGCAGCACTCGCCAAGGGTGACTGATTTCGCCTATAAAACAGACTGGTGTGGTAATCTTCTTCCTTTTTCAATCAACACACTTCTGATGAAATGACGTGACGTTTCTGAATCCGCCTTGATCGTTTCAACACGTGGCGTAATACAAGATGTACTTCCTGATACCAACAAATCTAGTGTCGTTGTCAACCACCCTTAGTCAGAAGCATTCAACCAGCCACTCCAGTAATGTTACACCAGCGCCGTTCGATCTTGAGGTTTCTTTGTCAAGTGATCTATTGGAGAACTACTCCATTGGATGCAAATCAAGACAACCATTTGCGCCTACCTCTATCAGAGCTGGATGTTCTGAAAGCCTTTGATGAAGATATAACTGTATAGCAGCTCAAATTTTGCGCAGGCATCCAATACGGGTCGACTATACACGACTGAAGTAGTCCAACAATAACCCTCGGCTTTGAGGTTGCAAACTTACGATCCTACTCAAACTACAGCAACGATTGATGATAGCAACAGTCATTAACTTTCCACAGTTTTTAGGGCAGTGTTCAAGTAGTTAAAACAAAAGTTTGCAATACCAATTACCTTTAACTAGGTTGCTTACGAGTAAAATCTGTTTTTTTTGCACCCTCATTGATCAAGAACTGCATTTTTTCAAGTAACCTACCCAAAAAAGTGATCTTGATTTTCAAGATCACACTGTTCGGTGATCTTGATCTTCAAGATCACCCAAACAGGTGATCTTGCTCATCTCTGACTACAACTATAAACTGCGCATCGTCATCTCTCTTACGATTTTTGAAGAAAGCATGTTCAGACGTCCGCTATTGTTAGTGCACCTATTCCGCACGTTTGTCAATGCTTTAAATATGGCGTGCTGTGCATATGGATATAGAAGAGAGAGAGAGAGAGAGAGAGAAACCTTTTATTTTGTCTGCTGCAAAAAATAGTAGCCTATACGGTAGGCTACAAATATAAACCGGTACAAATATATTTAACAACAGACAGGAAGCAGCAAAAGACTAAATTAGTCATCGAGTCAACTGCTTCTCGTGAAATTACAATTCAGATGATAAAGGAGACGAGGATGAAAAATCAATTGTGAAGAGAATATTTCCGCGTTCATTTCACAGGTATGGAAATATTGTTAGTGCAATCGTGGGATCTTAAAAAGTGGTGTTTGTGGGAAATTTTTTTTATCAAGCTGATACTTTTCTCAGACCTTCCCCATATTATGCAGATGGCTCAGAAAAAAATCCCCATCAATCGGATGATGGGAAACCCTCTTTTGGACCCATTTTCGAAATGACGTCACAATCCCCTTATGAAAGTTTCAAGTTTTTCAAAATAGGACATATTATACATCATTTTTTAGCTTTTTTCAAGGCGAACAACTTTTTCTATTAACAAAAACCCTGAAAATGTACAGAAAAAAAGTTATTACCGATTAAGCAAAAGGATAAATCTGTGAATTTCAGGCAAATTTGAAATTATTCGTCACTGTTGGACTTATTCTTCTATATGTATAGAATATAAAAGTGGTTCCCAACCTTTTTGGGAACAAATTTGAAATTATTCGTCACTGTTGGACTTATTCTTCTATATGTATAGAATATAAAAGTGGTTCCCAACCTTTTTGTCTTGGTGACCCCCTTTAAAAAAATTTGTAGATACCGCGACCCCCACTTATATTCTTTCCTAAATGCAAGTATACTATTAACAAATAATACAACAAAAAGCAGCACTAAAAATGTTTTTTTGCATTTTTTGACAAATCAGTGCAATGGTTGACCTTGTAGGTCTGCAGATAACCGTGAAATTCGAGGTTGCGTGTTAGGCAGAGCCAGTCTCATGTCGTCTTCCACATCCATTCTATTTCTTTCCTTCGTTTTCATATGCAGAAGAGCTGAAAAACCACTCTCACTTAGATACGTCGCAGCGAAGGACAGTAATACTTGTAAAGCCAGCTTAGAAATTTGTGGGTATGAATCATAGGCTACATATCACACCAAAATTGAGAGAGTGACTTTGTATTGCTGGTTCGCAATTGCTAACTGCTCACTTAAATTAAACAACCAGCATTCCAGTCCCAGTTGAAAGAATCTATCATTACGATTTCAAAAACACAAAGCTATTGTAGCCTACTGATGTAATGTTCAAGTTCTCTCTTCCTCCTACACTACAAATAAATACTTAAACAGACCACAAACTTCTAGCACTATAGGCCTAATCTCGTTGCTAGGATCTCATTGCGGTGTGTTTACATTGTAACAGATGGGCAATACTGCCTCATGTGGATTTAACACGCTCCACTGATTACTGCACTGTACCGATCCGATCAAACCATAGATATCTTACATATTTATATATTATTCTATTTGAATAAGACCGTCTGATGATCCGTTAGGTGAAACAATTTGTAAAGGCTTCAGATAGTAATAACTATATTTGATTTAAGTTGCTCTGCTTTGCTTTTTTGCTTAGCATTGAGCACTTTTTGTAGTATTAATAGTTTTCATTGTTTTTTTGATATCTTACATAGATATGCAACTCAGCAATCGTGGAATTTTCGTCACGCTCGACTGACTTTATGGACACAATCAACAATCAAGGTTGCCAGCTTGGATAGCGTATCTATGGTAAGCTATTATTGTACGGTTTGGGCTTGGCGAGGCGAGTGGCGGCTTCTGAGCTCCTTTGGAATATTTTGTTTGGCGTAGCCTATATTTCAAGTTTTTACAGATTGGCCTACTATGAAAAATCAAGACAATAATCTTTCTTTACGTAGGCTATGCAACTTCTGTTTCATGATCGTTGGAACTATCATTTAAGCTTATTTCCAGTGTTCATTAAAGCTTGTTGTAGGCAGTTTACAAACCTGAGATAGAGGGGCGCCGGAACGATTTTAGGACGAGAGTTTTAGGATAAGATATAGCGATAATGCTGGGCAACTCGTTCGTTTTCCGGCTATTGGCCATGAAAGTCGAAATGTGAGACAGATGAATGATCGAAATAGCTTGAACAAGAAGAAACGAAAGATAAATTTCACTTTCATAGCATCACAATCTGCTGCAAAGTATAAAATGTGTCCACGGGATAATTTGTGTGGGCCTACTGTAGACTATATAGGCCCTATAATTAGACTAAAAGCGAATAGCAGAAGTTGTTGGCCTATATTGCAAAATGTGCAGTAGCTTACATGACCTTAGAAGGTCACCATTGCCCCCCATCCAGAGAAAATTTGAGAGCAGGAGGCATCCTCCCCCTGCTCCCGGCGCCCCTGTTGTGACAGCTTCATTAGAATCACGTATCCAACCACTAAACCAAGACAATTTTAATGTTTGGTACGCACCGTAATTAGGCTACCAAATGCTATAGCACAGCTTTCGATAGCCTGTAGTAACTTTCATTTTGGTAACACTCAGTAGATTAATTGAATAAAACTTCAGCTTCTCCTGGAACTACAGCTCCAAAAAAGGTCTTTACCTACGTTGACGGAAAGTTCTCGTTCCCCTTCTGTTTCCAGCAAAAAACACTTCCAACCGGGTAAAGACATTTGCTTGAAACAGCTACTGTGCAGCCAAAACATGTCTTCAACCAAAAATATTTCTGTAGATGAACACTTTTGAAGTTCACAATTTGCTAGCTTTCAATAAATCATTTGCAAGTTTCCTTTTGTTTTTTAGAAAGTTGTAAGATTCGATTTGTAAGTTGTACGCTAATAGATTTCGCCAAACAATAGTGGTTAAAATGTGGCAAAAATGGGAAATGCTGTCATTACAAGAAGTGGAAACCTGTTTCGCTGAAGTTCAGCATCATACCGTTTCATGCAAGTCATGTCACGCTACATTTGCTACAGTACAAGAACTGAGGCAACATCAAACTGCTAAACATAAAGTAAGAAGTATACAAAAGGTGGCTATACGGACGAAGACGCTAACAACCTTCTTCACAAAGCAATTGCACTGGCAGAAAACCGCGGAATAAATATCATACTACCGAACCCACCACTGGCATTCCTAAAACAATTACTAGACGAATATTGGACAAACCACAACAACATGCTGTACTCAAAATACGCTCACGTAGTAGGTGATGCAGCAAGTACATTTGGACTACAACAAAGCGATGCTGCATTCATTCGGTTAAAAAATGTTGATGCCGTTGTAGATTTCGAAGAGGATTCCAAAGAAACAACTTGCGTGTCAGGAATAGATGTAAGAGAAACAGGTAAGCCGCCAAAATTAAATCTGGAATGGATATTCAAAGATCAGTTCCCGATATGCCACATTTTTTGTGACACAATGTAATTGTTTCATGTTTGGAATTCAGTGCCGTTTTGAGTATTCTTCGCTTTTCTTCGTTTTAATGGTTCATTGCAAACCTCAGTCCACGCGTTCTTGTTGCCGAAAGTGGTGTTTCCACCGTGAATTTGCTTTACCGATTTTTGATGAGATAAAGCAGTGATATTACTAGTTACTTGATTGATGTCGCGATTACTGATGCATCGTCGGTTTGATGCTCTCTGTGAATAAAACAAAATTTATGTGTCGTATCAATTTGGAAAGTGCCGAATGTTTCCATAGAAAATTGGTTTGGTTGGTTTTTGAATCTTTATCCTCGGACTGACAAAGCCTTGATAAGTTATTCCTGGTAGGTTCGCATACTCGTAGAGGCTATTGACGCAGGGCCGGTTACCGAGATTGGCAGAGTGAAGTTTTCCGATTGTTGAAGTCTTGTTGCCGGGGAACTATTCCATTCACTAGGTGCCGCTGAATAGAGAGCAGTGCTAAAATGCGTTGTTCAAACGCACACCCGGTGAGTCGAACCAGCGAGGCGTAGTCTTGAGCCGGGCGCGTAACCACTGAGCTAACGGGGCGGACAAAATTGCTTACCAGATTACCAAACATTGCCTCCAGCACGTCTTGAGTAAGGATGCCCATGGAAATGTATTCGTATCCACGATTAAGCAAGTGCTTGCACAATGCAACCATGTTCAGAGTAGTAAAGATTAACCCTTCCAAGGTTGATTTAGCAAGCACTCGCTTCTCCTCACCAGGATAAGCGGATACTTCATTCTAAACAAAGAAACAAGTTTAAACTAAACCTAAGAGTACAGTAGGCTTGTAATGCTTGTTTGCCAAGTTAATGTTGAAGTAGTAGTAGGAAGTTCATAGCGCTTTTTACAACACAGTCAATGAAATAATAAGTCATAATAAAATAATTAATATTTTTCATAAAATATTGCAAAACCACATTGTGTTCCTATCAGAGTAAACAGGACTGTTGCTCAAGAACATATCTGGCTTAGCAGCCAAAGCTGTATCAATTTGAGATGCACATGTACCGACTGCTGTCTCGTATTCGTCATCAACCAATATTCTGCAGTGCAGTCATCTTAATTCAATTGTTTAGCCTACCGTACTCTCAACTGTTTCAAGTTTTAATTCATTAGCATGGCGCCTGGCAACACTCGCGCGGATGAATACTTTCGTGATAAAAGGACTAGCGTGGCAAAAATCGTTCTTTTTCCTTCCCTTTTCAAATTGACACAACTTGGCGTGACCTGTTTTTGTCTCGACTATCTGATGACATCGACTTGTATGCTTGGTAATCAATAAAGAAGACCTTTGAGAAGCAACTGTAGTGCTTGATCTATGTATACAGAATGTTAGCTTAACCACTTCTGTCACAATGACATCTGCTTTCATCACATCTGTTACACACACATGCTACCCATCATTGACAGAAATAATTGCTAAATCAAGCAGGTGGAATTTTTTTGGAACCAGTGCTTGTGAGTAACCACTTACTAAGATATTCAAATAATGTGGAGTGACATAAATCTGTGTTCAACTGAGACAAATCTGGACATCTCCAACCACTGTATGCCACATACTTTGTCTCCAGATTTTCATTAAATGACGCACTGCAGAAAAATATGCTTATCAGTAACCAAGCAGTTAGGTTGCATATGGAAGTTAATTGTATCAAACCATAACTAATCACCCAAGTCTTTGTAATGATAATAACAACAGCATTTTTTACAGCACCATGTCCACAGTGCAAAATGCTCCTAGCAAAATAGAATGTATCAAGCAAGTTTTGACTTTGTGAAAGTTTTCATCTTTCACCATACCACAAAAATGTATGATGTTGATACCTGATGCTAGGTTCTGCTTTCTTTTCTCTTCTTCTTCTTCTTCGTTTGAACCTTCTTCGCCACTCCAAGGGTCGAGGGGCTCTGCCTTTTACCACCCTTGGGCAGTGGCGGCGACGCGGTCTAGATGTTTGGGCAGGTGTCGAACAGCCATTCAATTGATTTGTCATCCAGTTCACGCAGACCACGCACACCATTTGGCGCATGGTAGATGGCGCAATTACAAATGGTGTGGTCTACGGTTTGTTCCTCCTTGCCACACTCACAAATCGCGGATGGAGCCATCCCCCATTTGTGCATGTTCGAGCGGAATAGTCCGACGCCAGTACGCAGGCGGTTGAGCCGCACCCAGGCCTTCCTTGGCAAATGCATTCCGGTTGGGTGGTTGCTGGTGTCGGAGATGAAGCTTTGGAGTCTTGAGGAGTTCTTCTTCCACTCCGAGCTCCATTGGTGGTCTGCCCAGGTAGCCGCACTGATGGATTGGTCTTCAGCAGTTTTCATCAGGAGTTGTGCGGCACGTACAAACGGGTGTCTCGATTTCAGTCGCTGAGGTTTCTCGTTCACAGACTCATAGAGACTTGAGTAGAGCAAGTGGTTGGGGTTCGTAGCGCGACGAGAAAGAGACAGGATAGCTTCTTCGCGACGAAGCTCAGCTGGTTGGATGCCTGCAAGGACAGGGAGATTTTCCGATGGTGTAGGTCGCAGGCATCCTGTCACGATACGCAAGGCGTCATTTATGGCAGTGTCAATTTGATGGCAGTGGGCACTGCGACTCCAGACAGGTGCACAGTATTCTGCTGGAGCGTGAACTAGCGCGATGGTGGCAATGCGCAGGGTATCGACTCCGGCTCCCCAGCCTGAGCCGGCCAGACGCCTTAGCAAAGCTGTGCGTGTTGAGATCTTTTTGCGTAGTGACTCTGTGGTTATATTTTATTTATGCGTAACTTATAAAAATGTGGTAATCTTTTATTTAGGTTATTTAAGTATAAGTTTAAGTATGAGAATAGTTTTGTTTATAAGTTGAATTAAGATGAAGGCTGTCTAACTGCTTGGTGAAATTTCTATCTAGGCTATCTAGTTTATCTAGTTTGGCTATCTGACTCCATAAACTAATTTCCACACAATTGTTATTCGAATTATAATTTTAAGTTATCAGAAGGTGTTCGTATAATGTTGTAGGTCTATAACACAATTTGAATTTAAACAGTACAGAATAATGAAATTACAGGATCGTGAAACATTATCACGAGTTATTACATTTTAATTAAACAATCAATTTAATGTTTTTCTGAGAGCTGAACTGGTCTAACTGAGCTGGTTTGATGTGAGCTAGTCCGATTTGATAGAGCTCTCGTCAAAGGACGAACAAACCATTTTATTGTGTGCGCCCTTTTTTCTATTTTCTTTCGGAGCAGTTGCATGGAAAATTACAGAAACTTTAGTAAAAGGCAGGAAAACTTATACGATGAAATAATGGATCGCTACAGAGGCCCCCCCAAATTTGGGCTAAATTGGAACCAAGGGTACCAAGTTTAGCTCAAATTTAAGGAGTTAAAACGTTAACACAATTGTGACAGACATAGTGTGAAATAGGTATGTTTATGATAATAATGTGGTGTTATGTTTGTGATATCGTGTCGCGAAGTGATTCTGCGTGATTCCACCGCCTTCCGCAAAGGAATGTCTGAGTTTGTGCTGTGTTGAAGAGTCCACCTCGTAGAAACATTAATTGTTTTCTAAGCGCCGTTGAAAACCGTAGCAGGCATTCATTGTTTGTCTGACTTTTTCTGTTGCAAAGCAGACCATGCCGATTGACTTGATACAAATGTAGCCTGTGTAAATTGCGTAGATCACAGCATAATCTGTAAGGATCAGCGCTACCGGCTGGTTTAGCAACGAGGTGAAGTGCACTGCTATAGTTTGATTCACTTACCTCCAGTATTCCATCTGTAATCCATTTGTTGATTTCTGACTTCACCCAATTGTGCTTTTCCGGCGGTAGCGGTCGACACTTCGCAAAGCATGGATATCCCGACGTCACAATTTTGTGCTTCACCGGAACGCGTGCGGAACCTAAATAAAAGATTACCACATTTTTATAAGTTACGCATAAATAAGATACACAACAAGAGATATTGCGACAATTTTAATACAGAAATAAGGAAAACAAGTACTTACCAATGCTTTGTTTTAAAACCTACTGACGTACGGGGTCACCAATGTGGTTATATTTTATTTATGCGTAACTTATAAAAATGTGGTAATCTTTTATTTAGGTTATTTAAGTATAAGTTTAAGTATGAGAATAGTTTTGTTTATAAGTTGAATTAAGATGAAGGCTGTCTAACTGCTTGGTGAATTTTCTATCTAGGCTATCTAGTTTATCTAGTTTGGCTATCTGACTCCATAAACTAATTTCCACACAATTGTTATTCAAATTATAATTTTAAGTTATCAGAAGGTGTTCCACGGCGAACTAGAGAATACGGCCAGATATGCCACATTAAACAGGCCAGTTCTAACAGGCCGACTGCATTCAAATTGCATTTTAAGTTACAGTGGCCAAATGCACTGTTGGAACGTAACTATCGCTCAACAAATCACTGGGATGGTCAAAATGTTTGTTTTGGAACCATAACATTTCATATATAATACAATATATTAGATATAATAACTTGAATATAGTTTAAAACAAGATAAAAGTTCAGCAATACTGGATGACAAATGTTCTAGTTCGCCGTGTGTTGATGCAGATACAATTTGAAAATAAAACACCTTGCAAAATACACTATCATACTATGTGAAAACTTTTTAACACTAAAAATTGTTGCAAGATTTATTTCCCCGACATCGACTAATGCGGCAGTTAATCACTTTGTCCTACAAATCGCAATCACGTGCTTGTCTGAGCAAACAATGCAGGAGCGCGCAGGCGCAGTTCTTTTGTTTTCGCAATTCAGTAGCATGTGTCATTGTCAGGGATGCCAGGTTGGAATTTTAAATTCCAAATTTCACAAATTTGGCATTTTTTTATGTTGTTTAGCATGAAAAAATCCTGTTTGGCATTTTTTCAAAATTCTTTTTTCTGAAGAATACTGTACTCTCAAGAATGAAGATAGCTAGGTTGTGCAATAGCAGCAAGTGTAGGCTGAGCTTTGTTGCAGTTTTATCCATTTTTTACCGAATCCATTGCTTATTAATAAAGAAATCTTCGATTTTGCAGCGTTTTGCTAATTTGGCATTTTTTTTAGGTCATTTAGCATTTTTTGACCAGTTGTTTGGCATTTTTTTCCATAGTGGACCTGGCAACTCTGGTCATTGCGACAAGACGTGCAGTCCTGCACTCGTACAGTAGAAGCTAGTTAGCAGTTAAAAACTGAAGTTTTGCAAGTTTTGCTACAAGTTTTAAAATTATGAATATGTACTGAAACTGGACTCGTTGAAAGCTAAGGCCTAATTGCTTTGATAGTTCAAAGTGCCTGGTTACTGGTGTGCATAAGTACAATACAATTTAGTGCAATTATCTTGCACTTAAAAAAACTGAAAATGTGCAAATTCAAAAATGGTGTCCATTCTCAGGAATGGATTGGGTAACATTGCAAAATCAAAACATAAAAAGGGTAGGCTAGTGTAAACAGTTATGCAGTGGTGTCACTGAAATTTACAAAATACCTGTTAAGGATTAAGCCAACAAAAATGTGCGGTGTGATACAGTCCGACCAGAACTATGGGCTGACAGTACGCTACCTAGACAAATCAAGTAGTGAAATGATAGGGTGCTGGGATAAGCTTGAGATTGAGGAGTTTTCACTGGCAGTTGTACGGTTAGGTCTATCTAGTCTTACTGGGTCATAAAATTAAAAGCTTCTACTCTAGGTTTTCATAAAATCACACCTTATGTTGCTAAGAAAATCCACAAAAAGTTTGGCTGTACTGTTTGTGATCTGCTGTTACAAGAATGCTCAACTGACTCCACATACTTCAATAATCTTTCCAGAGGAAATTTAACGATACCTTCCCTACAGTTATCAGATTTTGTCTGCAAAGCTTTTGGATTAGGCCTACTGGACCATTTTGAAGATTTCATACAAAGCCAACACTGTACGGTAAGTCAGTACGCCTGATTAGTTCTGCTATTTCGCACCACAAAAATTAAGTGTTAATTTTGCATGTGATTTGCATAATAAGTGTGCGATGTGATAATAAGCATCATTGTGAACGTATTTTTTAATAACAAGCGCCGCCTTATGGATGACAGTATTGTCAAAGATTCAATTGTAAGATTTAAGAAAAGGCAACGAACCAAAATGTAAAGGAGACCACTTCCAAAGTAATAATTTATTTGCTTTTTCATTAATGATTAAAAGTGTTTTTACCTTAGTGCAATTAGTGAAATATTAATTGTTTTTTTATCTCACAAGTTGACTACATAATTTCAAGATAACAGTTTTTAGAATTTTACTCAAGTCCATGATTTGCGAGTTCTGTCAACGTAATTTTAAATCATACCAGCTTTTTACCAATCTTACTGATAGCTTTACTTTCTTGCATAGCTCATTGCAAATAGTATACTTATTACCTTTCCAACACTGTTGGAAAAGCACGTTGTTTTGTTTATTTCCATGATAACACTGTGTAGGAGCACTGTTGTTGAAACATTTTTGTAATTGCTAGGCCTTGCCACTGTACAGGTCAATATAGCTGTGATAGTTGAAACCACGTCGATTTGAAACCAGTATTAATATTTGAATAATTTCTTAACCAGAACCAAAATGTCACTCAACATTGCATTGCTAGAAAGTTATTGTTTTTTAATATGTATTCCTTGCCACTGTACAGGTCAATGTAGCTGTGATAGTCGAAACCACACCGACTTGACTAATTTCTTAACCAGAATGCAAGTTATTCTGGTAAAACTCATGGTACAAATTCATACCAACCTCATAAAAGCGTATGAGTTTTTTGCTATTAACCATTATATTTGCTGCCAGGAAAACACAGCGTCGGCCATGATATATCTTTGTGTTTGTGTGATGATATGTCCAAATGGATTTTTTATTGTCATATTAAGTCACTTTGAAATTTCAGTTTAGCAATTAGAATGAACATTGCTTTAAATCTTGTACTTAATACCAATTTTTCTTGTTAACTTCCTAAATAAATTTGATCTTGAAGGTTATCAACATACTAGCAATGTAGCTTTTGAGCATTGCATATAATTTGCATGTAGGCCTACTTTCATCGTAGGTACCTGGTACCAAATTTGGAATTGTATTGTAATGACATGTGAACCAGTATTAGATTAATCAGTATCTAACCAGATTCGAACACTACTGCCATGAGATTGCAACAATTTTTAGTGTTAAAAAGTTTTCACATAGTAGTGTATATTGCAAGGTGTTTTATTTTCAAATTGTATCTGCATCAACATTAATGTAAATTTAAGATTTGGACGATTCTCCCGGCAGCTGCTGCCATACTCTAGTTAGTGCATTAAGTATTATTATTGTGTTACAACACCGTGGTTAAAATGTGTGTTTATGCAATGCTATCTAAGTTTTGTTGTAAGTGATATAAAAAAACAACCTGATAATACTACCATTTAGCAGTTAGCTTACCAAATTACCCAATTTGCAAACTCTAGTAGTTAGGAGTGCAGCCTTAATACAGTTCTTTGCAAATAAGTGTTTTTGTTTTTCAGAAACACGGGATTGAGTACTGATTCGGCCTTTACCTGTTCAATGTTACTGTTACTGTAAGTGTAAATGGATAAATATAATCAAGACTGGTTCAACAATCCCCAGTGAAGAGAAATTTGTCTGCGCAAGCTGAGAAACTTCAAAGAAATCGCAAATTTATGTTTGTTACTGCTTAGTGCTGTATTCTGCTATCATGACTGGACCTGAGTTTTCAAACTGTATGATGTCTTGAAAAAACTGATCTATGGAAGCAAACTATCACAGTGACAGAGGATGCCAATGCAAAAGTATCCAATGTCTATCTCAGACTCTGCATTCAGCACCCAATTTGGTATCTTGAACTCAAGATAATGCATCGTCAATATCATAATAAAATTAATACGGAAAACTGGCTTTCCCAGCAAGGGCTTTCGATAAACTGGAACAAATACTGTATATTACTTTAAAAAGCGGTGTAATTTTGACTCTGTTATGACAAAGTAAAGGGAATAAAAGACTGGTCTCAACTTACGATATTTGAACATTTGTCATCCAGTATTGCTGAACTTTTATCTTGTTTTAAACTATATTCAGGTTACTATATATCTAATATATTGTATTATATATGAAGTGTTATGGTTCCAAAACAAACATTTTGACCATCCCAGTGATTTGTTGAGCGATAGTTACGTTCCAACAGTGCATTTGGCCACTGTAACTTAAAATGCAATTTGAATGCAGTCGGCCTGTTAGAACTGGCCTGTTTAATGTGGCATATCTGGCCGTATTCTCTAGTTCGCCGTGGGTGTTCGTATAATGTTGTAGGTCTATAACACAATTTGAATTTAAACAGTACAGAATAATGAAATTACAGGATCGTGAAACATTATCACGAGTTATTACATTTTAATTAAACAATCAATTTAATGTTTTTCTGAGAGCTGAACTGGTCTAACTGAGCTGGTTTGATGTGAGCTAGTCCGATTTGATAGAGCTCTCGTCAAAGGACGAACAAACCATTTTATTGTGTGCGCCCTTTACGCAAGGCGTCATTTATGGCAGTGTCAATTTGATGGCAGTGGGCACTGCGACTCCAGACAGGTGCACAGTATTCTGCTGGAGCGTGAACTAGCGCGATGGTGGCAATGCGCAGGGTATCGACTCCGGCTCCCCAGCCTGAGCCGGCCAGACGCCTTAGCAAAGCTGTGCGTGTTGAGATCTTTTTGCGTAGTGACTCTGTGGTTATATTTTATTTATGCGTAACTTATAAAAATGTGGTAATCTTTTATTTAGGTTATTTAAGTATAAGTTTAAGTATGAGAATAGTTTTGTTTATAAGTTGAATTAAGATGAAGGCTGTCTAACTGCTTGGTGAATTTTCTATCTAGGCTATCTAGTTTATCTAGTTTGGCTATCTGACTCCATAAACTAATTTCCACACAATTGTTATTCGAATTATAATTTTAAGTTATCAGAAGGTGTTCGTATAATGTTGTAGGTCTATAACACAATTTGAATTTAAACAGTACAGAATAATGAAATTACAGGATCGTGAAACATTATCACGAGTTATTACATTTTAATTAAACAATCAATTTAATGTTTTTCTGAGAGCTGAACTGGTCTAACTGAGCTGGTTTGATGTGAGCTAGTCCGATTTGATAGAGCTCTCGTCAAAGGACGAACAAACCATTTTATTGTGTGCGCCCTTTTTTCTATTTTCTTTGGGAGCAGTTGCATGGAAAATTACAGAAACTTTAGTAAAAGGCAGGAAAACTTATACGATGAAATAATGGATCGCTACAACTCCAAATGTTGACGGTAAGTGAGCGACCTGTCCAGGACTACCCCTAGATATTTAGGGTTTGGGCAGAAGGGCAGGGTTTTTCCATCGGTGTTGACCTTGAGCTCACGCTTCGCTTCCCGGTTGTTTAAGTGGAAGGCTGTCGTCACTGTTTTGGTTTCGCTGAGCTTCAGTCTCCATCTCTGGAGGTATGCCGAAAGTGTCGACATGTCCTGGTTTAGAGTCTCTTCCAATGTATCCCATTGATTCGACAAGTGTAAAATGGCCAAATCATCGGCGTAGGCGTATTTTGCGGATACCGTGATTGGCAAGTCGTGGATGTAGATGTTAAACAGAAGGGGGGCCAGGACAGATCCCTGAGGGACGCCATTTTTAAGGCGTCGTAACCTGCTTGGTTTACCACTTCCGGTGGTGAGGGTAAAGCTTCTGTTGTAAACGAGCTCCATGATCATGCGGACCATGTGCCTGTCCGGGAGCAGGCGGAGGAGTTTGCAGGTGAGGCCTTGGTGCCATACGGTGTCGTATGCGGCTGTGAGGTCAAGGAACACCCCAGCTAGAAATTTCACGTGTATTACACGTAGATTCTACGTACCTTGGGTCGTGTATTATACGTTAATTTTCACGTATAATACACGCATATGTGTAGACACTATTTCACGTGCATTACACGTATATTTGGTGGTGGATTTTACGTGTTTTACGCCCGCATTACACCTAATTTCCTCGATCTGACAACACTAATACACGTGTTTTCCACGTATATTTGGTGGTGGATTTTACGTGTTTTACACCCGCATTACACCTAATTTCCTCGTATCTGACACGTAGATTCTACGTAACTTGGGTCGTGTATTATACGTTAATTTTCACGTATAATACACGCATATGTGTAGACACTATTTCACGTGTATTACACGTATATCTGGTGGTGGATTTTACGTGTTTTACACCCGCATTACACCTAATTTCCTCGTATCTGACACGTAGATTCTACGTACCTTGGGTCGTGTATTATAAGTTAATTTTCACGTATAATACACGCATATGTGTAGACACTATTTCACGTGTATTACACGTATATCTGGTGGTGGATTTTACGTGTTTTACACCCGCATTACACCTAATTTCCTCGTATCTGACACGTAGATTCTAAGTTTCTTAGGTCGTGTATTTTACGTTAATTTTCACGTATAATACACGTATAAGTGTCGACACTATTTCACGTGTATTACACGTATATTTGGTGGTGGATTTTACGTGTTTTTACACCCACATTCTACCTAATTTCCGCGTACCGTATCTGAAATCAACAATTTAACACATTTGTATTTATTTAACACATTTGTATAACACATATTGTTATAAGAGGCTACTGTCCAATTGTGACCCTTCTAGCACTCATCCGGAGAGTTAACGCTTGTTTTGAACTTTATTTGGAATTAGAGAAGAAAAAGAGCAATAGCAGTTGTGGGAATCGAACCCACGTCAATGAAAGCCAACCAGCTGACAAAACCCCTAAGCCAACCAGCTGACAAAAAACCCATCACTTAATTTGCTTTCTATCATCTTCTTTTCGCCATTTTTACGTCACTTAAACCGGAGCTTATGATTGGTTGGCGGTTTCATTCTAGTCATTTTTAGTGGCAGAATTTCGACTTGTTAAAGTGGCTACCGTACCAAACCTTAGTAAGTAATTGTTTAATATCAGTAAGCGAGACCACTTAAATTTACACTAAGAACTATCGTTAAAAGATCACATTAATTTGCGACTAAAAAATGTCATGAAGTTTCCTTTTTACATAACGTAATAAAAACGTGTAAAGACACCTACAAAAACACATAATCTATAACTTATATCCTAAAAAATGCGGAGGAGCGTGGTTGACACCAATCCACTTGAGTGGAGAATTCTTTCTGTTTATACCGTCCTTGGGAGGTAGTTTTACCTAACACAGATTAAAAATTGCCCAAATGAACGAAAGAACTTCAACACGTTTAATATACGTGGAAAACACGTGTTACTTTTCAACAGATTGAAACGTGCAATACACGTGGAAACAACATATAATCAAAATACAAAAAATTCCGATAAAACATCCTTCTGCTCGGGTAAACATTTTTTCTCTTTTGTATGCCCTCTTCTGGGTGTGATTTTACCTTATATACCTTAAAAATTAGTCAAATAATCATAGGATTTTGAACACGTGTAATATACGTGGAAAACACGTGTTATTTTTGCAAGAGTTATATTCAAAAAATAATCCCTGATAAAACTTCTAGAATCATATTTACACACTAGTCATACTAAATGATAGCTAAAATATGTCTGTAAAAAAATGTTTTTTAAACAAGTGAATTTGTGTTGGTGTACACAAACTCCTTAATAACACCTGAATTCTACCTAAGATACCATACTACCTAAAATCAACCAAAAATCAACGTGTAATATACGTAGCTTTCTAGCTGGGACAGCACCAGCCTTCTTCTTTGCCTCAAAGCAGTATTCGATGTCTTGAGTTATGAGAGTGACTTGGTCTACAGTAGATCTTCCACGTCGAAAACCAGCTTGTTCCCGGGGCAAGAGTGGGTCTATAATTGGTTCGACTCTAGTGTAGATAAGACGTTCGAAGATTTTAAAAGGGATACAGAGAAGAGATATAGGTCGATAGCTCTTCGGATCCTCTTGTGGCTTATGAGGCTTAGGGATCGCGACTACTTTGGCTCGTCTCCAAATTTTGGGGACTTTGAGTTGGCATAAGCAGGAAGACAGAAATTTGCGCAGCCAAGACTTCATGGCGGTGCCAGCATGGAGTACAAGTTCGGGGCAGATGTTATCGGGACCAGGGGCCTTACGGGTCTTAGTTGATTGTAGGGCAGCGGTGAACTCATCGGACGTAAATTCACCAGAAATGCTTTCCTCATCTGGTGTTGGGATTTTCCAGAGATCAGACGTTTCCCTCTTTACAAGTTTGGAGAACTTGCGGTCGCCTATTTTGTACGTCTCGTTTTTCACAAGTTCTGATGCGATGTTATTGGAAGTAACGGGGCATTGGCGGGAAGGGCGTGCTGAACGGCCCGTAAGGTTGTTGACAGTACTCCATGCTATTCGGCTAGAGTGTGTAAAGTCGATAGTGTTGACGGTGTTTTTCCATCGCTCTAGCCTCCGTGAGTCCAGCCGATCAAGCAGTCTTGTTGCGGCTGAGATAGAGGCAGCACCTGGTGAGGCACGAATATAAGAGCGGTATAAAGTTTCGCACTCTGAATCCCAGCACGGCGTGTAGTTCTTTCGGTGGCCGCGAGGGATAGCTTGTTTAGCTGCGGATTTGATAGCACGGCAGAAGTCTTGGTAAGCCTCATCCACATTGGCGGTAGAAGGTGAGGGTAGTTCCGCCGCGGTTTGATTGGTTATGAGGCTGTAGCGATTCCAATTGGCCTTTCTGAAGTTCCATCGCTTCACTGGGGCACTTGGGATGGGAGAGACAAGCTTAGGGGCAGTGATAAGCGAAGGTCGGTGTTGGGAACGTGGGAACTTCTCTAGCACACGTCTGTCAGGAAGAGAGCTGTCTGTGTCCATGCTTGCAAAGGCCAGGTCAGGGTTTGTGCCCGTTCCCCAGCGTCCGGACCAGAAGCTGGCTGGATCTTTTGGATTGTAAAGGAGGGCGAGGTTGTTGTTTGCAGCCCAAGCAGCCAGGCATTCTCCGTCGCTGTTGATGTACTTGTAACCCCAGTCGGTGTGCTGGCAGTTAAAGTCACCAGCATAGATACTGGGTGAGGGGAATGCGGGTATAGATGATGGGTTCAGGTGTGAGGATGGTGGCTTGTATACATTGATGATGTTGTAATTTTCAATGATCACACAAACCCATTCTATTTCCTCATTGGCGGAGGAGTTTGCAAGCGTCCAGTTTAAGCTCTCATGGACAAACGTGGCAAGGCCATGCTTCCTGCTTTGGGTAAACCCAGCTAGTGAGTAGTGTGGAATTACTAGCTTGTCTGCAGAAGTGCAGTGGGTCTCCTGGAGGAGGATGACAAGAGCTCGGTCCTTATGAGCGAGCTGCTCGATCACATCAATCTTGCTGGATGTGATGCCCTCAGCGTTCAGCTGTAAGATGGTGGGACGACGGTACTTGTCGACAGTGGAACTGCCGCGCTCTGAAAAGAGCGGTTCTCGTGGGGTCCTGTACTGAACGTTCCGGGTCGAGGTTCGGTTTTGACAGTCTTCGTTTCGCATTTTTTATGATGCTACTTACAGGGGAGACCGCGTGAAGGTGACTGTTCTTCCCCCCCTTTCTTTTCTCATTTATTACAAAGAAAATGTAGAATCCATCTATCTGAAATAAAGTATATGGTGATTCCGCTAACCACAAATTTTTGGTAAAATAACCCGAAAACCCAATTTCAAAATAAACAGGCTAATGTTTGTTTAAACTCAAAAACTGAAATGGCACAGGTAAGAAGATTGCTATCCCTATTTCTGCACTAAAAATTAGACCAAAACCGCTGTTGCATCGCCATCAGGTTAAATTGGTAATTGATTTTTATATTTAAAAGTGGAAACACCGATTTTGTACAATGACTGATTTTGTTTTAAAATGTGCTTATTACTGCTTGAAGTCAACTAATAAGAAGCTTACTGTTATCTAACGTGTCAATATACTTTCTAAATCATATATATGCTTGTGCTGAGTATTCTTAGACAGTCTACAAACACAACATATAAACTGGCGACGAGGATTGGATTTTAAAAAGTTGTTTTCAGCAAGAAACCACTTCACAATGAGTAACAAAGAACTTGTTGAGCTACTGAAAATACAGTTACAACAGCAAAAGCTTCAAATTGAAGAACAGAATAAGCAAAGTAAAGAACAAATGGATATATTTCTTAAAACTATTCAGAAAATGGGAGAAAGTACCAGTGGAACTTCTACACACACTGAAAATGTAAGTTCTGTTTCCAATATAATGCCTAACTTTAGTGCATTTGATCCATCAATGGAGCTATGGACTGACTACTACTCTCGATTTGAAACATTTGTTAATGCCCATTCTGTTCCAGAAGTTAAAATTCCTCAAGTCTTTCTTACAAACCAGTCTCCCATGGTATACAAATTACTTCAAAATTTAGCCTTGCAACAACAACCATCAGTTGATGTCAACAAGCTAAACATAAATAACATTGTTACTTTCATGTCAGAACAATATGACCCTAAAAGATTTGTAATTCGTGAAAGATATAAATTCTGGAGTGATATGAAACGTCGACCAAATGAATCTATCAATGATCTAGTTGCTCGAATCAGACAAGATGCAATTACTTGTGACTTTTCCTCTATTGCAAACCCTCAAGATGAGGCTATGTGTACCAAATTTCTTTGCTCTATCAAAAATGAAGCTGTTTTGAAAGCAATTTTCAAAGAAAAAAGTGATCAATTGACTTTTGCAAAGGCAATTCAAATTGCTATTGAGATTGAAGAAGCCGCTCAGGTTGCAAAAGAAACTGTATATGGCTCAAATGTTTTTCAACAAAGCCAAACCAATGTTGTTAAGCATCGCCAAGAGTATAAAGGCCCAGAAAAGAATCGCTTTTCTAGTAAATATTCAGGTGCTGCTAAAAACCAAAGTGAAATGGGTTTTGGCCTAACTTGCATTCGCTGTGGCAAGAAAGGACATCTGCCAAAAGTTTGTCGCTATAAAAATGCTAAATGTCACTACTGTGATAAAATAGGTCACATTGAATCAGCCTGTTTAGCCAAACGAAAAGATCAATCTGTAAAGACAATTACTTCAGCTAAACTACAAACTGTGAAAGCTATTAATGCTGTTCCTCAATTACAACAAACCCTTCAAATTGATGGGAAAAACATTTCGTTTGAAGTTGATACCGGAGCAGGTGAAAACTTTTTGTCAAAAACAAATTGGTTGAAGTTAGGAAAACCATGTCTGCAGAACGTTGACACAAATTTCGAGTCAGCTTCTGGACACAAGCTTCCTATACTGGGATTGTACTGCCCACAGCAAGTCAACCTTATCAAAGATGGTAAGAAGCTGAATACTGACAACAACAAGGATGTGACTTTCATCATTACTGAGGTACCACATTTAAATCTTTTAGGTAGACATGCAATTAAAACATTGAAACTATCAATTGATTCCTTAATTTTTCCTCACAAATCAAGTACTTCTGTAAACCATGTTTTTGATTCATTGAGTCCTGATACATCATTGCAAAAGGCATGCCAACAATTATGTCAAGAATTCCCTGAATTGTTTGAACCAGGACTAGGGTGTTTAAAAGATTTTGAGTTAAACATCAATTTCAAGAATGATGCAAAACCAATATTTTGTAAACCACGCCCTGTACCTTTTGCATTACAAGATGAGCTAACTCAAGCCTACGATGCAGGTATCGCCAAAGGTGTCTGGAAAATGACCCAATTTAATGACTACGGTACTCCAGTTGTACCTGTCCGCAAAGCCAAACTGCCTGGCCACAAAACTGCATCTATTCGCGTATGTGGTGACTACTCAGTTACTGTTAATTCTCAACTAGAGACGCATAGACATATACAACCAAGCAACCACACGGCATTTAACATAATCGATTAAAAATTGAACAAACTATAAGCTACAAACGTTTTCGGCCATACACACGTTAGCCCTTATCAAGTAACAAAAAACAACTACTTATCATATCTACAATGAAAATGAATAACTGATCTAAACACTGAATTGAAAAACGAAATGCAAAATGAAACGGCAGAACAAAGGAGAAAGGCACATCACATGGCGTTTAAATTACACCAGGCAAAGACGCATCATATGACGTATCAAGAAAAGACGTTGAGTAAATAAGAAGCACCTGAGGCAAACAACTGTGTATTGAGGCGAGGATTGTATGATTTTATTAGCAAAGCCTATGCGTGGACGCATAGGCAACCACTGCCACTCCCAGAAGAATTGATGCAAAAGCTAGGAGGAGGCCATGGTTTTACAAAAATAGATTTATCTGATGCCTACAACCAAATTCCATTGACCCCTGAGAGTCAAAAGCGTCTTGCCTTGAGCACACACAAAGGTGTACTGTTACAAATGAGGCTTCCATTCGGTATTAGTTCTGCTCCTGGTTATTTTCAGGAAATAATGTCTAAACTAACAACTGATCTTAAAGGAGTTGCCGTATATCTCGATGATATATTGGTAAGTGGTTCAAATGCCGAAGAGCACCTGCAAAACCTTCGAGCACTTTTGCAGCGCCTTCAAGAAAATGGTTTGAAATGTCGTTTAGAGAAATGTGTATTCGCTCAACCTAGTGTCGAATACCTTGGACATCGGCTATCAAAATCGGGGATAGCCAAAGGTGAAGAGGTGGATGCCGTATTACAAATGCCACCACCTCATGATGTTTCTACATTGAAATCATTCCTTGGATCTGTACAATTCTATGGTAAGTTCTTACCTAATCTTTCAACTGTTACTGAACCACTCTACAAGCTAACTCGTAAAGGCATTGCATGGGAGTGGAATCATGTACATGATGAAGTTTTTAGAAACCTTAAAGCAATGTTATGTGCAGAACATGTTTTGGCACATTTTGATCCATCATTGCCTCTGGGAATTTCTTGTGACGCTTCAAGTGTTGGAATTGGTGCGATCTTATTTCATCGCTTGCCAGACGGAAGCGAACGCCCAATCGCCAACGCGTCAAAAACCCTAACGGAAACACAACGGCGATACAGTCAAATACAGAAAGAGGCACTTTCCATAATTTTCGCATTGCAGAAATTTCATCAATATTTATACGGACGAAAATTTATCTTGGTTACAGATCACAAACCGTTACTATCAGTTTTCGGTCCTTCTAAAGCAACTCCAGCTTTAGCAGCTAACCGCCTGGCTCGGTGGGCTTTAATATTGAGTCAGTATGATTACTCTATTGAATATAGAAAAACTGGAGATCATGGCAATGCCGATGCTCTTAGTAGATTACCCGTTGGTCCAGACCTTGACTTCGATGAAGAAGAACAAGAAGAAAATTCACACATTGTCAACGCAATCAAAACTATTAGTTTGCAATTAAATCCTGTCAACTCTGATTTAATAACCAAGACTTCTTGCAAAGACCCAGTTATTGCGGCTGTCATGCGTTACACTCGTGAAGGTTGGCCGGATGCAAAAACTGCTGATACGATTCAAACTGACAGCTATTCGGTGGAGGATTTCAGAAAAATCTCTTCATCTTTGTCCACGGAAAGCGGATGTTTATTGTACGGATCACGACTCGTGATCCCACAAACACTTCAGAAACAAGTGCTGCAACTGTTGCACCTTGGGCATTTTGGAATGCAACGTATGAAACAATTGGCCCGGACAGCTGTATACTGGCCGAGAATTGAAGAAGACATCATGCAGGCTTGTCGCCAATGTATTAGCTGCGCTGAACATCAGAACAAGCCGGAGAAGCCAATCAATCATCCATGGATGCTACCTGAAAAGCCATGGAGCAGAGTTCATATAGACCATGCGATCAATTTCATGGGGAGGAATTGGCTTGTTTTAATCGACGCCTTCTCAAAATATCCTTGTGTCCATTCCACAACCTCTGTAGGTACTGAAGCTACAACCCAACTTCTTGAACAAGACTTTGCGCACTTCGGGTATCCCCATACCATTGTGTCGGACAATGCTACAGCATTTAAGTCCGATGATTTCAAAAAGTGATGCAAAGAACGAGGAATCGTGCATTTAACTGGTGCACCCTACCATCCAGCCACCAATAGTGCAGCTGAGAAGTTAGTGCAATCTTTCAAACAAGCCTTGAAGAAGTCCAGCTTGCCACCACAGCAAGCCCTGCAAGAATTCCTCATTCAATACAGAAGAACTCCTTTACCAGGAGGGTATTCACCATCAGAACTTCTAAACGGAAGAATCATTCGTACGAAGATAGATGCTTTGATGCCTTCACCAGCTCATGCTGCGCAAGGCAAACAAATGAACAACAACCGACGAGATCAACGCGACGTCGTCGTCAATGAAAGGTATCCAGTGGGCACACCCTGCTATGCGTTGACTTATGGAACGCGAAATTCGAATTCTAAATGGGTTCCTGCCACGGTAGTAAAAGAGTACGGTACGCGAACTGTGAACGTGCGAGTCCAACCTCGAGGTCCGGTGTGGCGACGGCACGTGGATCAACTCCGACCACGATACGAGACGCCAAATGACAATGATCTCGCAATCGACGATGACGTATTCGACATTTCTGATGATAAATTTTGTCTCAACGAATGTGTAAATTTACCCGGTGTTTCCCCAGCTAATGATAAAATGCCTGTAAACAACAGACGATCTACAAGACGTCGTAAGCCACGAGCTATACATGATTGTTGACTCTTTCAATTATTTTCAAGAGTGGGTGTGAGGTGTTGCATCGCCATCAGGTTAAATTGGTAATTGATTTTTATATTTAAAAGTGGAAACACCGATTTTGTACAATGACTGATTTTGTTTTAAAATGTGCTTATTACTGCTTGAAGACTGAAGTCAACTAATAAGAAGCTTTACTGTTACCTAACGTGTCAATATACTTTCTAAATCATATATATGCTTGTGCTGAGTATTCTTAGACAGTCTACAAACACAACAACCGCTTTTCAGGTTTCAATTAGTATGGTAGGTATGCAGGAGCTAACCATGTCAAATGGAAGCAAATTTATTCCAAAATAAACGTGCAATTGAAAGATTTGTTGTAGGCCTATCCACGAATTTCCCCAACTGCGCATTTACGCATTAAGGATTTTTCCAATTCCGAATAAAAAAAAAATAAAAAAAATGGTGTTTTCGCCTGAAATAAATTGTTTTGTAAGGTAGACGCAAGTAGCTATAGGCTAAGTGAATTACCACCAAAAAATATATATATTCAGAATTAAACAGTGGGTGATGAAAAATATCTCGTGTTTCGGGAAAAAAATCGTGGTTAGGGAAATCACTATATAGCCTATATTATATAATATACAATTTAGAATATCCCACATATCAGATCACCCATAAATACCCATAAGCCCCATAAGTCGCGTCGAATTACCCATAAGTACCCATAAGTCGCGTCGAATTACCCATAAGCCCCATAAGTCGCGTCGAATTACCCATAAGCCCCGTAAGTCGCGTCGAATTACCCATAAGCCCCATAAGTCGCGTCGAATTACCCATAGTAATTCGAAGTAGCATTGTAGCAAGTAGCAAGTAGCATAAGTAGCATTGAATTACCTAGAAGTAACGTCGAATTACCCATAAGCCTGTATAGTGTAGAGTGTAGTCTATAGCCGTCTAGAAGCCTAGTAGTCGGCTGCATAGCCGAGTGGTGAGGAGCACTGGCTGGGCGTTCCAAAATATAGTTCGACACCGCTCAAGAGCAGGACACTTGAAGGCATGCCTAAAGGTGGACACAAAGATTGGCTTCGTTGCCTTCCCATCCGCTTATGTGTAATCTGCAGTTTGCTGCAGCAGATGGAGTGTTTTGTCCGATAAAACACCTTAACATTGGGCAATTTTCCCTATGAACCAGGTGACTGCAGCATGGCAATCGTTCTCGCACTCAGCTAGAGACTTAATTCTTGCTTTGAACTTGATAATTAAAGAAAAAAAAGAATAATGGCAAGGGTGGGAATCAAACCCGTGTCACCAAATTCAATAGCCTTTGCCTTAACCACTCAGTCACGCAAGCGCTTTTGAAAATTTCGCTTAATTTGTTTATATGGGTAATGTTTCGAGAACGCTCACAATATTATCAGTTTAGTTTGTTTTTATTTCTGACCATCACAACGAAAAAACAATACACGACAAACTTAGCACAGATCTATAAAAGGTAGAAGCGACAAAACGCGGACGTTATAACGTGCACGATACCAAAGCCTGCAGATTACATATACGCTGACATGAGGCGTAAGTAATTCCACGTTGCTTATGGGTAATTCGACGCGACTTATGGGGCATTTGGGTAATTCGACGCAACTTACGGGGCTTATGGGTAATTCGACGCGACTTATGGGGCTTATGGTTGCGTCGAATTACCCATAAGCGACGTGGAATTACTTACGCCTTCATGTCAGCGTATATGTAATCTGTAAGTCGCTGTTGCGACTTGCGATCGTGTCACTTAAACTGATTGTCCTGCTTTGGTATCTGTCACGATTTCTTTCTATCTCTTACTAGGAAAAAGACTTGGAAAGATTCAATGACGTGGTTTAATGGGTTATAACCGAAAAGCAGTCAATTAAATGTCGAATAATTCTACTAGTGAAATGATAATCTGACTTCTTGAAGAACTTTAACGAACGGCTTCTCAAATAACTCTAATTTCTGCATCAACTACCAATTCACAACTCATAGCACAACTCTCATAACCAACTCAATAATATTCATCATAATAATCACCATAATAATAATCTCAGAATAATCAGAATACAAACTACACCACTAGTTATAGTTGGCTGTTCAGTCCAGTAACTTCGAGAAGATTACATCATAAAGAACCATCGTTCGGTCACGTAGCATTTAAATGTCAACAAGCAGAAGCTTATAGAAGTCTAAAGAATGTCACGTTCGCAAGAAGATTCTTACATAATAACGATTTCGCAATCGGACATTTACAGATAAACAACCTTATGACGTCATGACAAACGACGCTCAGAAATCATGAAAAACAACAGAACCTTCTAGATTTGCATGCTTACAGATGATTCTAGAAATACGTTACATAATACAAATTTCTCAATCAGAGGTTACTTCAGGTCATAACCGATAATAACACACCGCACCAGAATTCCATAATGAAAACAGCACATTCTGTCAAGACGCAAAGCAGCCCGACGCGAGGCTTTGCACATTGATTGTGACATACGCCCCCCTTAGAATATTGTTGCAAACAATATAACAACACAATCAATACAAAACACACCACAAAACAATTAATTACTCAATAAATCAATTCTCATAAGTCCATCGTTGCATGATCTACCAACGATAACCTTTCTCAAAACAATAGTCACGTTTACTGTGAAAGTTTCCAACGTCCGCAATGCTTTCAATGCACCGGCGAGCAAGATGACCCATCTTCTTACATCGGAAACACCTCCTCTCCTGACAGTCCTTGGCAAGATGACCTTCTTTGTGACAGTTGTAGCAAGCCTTTTCATCAAAAGGGCAGCTCCTGGCTATGTGTCCAATCTCCCCACATCGGTAGCAGTGGTTGTCACGGCAACGTCTGTTTTCCGAAGGTCCGCCGTCAGCAACGCACTCCCTGGCGAAGTGTCCGCGTCTACCGCATCTATAGCAAACTCCAAATGGTCGTCGCCTGCCTCTTCTCCTCGGTTCATCGCGCTCGTAATATCCGTCATCGTGAGATCGTTGCTGATTATCTGCAGAACAATCTCGAGCAAAGTGACCATTCTTGCCACAAGAATAACAAGTAACTTCAGAATTTCTCTCAATAACATTTCCGATTATAAGATCAACTAAAGGGTTTTGTAAACATAACGCTTTCACAGTCCCACTACAATACGGAGTTTCGATATATATCATCGCTAACGGTCCTTGGATTGAAGTGGTATCTATCCTTGTCACATGGCCAGTTTTTCCCGTTAACTGATTGTCATTTACTAAATCTCTCCTCACCATTATACCCGTAGAACCAGAATCACGTAAAACTTTTACCTTTTTGTTTCCAACTGTTCCATCCACTACTGGTAGGTAATCTTCAGGTTTTATTTCTTTATAAGCATCTTCTTTTGTCTTCTTTCCCGTTTTCTTCTCCAACTGATCATCTTCATCCGATCTCTCATTTTCAAGCGTGGGTTTAGGAATCATTAACGCACAACCACCTCGATAAACGTCCGTGTCTTTATCTTTTCCAGACTGATTGGATAAGGAAAACGACTTGTCCTTGCATTCCTTCGCTTCGTGTCCTTGCCTATTGCAACGATTGCACCACTTCCTCGATTCCTGATGATTTCTATTAGTCTTTCTCCGGCAGTTAACAGACTTATGACCTAAGCCATTACAATTAAAACAACGTACTTCTCTTGGAACAGCACCTCTTTGTTTTCATATCTTTATCCTGCATTGCGGGAAAGCGGACTTGAGCGCTATGCATCGGTGTACGCCTTCCGACGTACACCTGACCCACGCTGCAGCCGACTGCAATGTCTGTTTCCGGTTGTCTACTCTACTTATGACTTAAATTTGGTACTACCCATTACTCGAAATCGATCACTGGGTAGAGGCAATTATCGTAAAGTTTCTTGCCCAGAGAAACAACAGCAAGTGCGAGTGGCTGGAGTCGAACATGCAGGCTCTCGACTGCGAGCCGAACGCGCTAACCACTCGGCAACTGCAACCTCCTTTAGAATTATTTGTTTGCTCCTCGTCATTATCGCATGACAACGTTTCTTCAGTCGACAACTTCTCATCATGAGCAACTAAGTACTGTTCTGCCACACTGGCTATTTCTTCTAGATTCTTTGGACTTCTCTCCATTAAATAAACAGACAGATCCTTTGAACATGAATCTGTGAATTGTTCCTTAACTATAAGGTTTGCCAATCCGTCCAATGATTGTTCGGCCCCCGAAAGTTCAAACCATTTTAACAAAAGGTTTCTCAAACGTTCAATAAATTGACCTGGACTTTCGTGTCGTTCAGGCTTTGCCTCACGGAATCTTTGACGGTATCCATGCTCGGTAAAATTGTATCGCTTTAACAGAGCTAACTTCAATCTGTCGTAGTTCATGGCTTCTTCTTGCGAAAGTCTTGAATATACATCAAGAGCTTGTCCCGATAATAACATGCTTAGCTGGGTAGCCCATGTCGACTTCTCTAATTTGGCTATTGTAGCATATCTTTCAAATCTTAACAAATAACTATCCAACTCATCTTTTTCTTCAACAAATGATGGCAAATCTGGACGTCTAACTTGCGCCAAAATAACATCTCGAGCATTATCATTAGTAGAATTAGATCGCTCACCAATGTCCAGCTTTTGTCTTTCTAATTCAAGTTTTAAATTTTCCAATTCATATTGCGCTCTTCTTTCTTCAGCTTCTGCTTCGTACTGCCGTTGAGCACGTTTTTCTTCAGCTTCTCGTTGTGCTTGTTTTTCTTCAGCTTCAGCTTCGCGCTGCGCTTGTTTCTCTTCTGCTTCGCGTTGCGCCCGCTTCTCCTCTGCTTCAGCTTCAAGTTCTGCTTTCCGTATTTCACGAGCAGCTCTTCTATCTTCTCTTTCGTCAGCTTCTCGCTGAGCTTTTTGGTCCATTATCTTGTGATACTCTTCCAACACAAACTGAGACTTCTCATTACCTGTCAGCCCCATTCGTTCAGCCATGCTCCCTAAGTCTTCAATCATCTCATGTTTGACAGTATCCGCCATCTTGACATTAATTTATTATTCTTTCAATAAATCTTTCGGTATTCTTCGGTTTTCTTTTTCGGTATTCCCGGACGAGCCCCCAGAATGTCACGATTTCTTTCTATCTCTTACTAGGAAAAAGACTTGGAAAGATTCAATGACGTGGTTTAATGGGTTATAACCGAAAAGCAGTCAATTAAATGTCGAATAATTCTACTAGTGAAATGATAATCTGACTTCTTGAAGAACTTTAACGAACGGCTTCTCAAATAACTCTAATTTCTGCATCAACTACCAATTCACAACTCATAGCACAACTCTCATAACCAACTCAATAATATTCATCATAATAATCACCATAATAATAATCTCAGAATAATCAGAATACAAACTACACCACTATTTATAGTTGGCTGTTCAGTCCAGTAACTTCGAGAAGGTTACATCATAAAGAACCATCGTTCGGTCACGTAGCATTTAAATGTCAACAAGCAGAAGCTTATAGAAGTCTAAAGAATGTCACGTTCGCAAGAAGATTCTTACATAATAACGATTTCGCAATCGGACATTTACAGATAAACAACCTTATGACGTCATGACAAACGACGCTCAGAAATCATGAAAAACAACAGAACCTTCTAGATTTGCATGCTTACAGATGATTCTAGAAATACGTTACATAATACAAATTTCTCAATCAGAGGTTACTTCAGGTCATAACCGATAATAACACACCGCACCAGAATTCCATAATGAAAACAGCACATTCTGTCAAGACGCAAAGCAGCCCGACGCGAGGCTTTGCACATTGATTGTGACAGTATCATGCACGTTATAACGTCCGTGTTTTGTCGCTTCTACCTTTTATAGACCTCTGCTAAGTTTGTCGTATATTGTTTTTTCGTTGTGATGGTCAGAAATAAAAACAAACTAAACTGATAATATTGTGAACGTTCTCAAAACATTACTCATATAAACCAAATTAAGCGAAGATATCACGAGCTCTTGCGTGGCTGAGTGGTTAAGGCAAAGGCTATTGAATTTGGTGATACGGGTTTGATTCCCACCCTTGCCATTATTCTTTTTTTCTTTAATTATCAAGTTCAAAACAAAAATTAAGTCTCTAGCTGAGTGCGAGAACGATTGCTATGCTGCAGTCACCTGGTTCATAGGTCTATAAAAGGTAGAAGCGACAAAACGCGGACGTTATAACGTGCATGATACCAAAGCAGGACAATCAGTTTAAGTGACACGATCGCAAGTCGCAACAGCGACTTGCAGATTACATATACGCTGACATGAAGGCGTAAGTAATTCCACGTTGCTTATGGGTAATTCGACGCAACTTATGGGTAATTCGACGCTGTGGCCGAGTGGTTAGGGCGTTGGGCTCGCAGTCGAGAGCCTGCATGTTCGACTCCAGCCACTCGCACTTGCTGTTGTTTCTCTGGGCAAGAAACTTTACGATAATTGCCTCTACCTAGTGATCGATTTTCGAGTAATGGGTAGTAGGCTACCAAATTTAAGTCATAAGTAGAGTAGACAACCGGAAACAGACATTGCAGTCGGCTGCAGCGTAGGTCAGGTGTTGGTCACAGCGGTAAACCATAATTTCTTCGTGGGAAAATTGTAACTTAAAGTTCCCGGATCCGTTCGTCTGCATATAATGACCGAAGAAACACACACTTGAACTTCTTTTCAAAAAGTGTATTTCTGTAAAAATTAGCCCACGGCTACCGAAAACGAGGGGGTGCAACGCGTACACCACTGAAAACTGTCACTACAGAACAGATTACTTGGTTAAAAGACGGAACCTTTGTCCAGCTAACAAGCACTAAGCCAACAGTTAAATGAGCGGCCAACTTTCAAACAATCATTTTACGAATGACCAGAATAGATAGCAATATCTCAAATTCACGTATGCAGTACTGTGACGCAATAATGAAAGACAATTATGAAGTCATTCCAACAGGTGTTTAAAGCTGATGTAATATTTCCTGTTTAAACAGGCCCAAACAGGCCCAAACAGGTTTGATACAATTCTTATGAACGCTGGTGCAATTTTGGCACATGCTTTAGGAATTTCCATGACGTAATATTCAGTAGACTTGAACGGTTTTTATATGACGTTTGATTTGGTGAAAATTGTCGGGAACATAGCGGCCCCTAGTTATGACAGTCTGACATGGCATAACTAAAAAGAATTGACGACAATTGTGAGCCAATGAATAAAACACACGATACACAAATTGTTTGAATCACTCACGTTTAAGTTAATACGTAAATACAAAGGGCATGCAAAGAATGAACAGCAATAAGAATAAACACGATGATACATGAAATTGGTACCATAGGTATTAGGTACACGCAAAAAATGATGCTATATACCATGGTTGCGATAATAACCGACTGTTCTGGGCTCAGACAAGGGTCGGCCACCGCAGACAAAACCAGGCTCAAACCATAACACTTAGGTGTTCTTTACGGGGGCGAGGCACGAAATATCCCTCAACACGTAGTCTACTTTCACTTTCCCCGTACTCTCATCATAGTTGCAGACGGCAACTTTGGCCCTACGAACCACAGGCTTCCCTTTCCTAATTTGTGGAACTACCTCATGCACCCTCCCAAGTTGATACTTCCCACGTTTACCAATGTCTTGGAGAGAACCTACCACTACAAGTTGACCAGGCTCCAAATTCTCGGCCATTTTTAGCCATTTTTTCCGGCCCTGAAGACCTGGCAAGTAAAAATCGATCCATTTACTCCAAAACTGCTGAGAAAGTGACAAATTGAACCGATAATCCCTTCTTAATTGGTCACGATCATGTGGTTGCCCAACAGCACAGTATGGGTCTAAGTATGGGGTCAAAAGTGAGGCAGGGGTGATGACAGTAAAATCCCTAGGGTCGTCACTCAAAGGCACCAAAGGGCGCTCGTCCACGATCCGAACGGCACTACTGGTGTACGTAAGCAGTTCAATAAAACTGGGCTTACGTATTGAAGAGTCCAAAATGTGAAAAAAGTATTTGGTCATATCGGCCACGAAACCAAATCTTTCAAGCCGAAATCTAGCCAAGACATCTGCCAGAGGGTTTAACAAGTCAGGACCCGAAAACATTACATCATTAACACAAGTTCCTCGAAATTCAGACTTTCCATCGTAAACAATGCGCTTTTTTAATTGTGACGTCACAAAGTATGGTAAATACCATTCAAATCCCTTGACATTTCCTGCTTCACCAGCACGCTCAATATAGCCATTAGATTTAAGATCTTTCATGGTGTCAGTAAGGAAATCACGAAGTTCAGGTTGTTTTAAAGCCTTCTTTCTTAAAGCAGCAGCTCTATCTGACGCCAACACAAAATTGTTAGGTAGATCAATATCTTCCTTCAACGGAACAGGTATCTCAAATCGACCATCTTTCAACTCAATATTCGGTTCGACAAGTTCTCTAGCCAAATTATCATTGCGAGACAATTCACAGGTTTCATTTTGCAAAGTCAAATCCTGAATGACTTTATTCAGGTCTGCTATTTCCATATCACGAGACTCAATTTTACGCTGAAAGCCAGAGATGACATCCGACTCTGAAGACGTCTGCACTCTGCACACTTTAGCAACGCTTTCAACTAAGGGTGACTTACCACCACAAGCCAACCAACCGAGAGGAGTGAGTAAAGCATGCGGTTCACTGCGATTTTCACCAACACGTTCTTCTTTTGCCCACATCAAATAAGCGTTGTCGTTTCCAATCAGTACATCTACAGTACTACAATCATTCAAATGAAACATATTCACGTCATGAAAATGACGGAAACTACTTAAATTCTGCTTATGTGGTAAAGTCTTAACATCGTCAGCCCAAGCTGGGTTAACCACCGAAGTTATATCACAAAACAGTTCATTCGTCTCTAACGACTGAATGTTGAGTTTAACAAGTTCAGCACAAGTAGGTTTCTGACCAGCCAGAGTATCCATTTTAAACGACGCTTTATCATACGGTTTAAGACCAAGTTCGCACACCAAGTCACTCGAAACAAAGGTCAACTGCGAACCAGGATCATGCTGACAATACACCAACTTCGATTTGCCAGTCATTGGATTCAAAACACGAGCAGCAGTAACGCGGTTAAAGGCTGCTTTAACATTTCCAATCTTAACATTACGCACAGGAACTCTGGCACCAGCATCATCTTTACCGACCGAATCCAGAGAATCACGTGACGTCACATAAAAATCATGCAGAAGAAAATAGTGTTTCCTATCGTTGTTAGGCCCACACTGACGACAGTTGTTTGCATGATTACAGTCCTTAACCATATGCTGGCGCAAACAGTTCAAGCATTTTCCAGCTTTCACAATGACATCTCTCCGACCTTTAGGTGTCAAGCGCAAAAATTCTTTACAATTAGACAAAAAATGATATTCAACTTGACCACGTGACGAACAACAAAAACATGCCGGTATGTCACTACGTCTGGCCACACCGCCGCGCGGTGCGCCAACAGCAGTCGAGTACTGCGAACTCCCTGAAATCACATTATCATGGGGTTTTACCGACGTCTGCCTAACCGGACATGAAGGCAATTTTCCTTTGCCAAACTTTTTAAAATGCTGCGACTCACCAGAAGCGCCCATTAGCATAATGCTAAAATCAGTCGACTTGCGCGTTTCCTCCCGTACTACAAAATCAAACAAACTCTGAAAGGTAGGTTCCTCAGTGCTACCATACTGATCACCTAAAAAGTCAAGATAACGCTGCTTAGCGTCAAACGGGAGTCGCTTAGCCAAATCCAAAACAAAACGTCCTTCTAATTTATCACGCTGACCATAAGCTTTCGCGTAAAGCAAACACTGCGACAATTCATCTTTAAACTCTTTCAAATCACTGGAAGAGATAGAAGTCAATTTGCTACCATAGCGATACTTTCTAATTTCTGGTTCTGCGAAAAGACCTCCACGAACTCCAAAACGTTGGGACAAGCGAGCTAACGACATTTCTATCCTGTCTTCCTCTGACAAGCCAGGAGTGTCAGAAACCAAATTAGCAATCGTTTGTGCAGCTGTTCTAACACAAGCTGCTTGCAACAAAGTCAAACGAGTTCCCTTAAAGGGCGAAGCTGCCATCAAGGCCATAACACGATTTTTAAAGAAGACAAATGGCATATTATTACCATCGTAACCAATCAAGGCCGCCTTATCGAAGAACGTCCTACTATTTTGGTATTCAAAAAAGCAATTCTGCTGTTGAGAACTCGATTTAGCGGGAGAAGACAAGCTATATCCCTTAAGGGGCTGAGTGGGCTCAGTCACATGCACAGCCCGATCACGATCCTCACACACGTTAAAATCAGGAGACGCGATACGCCTCTCACAACCACCCAAATTACGTGTAGCTGGGCGATCAAAAACTAGCGGCGCTGAAAACTGTGAAGGGGGCAAAGCATTACTGCTAATGGCGGCCCCGTGACCTGTACGCTCTGGGGGAGGAGTTCGGTTGTAATTTGCAGACCTTGGCTCTACAGCCTTCGGAAGACCCTTAGCCGCGGCCCCGAGACCTCCTGAAACAGCTGGAAAACATGTGGATTGTACAGGTCCACTTACAGGTTGAACAGGCGTCTGGAAAAGGTTAGGTAAATTAAACTGTGATTGATGTTCACTTCTGGAATGCCTAGAAGAGCCCTTCCTAGAGCTACGCCGGGAGCCCAACTCTGATCGATATTCGGCTAAAACTACCTCTTTACGTTGTTCAGCCCTCAACTGAGCGTCTTTGAGTGCGAACTCAGCAGCTCTGGCTTCGGCCTCAGCTCTCGCGGCAGCCTCAGCTCGTATGGACTCAGCTCTCGCGGCGGCCTCAGCAGCTCTCGCTTCGGCCTCAGCTCTCGCGATGGCCTCAGCTCGTATGGCCTCAGCTCTCGCGGCGGCCTCAGCAGCTCTTGCTTCGGCCTCAGCTCTCGCGGCGGCCTCAGCAGCTCTCGCTTCGGCCTCGGCTTGTATCTGGAGCTCCTCTCGTCTTAGCTGTAGGTTAATTTGTGCAACTATCCGTGACGAGCTCTCAGACATCCTAGTGCTTACATTTGAGGCGCTATCCTCAGGATGTATGTCAGCATCCAACCTATCTGAGAACTCACTTTCTTTTTGTTCGAAGTTATTTTTTAACGAGTTAAATTCAGGATCTACCCTATCACGAAGTTCTGCTAAGATTGCAGAGTTAAAAATTTTACTCAAGAGAGCATGGAAATGCCGTAATTCCTCTTCTAAAGTAGATAAGTTAGATCGAAAAATTAACAGTTCCTGCTTATCACTCAAAAAACCTAGGGCTACAGAAAGCTTCCCAATTTGAGTCAAAATATCCCGTCTAAGATGCCGGGCCTCTCGAACTGACTTAGCCTCATCGTTAATGGGTCCCTCCCCAGAATGGCCTGCCCGACCGCAAAGAACATCATCAGGCTTAAACTCAGTCGAGTCTACGGCGGTCGAGTCCCTGTCACCACCGAGTGTAGACATATTAAATGTTGGGGCTAAATTTAACAATTAAAAAATTAAGTTACACAAACACACAAAATTACAGTAGTTATAAAAAACTTAACTGCAAAGACCGTAAAAATACAAAAAAGAATTTAAATGCACGATACCGTAGCTGTACGAGTATGTGAAGTCCCAACGTCCACAAAACTTGCTTGGATTCTTCCACTTGAATCTTCAAGCACAGATGGATTGCCTTTAATCTTCTTTCTTGCCAATAAATGTCAAAGTTATTTTTCTTCTGTACCAAACTGAGAAGAAATGTCTTTACTTTTTAGCTTTAAGTTCTTCAGTTGCCTACCGAGAAGAAATGTCTTTAATTTTCTTTGCTTCTTTAGACTACCAACCAATAAGATCTTCTTTTATTATTTCTTTGCTTCTAAGTGCTTCTTGACCTACCAACTGACAAGAACTCGTCTTTTATTTTTTATGGTCACAGCGGTAAACCATAATTTCTTCGTGGGAAAATTGTAACTTAAAGTTCCCGGATCCGTTCGTCTGCATATAATGACCGAAGAAACACACACTTGAACTTCTTTTCAAAAAGTGTATTTCTGTAAAAATTAGCCCACGGCTACCGAAAACGAGGGGGTGCAACGCGTACACCACTGAAAACTGTCACTACAGAACAGATTACTTGGTTAAAAGACGGAACCTTTGTCCAGCTAGCAAGCACTAAGCCAACAGTTAAATGAGCGGCCAACTTTCAAACAATCATTTTACGAATGACCAGAATAGATAGCAATATCTCAAATTCACGTATGCAGTACTGTGACGCAATAATGAAAGACAATTATGAAGTCATTCCAACAGGTGTTTAAAGCTGATGTAATATTTCCTGTTTAAACAGGCCCAAACAGGCCCAAACAGGTTTGATACAATTCTTATGAACGCTGGTGCAATTTTGGCACATGCTTTAGGAATTTCCATGACGTAATATTCAGTAGACTTGAACGGTTTTTATATGACGTTTGATTTGGTGAAAATTGTCGGGAACAGGTGTATGTCGGAAGGCGTACACCGATGCATAGCGCTCAAGTCCGCTTTCCCGCAATGCAGGATAAAGATAAACAAACAAACAAACAAACAAACAAACAATACCCATAAGCCCCACAAGTCGCGTCGAATTACCCATAAGCTCCATAAGTCGCGTCGAATTACCTAAATGCCCCATAAGTCGCGTCGAATTACCCATAAGCAACGTGGAATTACTTACGCCTCATGTCAGCGTATATGTAATCTGCAGGCTTTGGTATCGTGCACGTTATAACGTCCGCGTTTTGTCGCTTCTACCTTTTATAGATCTGTGCTAAGTTTGTCGTGTATTGTTTTTTCGTTGTGATGGTCAGAAATAAAACCAAACTAAACTGATAATATTGTGAGCGTTCTCGAAACATTACCCATATAAACAAATTAAGCGAAATTTTCAAGAGCGCCTGCGTGACTGAGTGGTTAAGGCAAAGGCTATTGAATTTGGTGACACGGATTTGATTCCCACCCTTGCCATTATTCTTTTTTTTCTTTAATTATCAAGTTCAAAGCAAGAATTAAGTCTCTAGCTGAGTGCGAGAACGATTGCTATGCTGCAGTCACCTGGTTCATAGGGAAAATTGCCCAATGTTAAGGTGTTTTATCCGAACGCGAAGGCGATTTCAGGCGTTGTTGGGAGAAGGGCGATTGTAGCAAACAACTATTTTTGCACAAATAGGTTGCTCGTAACCGTTCCACTGCATTTTAATGCGCAAAAAGCATACATGACTATTGTAGTTGAAAATATAAGTTTATTGCAGGTTTGCGAACATATAATATACGGTATTCATTAAACTCTGGCTCTACACACACCAGCACAGCATTGAATGCACTAAAGCGCGTGCATAGACTACTGTCATTGACACATTACAGTTACGCATGTTACCTAACACTATTAACAGCTACACTGTCATGAAAACGATAACATCCATTTTCGTACGTTTCGTCAATCAATGCAATTGACTTCTTCAAGAAGATACATCAGATGGTGTAACATGACAGAGCACAATACCATGCAATAGTGACAATCAAGGAAGCAAGTAAATGATAAGATTGATGATACAAGCAATTTCAACAACGTAATTAATGCTTCCAACAGTTTGATCAAATTTACCCAAGTCAAATATTCTACAGTGCAAATGTCTACTTTATATCGCCATTTAGATTACATTATGTTTCGTAATATAGACAAGTAGACGTAAATATACTTAATCAAAGACTAAGACAGTTAATCATGCAAATAGCTATATCCCTTCGTAGATAGGGTGATTGATTAAAGTCAGAATTTTGTAACTGCTTCGTAAAGATGACCTGTATTTAATAAAATATATCACATGTTCAAAAAAAAGAAATAAAAAATAAGCCAATATTTCTTTGAGATATGGCCATCAAAAATAGTCCGGAATGACCAAGAGATTATGTAGTCAAATCACAACACACTGTGATAAACAATCTACTATACCATAATAAGGTATATTGCTAATAATCAATGAAAGTTTGATTTTATTCAATAAGAATAAAACAGCAACTTCACCAATACTCAGTTACTCACTTCATATGATTGGTTGTACATAAATGTAAAGTAAGCATACAATAAACATTATAATACAGTACAATACCAAGCAAGCTTGAAAAAACTGTTAAGGTGTTTATGAGAGTAGCAACTCTATTGCCTGTGAGGTGAGGTATAACAAATAAGAATAAAGTAGCAATAAAAACGTGTAAACAAAACATAACTAACTTTTGTGTGTGCTTTTTGAAGTAAGTTTTCGAACTTTTTGATTAGTCACCATTGTGGAAGGTGCAATCTCCGGGGCATTAAATCGTTTCAGTTCATTTTTAGCAAAACAGTTAAATGCAGTGCACACAATTAAGTTAAAGTCGGAATGTCCATTACCACACTTTTGCTGAACTAAATCGCCAATGCCACGAGACTCTTCGACATTCAAGATTGCAGAAGTAAAAATAAAACGCTGATTCAACAAACTAAACAGTTTCGACTTAGCCAAGTTATCATACAATATAGCAGTGTAATATTGAACAGCCAGCGCTGTCACTGCAAAGCAGTATTCTGTGGGAGCGGATAAACCACCACGATCAGCCATTTCAAAAAGATGTGCACGATCATGTGGTACCGACTCAAGGAGACTCGGCCCATTAACATTTTTTACCAATAACATCTTGCAAGCACTGCACTTTCTACGTCGAGAGATACTGCGGCCAATGTATCCGCTCACAAAATACGTCACATTAGCATCAGCATCGGAGAGGTCATCCACATTAACCGCAGAAAAAAAATCAGTAAACCATGAAACATCTGTAGACGGAACAGTTGACATCGCAACTTCAAAGTCGAGTGGAAAAGCATCAAGGGTTGTGAGGTTAGCTGCTGCAAGAAGAGCATGTTGCTGCAACAAACTAAGAGTGCGAATTTTTTTTTCAGCTTCCAGAACTTGTTTTACGGACATGAAAAAATTACCACCATTGGCTTGCCGATACCACCCAAACCGTCCTTCTATTGAATCGGACAAAAATTTTCCAGTAAGAACATAGGTGAAATGATGGTTGGTTATCAAATGTTGCGCCAGCTCTGGAACCGCACCCATGGTCTGAATGCATGCAGTAAATGTCTGTGAAGTGAGCCCAGAAAGGTTTCTTTTTTTCCAATGTATAAATACATCTCTAGCTTTTCCCAAGAAGGTCAAACTCGGTTGTTGCTTGATTCCATCAGCTTCAATTGGAGAACACATCTCATCTCTTTTTCGAAAAGCTGAAAAAAATGCAGTGCACATTAGCAATTTCTGAGTAGTATACACCCATTGGTACACAACATAGAATTTAGACCTACTATCCTCGCCAGAAGGAACCTTTTTTCCTCGAACCAAAGTCAGAAGTATATATATAGTTGAATAAATGTGCAAAAAACTTATTTGCTGGGCCGTAATAAGTAGGCTACTGTTGTCACTTTACACAATTTCAACCTAATTAAATAAATTTAACAACTAAACTAAAGACATTCTTTTGATCTTATTCTTACCTTTTGTAGGTGTTGAAACAGACATGATTTTCCACACATTTGCAATTAAATTTATGAAACGAGCAGTTTCGAGGAAAGCAGGATTGTCTTTTCCATAGTACTTTAGACCACAAACAGTTGATTCACTAAAAACGCCTAAAAAATATTCATATATCTGTGATGCAAATGTATAACAAAATGGTAGCCTGTAGGCTTTGAATAAAATTCATTCATCACTTACATTCTAATTTTCATACTTATTTTACTGTTGTATTATAATTCAGCAAATATTATCAATATGATGCAAAGACTACTCAATGCCATGATATCACATATACCAGTGGTTCCCAACGCATGGGTCGCGACCGTGGCCTACGGTCGCGACCCAAAGTTGGGTCGCCAGATTACTTTTTTTGGGTCGCTTGATTTTCAGGCATATTGCATCTTGGGCGAAATAACGCCTCGAGATCAACATTTAAATGTCTTACCTTCAGTTTTCCAGCAGAAATCTGATTTGCTTTGTAACGTTAGTAAATCTGCCTCTCCAACTAATTCTGATGATTTACATTAATGCTTGTTTCCAAAACCGCTTACATCCACTTTCGGTGATTTCGAGAAAACCACGAAAAACGTTTATGACAGTTTCGCTTGGTAAATGTAATGCGCTTTTGATTTCTGACGATGTATAACTACCTACTGAATTGAGCCATGACGTTTGTCCAGATCTAAGGAATATTAGAATGCTTAGAATCGCCTTTTTATAAAATTAGAAATGTGGATATAAGCGGCTTTGGAAATAAACTGGAGAATAAAAATTGCCAGAATGAAAGAAACCAATTTTTGAAACCATTTTTCCAAGCTGACCACCACTAATTCATCACCACAACCCAAATCCACTTTAAAGGCATACTAAAGGAAAATTTCAAACCGGAATTAAGCATTAAAATGAGTAAACTGAACATTCAAGAATACATTTCAAAAACAATTACCCAAAAAAATTTGTTTTCAATGGCGCTGGCAAGGCCCAAAGTCCAGTGTTTCATTTATTTTCATTTTTTTCAAAATGACCAAAACGTGCAAACACAGCTCAAGAATACGTCATAAAGTCCAGCAATAACAAAAGCCACGTTACCAATCTGATGTTTTGAGCAAACTGTCTGCTGTTTTGATGTTAAAATGTGCTGTTTTGATGTAAATACATACATAGCCTACAGTCAAATCGCCCGCAGTAACAATTATTGCGTGATCGGTTGATTGCTAGACTTTATGACGTAGACTTTATGACATTCTTTACAGTCGCACGCTTCGTTGCTCAGGCCAATCTCGTTTTGAAAGCTCTGACAAAAGCACGCGCACAATGGTGGTCAGACCGCAAAGGGGCAAAATTTTATTGAAAATCGTTTTATGGTAGCATGTTAAACACAAAGAACGTGGAAAATCGCCAAGTCAGGTTTTTCCTTTAATACCCCTTTAAACAAAGCAAAAAAACACAGTTATAAAGCTCAAGTAGACTACTAAGCACCGTTGGCAACTGCAACAATAGGCTGCAAGCCTACAACACTGCTTATCAGTGTTGCCAGATAGTAGATGCTTCAAACTACCAAACACATTTCAAAATTTTCCAAACTGACCAGAGACTGACTGTCAACTCACCAAAAATGTTTTCCAAAATTCTGCCAACTCAAAATTTTACTGCCAAACAACGTAAAACTCTGCCAAATCTCGAATTTGGTAGTGAAATTTACCAAATGGTAACACTGCTGCTTATCACGAAACGATGACGAAAACGGTTTAACAATCAGCGATATGTCACGTGATACAATGGCTTAATATGATTGGTTAATTGTGGATACAAGCGGTTTTGGAAACAAAGTGTGATGGCGCGTAAGCGGTTTTGGAAGAAAACGCAATATTTAGTGTCGAATTTGAAGCAGAAAGAGAAGGTTTTGGAAAAAAAGGAATGGATAGTAGGTACCTATGGTAATACTCTACCTAATGACACTCTAAACTCAATTTTGGTGAAAGTGGCGCCTAAGCGGTTTTGGAACTGGGCTCTTCATTTGTCTGATAATAATAGATCAAACTTACTTCTATCTAACTGCAACAACAATTTGGTAAAGACCGAAACTAATCACCTAAAAACCGAAACTGACAAAATAATCGAAATTGATGATCTAAAAGCAAAAGTTAATAATAATAAAAAAACATTTATTGATGTAAAAGTCACAGTTGATGAAACTTAAATGAAACAGATAATCTAAATCCTGATGACAAAGCTGAAGATGATGTAGGCCTAAAAGTTGATCGCCAAAAAATATTTATTGATGTAAAAAACAAAAATAATGACCCAAACGGAGTAAATGATAATGAAGGTAGCATTTTTGGATGCTCCCAAAATCAGAAACCTTGGATTTCTGATGAAACATTGAAGGAGTTAGGGGATTTTAAAGAGCCAGTATCGCAAAAGCGTGAACGACGTTGTGAATTGGTTAACATAGATAGTAAGTCGTTATTCCTCACGTTAGATGAATGGAAAGAAATGACTTCCAGTCGCACTGCGCATAGATTTTGATTTGGTTTATATCGCGATATTATATGCAAAAAAGTTAGAAAAATTTATGACAGATGTGTTTTTTGTTTCAGAAATCATTATTTGGTAGAACCAGCAGCAGTTGAGTCTCTAAGTAGCGGCGATACAAAATTTTACAATGGCCATGCTAACATGTATTGCAAGCACTCGCGTTGTTGTGAATGCTCAGTAAAGGGGACCATTCGTATATTTTCGTACGTTGATAAAGTTGAAATAGTCGTAAGTGTGAAGGGGAAGCGTAGCCATGAATCGCATTGCGTTAAACGAAAGCCGGTCGCAGGAGAACAACGTAAATTACTTATGGAACAATTACAATGTAAACATCCTAGCGAAGTTGGCCGAAAGTTGGTAGATGACTTAACTGAAGATGAACTATTTTACGGAGCGTATAACTTTGCTCCTGCCTCGTCTGTTTTGAGAAATATAAAAAGTGAAGGTAAGCTTTGCAATAGATACTCAAAAAATTGGATGTATAACATCAATCGCCTGAGATACGAGTTTGAAAAGAAAAATCGAACTTTTATAAGACAAATAACTACACATCCACCAGGCGTTACAATGTATTCAAATGCACAAGTGAAACTTTATCGGGATTTATGCCCCAATGATGTAGTTTATTTCGACGCATCTGGAAGTATAGTCAGAAAACAAGAAGGTGAAAAAGACTTTCAAATTTATTCGCTTTTAGTGAGAAGCCCATACACCGGGGGTCCAGCGCTCCCGGTGGCAACAAACATCGCAACAACTCATAATTCTGAGAGTATACGGAGTTTTCTGAGAAAATTTTTAATGGACATTGTAAAAATTTGCGGGAAAGTAAAAAAGCCGGCATTGATGATGATTGACGGTTCAATGGCTATGTGGAATGCTGTATTAAGTGCTATGTGCAATGAAACAAGGTTAGATTATTACAACAGATGCTGGAGAGTAGTTACAGGCTGGACAATAACGTACGACTTAGAAAAAACGTTCGTTCACAATTGTTTAAGTCATGCCATGCGTGCAGCTAAAGTTATGGCAAAAAAACATTACAAACATAAACAACACAGATTGACTGCAATGCACTGGATTTCGTTGTTATTTGCATGTACAACCCTGCATGAACTGGACGAAATAATGGAAAGCATTATTTGTTTGTTTGTTTATCTTTATCTTGCATTGCGGGAAAGTGGACTTAAGCGCTATGCATCGGTGTAGCCTACGCCTTTCGACGTACACCTGACCCACGCTGCAGCCGACGGCAATGTCTGTTTCCGGTTGTCTACTTAATTACTTATGACTTAAATTTGGTAACGTTGAAATCTCTATTTGTTTTTAAATACGTAAGACATTTCCCCCATTTTTAAACCATTCTGCTCGCGTTTCCTTCGTCTGCCCCACCACGAGCTTGCCAGCCCTGGAAAGGAAATTTAATTCTGAACACGATTCAAAAATAAAATTCCGAAAAATATATCGGGAAAATATTTTTATAGACGCCTAATTGAAGGCGTCTTTTAACGTTGAAATCTCTATTTATTTTTAATTACGTAAGACATTTCCCCCATTTTTAAACTATTCTGCTCGCGTTTCCTTCGTCTGCCCCACCACGAGCTTGCCAGCCCTGGAAAGGAAATTTAATTCAGAACACGATTCAAAAATAAAATTCCGAAAAATATATCGGGAAAATATTTTTATAGACGCCTAATTGAAGGCGTTTATCAACGTTAAAATCTCTATTTATTTTTAAATACGCAAGACATTTCCCCCATTTTTAAACTATTCTGCTCGCGTTTCCTTCGTCTGCCCCACCACGAGCTTGCCATCCCTGGAAAGGAAATTTAATTCTGAACACGATTCAAAAATAAAATTCCGAAAAATATATCGGGAAAGTATTTTTATAGACGCCTAATTGAAGGCGTCTTTTAACGTTGAAATCTCTATTTGTTTTTAAATACGTAAGACATTTCCCCCATTTTTAAACCATTCTGCTCGCGTTTCCTTCGTCTGCCCCACCACCAGCTTGCCACCCCTGGAAAGGAAATTTAATTCAGAACACGATTCAAAAATAAAATTCCGAAAAATATATCGGGAAAATATTTTTATAGACGCCTAATTGAAGGCGTTTATCAACGTTAAAATCTCTATTTATTTTTAAATACGCAAGACATTTCTCCCATTTTTAAACCATTCTGCTCGCGTTTCCTTCGTCTGCCCCACCACGAGCTTGCCATCCCTGGAAAGGAAATTTAATTCTGAACACGATTCAAAAATAAAATTCCGAAAAATATTTCGGGAAAGTATTTTTATAGTCGTTTTTGTGATGCTTACTTTTCTTGCCATATCACATATAGCAGTCTTAATAGATACGATTTTTTGTCTAACTTTTCGCAATTGCAGTTGCTTTATCTTTGACAAGTCGAGTTTTTTATTTAAATTTCTGTGTTCACTGTTCATTTGGCTATGGAAAAAATTTAAGATTTGCTTTGATGTGGTAACGAGAAGTGATTTTATCAGCTTCCGAGTGTTGCTACTTTCATCGCATTGTTTATCGCGCAAATTTTTACGGATCATTTTTTTAGGCGGATCGCGCAGAATTATTCTGCCAGAATGACGGTGGTCGTTTTTGTGATGCTTACTTTTCTTGCCATATCACATATAGCAGTCTTAATAGATACGATTTTTTGTCTAACTTTTCGCAATTGCAGTTGCTTTATCTTTGACAAGTCGAGTTTTTTATTTAAATTTCTGTGTTCACTGTTCATTTGGCTATGGAAAAAATATAAGATTTGCTTTGATGTGGTAACGAGAAGTGATTTTATCAGCTTCCGAGTGTTGCTACTTTCATCGCATTGTTTATCGCGCAAATTTTTACGGATCATTTTTTTAGGCGGATCGCGCAGAATTATTCTGCCAGAATGACGGTGGTGTTTTTTCGGTGCCTCCATGGTGTAGTTTCCATATTAAAAAAAGCTTTTTGTTATATCTCCTGATGTGTACAACTGTACGTTGGAAATGAATGTGGAGCTATGCCGAAATAAACTTGATTGATTGATTGAAACATATGGTAGGGCCTAGCACTTGTCAACCTTTGTGTTTTTCTTATAAAAATTACCGTACCGGTACTACAATTTTTGGAGCTGGTATACAAGTCCCCCCCCCCCCCCCCTGGTAACTCATGACAAAGAGGAATTGACCAAAATATGTGAATTGAAGTGTGTGAACAGTAAAGCAAAGGTAAAGTAGTTTCACCCTATATGTTTGGTCGAGTCCTGTCTTTGTCATGAGTTACCGGTACCATACCAGGGGGGGAGGGGACTTGTAGTATACCAGCTCCTATTTTTTTTAGAAACATTACTAAGTATTATTAACAAGATGACTTGGTATGATGGATCCATATCAGATGGTATCATGCTTTCAAAGCAATCAGGAAGGATGATCATCATTTATATTACAGGTATGTACCGTATGTAGGCTACAGTATTTGAAAAATAATTGAAGTTTTTGCGAGTTCAGTAATAACTAGTTGCAAATAAGTTCTTTCATGGCAAACAGATCAAAATGTTGTAACATCAAATCACAGGGTATTAACCTTTCTAAAAATGACCAACTGTTGTTTTATGCAGGCAAAGATTCACAAGCAATGAATGCAATTTGGGAAAGAGAAAATGTTACAGATATTTGCAATAAAGAGTGTGTTTGCATCAAGTTAGAAAATGACAGGTAACATTTCATTACAAATATTGTTGTAAATTTCCTTTTGTTCATTTTACTACCTTGAAAAAGTTACTAGTTTGATTGATTAGCCTAGAAAGTATTTGTTGCACTAAAGCAGGGGTTCCCAACCTTTTTATGTTCTCGTACCACTTAGCCACCATGGATTGTCAACACGTACCACTATTTTCAAAACAACTAATTTCATCCAATATTAAATTATTTGCAAGATGATGAATCTGGATGTAAAGTCAGCGAAAGTAGCAAAAGTAGCAACAAAACTTCACAGAGTCCATTACACCACACAGCACAGAACGCATCAGAATAACAAAGAAAAAGACACAACCAAACACAATACAACTAAATTTAATGAGATTTTTGTTTTTGTTTATCTTTCACCAGTTGATCGATGCGTGGCATAACTTTGCTAATAGCACATCGGAAGTCATGTCCAGGGACACATATTCGGTTTCGATTTTTTGATTTGATGTTCATAAGAAAAGAAAATCCCTGCTCGCATTCCCAAGTAGAAGGAAAAATCAGTAGTTGTGGAACAGCGTGGGAAGCTAGCGTTGGGTATGAAGAAGCCATACTAAGCCAAAAGTTTATTGCAGAACATTCTTTGAGTTGTTTTTTTTTGCTGTCTGATCCTCCAGCATGTCTATCAGTTCCTCTTGTTCCCCTGTACCGACAGGTAGGTCGGCTGGGTCCACTGAGAAAGGATCTGTAATGTATGGGCAGTTTGTAGTATCTGGAAAGTAATGCCGCAATTCAGCAGTTAGCAGCGAGAGGTGCTGGGTAATTTCTCTGGAAAATTCATCACTGATTTCCATTTCAAGGGCTGACAGAAATTTAAACATACCATAGCGCTTGTTTTCCACATTTTTTCTACATAATTCCAAATGACAGATTTAAATGATTGAAAGCTTCAAATATATCTGACAAATAAGCCAATCTTGCAATGAATTACTCGTCCTCCAGATCGTTTTGAAATTCATGGTCTTTCTGTTGGAAAAATAAAAGTAATTTATTCCTCATTTCAAAAAGACGCTTAGTTGTATTTCCTCGAGAGAGCCAGCGCACTTCTGTGTGATAGAGGAAACAAGTGTGGTCTGAGCCAAGATCTTCACAAAGAACCTTAAACAATCGAGTATTTAAAGTTGATGTTTTAACAAAATTTACGATTTTGACTACCCTGTTCAAGCACATTAACAACTTTGCAGGAAGAACCTTTGTGCAAAGAGCAAACCTGTAAATGAAACAGTGAACTCTTATGACGCGAGGTGACACAGCTTTGACATGGGCTTGAAATCCAGACTTTCTACCGAGCATAGAGGGAGCCCCATCTGTCGTACATCCGACAAGATTTCCACAATCCAGTTTATTTTCCTTGAAAAAATGATCCAAAGAGTTGAAAATATCTTTTCTTTTCTTTTTGATGATTTTAGTGGACACCTCATGATTCAACAATAATTCCGTTTTTACAGTATCGTTCTGTGTAAAGCGGACGTAGACAAGCAGTTGGCAGCAGTTTGTGACATCTGTGGATTCATCAAGTTGTAAGGCAAATCCAAACTTTGAATCTCTTACTCCTGCAATCACTTGGTCAGTGATATCAACTGACATTTCCTCGATGCGTCGTTTCACAGTATTGTTAGAAAGCAATACACTATCCAACTTTGCCACTGAATCTTCTCCAATCAAATTTCTGACTAATATCTTTGCTGCTGGCAAAACAAGTGACTCGGCAATGACATGAGCTTTTTTGTTTTGGGCCATCAGAACTTCAGAAGAGATACTTCATAGGATGCCTTCACAATTCCGGGATTATTTTGGTAAAACTGGCCTGTGTGATCCATGCGCTGTCGCTTCACGTTCTCCCCAAGTCGCTCAAAATACCTCTTATCTCGATTCATCTTATCTGCATGATTGGACTCAAGATGCCGCTTAAGCAAACCTGGTTTCAAAGCTGCATTTGAAAGGGTTTTCATACAGATCACGCACTGAGGTAAGCTATCTCCACGATGTTGAATAGCAATGAAGCCATACTTAATATAATCTGCGCTATACTTTCGCTTCGACATTTTCAAATATTTAGACAAAAATGTAGCCTAATGCCTAATGCTGTTCAGGATTCCTAATGCTGTTCAGGATTCAGATTCCTTCTGCTGTTCAGGATAGCCTAATGCTGTTCAGGATTCAGCCACTACACGTCGGAAAACCAACATCAGAATAAACGCAATTCTGCAATTGCACAGACCACATTGCACACGTAATAGTTTCGTCACAGACACCATTCACATTGCACCCATAATAGTTTCGTCACAGACACCGTTAAGTTCGCACAGCAGCATTGCATTGATAACAATGACAGCAGGGAGCAAGATCGACAACAGTAGCTTACTGAGTGCAGAGAATTTAGTACGGAAAGAAATAAAAGTGTTGTTCGCATATTTTAGAAACTCAAAATTAAATAATTGTTGCAATAAGCCTACTTTATTTGACAATACTACTACATATCACATGCAACGAAGAGCTGCTCGCGTACCACCTGAAAAGCTCCCGCGTACCACTAGTGGTACGCGTACCACCGGTTGGGAACCCCTGCACTAAAGTAAATATTCTTGACTGGTTACACCATCTTAAATTATTTTCATGTTCCCGACATACCACATAATTTTTTTCGTTGTTTTTAGAGCACTTGAATGATCAACTACCCTATGTTAGTTTAGATCCATTGCAGACAAGATGCTGTACAATATACTGTAATTGTTGGATAAGCGACTTTATGCCGCGGTCCAAACACAAATGATGTGACCCCTGCAGGCCTCGAAATTCGTTTTTGTTGACGGCGTACAAACGTGTCTGTCCGGTCTGAGCAGCTATCTCGGCGGACAAATTAAGTCTCACGGCGGACACTCCAATTTTAGCGTCGATTGTCATGCTTAATCTCTTTATCCTGATATTTCTTCGCCATTTGAGAACTATAGCTGCGGTTTAGAAAGCTTACTAAAATTTCAACAAAGTCACTTTGAAAGGCTTTCATCAGACCAACGACGTGCGCTTGAAGAGTCAAAGCGCGTGTAGCTGCTCAATACGCCGCATAACTGATTAACTTCCATCGAACGAGGACGTGTGGCTTCTTGCGTCACAATGCTCTGGGCACGAGTTGGAAAACTTCTACTCTAACGCTACTATTTTCTGCTGTCCAAAGTATCACTAGGCTTTTTTAGGTTTATTTTTGCATGTCATGTGAGCGAAAGTGAATTTTCCCTGGGCTTTTTCTTACTGTAATACCAAAACTTAACAAGTTTTGCTGCATCTTGCTCTAATAGCCTACTCGTATTTCTAATTTTGTAACCAACCTTTCCTTATCAATATTACTTGGAGATCAAAGCCAGACATTGTGACATAAGACTTGAACTAAGTTGCGCGTGATTAGTGTAGAAGTAGGCCTACCGGTACTCCCATCGATTCTTAGCGAAGAATTCACCTTTGTTACGCTGATTCAATGTCATACTCTTCCATCGTTGAAGCAACGTAAAGATCAAAAGTTTTCCTGCTTGAATGAAAGCTAAGGGATACAGTATTAACCTTTTTTAGATGCGCGCTAGAATGCGTCGGAAATTATATTATCGCAACAATTGTTTGTGCTATGCAATGACGATTTGTATCGCTAGTTCATGTGTTATTTCTCAGCGGACAAATATGACCGATCTAGAGGGTACTTCCCGCGGACATCACATGCTGTGACGGCGGACATGTCCGCCATGAATTTCGAGGCCTGCCCTTGGCCGCAAGGCACAAATGCAGCAAGGCCTGAATGTTGCAATGCATAAATGACGCGAGATTTGTTATTTTTTACTGAAATTAATGTTTTGAATATGGTTGTAATTTTATTTGTCACATTCAGCGATTTCAGTTCATTTTTTATACAAACAAAAATATAAAAATTGTTTTTTAACAAAATAAAGATGAGACTTGGCTATTTCTCACTATAACCAATTGTTTTTTATTTTTTATAGCCTACGGTTGTAATTTCATTGGCATAGTAGAAGTAGTAAATAGTAGTAGCAGTAAAACTACCACTCATGATTTGTTTATTATCCGCACAAATATTAATTACACTGTGCTGCATTACAGATGTTTTGACTGTTTCTGAATCAATTTTTTGCATTTAATTCTAAAATGTAACCAGTCTTATTCAATCAATTCAAGTTGTTTCTCCATTACATTTTGAATTATGCTACCTTTGATCATTATTATGCACAATGTTGTCATTGTGATATCATCAAAACTGAATTCAACTGCTTTTTATATTACAATTCTCAGTCGTAAAGCCATGAAAGTTGAAAGTGTTAAAAATTTCAAATTATGCAACTTGCCAAAAGTGTAAACCTGATAAAAGAAAACAAATATAAAACATTTTCAAATTCAATATCGAACAGTACACCAGGAACCGTCAACACTCAACAGTTTACCATGATTTATACATACAGCACAGTGTTATTTTTGTTCACATCAAGGTAAAGAAAGATATAAATTTCGTTCTGATATCAGAAATTATAACCGAAAAGTTTTCTGTGACGGAATAAAAAAGGTGTGGTGGATATAGAAATTTTTGTGATGGATATAGAAAAACTATAGACAAGCAAAACAAAGTAACCTTAACGGGTTTAATTTACACACAAAGCAAAATATATAAAATATTAACTCAAACGTTTTCGACTTGTGTCCTCATCAGGAATTAAATCTGCAATATACATACATAAAATGAAAATTGTAAAATGAATTTGACTATGCACTATAACCATAGGCGCCTAACACGTGGGGGCCTGGCCCCCACGCATATTTCTGCGTGGGAGCAAGAGCAACTTTTTATGCTGCATTGATACATAAAACAATAGATGAACTAGCGATCGGCAGCAGAAAAACATTTTTAAATGCAAACCGCAACAGCTTCGCGATAAATAATCACTAGAACGAGTAGCGATGCTACAATCCCACCCCAGACAAAAAAAATCTGTCATTTTTACATTGATTTAACGTCTGCAGACGTTGAATCAATGTAAAAATGACTGATTTTGCTGCTTGAGACAGCAAAAATCTACTATTTTGCATCGATTCAATGTCATCAGATGTTGAATGCACCCAAAAACAACATAATTTGCTACGTAGACGGAGCGTGCGTTTAGCTTTTCGAAAGTCGAAACCTCTGCACTGCAGTGAATTGCGGTGCCCAGTGAATCGCTCGCTGTGAAAATGAACTTGAAGTCTCGGCCCGAGGTAACCGCTAACCAACGTAACAAGGGCTGGTACAAACCGCATTGCGCACACGCGGCATAATCAACACAACAACGGACTCGCGCAAACTGCATGGAGCTCACACGACCGTTGCCATAGAAACCCGATCAAAGGCGGGGAATATGTGCGTCTTTTGTTTCATCTGCAACCAGGGTGTATTACAGCCAATTGAAACTTGAAAACTGGTCAGCCATAAGTTGCGATATTGTAGTGAAAAGGGAGCAATGTCAAGTCGAAAACTTAATCAAAGGTCTCTCCGTAACTATTTTTCAAGGGCTGTTTATGGTGTCAGCAACTTTTAAATTTATTCAAGTTGACGTGCTGTTGAATTGATGTAAACATGAATGGTTTTGCTTTCAACAGGTACGGTATATTTTCAAGCGTATGATCAAGTTAGTATTTTCATTCCATTTACAGTATACCTTTTAGTAAACCTTTTCGTCTCTTGTTTCATGCTAATAAATCTAGTTCGTTGCTAAACTTTATGTTGTGCTTAGCTTAAAGAGTCGCAGTCCATCAACCGATGGCCAACGCAGACGCATAACATGTGTTTTGGTCGAGTTTTGTTTATAATAATTAACGGTAGGTCGAACGTAGCGATAACTCCGAGTGTGGCAATTAAAGCGATCCTAGTGTGACGACATAATTACGTCATCCATCTGCGTGACATTTCGCTGAATTTACGTTGCTGCTTATGAAACACGCTTTCGCCCCCACGGCCAAAAAAATAGTTAGGCGCCTATGACTATAACTGCAATGACACTCCGGACTGAAAAGCACTAGCTGAACAAGTGATACAAGAATGATTACAAGTAAATTATACGGTGGAAAACAGATCACATGAGGTGTAAAACTACAGGCATTGGGCAAACAATTAGAACACACCCAAAAGGAACAATGAGCCACAGGCGAAAAACTGTCGTTAAGAGTAGCAATTTGCTGATTACAAAGTTTTTGCCGCTGCCGATTCTTAAATATTTGCCAATTCCGATGCCGATTCTTTGGTTAAATAAATAATTAAAGCTGCTTTTAGTTGGCGCTCTACAAGTGGTTGCAATTTTGTTACAAGTTGCTGCCTTTGAAATGTCTAAAAGCGTTCACTTTGTCACCTGCTCTAGACAGCGTGATTTTTTACGGTAGTTCTTCACTTCTTGCACGCTACAAAGTGGTGATAGACACACGTTTTATTTGTGCCGAAATCAGTTAAAACAGAAAAATCGCCATCGCTCACAGAGTGCAAAATCAACGTAGCTTAATGCAGTGTGTGAAATGTTATCTTGCAGTATGCAGTGCGGTTTGCAGTATTTTTCTCGCAGAATTCAAGAAGGTGCCAGAAACAAGAAGAGAAAAAGACTAAAGTGTAAAAGAAAATGAACACAGCGGTATTGAATATACAAAAACCTTTAAAAAAGTAACACACCAGCTTTGCATTCAAAATGCATCAATAGGCAAACAAAGAAAAACATCTTATGAAGAAATTAGTATTGTTTTCGAACGCAGAGTTGCAGCCAATCTTGTTGCTTAGCAAACATGTAAAAAAAGATTACCGGGTAGCTGGTTTGATTACGTTTGCGCAATCACACGATTGTTTGTTGAACGCATTAAGCGTAATAGGCCTATACTTGGAATTTACTTCTCTCTGCATAGTAAATGAACATTAACCACTCCACTTCGGCGTATGGCGAGCCGCGATCGTAACCCGTGACAGCATTTTTTTCTTTTTTGCCTCGCATTGCTGTTTTATAATTGCGTCCATACACGCTTGCCGTTGAATAGGCACAGACACAACTCGCATCTATCAACGCTTGCCGTGATGAAGTGGTTAAGCAACTTTCAGTGACTACGAATTTTACAACGATTAAACAATAATTACAAAGAACATTTCCGTTTTTTAATATTCAAAATTATAGGCACGTAATATAAAATGCAATAACATCAACTTTTCTCCAGTTGCTGGAGTAAGTCTGTTCCGTTGAGGCATAAAAATATTGCCACCTGTGCTAAACATTTGTTCGCAAGAGTTTACAAAATGGTGGACAATCGTCATAATTTAGACTACTGCTCTCCGAATGCTTGTTGATGCTGATGCGGTTGTTCAAAGACGCCATTCTGTGATCAGTATTTCCACGCGCTCGCTAGGGTGACCCAAAAAAAACTAAATTTTGATTTTTAAGCTTTTTCTTGTTTAGACCTCTGCATTGTAGTCCTAAATGACACCTTGCCAAGTTTTGTTGAGATTGGTCCACATTTGACGCCCTAGCAGTGGGCCGGTACCCCCCGCCGGGTCAAAATCGGCCAATCTGGCTGTATCTCAACAACCGGTAGGCCTAGAATGCTCAAACTTGGCTTTGAAGAAGCAGAGTGCATGGTTTCCTATCTAACTTCCAGAGGGTTTTGGGGTCTAAACCATTTAGTTTATGAAAAAAATGCAAAAAACACATTTTTGACCAAATGTGCACCCCATAAACGTGTAATGTTCAACTTTTAGTTTAGTATACAACACTAATTGACTAATGACACAAAATTTAAAATACAAGCAACTTTTGTTTAATCATAGACAAGCTTTATTGCTTTTGCACTTCGGTTTACCACTTAACTTTCAACCACTGACCACTGCAACTACCCATTAGCCTAAATAATTCAAGACAGTTTTTTTTTCATTTTTTGTATTAGTTTACCACTTAACATTTCTTAAAAATGATTTTGTGGTTGTGTCCAGCTTTTTGGTAGACAATGACTTCTTGGCCACATCTCGAAGTTTGGATTGGTAAGCATGAGTGACTTTGATTGCTTTGTCCAACTCTTTCTCACTACTTGGGGCAGAAGCCCTTTCCTCAACATCAATGACCATGCCCAAAACTCTCTCAACAACATGATTTGTAGCAGGCATGTTCTGTAGCAGAGTTTTGAATGATGAAAACTCCTCCATATGTTGCCAAGATCTGGGATTTTATGAGCCAGACATTCAAACTTGGGAAAAACTCTAATGAGTTCAAAAGAGTCTGGTCCGATCAAGTCCAGCAAGCGAGTGGAGTTTTGAATAGTATGCATTTGAACCAAGCCCTTTCCAGTAACGGCTCTCTCAGAACTTGATCGAAATGTTTGCATCTTTTGCCACATTCGGACTTTGGAGGATATGCTCACACAATCACTTGCAAAAGCAAACGCAACGTGGCGCTCAATGAGGTACCACAGTTGCAGGTTGAGTTTCGTGCGAGCACCAACAGCCATTTCAAGGAAAAGGTCCAGGTAGCCTATGTTGCTTCTTTTAGGAATGGCATTTGTAAGACCGTTCCACATTTCTTAGTCATTCACTTCAGCATTTGTCAAACTTGGGGATGTAAACTAATATTTAACATAAAAAAGCGTGAACATACTGGAAGATGCCAGTTCTTGCAGTGGTACTGAAATGTTTAAATAATGAGGCAGAAGTGTTGGTTGATGTGATAAACACGACAGCCAAATGGATCAAAGAATGAAACAAGAAATGTGATTGAAGCACTGAATGCTGTCAATTTCAACATAAAAATAGTCTTGGGTCTGGTTTTTGACACAACTGCAGTAAACAGTGGTTAGAAAAGTGGCGTCACCGTTCAATTTCAAAGCCATATAGGACACAGTATCCTTCAACTAGCCTGCAGGCATCATATCATGGAGCTTGTTTGTGGTGGAGCAGCTTCAGTGGTCTACGGTGACACAGAATTACCACATGAAGCTGTATTTAAAAACTTTGAAGAAGTTTGGGTGAACAATATATTATGTTTAAGTTTATGAAACTTTCCAAACGAACAACAGAAAATTGAATAGAATTAAAGAATCAGTTCTAGATTTCTTGTTCAGTTGGCTTCAAAATGGAATAAACATACGAGAAAATTACAAAAAGTTGGCTAAATTGTCCATTCTTTTTCTTGGTGGTACATTCCGGCGTGGATACAATATTATACGTTCAAGGCTCCAAGTGTGTTTAGCACGTATGATGGCGAAGATCATTTATACCATTCAAATTGCCTTGTTCAAGCAGCAGTTATCAGAAAATCCAGCTTTTAAAAAAGACTGTGGCCTTGGAAATATATATTCACTGGCTGCTTTTTTAACACTTTTTTATGTTAAATATTGGTTTACATCCCCAAGTTTGACAAATGCTGCAGCGTATGACTTGGAAATGTGGAACACTCTCAAAAATGCCATTCAGCTCACCTCTAAAAGAATCAACATAGGCTACCTGGACCTTTTCCTTGAAATGGCTGTTACTGCACGCACGAAACTCAACCTGCAACTGTGGTACCTCAATGAGTGCCACGTTGTGTTTGCTTTTACACGTGATCGTGCAAGTACATCCAGTATCCACCCAGGTCTAAATGTGGCAAAAGATGCAAACATTTTGATCAAGTTCTGAGAGAGCCGTTATTGGTAAGGACTTAGTTCAAATGCATACTATTCAAAACTCCACTCGCTTGCTGGACTTGATCGGACCAGACTATTTTGAACTCATCAGAATTTTTCCCAAGTTTGAATGTCTGACTCATGAAAGTCCCAGATCTTGGCACCATATGGAGGAGTTTTCATCGTTCAAAGCTGTGCTACAGAACATGCCTGCTACAAATCATGTTGTGGAGAGAGTTTTGGGCATGGTCACTGATGTTGAGGAAAGGGCTTCTGCTCCAAGTAGTGAGAAAGAGTTGGACAAAGCAATCAAAGTCACTCATGCTTACCAATCCAAAGTTCGAGATATGGCCGAGAAATCATTGTCTACCAAAAAGCTGGACATAACCACAAAATCATTTTTAAGAAATGTTAAGTGGTAAACTAATACAAAAAATGAAGAAAAAAAACTGTCTTGAATTATTTAATGGGTAGTTGCAGTGGTCAGTGGTTAAAAGTTAAGTGGTAAAGCAATAAAGCTTGTCTATGATTAAACAAAAGTTGCTTGTATTTTAAATTTTGTGTCATTAGTCAATTAGTGTTGCATATTGAACTAAAAGTTTAACATTACACGTTTATGGGGTGCACATTTGGTTAAAAATCTGTTTTTTGCATTTTTTTCGTAAACTAATTGGTGTAGACCCTAAAACCCTCTGGAAGTTAGATAGGAAACCATGCATTCTGCTTCTTCAAAGCCAAGTTTGAGCATTCTAGGCCTACCGGTTGCTGAGATACAGCCAGATTGGCCGATTTTGACCCGGCGGGGGGTACCGGCCCACTGCTAGGGCGTCAAATGTGGACCAATCTCAACAAAACTTGGCAAGGTGTCATTTAGGACTATAATGCAAAGGTCTAAACAAGAAAAAGTTTAAAAATCAAAATTTAGTTTTTTTTGGGTCACCCTAGCGCTCGCGCTACTTTTGATTAGGAAACTTTGATAAAGAATCGGCAATTTTATTTTTGATGGCGATTCCGATTCTCCAAAATTGCCGATATATACCTGCCGATTTCGATTAATCGGCACATCCTTAGTTGAGAGATGGATTGTTACGTTTGATTGGAACCATGATCTTAGTCTGAAAATCAGATCGAGAGATGATTTTAAATTGATCGATCGAGTCGAGACATTATCAGTGCACGTTTCACAAGAGGCGATGTGCTCTTTAATTGCACTTTTGGTTGTTAAGTTTGGGTTCAAGTGATCCCCGGCCCTTGTCAACAAATGTCTGGTTAAAACATGCACTAAGAATGTCTCAATCAACCAATTTAAAATCATTTCTTGAGGCAAATCTCATTTTCAGACTAAGATCATGGAAGCCTTAAGAAACAAACGTAACAATCCATCTCTCAACTGGCAGTTTTTTGCCTGTGGCTCATCGTTCCTTATGGGAGTGTTCTAATTGTTCTTTTAAGTTAACATCACAACAAATACTCCAGTCATTATATATCGACGGTCGAAAACAAGAAAGTCATAAGTGACATTTTGAGAAATTCCCTTTATTGCGTTTTCAAAACCTATATGCAAGTAGGGCTATCTACTACTATTTTATTACTATAGTTACATATATTATTGCTCAAAGTAAAAGCATTAATGAAATTTGAAAAAAAAAAAGTTTTTTTGGCCTTTTACTCCAAAGTGTAAAAATGCACTTATGACTTTTTTGTTTTCGACCATCGATATGTTCTTTAATAGCACTGTGTTTATTGATATCTGCCAAGTTAGAGTTTTCCTCTGCTCTTGTAGCCAAATTTGTAGTGGACACACCTATGTATGTCAAGTTTGTTTTACCTGAGCAAGTGAATTGATAAACAATGTCGGAACAAGGAGACTGGAGAATAGGAGATTTCAGCGAAAAATATCTACTAATTTTAAAGGTTTTGTGTAGAAAGACAACGTCGATGTTAAATTTACATTACTTTCGCCGGAAGTGCAATGCATTTTTCCCACTGAATTTATATTAGATTATGTTTGCTTCAAGTGGTTGTCTTTAATTGCCGCTCGCTATCTTGTATTGTGATTACACTCATATGTATCAACAAAATGTTAACTTTGGTATATATCTGTTCTACAGTTGTGCATTGTACTTAGCTCAGTGCATATTGCAATTATTTAATTCAGTCACTTATCACTACCGTACCATTATTTACAGTTATTTGTTTGTTTAGATCAGCGTGGTCCAACTACAGGCCCGCGGGCCGCATGCGGCTCGCGAGCTTTCACAGTATTGATTTAATTTGTATTTATGTTACAGAAAGTAATTTTAATTAGAACAAGTATATATAGCATTTGGACAAAAAGTGTCAAAAATTTAATTCAAAGTTGTAGACAGCAGGGCGGCCAGGGCCTATACTGTTTCAACCTATCAGGTCTCGTCAGTACAACTGGGCTTCTTAAAGGCTGATATATACCTAGTGTTAAAGGCTGATATGTATCTTATGTACCTAAACTTCCTGTGCAATCTTGCTTTCCTTACAGACATGACAATGCACATGAATGTGTTAAACCTAAATTTGCAGGGGCAAAATGAAACCTCAGAGTGCTTCTGGAAATTAGTCAGCAAGGATAGATTTCCCAAACTGAAAATGTTTGCATTAAAAATGCACTCAATGTTTGGAAGCACATACATGTGTGAGAGTACATTTTCTAGAAAGCAGCAAGTCAAGTCTAAAAACAGAAATCGAACGATAGACGAAACACTGGAAGATAGTCTCCGACTTGCTACCACTAACATTGAAATTGATGTAGAAACGATAGTATCAAAGAAACCTCGACCACAGGCATCTCACTGATTGAGCTTTGAAATAAATTTCAATTTGCTATTAATTTTAACAATTTTGATTTTTAACAACTTTAACAATTTTGATTACGCACTCACTATCATTTTATTGGAAATGGCCCGCATGTTGTCACGTTTTTGTAAAGTGGCCCGTAAGTTAAAAGTAGTTGGACCACGCTGGTTTAGATGTATTACTTATTTTCTGATGAGCGCAAAGAGTTTTTGCCGAAAACATTTCAGTTTAGTGTTTATTTTATTAGTGTATTGTAGTTATTTTGAATAATGTTCAATCCCGTTACTGTCAGTCATCTGTTTATGGTATTGTAAAATAACTTCTTTCCCAAAGCTATTATATATACTATTCTATCTGAAAACAAAATAGTGTAACTGGTCTCATGTGTTGTTCCTGAAGCAGTGTAAAATGAGATTAACTGCGAGAAGCCAAAATTAGCCTACACTTTGAGTTTGCCAAACGTTTCTGATTAGTAAGCGTTCCCTGCAGACTTGTTCATTAAGATTGAAAAGAACAAATAAGTAAGTGGCAGCTTCATTTTTATTTTAAAGCAAAAAAAATTGAAATTGTTCCCATGGACTACCGTATTAAAATAAACAGTTAGTTTTTGTGAGAAATAACCAAGCCTCATCTTTATTTTGTTAAGTGCATAAAACAATTTTTATATTTTTGTTTGTATAAAAAATAAAAATTGAGACTGCTACCGTGGCAATTAAGATTACTACGGTACCGTACCGAATAAATTCAATTGGTCGAAATAATCAAATCTCACGTCATTCATACATTGCGGCATTTGGGTCTTGTGCATGGCGATCTATACTACTGGCCATCCCAACGTGGCAACAGCCAAATAATGTGGGGGCCTATACTAAATTTCAATTTACCGACTGAGATAAGTGTTTCAACATGAAATCAGCAATTTTCATAGGTCAATAATGTTTTTTAGCCTAAAAATTGTAAATACAGTGCCAAAACGTAATTAAGATGTAATATTATTAAATAAGTGGCAAGAAAGCAGGACAATAGCTACATGTTAAGAATACCATGAGAATCAAGATATCAACAGAATCAAGGTACACGAAATCAAGAGTGACCCAACTTTCCAAACACTCAGTACGGTAGCTAACTGCTCTTGGCTGATGCTGAGCTTCGTCGGAGTCTGCCTCGCTTTCTGACCTAGTCTTATTCTGAAACGATCCCTGTTCCATATCTAGAAAGCTAAAACCTCAATTGCTAAGGTAACAGGGATCAGTTGTCAGTAGATGTTACAGAAAATATATTTCGCACTTATTTAGTGCATCGTCAGTTCTGATAAAGGGCAGTTAAAACCTACAAGTAATGTTTTAAACAACATTACAGTGACGCAATAATGCCAAAACATGAGCGTAAAAAATTGAAAAAGCAAAAGCGTAAATATTGAAAAAATGCTGAATGAAAACTAAACCAAGCCGGCAGTAAAGTAAATTACGTATCAAATAAAATTTATAAACTAGAAATGATGAAAGAGCGATGAGCAAAGCCTGCAAATGTAGCGTTGTGACAAATTACGGCAAAGAAAATAAATTATATGCGGAACACGGCAGTCAAAGGCATTGATAAACAAGGCATTGATAAACAAGCATTGATAAATAGGCTCTTTCATCATTTCTAGTTTATAAATTTTATTTGATACGTAATTTACTTTACTGCCGGCTTGGTTTAGTTTTCATTCAGCATTTTTTCAATATTTACGCTTTTGCTTTTTCAATTTTTTACGCTCATGTTTTGGCATTATTGCGTCACTGTAATGTTGTTTAAAACATTACTTGTAGGTTTTAACTGCCCTTTATCAGAACTGACGATGCACTAAATAAGTGCGAAATATATTTTCTGTAACATCTACTGACAACTGATCCCTGTTACCTTAGCAATTGAGGTTTTAGCACTCAGTACGGTATGTTAAAAAAATCGTTTTCTAATCCAGAAGTATTTGTTTTTAGTTATAATTCATGCAAAAACACCTTTTTTACGCCTAATGCCTATTAGTTGCCAAAACTTAATAGGCCCCCACATTGTTTGGCTGTTGCCACGTTGGAAGGCCAGTAGTATAGATCGCCATGGTCTTGTGTCATTCATGCCTTGCGGTCTAAGGATGTGGTCGAAGTCTTAGACTAGTAATTGCTTGTGTAACGCAAGAAACAGATGAAAGATAAGGCAGTTCTCAATCAGCTGCTCTCATTTTGAAAGCTCTCAAATTAAGTGTATTGATAAGACACAGCTCCACGTTTTTGCAGGATCACAGTGTTGATGTCCTATCTCTTGACCATACAGCCATTTGTATTTCAAACAGATGTGTTTGCACTAAATTTTATATTTTTTTGTATTTTTAGCACTGCGGGCAAACAATTCTCTCAAATCTGTATCCTTTAATGTCTTTATAAGTCGATGCCTGATGATCCTTGGAAACTTTGAGCTTCTACTTTAATGTAAATGTTGTTGATTGACTGCAAATGGAAAATACTGGGATTGTGGTACTTTGAATTATTTTTGTGACCCGGTGTACCTGGCGTAACATTGGCAGCCCTGAAATTATTTCCTTACAAATTCATACTTTTTTCTTAAAGTAGTTTGCAAAATAGATTTATGAAGTTCAGTTAGTAAGTGCATGGTGCATAGCCTACTTCTGTACATCATGCATTGCTGGGTGATCGCCTCATATAGCATATGGTTTGCCACATGTTATCTTTTTTCAATAAAATTGATCCTCCTGTTAGGGTGAAACAGGCTGGAGAGGTTTTAGAAAGTGACAACTATATTTGATGTAATTACATACGAGGACAAAACCAGTATGGTTGCTGAAATACGGAATGGCCCGTTTCGGCGAGTCCGATTCGGCGAGTGCCCTATTCGGCGAGTTTTTGAAATTTTTGAAAGGAAATTATCGGGTACCGTACCTAGCCTAATTATAATTGCCGTTTTTACATCGTTTTAATGTCGTTAAACGCTGAAATCGTGCAGAAAGGAATAAAAATAAAATGTTTGAAGTTCAGTTGTTTTAATTTCTGACCATCGTATCAAAAACAATACACGTCAACATAGCAAAGGTAGAAGCGACAAAACGCGAACGTTAAAACGTACTTGAATTTGTCATGTCAGTTCAGTTGTTTTTATTTTTGATCATGATATCAAAAACAATACACGTTAACATAGCAAAGGTGTAGAAAAAGGTAGAAGCGACTTTGCTATGTTGATGTGTATTGTTTTTGATATGATGGTCAGAAATAAAAACAACTGAACTGACATGACGAATTTTAATGTAGTAATTCAAACATTTTATTTTTATTCCTTTCTGCACGATTTCAACGTTTAGCGACGTTAAAACGATGTAAAAACGGCAATTATAATTAGGCTAAAGTACCCGATAATTTCCTTTCAAAAATTTCAAAAACTTGCCGTATAGGGCACTCGCCGAAAAAGGCTCTCGGGTCATTTCATTATATTTCAGACACAATTAAGACTTTTTGGAACCATGCAATTTTTTGTTGGCTTATTTTATTCCTCTCTTTATGCTGAGAAAAATGACACCAATTTTATGAAAATTGGGTCAGCGGTTTTCGAGATATTGCATAATTTATATTCTATCACTAGGTGTCCTCGCGAACAGAAGAGCAACACATTTATGACCATAACTCTAGACCCACTGGTCCAATCTTAAAAATTTTTGTGTCTAACCCCATGTTTTCACTGGTGGGCTTTCCAATAACATTGTGTAAAATGAGCTACATGCAGTAGTTTTCATGATAGACTAGTTTTGACTACGCTTTATCCGCGGCAGATATGACAATGATTTGAATTTTTTTTTGGATTTTTTTTTTAATAAACTTGAAGAGGAAGGTTTGATGTGTGTTATATGTCATTTTCAACTAGTTACTCTGTAAAAAGAGCCTTTTGTAACGCAGCAATTAGGCTCAAACCTGATCAGTATTGTACTCCAAGGTTGGCATTGTTGTTTACAGATACTTGTACACTGTTATAAACTTGTAACTTGTACTGCTGTTATAAACTTGTACACTGTACAATCACTTAGCTGAAATTAATTAATTTTGAGTAACTTAGCTGTATATTTGTAGTTAACATTCTTTAAATATACACAGAGCAACTCTAAACTTCTGGCCATAGAATATGCTGTATTTTAAGCATCGATTGTTTAACTGTTTTCCATCACATCATCATTTTTAAACTCGCTTATGGGCGCAAACAATGCTGTCGAGCATACATATTACACACAGGTTGAATAGGCTGAATCAAAAATGTGGGAAAATATGCATAACATGCATTTCAGCATTTTGAACAGTTCCTTCAAACACACTAACAACATGCATTGCAAATTCTAGTACTTTTAAACTTTGTCAAAGAATCTCTAACTAGAACAGGAGAGTTTCGGTTGTTGTTCATGAAAGGTCATAGGAGCTTGTTAATTTATTACGCAATTTAATCTGGGAACATATATGTACGTCCTGTTGATGTAGTTGGTGCATTTAATGTTATGAGTATAATATAGATGAAATGTCCATAAGACATTTGTCTTCATGACGAGGCCAAATGATAGAAGGAGATGGGTCACAACTCATAAGGTTGCATAAAGTTGACAGTAATGTCATCATGTTCTCGATCAACATGGTCAATGATACTAAACCACTACTTTCCATCATAAACACACGCTACATTATGTTAATATTTTGATTTTTTCAATATCCAGTGAAGGTGCTTTCGAAAGGAACTGATGTGTTCCAGCAACTTGAACGTCATCAGAAAGACGGTTGAAACTGACTGACTCGATTCCATCAAAGCAAAAAATGATACCCTCTGGTGCCGGGGACTATGCAATCCTTTGTAAATCTCTCGGAGTTAAGATACGTTTTTTGACAGTCTACTTCATCAGCTTTCATGAATGTAAATCTGATGCCCCAGAACCTAGATGTTTTCCTTGCAATATTCGTAATACAAAGTTCATACGGTATGCATCTGAAGCATTTAAAATTTGCTGGCCCTTTGGTCGACTTAAGTTTTCATTGGCCAACTTTCGCTTGACTGTTCCCCCAATACCATAGCAAGGCGACTTTCCATGGCTTGTCGCAAAAAATAACCAAAAAAATAACGAATAAAAAAATGACCAGCTTGCTCGGAGACCAAAATGTTGAAATGATAAGAAAGGTTAAGAAAATTTTTGTAATATTTATATTGAGTGGCACAGCCATCCGAAAAATATTCAATGAGGGTCAAATGTGGAAAACTACGTTTTAGGTCAGTGCAAATGAAAATTTTGCAAGCTGTACACAAAAGCAGTGTCATATTCAATGTCATCAGAGATTGTGCAATATGAGATAGGTTTCACGCTATCATCCACTCGCAGTCTCGCACATAGACCATAAAGCAAATTTGTGTACCCTATTACAGTAATATATATTATTAGATTAGTCTTAGTGGGAATTAAAAAGGCAAATTAACAAAATATATCTATCATCTAGCCTACAGCCCAAAAAAAGCATCTGAAGTGAAACCAGCAAAGCTGAAGGACCTCTGCACTACTGGACTCTGAGAACGGTTAACTGCAAAAATAATCGTATATGATATTCTATTTTTGCTGAAAGCTTGAAATACATGAATTTTTTGCTACTGTAAAAGTCAAAGTTGATGTAGTAACTATCTAAAAATGGCATATAACACACATGTAATCTTCCTCTTCCTAGCAATGAATTGAAAAAAAACAAAAAAACTCAGATCATTGTCATTTTGGTCGCGGATTAAAGGTAGTCAAAACTGGTCTATTGTGAAAACTACTGCATGTAGCTCATTTTACACAATGTTATTGGAAAGCCATCCAGTGAAAACATGTGTTTGGACACAAAAATTTTTAAGATTGGACCAGTGGGTTTAGAGCTATGGTCATAAACGTGTTGCTCTTCTATTTGTGAGGACACCTAGTAACAGCGGGTCTGCTACTATTCGGCTAGTTTGATTGGGCTAGTCCGATTCGGGTATTACTCTATTCGGCTACAGCCTGATTCGGCTAGTCCGATTCGGCTAGTTCCCTATTTGGCTACAGTCTTTATCAGTTGGTTTCCTATTCGACAATTTTTTGAAAATCCAACGATAATCCAGGCCTCGAAATTCCGGCGGTCATGGCGGACATGACCTCCGGAATGACCTCGAATGTCTGCCGAAGCCGACTCATTGGTCGGTCATAAATGACCGCCGCAAAATTCTTGACAAAAATAGAGATAATGCAGCAAAAATATATATATTTTAAATTTGAATTGTTACAATTGTTTGTTTAACGCGAACAAATACGGAGCTGAAACAATATTCGTACAGGCAATTGCTATAAAGATCACATTAGAGTGGCGTAGTTAACGAGCTGATGGCAAAAGTAGCCATTTTTACATCATTTCAACGCCTTGCAATGTTGCCTTGAAATACAGTTGTCTGAACTTTTCGGCAGGATATGTATTCTAATTTTAACAATGAGGATTATTGCGTTATATTGATCGTTTGTTAAAAAGAAACGTAACAGAGAAGCAAGTCTCAGCTGGGTTCCGCATGTGCTAAGGCGAATGTGGCGACCTTATTAACGCTGATACTGATAGAAATAGAATTTCTGCACATAAGGGAGGGTGTTAGACTAACACTATTGTGTTAGTTAGTTAACACTAACACTATTGAGGGCTAACACTATTGCGTCACTAATTTACGACCCCGCGCCGGCAGTAATCGCTTGGCACAACGATTCTATAACGCGAAAACCACCGAATAAATGATCGGAGTTGCTTTTGTAATAAGGAAATTTGGATTGTTGTTTTCAATTGTGTTTATTGCGTCATTACACAACTGTCATTAAAGCACTGATTTATTTGCAAGCAAAAAATATGTCCGGTTGAGATATTAAATGTCCGCTGAAAGGGCCAGTCCGGTAGGACATGCTTGACCGCCGGAAAAAAGTACAAATTTCGAGGCCTGTAATCCTTCTGTAATTCGACAAAATCCTTCTGTAAATCCAAAGACGCCTTCTGTTTATTTAGAGAATTTTGTATTTTATTCCACAATAGGCTATCGTTTCTTTTGCATTCTTGCATTTTATCCAGTGTTTACCTTTGAGTGCCTTCCCAGACGGCAAAATCAGTCATTTTTATATTGATTCTACGTCTGCAGACGTTAAATCAATGTAAAAATGGTGGATTTTACTGTCTGGGTGAGCTATGTGATAAATTAAAGCCTTCGGTTGCGTCATAATGAATTTCGTGTAATTACCACTCCTTGACGGAGGAGCAAGACTACGCGCGCCGGTATTTAAAAGAGAATAGCTGAGAAAAAAGTGGGAAGCGAGGTAAAGTTGTTTACTTCACAAGGTAGATAAGCTACGATCATGCTGCTAAAAGCGAAACTCAATCAAAGTTGTTTACCATAGAAATGCTTGTCACAAAGCAATAACGAAATTCTGGAAAACCTTTTCGAATGCGCTGATTAATGATTTTAATTGGGAAAGAAAGCCGGAAGTAGAAATTTTTTTTATTCAGGGTAAAGTGAAACCACTTTACGTTGGACTAAAGTTCAAAGTAACTATCAAGTTGCCTTGCAAAGCGGAAGATCAAAGTTCGCAAAACTGGTCGTAAAGTTGATTTTGCCCAAAAATTAGGTCATTGAAATCAATGCTTAATTACTCGTAACTTTCACGTGATATAGGCCCAATTTTTTTTTGTAGTCAGAGTGTAAAGATGGAGGTTTGATATTATCGAATTGAATCGCCGGTTAATACTTACCGCCGGTTAATTTTCTAAGTTGATGGACCGTGCATTATCGTAAAAACTGTCCGTCCGCGCATTTGCCACTTTGACTATATATGATAATATATGACTTTGTTTTAGAGCATCAAATTTATGCTATCTCCGTAATTAATAACTCGTATGTAAGTTTTTACCCCCACGCCCACGCATATTTCTGCGTGGGGGCAACTTTTTATGCTGTATTTATGCATAAAACAATAAATGAACTAGCGATCGGCAGCAGGAAAACATTTTATGAATGCAAACCGCAACAGCTTCGCAATAAATAATCACTAGAACGAGGAGCGATGCTACAATCCCACACCAGACAACAAAATCTGTCATTTTTACATTGATTTTGCTGCCTGGGACATAGCAAAAATCTACCATTTTGTGTCGATTCAATGTCATCAGATGTTGAATGCACCCAAAAGAAAAACATAATTTGCTATGTAGACGGAGCGTGCGTTTAGCTTTATGAGCTTGCAAACAGACTTGATGTCGCTTTCAAAAGTCGAAACCTCTGCACTGCAGTGAATTGCGAGGTGCCCAGTGAATCGCTCGCTGTGAAAATGAACTTGAAGTCTCGGCTCAAGGTAACCACTAACCAACGCAACAAGGGCTGGTACAAACTGCATTGCGCACACACCGCATAATCAACGCAGTAACGGACTCATGCAAACTGAATGGCGCACACACAATCGTTGCTATAGAGACTCGATCAAAGGCGGAAATGCGCATCTTTTATTTCATCTGCAACGCGAAAACGGGCGTTTTACAACTGTCAGTCATAAGTTGCGATATTGTAGTGAAAAGGGAGCAATGTCAAGTCGAAAACTTAATCAAACATCTCTCTGTAACTATTTTTCAAGGGCTGCTTACGGATGTCAGCAACTTTTAAATTTATTCAAGGTGACATGCTGCTGAATTGATGTTAACATGAATGATTTTACTTTCCACAGGTATATTTTCAAGCGTATGATCAAGTTAGTATTTGCATTCCATTTTCAAAACATTGTCATTCCATTTGCAGTGTACCTTTTAGTAAACCTTTTTGTCTCTTGTTTCATGCTAATAAATCTAGTTCGTTGCTAAACTTTATGTTGTGCTTAGCTTAAAGAGTCGCAGTCCATCAACCGCTAGCTAACGCAGACGCATGTCATGTGTTTGCTTAACCGAAGTGGTCGAGTTTTGTTTATAATAATTAACGGTAGGTCGAACGTAGCGATAACTCCGAGTGTGGCAATAAAAGCAATCCTAGTGTGACGGCATAATTACATCATCCATCTGCGTGACATTTGCTGAATTTACGTTGCTGCTGATGAAACACGCTTTCGCTCCCACGGCCAAAAAATAGTTGGGCGCCTATGATTTTGAACAATAACACACTCGAACAACTAACAGAACACTTCTGTTTATCTCATTAACCTGTATTGTTAACCATGAAAAATGTTGTTTTGATTTATAACATATATTTTGAACGAACCCAGACAACAAAAATGACGGATTTTGCCGTCTAGGAAGGCACTCAAAAGTAAACACTGGATAAAATGCAAGAATGCAAAAGAAACGATAGCCTATTGTGGAATAAAATACAAAATTCTCTAAATAAACAGAAGGCGTTGGATTTACAGAAGGATTTTGTTGGATTACAAAAGGATTGGATTTTCAAAAAATTGCCGAATAGGAAACTAACTGATAAAGACTGTAGCCAAATAAGGAACTAGCCCAATCGGACTAGCCAAATCAAACTAGCCCAATCGGGCTGTAGCTGAATCGGACTAGCCGAAACGGGCCATTTCGAGTAACAGCATATCAATGACGTGATATCTCGAAAACCGCTGACCCAATTTTCATAAAATTAGTGTCATTTTTCTCAGCATAATGAGAGGAACATAATAAGCCAATAAAAAATTGCATGGTTCCAATGCCCGTTCGAATTATAATGAAATGACCCTCTCGCCGAATAGGAAACTTGCCGAATCGGACTAGTCGAATCGGACTCGCCAAATAGTAGCAGACCTGCTGAAATAACCATTTAGTGCATAGCAAAGCAATAACTAAAATATGTAGACTATAAGCTTAATATTGAAATAAAGTCTATCATTTGTCCACTTAATGCAGGCCTAGCAACCTTATTTAGTTATAGACTACAATGTAGCCCATGCATATCTAACATTAAACATTTTCAACAGATATTGCAGTAAACAACTAAACATGTAACAAGCAAAACCAATAATTAGAGTTTGGAAAAACTATGTGATCTTACAAATGTCCAACTTTGACCTGACTAAAATTTGGGTGTTGCCACGAACTCAATGGTTGAAAACTTTTTCTGGGTTTGAAAACATTGCCTGCAGCTCATTAAAATTCTATATCTTTGTATTCAAAATGTAAAAAAAATGCAAATTTAGGAGCCGGATCCAATCAGAATCTTGTTTCTTCCAAAAAAAAAAAGATTCAGATCGGACCCAGTGAAAACAGTAAGATTCCGATGCTGTTCCTGTACACCTCTAATGTAGTGCTCTTCAACCTTTTTGTCCGTGGTACACCTTTTTTCAATTTTTAATAACTTTGTATACCTCACAAATAGCAATGTTTAATTGTGCACAGGAAGTAAAAAAAAAACTAATAATTAATTACGGTAATTGTTTGTTAAAGTGATTATAGTAGTCTTGAATTGGGCACAAGAAACTATGCATGCAAAAGTGCAAAAAACGTCAAAATTGAGTTTGATTTAATGGATAGCTTGTTGTTGTATCGTTTTGGCAAGTTAGACATAATGTGGTGTTCATAGGCGCCGACTTTTCAAAAAACCTTGGGGGGCGAGAAAGGCGATGACGTCATTAACACAACGCTATTTTACTCAATTAAAATAGTCTTTGATTAAGCTTACCGTCTTGTTTATATTGACACCTAGGTCGCAAACCGAATTATATTGTTAGCTCATAATTGGAACAGTTGGAAAACAAGCCGATTCATTTCCTTTTCGTGCGAGTGAATAACAACGATCAAAACAGTGAAGTTATCGAAATAAAACGCAAAAAAAGCATGATCTCAAGCAGACTGGAAATCCGCTATCAGTTTTATTAAACTCGTTTCGCTCGTTTTGTTAATTACTAACCTTCAAAGCGTTAACAACGGCGAAGTGTTTTCTCTTCTGTTTTTTATCGAAAGTCTTTATAGTCTTTTATCGAATACTGTATATACTCGAGTATAGGTCGAGATGTTCGCAAGTAATTTTTACCTCAAAAAGACATGTTCAACTAATACACGGGATAAGCAGTTGTCCCCAGCTCGGCAGTTTTCAAAATTAACGCATTTTTGCTGCCGCAAAATCATTGCCGACGTAGAATATGGAGTGTGAAATGCGTCAGCCGAAGTAAAAGTTTTGAATACGTTTATTTGCAAAAATTCAAACTTAATTTTCAAATTTAATGATTTCTTGTCAATTTTAAACTTTATGCACTTGTTGAGCAATATGCAAAGCTCACAAGACAAAATAGCAAAAAGAGCTGTTTTAAGAGATCAATTTTTTTTATTTTTGCGTGTAGGATATAATCGTTCTTATTACGTAACATTCCATGATCGTTGAAGTCGATGTCAAATCTTAGCGGCCGCATAAAACAATGATGTCAAGTTGGCTAGGTGATAATAGCGGTAAGAGACGTCATTAATGCAGGCAATATTTGTGACCAAGACCATTAAACACCTTTTCTTCTATCGGTTTTCGATTTAATTCTCACACATTGCGAACAAAACAATGCGTTCTGTTGAATCATAATTGATCTTACAGCGGGAAGACCTCGTTGAAAATAGGTTGTCTAATTTAGCTGGTTTACTTAATATTGCCATGAATAGTTACGTCACTATTCCAGCAGCGTAAGTTACTCTCACACTCTACTTTGAATTTTCCATACGGTATGATTTCCAAGCTGTATTCACGTAATTGTTCGTTGTGTCGTAGTCTCAACTCAATAAAGCTTGCTAAAATCGATTTCATTTTTGAAGTCACAAAAAATCTAACAGACGTTTGGATAACTCGTAAAATGAGAATAATTATTCAACCTCGCATTCGCTTTTTTGCTACCACGCGTTTTGACTCTGAAGTTGCTCCTCACGCGAGGGAAGATAAGCAGTGTGTGACTGTGATCGTACGTGCTGTGCGCATCTCAGTAGTAATTCACGTTCCAGAGAAAGCCATGCGATCAGCTGCTGTTTTGCGGGCAAGAGCAACGCAGGCTGTTTTTCGCTTTTGGCATTCTGTAAGTCCGTTTAAATGATCTAAATCTTTTTCGCGAAGTACTTTATCTTTGAAACACCACTTGTAATAGCCTTTTTTGTTGCCCCTCAACCATAAATTTATGGGGGGCGCCGGCCCCCCCGGAAGTCGGCGCGTATGGTGGTGTTAGCTCTGTCTCTGTTGTGACTTCCACTATCACAGATCTAAGCTATATAGTATATACCCTTCTCCAGCTGTATACCCTAGTTTTGATCTGGTATACACTTGGGTATACAGTATACCCGGTTGAATAGCACTGCTCTAATACATCTAAAGCCTTCGAATTTAGCGTCGGCAATTGCCGAAGTAATCGAACAAAATATGAATTGCATCGTCAAAAAACCTGCCGATGCAAATTTCTAGCAGGTGTTGATTCCAGAAACTCAGTCAGCAAATCAACCCTTATTTACTTTGATTCAACATCTGCATGTATTGAATCAATCTAATAAAGCTGATGTCCTCCAGCAAGCCCGAAAAAATTTGTCGAATAGTGCAAAAAACTAAACTCGTGACAAAAATGGGATATCTTTCGAAAGAGCTAGACAAATGCCTCCTTGAATGATCAAAACCATTGAGTTAAAACTTAAAATGTGCAAATAAGACTCCCTACAACCTTCTTGTCAGGAGAAGATAAGTAAAGATTCTCGTTGTGTGGGGGAATCAAAATTTGATAAAAGGATAGGTGTTTAATGGTCTTGGTCGCAGATATAATTAGTTCAACTTTGCATTTTTCAGTTTTGTTTTATCATCATCTCTTCAGTCGATTTCAACTCTTGGTCACTCTATAAATCTTCTCCCTCCACAGCTCTAAATTCTTCACAACCTCCTTGAGCTCTTCCATGTCTATCCCGCTGTCATTGATCGCTGTATCAAGCCATCCCGTTTTGGGACGGCCCTTTTCTCTTCTTCCACTGGCCAAACCAAGCATGATGTCTTTTTCCAGTGATTTTCTAAGTTGTAATTGGAAATAGTTTTAATTTACAGCTTTTTTGCTTTCCTTTTTTACTTTGAAAATGAAGTATTTAAGATCTTGTGTTTTCTCTGCTGAAAGGGTAGTGTTGTCTGCGTACCTTAAATTATTGATATAGGGTCATTCCATATCAAAACAGCCAATATGAAGATATCTTGTATATGGTACCTCTCAGATTTTGCTGAAAAGTTGTCATACTATGCCTTAGGCTACCAAACGAAAGAATCCTAAGTTTTAGATCAATATCTCAAACGGTTTTCCTATGGCGGCCATTTGAATTTCAGGCGCTACCCTCGTTTTTGACTTGGGGGAGTAGCGAATAGCAATTTCAGCCATTTTCAGAGCCCCATAACTTTTATTGTAATTGTGGTAGAAGACTAAAAATTGCTGTGCTAGTTCATCATAAACTATACTACACAATTCAATAGTAACAAATAACATCTCTTGATGCATAAGTGTTAGGTGGGTCATCAAAATCCTGTTTTTTTGCCCCGTATAAGTGATTTTTTCAATTTTCAAATGCTTCTACCACCCAAACCAATCAAAATATTTCTCTAAAACCTAATTATTTATAATATTTGGAAACTTTTCTTCTGCCAACTTGAATTTGGGAGTTGTGGTGCCATTAACAGAGATCTTATGGGGGTCTGAAAACCCTATCAGGCAGAAATGGCCCTTTTTTACCCCTATGTTTAGAGCCCCAAATGACCGCGTGGGCATTTTATGGTCATGCTGAAATTTATACCAGACAAACACATACATTTATTCTTTCATTTCATGAAATAAAATGTTTGAGTATCAAACTCCTTCACTATAAATTTTATGTTTTTAAAATGTAACATTTTGGTCATTTTTGGCAAATAATCTCAAGTCCTTAATGTAGGTTAGAGAAAATTCAACAATGATTTATCATGAAAACAGTGAAAATAAGTAGGTTCTATGCTTAGTGATCATAAACATTGGAATGCTGACATAGTTGACCATTAATTTATGTTCAAAATGATGCTTTCACCTCTTCTCACCCATGAAAAAGTACCCACCTGCAATCAATAAGCTATAGGGTGTGCCACTTTGTAACTTTTTTTTATAACCAAGGTCTCAATCCATTTTGGGGTTCCTTTTAAGACCTAAAACTATCCCAAAAAATTTTTGGGAAGCCAAGAATCTGGTCTAAACAAGTTATTCATGTTGGTTGACATTGTCATTTCTGCAGGTGTGACTAATTTTCCCAAGTTTTTCAACGATGATTCAGAAGCCGGTTTATAATTTAGCAATGCTTTATGACATTTTTCTTCTTGCACAGACGATAATGCAGAAAACAATACCAAAAATACAAATGGTTCACTAAGATACCACAGATGTTGCATAAGGCGGTTTATCATTGCTGCAATGAACTTTGAAAAAGATTCTGGAAGATTATTATTTTTCTTAAATTGAAGAAGAGTTTTAAGCAGATGGATATCGTTATATGGAGCATCAAATGGATCAGGTGCTGTTATCCATGCAGGAACATAAAATAATATCAAAAACAAGGAAAGAGATCTATGTTCGTTTGCTTCTTCCTCGGTAATTGTATTGAGTTGAACAAACTGAAGAGAATACAGAGCAAGCTTTAACTCACACAGTAATTTGGCCATTCATCGTGCATGGCTCACTGCACCAATGCTTTTGATCACAGGGGCTATCATGTCATAGGGATATGATGTATTCTCTGCAGTTTGTTCAACTCAATATAATTACCGAGGAAGAAGCAAACGAACATAGATCTCTTCTCTTTCTTTCTGATCTATTTTTGGGATAGTTTTTGGTCCTAAAAGGAACCCCAAAATGGGTTGAGACCTTGGTTATGAAAAAAAAGTTACAAAGTGGCACACCCTATTAAGCTATGATGTGGTGATAAAATTGTAGGAAAATGATTAAGTCGTGTTCAAAAATTAAACTGTTTTCAGTTTGCACTACAATTCTGCATTATGTAAAATGCATAGCTCAAATCAGCTCAGTTGAGTTTGAATATCATCTATTGTCCAAGAAACTGTGGAAGTGGTGTCACAACATTTTCATAATCTTTTTGGTTAAGTTTGTATTTTCGAGCACTGTGTCCGTAGGTTTCTGGTACACATACACAACAAATTATATGTTGGAATGGCACCAAACAAGGCATTTGTCTTTGGTCTGGCAGCCACATCAAAATGTTGTTTACACGCTTCATGAATTTTACGAAAACATCCACCATGTTTATCTGAACGTTCAATAATATTTCCAATTAACTGATTATAGATACAGGCAATGTATATTCCTGGTTGGAACAGACTTGAGATTTTTGATTGATCTGAAAGCAAGCGTTCTTCATCCAAATGTTTTGCATCACAGATTTGTTCTGCACACGAAGACAATATACTCTTCTTTATTTTTTTTAACACCGTCTGCACTAATGAAGAAGAACTGAATGTTTTTGATGTTTGTTGTTGCCCATTCAAACATCTGTAATGGTGTCAAAATATGGTTTGCATTGGGGGCCGGAAGACTTGCACGTGCTGTAAAACGCTTGACAGTGCCTCCAATTCCGTCACATGGGCTTTTCCCATGCGAAGTGGCAAAAAAGTGCCATTCAGCAGAAATACCAAAGTCATGTTTGTGAATGTGATAGCACAGGTTGGTGAAGTTCTTATAATTTTTATATTGTGAAGCTGCACCATCGCTAAAATAGATCACTTTGTGCAGATTCGGGATAAACTGTTTTAGATGAGGTAACAAGAGTGAGTCACAAAGATGGATCATGCATTCCCTTTTATTTTGTGCTGTAGCCTGTAACATTGGATCAAGTATGACAAATCAAAAATCATAAATATCTTAAAAACAAAATCAGGTGAATAGAAAATTTTGCCAAATTGGAAATCTACCCAATAAAATACTCCTAAATGGACCCATCTACAGGACCCTAAGCATTGTTCACTGCTTTGGTGAGAGTGGTGTACCAACAACCGCACAATTGGAATACTGATTTGAGTTAAGCATTTTACATAATGCAGAATTATAGTGCAAACTGAAAACAATTTATTTTTTGAAAACGGATAGATCATTTTCCTACAATTTTATCTCTATATAATAGCTTATTGATTGCAGGTGGGTACTTTTTCATGGGTGAGAAGAGGTGAAAGCATCATTTTGAACATAAATTAATGGTCAACAGTATCAGCATTCCAATGTTTATGATCACTAAGCATAGTAACTACTTATTTTCACTGTTTTCATGATAAATCATTGTTGAATTTTCTCTAACCTACATTAAGGACTTGAGATTATTTGCCAAAAATGACCAAAATGTTACATTTTAAAAACATAAAATTTATAGTGAAGGAGTTTGATACTCAAACATTTTATTTCATGAAATGAAAGAATAAATGTATGTGTTTGTCTGGTATAAATTTCAGCATGACCATAAAATGCCCACGCGGTCATTTGGGGCTCTAAACATAGGGGTAAAAAAGGGCCATTTCTGCCTGATAGGGTTTTCAGACCCCCATAAGATCTCTGTTAATGGCACCACAACTCCCAAATTCAAGTTGGCAGAAGAAAAGTTTCCAAATATTACAAATAATTAGGTTTTAGAGAAATATTTTGATTGGTTTGGGTGGTAGAAGCATTTGAAAATTGAAAAAATCACTTATACGGGGCAAAAAAACAGGATTTTGATGACCTACCTAACACTTATGCATCAAGAGATGTTGTTTGTTACTATTGAATTGTGTAGTATAGTTTATGATGAACTAGCACAGCAATTTTTAGTCTTCTACCACAATTACAATAAAAGTTATGGGGCTCTGAAAATGGCTGAAATTGCTATTTGCTACCCCCCCAAGTCAAAAACGAGGGTAGCGCCTGAAATTCAAATGGCCGCCATGTGAAAACCGTTTGAGATATTGATCTAAAACTTAGGATTCTTTCGTTTGGTAGCCTAAGGTATAGTATGACAACTTTTCAGCAAAATCTGAGAGGTGCCATATACATGGGTGGCTGAGTTGATATGGAATGACCCTATAATTCTACCACCTATTTTCACTCCAATATTGCAGTTATTTAACCCTGCTTTTTGTATGATTATTTCTGTGTACCGTTTATGTTGAATAGAGAAAGAGATAAAATGCATCCTTGACTTGTTTCTCTTTCAATTTCAACCAAGCTGTATCTCTGTATGCTGTTCGAATTGTATGCTGTTCTTGATCACGATACAATGGTTTGATGAGTTCCAGCAGGTGCATTAGTGTTCACATGCCCTCCATTTTATGTTGGATAACATGAAAAGCTTTTGAATATTTATAGTAAATAAAACACATGTCAAGATCTTGCTGATACTCTTCCGTTTGTTTGTATACACAGTAATCCCTCTCAGATTTGCAATGTGGTCACGACTACCTTTGCCCTTTCTAAATCCAACCTGCTCATCTGGAATTTCTCCTTTGATAATTTGTGCTTCAAAGTCGTTTTTGTGCTTAGTCGTTTTTGAATTTATTTTGAAAGAATTTGGTTTGCATGAAGCATTAAGGTTATGGTTCGATAGTTTGAACAAACCCGTGTTTTTCTTTTTTTTTGAGAAATAGAGATCTTTTCCAATTGTTTAACCATTCTTCATTTGGCTTTACAGTGTGATGCCAGGTGAAGCGATGTATTCATATTCAGTTTGGGTAGAGTAGAACTAATCCATGGGAAATGCTTTTTGCCTCCCTCTGGCTATTACCTCACCGATACACTTTCAGTTTTCGCTTGCTCTCGAATAAAACAATTGTCGGCTGTTGATATTAAATTTTCCTTAATTCATCACATTGCAAAAGATCCTGTTTTGGTTGTGCCTTGCATATATCTCATCGGGAATGACGGGCTACCAATAGAAGTAATTGGTGGCGCTATAACTGAAGAAGAGCTATTGGCAAAGATAGAAAATGCATTGCAGGTGATCTTTGTTGAAGGTTTTGGTTGTTTATAGTACTGCACAAATGATTAGGCTCATTTTTAACCCAAGTAAAACTGTGTGCTAGAATCTGATTGACAAACAGTGTAAGCCAGTGTGGCTATCACTGCAGGTGTGCACATAATGTTCTACATAATGTTCTACATGTGGTCATAGTAGGGGTGGGCAAATTCAGGTCGATTTTTCAGGACACATTTTTTCTATTGCCATTTGGGCTGGTAAATATGAATCCGTTGATTTTTTGCTCTATGACATCATAATAGGTTGGTTCAGTGGCCATTTTCAAAATGGCTATTTTGCTCTCAGAACATACGAGTGAGACGAATATACCTGTGCAATATGTCTAAACATATGTTTTGAGGGTCAAAGATTACAATAAAAGCACTTTTAGCTACCTGGCATGACACCTTCTTGTATTTTTCTGCAGAAAAGTCATTTTTAGGTTATTATTTGTGTATTTATTACGCCAATGATCGTTTGAGCTTCTTGTTATATGCAACCATGTTACCAGGAAGATTGAGAAGGCACTTTCAAGCTGCATGGAAGTTCACGGATATTCGTTTTTGTACTTTTAGTTCGTGGCTGTTGTCAACTTCCGCAAACTTCATTCACTGAACTTCATACATAAAGCAAAAATGGCGCGCGAACTTCCGTCAGCTCAAGAAAACTTACATCCCAACTTTTTGTTTCGCTGGGTCCAGGTTCTTAGGCTAGGCTATTGAGAGTTTTGAGGTTAGCGGCTTATGCCGTGGGTGTTGGCTTTTAGTGCTGCAAATCCTGCCGTTCAGATTTTTTTGACACTGTGGGTGGTGGTTTAGTCAGAACGATAATGTTTTCCATTTTTGTTTGCAAGCTATTTTGCTTTCTGTGTGAAACGAAATGAGCAACAGAGTCGAAGAGGTAGATCTCCACCTTTATTGGAAGTTACCGGTATCTTGAGCTGAAAAAAACTTCTGAATGTGATGTCAGTGAAGGTGAGGACTGGACGAAAATCTTTCAATAAGACAGTCATACGTTGCTTGGTCCAGTGTTTCTCAGAAACGGCCACATCGCCCAATGAAATATGCAAACTAATCGTCAACGTAGGTAATATGATATTTGGTCAACAATGGCGAACCGAGAACAAGAAAAACTGCAATGCCGGGAACAAATATGATGATGGAATGAATAGCCATGACGATAAAGATGATGAAGCTGACCAAACAGTACGTGATCTGACTTACGTACTCCCAAGCCGACGTACGATATCGCGTTATCTGGAAGATGCATCGTATTTGAATCTCGAGTACGTCGCGCGACAGCTGCTACATAAAGATATCACTACAGGCCTCGATGACACACAGAAAGCTGCTGGTGATAAAAGGTCATTTACTACAGTACTGTAAGTACTGGTTACGTGGAAAATTTGAGTCATTCCGGTGAAGACGGAGCGAAAGCGTACAGTTTCAAATTGAAAACCTTAGCTGTCCTCGCGAACTGCACTGTGGAGGATATCAAGAGTCAAATTGACTTTTGGATGTCTGAACGGGCGGCTGATTGTAATGTTTTACTGGACAAACTGGACATAGACACCAACAAGCGATTAAAATGTTGTGCTCACATAATACTGTGTGTTGACCACGGCATAGATAAAATGTACAAAAATGCTGAGCAGAAAATTGGATTGCAAAATCTCTTCTCACTAACTGTTGGTGAGAAAGTCTTCGGCTCCCGTGGCACATCAGTTCATACCTTAGGACTCATAGCACTCACTAAGTTGTTTTCGCCAAGTCATGCGTCTCACAGTGTTTCGCTTTACAATGACTATACACAGTGGATGGAAGATAATAATATTGATCACCGAAAATTTAGAGAATTTGTATCTAACCGATTTGGGCGTATTGCAGATTTAGCGCGGTTGTATTTGCAACATCGTGTGCACATAGATGCGTTCTTTAACCAAGTGGTAGACATCAACAGCAATATATTGGTGCTTGCAGTTGCCGCATACGTTCAGAATGAATGGTTCACTCGATGCTCAGAAATGTAATCATATTCCCTCTGATGCAATTTTTGGGCATTGATGAGACTGACAACAAGGTGCGGCATGACGACAGAAATTGGAATGGAGTAAAGGTTTTTTTTTTATCAAAAATTGAATGTGATGAAAGAAGTGATGGCTCCAGGCCAATCGAGAAGGCGAACCAAGTGGTCTGGATAAGTTGGAAGCTGCAGTGATGGGGGAAGTTATTGATTCTGTGTAGAGGCAACTTTCAGCAGTCGAATTCCTGTGGCAAGATGTAAACGTGGGCGTAAATAGAGAAGCACTGAAGCAGGCACCACTGACAAATTTGGGCTGCGAGTCACAGTTTGCAAAATTTGACAATCGTTTAAGAGTTACAGGTGGGAGTACGTCTGTTATTACACACTCGCGGAAAAATGTGGTTTTCACAAATGGCTTACTGGTGGACTCCAGCTTTGAACAAAAATCTGTATCGGAAAAGAAAGCACGCTGGAAATGGGCAAGATGCTCAGAAGAAGTCAACAGCGTGAAAAAACTGGAATCGGATTTTCTGGCTACTGTCAAGGCAACAAAAAAACTTTCACTGATTAAAAAAGCAGATTTAAAGAACAAGAAGACACAGAAGACCTTACGTCAGATCGACTTGTGCAAGTTGCATGGCCGTCCAGTTACAAGTACATCGCTTGATTTATTGGAATGTTTGAGTGGAAAACAACTTTTCGCCGAAGTTAGCCATCTTCGACAAACTATAGCACCCGAAATTCGACAAATGAGACGAGTTAAAGCGGCTGACGGACGATACCGGGTTGAAAAATTTGGTGCAGAAGAACTGAAGTCTTCCATTAAAAATGTACTAAAGCCAGTATCCAACATTACGACGACTGTGGACTGTCTTTTGAGCAGAATTATGTGAACTGGCATGTGTAATTATGCGGGAATGATTGCCAATGAGATATTCGTATGATTATTTTCTGTTAGATGGTGAAACACACTAAAAAAAATTTAATTTTTCATGTAAAAAGCGTTTTTTTTCGTACTTTCAGATGATATCGCCACAGCAATGCAGTGAATCGCAAAACTGAGTTAATTTTTTAACTCTACGCCACAAACAACCTATATGTAAGCATATTACATGACCCATATGATCAAATCTTCATCTGATTGATGGAAAATATCAATTGTTCAGCGGCCATTTTGAAAATGGCCGCTGAACCAACCTAAAATGACATCATAGACAAAAGAACTCATCGGATTCTTATTCAGAGAGAAAAATGGCCATGAAAAAATTGGGTCCTGGAAATACTATTATCAAAATGTCTTTATTTGCCCACCCCTAGTCATAGGCGTCGATTTTTTCTTAGAAGAGAGGAATTCTGGGTGGGCGACATTTTTCAAACAGATTTCATTGAATGTGTATGTTCGCAAATTCGCAATGGTTAGTCTTTCTCACAAAGACTGCATTTAGCGTCGCTGCAGCAATTAAGCTTTAATAGGTTTGATGTTTGCTTTCTTGCTCCTTGCGATCTTATGAGCGCTTCTAAACTAAACAAACTTCTTTTATGTTTTCCTTTGCGACCTAAACAGCACGTGACTCGTGACTTGTTATCTTTAAAGTGGCGCCTTTGGATTTGCCCCAAAATGTTCGGACAGGTGACTGCTGACTGTGCGGATATTGCGGTTTTGTATCGCGCCAACCTTACGTACAATGTGGTCATTCAATCACGCACCACGAGTTCAGTTGTAAAGTAGTCCTGAACAGAAAAAGGTTTATTTGACCAACTTTTTCAGATTTAAAATAATTTTTCAATTAATCACGCTACTTACTGTACGTTTGGCGAAAATGTATTCAGAACTTCCGAAATGAAAACAAGACCCAGCGTGACATTATACAAAAAAGCAAACGTAACCAAGACGGAAAGAAATGTAACCTGTTGGAAATAGGCGTATGCCGTACATACCTGAAAACACTAATAAAAAACCCAAGAACAAATGAATGACTTACAGAAAGACAACACATTGTTAACTGCTTTATGTAGTCCATCCAAACTTGTTGCGACGCGTCTGGCTTAGCAAAACAAACTCATTAACCGCTTCGGCGAGATCAAGTACCTCAGCATGTTCATGATGGGTGTTCAAAATTGCGGAATGGCCCGTTTCGGTGAGTCCGATTCGGTGAGTCCGATCCCTTAACGGGGGATTTTTTCAATTTTTTTTTTTTAATTATTGGGTACCGTAGCCTAATTATCATTGCCGTTTTAGGGTTAGGGGTTTGGAGTTAGAGTTAGGGGTTAGAGGTTAGGAACTCACCGAATCGGACTCACTGAATAGTAGCAGACCCCAAAATTGTCAGGTCATTCAAGCGCTGCTGCGTTTGTGTGGAACACAGATATGTTTTCAATCTACAGTAACAAGTACCATCAAGGTTAAGACACATCCACTGGAATTCGGAAAAAAGCTTCCTTTACAACACACGACCTTCCTGAGCCGGAAGCTGATCCGGCAGCATGCTAACGTCAAATGGAGCAGGTAGAGATCCATGGCTCATGCTGTCTTCTACAACTACCGGTGCATTGCTTGAGACATTGACTTCACCACTGTCCATTCTTGAACCGCTGCTTTCTTCATCAATGTCATCTCTACGTTCATTTGTGCTGGACGTGGCTTCTTCAGCGTTATCATCTCGATGCCTTTTGGAAGCTGGTTTTACAAATGCGCGAATAGATGTTGGACTTTGCTTCATGTTTAACATTTCAATAATGAAATGACAACATCGCGCGGTGCCCCAATTTATACCCAGCAACAAGTTTGTGAGGAAAAATTTATTTCACGTCTTTAGTTTGTATCGGTTATTTTATTGTCATGTTCATTATAATGTCATATTCATAATCCCTTACGCTGAGGCGGAACTGAAGTTTGATTGTGATGTAACGAAAGTGAAACCTTTCGGAGAAAAGATCAAACATGGCTTTCTCTCACCAGGAATTGCTAGCGTGTGGCAGTTGCCATGGCAAAATGCAGTAACGTAACAATGCAGCGAGCACTGCCTTTTTTTCAATGCAGCGTTGTTGCGGAATTGCTTTGTTCTGTCGGATGCTTAGCGAGAGACATAGCGTAAAACAAGAAGTTGCGCTGCAGTTGGTTGGATAATTCAGCGTTTAACAAAAACGGAAATAATTGTAACGAACACTTCATAAGTGTCATGAAAACAGGGTGGGCAAAACATAATTTGCCCACCCACGTTTCACGGCAGAGTGGGCGCCGCCCACCCGGTCCACCCTATTTCGACGCCTATGCATGTGGTCACTGGTAATGTTTTTTAATTATCTTAGTTCAGAATTCTAATTATTAATACTCAGCCAAACTGAATAGCCTATTTTAAATATTGTCGTACGACAAACAACAATTTACTGACACTCATTTTCAGCTACTACTTAATATTTAATAGAAGAAAAACTGACATATTATGAGATATTTGACCTCAAAATTATTTAATTGTGAAAATCTTGCAATATGAATATGGGAATTCAAGAAGGGCCCAATCCCCACAAAGGTGTTTTTGAGATAAATGTGTTTCAATTGTTTTGGTCATTTACTTGTGTAGTGGAATTTTGTAATTGATTATTATGCTTAGATATGCCAGTAAGAATAAGATACTGAAGAAGCCGCCTTTACGACGGCAAAACCTTTATCAATAAATTATAGAAGTTTCCGAACCTGACTGATTTTATTTAGTTTTTGCTAATTCAGTTAATCGTACGGTTGCAAGTTGCATCCTAAATGAAGGATCCTTGTATAACTTTTCATCCTTAACAACAACATCGAGAAACCAGAACAGAGGTTGAGAGACATCAGCGACCAGCGTCTATTCCTTCAATTATAAAAAAATATTCCCAAACTTTTTCATTCGTGACCCCAAAGTTAAAGCTTCCCAAACTTTTTCGCTCTTGACCCCTTTTAATCTTAAGTTTGAACGATCCATTACAGTTGAAACAATAAACAGTGCAAAAACACATTTGTGATATCTAAAGGCTTAATTCGAATGAAACTACAGTAAAAACAAGCTAGCGGCACTCAAAGCCTTCTACTTCACTCATAGCCTATTGAAAACAAACCAAAAAGCAAACGCATTTATTCAGTGTGATGGGTGCGACTGCTTTCTGCTGCAAAGCAAATGCAGCGGGGGCTCAATGTTTGTTACTACTGGTCTCAAGGCAGTTTCAATGTTGCTTAGTCTGGAACCATATTTTCTTGCAATTGTCGTTAACTTTGAAAATGCTGACTCGCACAGATACATGGTAGCAAACGGCTGGAGTGCAGTTACTGCTGAGTGATTATAGATATTCCGTTCCAACGAGCCAAAAAGTGTAAAGCTTTTTTCAGAAGATTCTAGCCGCAACTAAGAGTCAGAAAATAGATTGACAAGTTATTCTTGAGAGTTGGGAAAGAGGTGCTTGGTACTTTGTTTTTGTATTGCAAATGGGTTTTGGATTCAATCAAATTTGGCATTGTGTAATTCTGGAAGAAAATATATACTACTTCTAAAACTGTATCAACAGATTTGACATTGGTCAATAACCAAAAGGCTTAATAAAATTTGGCTCCACGTCATTGTTAGTCAAAAACTCTTCAGTAGATGAGAATATTTCTAATGGATCATTTTCAACCTCTTCTTTCCAGATATGTATTTTTTTTGACAAACGCTTCAATTTTTGATCTCAATGTAAAAGCATTGGTGTTTTTTCCTTAGACGTATAAAGTAAGTTCTTTTAGTTTTTCAAGCAAATCTCACAAATCGCATAATTTCAAAAGCCAGAGGTCATTGCAAAAATGATGTACTGAGAAATGAACAGACCAAGTCGGAATTCTGTTCCGTTAGAAAAATCACGATTTCATTTTTCAACGTTAATAGCTTTAAATTTAAAGCTTTGGTTTTGTGAGACACCTAACTTCACAATACAGAAAAAGGGAGTTAAACGCTAAACTTTAATTACATTTCACCATATCAACTTGCAAAAATACCGGTACTGAGTGCGCGACTTAATAAAGTTTATAATTTTATGGCAACTTGCACAACAGCATTTTGATGAGGAGATATTTTTAGCCGTTAGGGACTCGCAATGAATTATAGCCTATAGCAGTGGTTCCTAACACGTTTTTAAGACGACCCATTCAAAGAAATCAGTTCTGTAAAATCTTGTGACCCAAACAAATTGTCGTAATATTTTAAAAGCCATATAAGATTGCGTTGCAAACAAACAGCACTACAAAAACGATAACTTTTTTCCGAAATTAGTATGTATCAAGTCACTAATGAGATAGCTGTGCTCGCTTGCTGTCAGTGAGTTTTTGAAATCGAGACGTTATTTTTCTTAGGCATAACCACATGTAGTTTTCAACGTCCAGCCGGTTTCACTGTTTTGTTTTCAGTGCACACATGGCTCTATATCCAGTCTCACAAAGCCAAGTTGTTTCAAATGAAATCAGTTTTTGAATCACTAGTTTTAAAACTATGGGATGCTCTTTGCACATGGAAGCCCAAAAGTGGATGTTTGCAGAATCTTTGGGATATTTGTCTTTGAAGGACACAAAAGAAATACGATTTGCTGCTTCTGTCATTATGTCCATAAACTGTTCTGCAACATGGAAAGGAAGTTGAGGCGGATCTTTTCCAGCAAATGGATCAATTATCCGATCATTTTGGTTATTAGGTGTTAGAGATTCTCCATAGTAGTGCACAAACTTTCTGGCAAGCTGTTCCAGGTGTCCAATTATGGTTTGCGTACTATCACGTTTCTTGCCATAAATATATTGCGATAGCTGAGGAAACATATTGTACTCATCTCTGGTGACCTAACTTTTCCAGAGTATGGGTTTTTTGTGGTAAGCAGAAACTTTTGCAGCGTGATCAATCACCGTAAAACGATTGCCTTGCATAGATAAATTTAGAGAATTCAGAGAGTCAAATATATCAGCAAGGTAAGCAACTTTTGCGTTGAAATCTTCTTGCAAAGACTTCTCGCCTAATCCCACACAGTTCTGTTGCTTCAGGAAGATTGCAAACTCCTCCTGCAAATCACAAACTAGCTTCAGGACAAGACCTCGTGACAACCATCGCACTTTCGTGTACAGCAGCTAATCAGAATCCATGTCATTGGGCAAAGAGGAAAACAAACGCCGATTTAGTGGCCGTGCTTTGATGAAGTTTACACACTTCACCACATCATTCAACACTTCGTGCAGTTCTTGGGACAGTTTTTGCAGCAAGGGCCTCTGTAGAGAAAGCAATGAGTCCATACAGCATTTGGGGCGTTGTCTTTAATGCGTTCACCACACCAGACTTGATGCCCGTACATATAGTGCACGTTGCAATGTATATCCCGTAATTTTGGTAAGTTAATTTATGTTTGAGACTGAAATTTTTGTTGGATTTACATTACAATAAAAGGGTTTACATTTAATAATAATAATAACAATCATAAAAACGAAAACTGTTAAAATTTCTTGCACTACAAACATGCTGCAAAGCTTTCCGGTGTCTCGACATGAAACGCTTCATCATTGTTTTTATATTTTTCAGTTTTGTGATCGATCTCTTCACGTTTTAAATTTTCTTTTATTGCTATTTTTTCGCTAAAGATACAATATGCCTGAAAGAACAAGCGACCCCAAAAAATAATCAGGCAACCCAACTTTGGGTCGCAACCCATGCGTTGGGAACCACTGGCCTATAGTGTCTGAATACAATATGTGTACCATTCCCAAATCGCACTTTTGCGTTAAACCCATGTGTATGTCCTGTCATTGCAGCAGCTCCCTCAGTACACATACCAACACAGTTCTTCCAAAATACCCACTTTCGTGAAAAAAACTGTCAAAGTTACCGTTTTTTTAACCGGCTATCCATTGATTCAATTAGTTTTACATATTTTCAATATTTACCCACTAGCATGCAGTCCTCCAGCTAGCACCCTACCAGAGGTATGCCTATTTACGCAGAATCTACACAGCTCAGTTAAGTTTTGAAACGTTACATCAGTTTTAACAACTGCGTTTTCAAATAAATGTCTGAAAGATACCATAAGGTAGTATGCAGTACTTTATCTAAAATTGGTACACTTCTTGCGACCACTGAAGTTCATAATGCAGCCCCTTTCGGGGCCGTTTGGGAACTGGGAAGCTGTGATTTAGAAGACACTAAAAGAAATAGAAAAAGCACAAAAATTTAAATTTGATAAAATAGGAGTTGCCTTTTTGAATTGACCTATTTAATTATAAACATTTTGCAAACAAAAATTGTAAAGCGCTGTGCAAATACAGGCTCATTAACCATAGCGACCTATATACACAGGCTTTGCCAACATGCTAAACTATAATAATGACTTGGAGACCAATATGTAATTTGGATTTTGAACTCTTGGCTAAATAATTAAACTATTTTGAACTCACACAAAATATATACAGACTGTATGTATTGTAACAACTACTACTCAAACTATTAAACTATGTTAACCATTCTGGCATCAAGATCAGCCAGTCAAATTTGAAGCTCACACGTTGGCGTCGCCTATTTTACTGTTGGTCGCCATTTTAACATTGTGGAGCTTACAGGTCAGGAAGAAACCACGCCCTTCCATGAGGAGGGCTGACGTCACCAGCAGTGAGGACACATCATTGTCAGCAACCACCTCTTTGACCCAGCTCGCCAATGAACCAACTTCTTCGTCAACTCCAGGTGGACATATTGCACATACTGAGTTCAATGATGCCAATCGTATTCAAGATATGCTTTTAGTCATAAAGTCTGCATCTACGTATTTACTGGCACTTGCTTACTTTGTACTAGATTAGAGTTTTCAAGACATTCAAATTGTTTGACTTCTGTCATGTGATTGGTTTGTGAGGTACTATCCGTTGAAGGCCTCTACTGAAATGTTTCTTTTGTGGAAGATAAATGACGTATCCATGGCTTTATTTTACCTTTCAGATCTTCCATCCGACAGTATGCCCTCCCGTCCAGACATAGACGCCATGCAGGTGTCGACAGAGTAAGCGCATAATAATATGTGTCACACCATAGAAATAGCCTCGTGTATTTACGTTACTTTTTGCTTCTGGCTTTTCAAGGTGAAATGTTTTCTGCTACTTTACTAAAACTTGCCGACGTGTTGCAACATGCAAGCATCCACTATCTAGGATTGACAAAAGTATTCTCATTGCTTCACTATGAGATTATTTCAAAAGTATTGAGATTATTGACAAAAGTATTCTCATTGCTTTACTATGAGATTATTTCAGCTTCAATTTAGTTTCAACGATGGTGATTGATGGAACAAAAATAAAAGGAAGTAATTCGGTTTTAGTATAATCACGATTAGATAAGATTCAGTCAGGTGAAACAGATTTTAACTGGAGATGTTCAAAACAAATTGTGTTTGATTAAAATTAATTAATATTTTTTCAATAGGCTACTCTTCTTTTGAGCAACCCTTGTCACCTATTTCGCATTTTAGCAAAAGTTTATCCTGGCACCATCACTTGCAGAGTCTGTTGGAACCTTTTTATAATAACCCTTCGATTGTATTACAATGATGATGTAACCCCCCGATTGTATTACAATGATGACGTAACCCCCCGATTGAATTACAATGATGACGCACGTAACTAACTGTGGATGACCACCCCCACAGAACTAGCCACAGAACAGTGTTGGGCACCTGAAGCCAGGTTTTGAGCAAACTATATTGTAGTGTGATGTGAATTGCTGCAGCAGCAGGGTATCCCCCGATCTTTTAGATTTTGCGCCACATTCTCGATATCGCGATGCCGCTTTTCGAGCTAGAACAAACCCAGTCGATTTATAAAGTCTTAATACATTCCAAACCTGGGTCCATCTGAAACTCAGGATACTTTGATGCAACGATGTTTCTCATCTGCTATGTGTTGCGTGAACAAATGTCGTGATGTCACATTCGGCCTTGCATCGTGATGTCACATTTTTCTTCAGGTAGGATTCTCAAACGACATGTTTTGCAGCGATGACGTCGATAATGAAGTTTTGGCAAAGAAAACCGAGGATGCTCATCAGAGGATCCGACAACGTCGAAAGGAAAGAACAGAGCAAGCCGGCGAGGTTGGTATTTGTGCCAAAGCGTTTGATTCACTCAACTGAGGAGGTCTCGTATCATTCATGTTTGATTTAGTTGGTGATTACCAGGCAGCCTGTTGCCCGTGCGACCTTCACCGAGTCGACATGACGGTGGAGATATGACAAACCAAAAATAAATTAGAAAAAGTGAAGGGAGTTTCACATTGTTTAACCTTCACGTGTCTGTCTTAACCCCTGTTTGCAGGACGAGAGGAGAAAAGAGATTGAGAGGAGAAAGTCTGGGCAAGCCGCTCAATCCATGAAGGAGAAGCAAGAAGAAACGAAAAGAATAAGAGAACTAGAAGAAAGACGAAAAGAGAAGCTTGTTGAACAGTGAGAACTTTATTTGAACCATAGGCATACGAAGCCGAGTAACGTGATCAAGTTTAACATCTTCAAGTTTATTACATATAGAAACACAAAACTACGCAACAAATTAAGTATCGAACATTTTCGACATCACAAGATGTCCTCTTCAGGAATAATATACATACAACTTAACTACATCTGAATAAAATACAATGGTTAACTAAATCTATAAACAGGAAAAGACAAAAACTGCACAGTACTTCTGACTAGCTCAAACTCAACGATAGGCTCCACGAGAATCAAAGGTAACTGCATCAAAAGGTGTTAAACATAATTATGAACTATGTACAGAGGTGCATGCATTGCAGTGGCGTAACAGACCAAAGTTACCATTGAAGAAATATATTTATCAGTAGAGTAGTTTGTATAAAAGCACAAGAATCACTTCTTCGTCGTATGAGCTGTTCTTCTGGACTATATGTTTGGGCATGATGTCATCAGCCACTCGACAGTCTCGTCATCCAGGGCCTTCAGTCCAGGCGCTCCATGTGGTGGTTGATGGATTGGGCAGTCATGGATGACATGATCTACTGTCTGGTCTGTGGCGCCACACTCGCATCCCGGTGAGGGAGCCAGGCCCCATTTGCACATGTCTGAACGAAAGCGACCGACGCCGGTTCGTAGGCGGTTAAGCCGGACCCACGCAAGTCTTGCGAGGGACATTCCCGGAGGGTGGGGATTGACGTCGGGTAGGAAATCACGGAGTCGGGAGGTGTTGTTTTGCCACTCCATGTTCCATGTGTAGTTCGTCCAGTGTGCCGCACTTATTCCAAGATCTTCAACGTTGTTCAGAAGCTGTCGTGCGGCGGGCACAAATGGGCGTCTTGATTTCAGTCGCTGCTGTCCTCCAGGTAGGCGCTGGAATGTACTGTGGAGGAGGTGGTCGGGGTCCAGTGCGCGACGAGCAAGGGAAATCATGGCTCCTTTACGGCGAAGCTCAGCAGGTTGGATGCCTGCAAGGATGGGAAGGCAGTCCGTTGGAGTGGGACGCAGGCATCCAGTCACAGTGCGTAGTGCGTCATTGATGGCGGTGTCAATGTGTGGCGGGTGTGAGAGCTGCGGCACCACACTGGTGCGCAGTACTCAGCGATAGAATGGACAAGGGCCAAGGTAGCTGTGCGAAGGGTTTTCGCATCAGCTCCCCAGCCGGAACCTGCCAGCCGCCTCAAAAGTGCAACGCGCGCAGAATCACTAATCACCAGCTTTGATTTTCACAGATTTCGTGATAGGTGTTCCTTAATGTTAGAAATAAGCAATGGAGTTAAGAAATACTGATGCAAGATTACGTATATTGAGAACTGTTCCCAAGAAAATTGATCAGACTATCACCGGCTGTCGATTACCCACATACAAACAAGTTTTGTTTTCGTTTATTGCTTTCAATGATGAAATACAAGCATTGAATCCAGGTGGAACAGGAAATATAAAAGAGAAGCTGCCAAAAAAGTTGCGAATCAAATAGATTATATTCACTTGCAAACATAAACGCAATTACCCAAAAGAAAATGGAGGAAATAATTGTTAATTTTTTCGACAACAAAGATTTTACAAAGTTGCAAAAGATAAATGCCGCTGATCGTGATCACAATACAGCAATAATAAATTTTCAGAATGTTTTAATCAAGACTATGCTGTTTTCGCCTAAAAACATATTCAAGTTGCTAAAGGAGGAAGATGTCAAATTTTTAGAAAGTATGATGTTTTTGTTTGTCGTATCCAGGCTTACGCCCGGTGGTTGAAGATTTAGATTAAGTGGACGGGAAGGCAAGGAAGCCAATCTTCGTGTCCACTTTCAGGCATGCCTTTAAACACGACTCATGCATTCACTACTGCCATTCCAAGTAAGATTTCCACGTCAAGCTTGCGATACCACTTCACGCCTTTTCGCCAAGTGGTGGCATACGATGCCATCTGATCTGACAAATCAATACCAGCTTTCCCCTTGTTATAAACAAGGGTAGGAAGTGGCTTTTCAGTAGCTTTCCGGGATATTCGGGTTCTTTGGTCGGTTGATGTTGATGGCTGAAGTGGAATTTGTGTCGGGTTGACTGCTACCATAGTTGGTGGGTGTTTTGTTGTTAAAATCCGGAACATCGCGTGTGTCCTTCCACATCAAAACAACTATGCCATCCGGATCTTCCTTAGCGATCATTTCGCCTCTTCCCAACCTGGCTTGAAGGACTTCTTTGGGAATATTCTTTTTGTTGGTTTGGAGGGTACCCACAAGGTGGGTGTCTTGTTTTAGAAGGAATTGTGCCAGCTCATAACTCGAATAAAAATTGTCTACATACAATGTACGTCCTTCATTCACCAAGTGTGTAGTAAGCTCCTGACACACATTTTTTGCCAAGCCAATTTCACGCTCACCAGTTTTGGACTTTTCGCAGTTCACCTTCATTGACCACGTGTAACCGTGTATCCACCAACAGAGCACAGTTTGAACAGTTTGATTCCGTAACGATGACTTTTGTTGAGAATATACTGCCTGAAAATCAGGCGCACTCTCCATGGGATGAGGCTTTCTTCGACTACAATATCTTCTTCAGGAGAATACAGCTGCTGAAAGTTGTTTTGAAGTAGGTCCAGTAGAAGCTGAATCTTGGCAAGATGGTTGTCAGCTTCAGCAGTTTCGTTATTGCTTAAATGCATTGTGCTAAGCAACACTTGAAATCGATTTCGAGGCATCATTGAACTAGAAACATGTTGGTGATAAAGTGCTCGTCTTGACCAATATTTTTCAATGCTGTTCAGCCTCACCAGACCCATCCATAGCAGTAATCCCAAAAACTTTTTCATTTCTTCTTGGTCCGTAGGTTGCCATTGATTCAACCGCGAACCGGTAGCATATCGGTTTGTTTCTTTCACAATGTGATCAATCACATTATCATCTACAAGCAGTTGATACACACCATATGCAGAAAAGTTTGCTGAAACTGGCTTCAACCACCCACTTTTGCCAGTAAAGGTAAATGAGTGTTGTCTTCCAACATAATCCGTCCAAGTGCCATCGTTGGCGATAGAATTATGGTTGTCATCGTCATTATCATTGGATGCAACTTCCTCCTCTTCTGCACCACATATGGGAAGTGGGGATACTTCGTCTTCTGTTTCATCTAATATACCACTGACATTTATATCAGATAGCGATGTATCTGGATCCCAATCACTGTCTGCTAAAGAGTCATCAAAATCCGATTCACTTCCGGCGGATTCATGCATCAACATACTATAATCCGCATTTGTTAATTTTCTTTTAGTCATTGTTCACCTATATGTACAGTTGTACACTTGATATAGAAGACGAAAAATAATTGAACTCTGCACTGCAGCACGTTTAAATAGTGCTTATGGCCATATAGACCGAGAGCCTACGACAGAAGATTTCACCCCATAAGGTACAAAAGGTTTGACCCCTTGAAGTTACTGGGGTCAACCATGTCACTCACAAAAAGTATGGAAGATTGACCGCACCGGGTGGATCTGGACGCTAGAGCCCCCTAAAAAGCCCAAAAAGGGGGTTAATTTCACCCCATAAGGTACATGGACCAAACTTGGTGAATACGAAGTTTTATGTCAGGACATCACAAAAATATCAAATCTAACAATATTTTCGAGTGGAAAGGTGATGTAAGACCCCCCCGAAAGTGACCCCCCGGGGGGTTAATTTCACCCCATAAAGTACATGGACCAAAGTTGGTCAAAACGAAGTCTTATGTCAGGACATCACAAAAATATCAAATCTAACAATATTTTCGGGTGGAAAGGTGATGTAAGATGCCTTCAAAGTGACTTCCCTTAATGTGACCCCCTCGGAAGGTTTATTTCACCCCATAAAGTACATGGACCAAACTTGGTCAAAATGAAGTCTTATGTCAGGACATCACAAAAATATCAAATCTAACAATATTTTCGGGTGGAAAGGTGATGTAAGATGACTTCAAAGTGACTTCCCGTAATGTGACCCCCTCGGAAGGTGTATTTCACCCCATAAAGTACATGGACCAAACTTGGTCAAAACGAAGTCTTATGTCAGGACATCACAAAAATATCAAATCTAACAATAGTTTTGGGAAGAAAGATAATGTAAGACTCCCCCAAAGTGACCCCCCAGGGGGTTAATTGCACACCATAAGGTAGGCTACATGGACTAAAGTAGGTTAAATCGAAGTCTTATTTCACGGCATAACAAAAATATCAAATCTAACAATATTTTTGGGTGGAAAGGTGATGTAAGATGTCATCAAAGTAACCCCCAGAGGGTTTATTTCATCATAGAGTACATGGACCAAACTTAGTCAAAACGAAGTCTTATAGGTCCTAGGACACCACAAAATATCAAATCTAACAATACTCTCAGTTGGGAAGATGATAAAAGACCTACCCAAAAGTGAATCTCCTCCTATAGTTTAATTTACTTCATTCCTTACTCGAACCAACCTTGGTGTAACGGAAGTGCTATGCCAGGACAGTACCAATGGATTAAATCTAAAAATATTTTTTTATAGGTTTTGGTGAAATACATTCACAAGCTGTCCCATGATGCATGAAATGGAACTATAGCCTAATTTACAAAAAGTTTTTGTATAAATCATATTCAGTCAATCGAAAAAAGGCAACAGGACATGACAATACATGGCTTTGTAACACCAAAAACAGAAAGTACATGAGAAGCATATAGGCTACAGTCATGGGCACCGATCGCTCTCTAAGATTGGTGGGGACATTTACTAGGAAAGAAAGGGCAGACGAGCGAAGCGAGCTGAAAGATTGGGGTCTGTTCAACAAACAAACAAATAGGCCTACAGTAGATAGGCTACAAGTCTAATGCGATGTATTTTAATTGTCAGTGTCAGCATTGGACAGCAGAAGTCTAAAAACTGCAACTCGGCAACAAGTCTCCGTCGAATTAAAAACGAAGTCTTGGTTGATCCTTGGCTTGTAATGAAGGTTGATCGAATTCAAAACTTTATTGTGCACATAGCAGACCATTGCATGATTTGGCCGTTTCTGTGTCATGGTAGATCGTAACAAAGTTTTGATACGTCGCTTCGTTTTGACCACGTTTGGTCCATGTACTCTATGATGAAATAAACCCTCTGGGGGTTACTTTGATGACATCTTACATCACCTTTCCACCCAAAAATATTGTTAGATTTGATATTTTTGTTATGCCGTGAAATAAGACTTCGATTTAACCGTGATCCATGATTTAACCTACTTTAGTCCATGTAGCCTACCTTATGGTGTGCAATTAATCCCGTGGGGGGTCATTTTAGGGGGAGTCTTACATCATCTTTCCTCCCAAAACTATTGTTAGATTTGATATTTTTGTGATGTCCTGACATAAGACTTCGTTTTGACTAAGTTTGGTCCATGTACTTTATGGGGTGAAATACACCTTCCGAGGGGGTCACATTAAGGTAAGTCACTTTGAAGTCATCTTACATCACTTTTCCACCCGAAAATATTGTTAGATTTGATATTTTTGTGATGTCCTGACATAAGACTTCATTTTGACCAAGTTTGGTCCATGTACTTTATGGGGTGAAATACACCTTCCGAGGGGGTCACATTAAGGGAAGTCACTTTGAAGGCATCTTACATCACCTTTCCACCCGAAAATATTGTTAGATTTGATATTTTTGTGATGTCCTGACATAAGGCTTCGTTTTGACCAACTTTGGTTTATGTACCTTATGGGGTGAAATTAACCCCCCGGGGGGTCACTTTCGGGGGGGTCTTACATCACCTTTCCACTCGAAAATATTGTTAGATTTGATATTTTTGTGATGTCCTGACATAGAACTTCGTTTTCACCAAGTTTGGTCCATGTACCTTATGGGGTGAAATTAACCCCCTTTTTGGGCTTTTTAGGGGGCTCTAGCGTCCAGATCCACCCGGTGCGGTCAATCTTCCATACTTTTTGTGAGTGACATGGTTGACCCCAGTAACTTCAAGGGGTCAAACCTTTTGTACCTTATGGGGTGAAATCTTCTGTCGTAGGCTCCCAGACTAATATCACAAACTGCAAACGATCTACAGTATTGTCTATCTGAGATGTTGAAGCTGTTACAGTATATGGTACGGTATGTATAACTTATTGTTTCATTTATGACCTTCCGTTACAATAAGAAATCTTTTCTGTGACTGAAGGCTTTCGCCAAGATGAACTATAAAGTATGTTTCTCAACAGATCCTGAGTTACAATTCTTTGCTGCACTCGCTTTCTCGCAATTCAATGAACACTCATTCAAGAACAATCTGCCAATGCAGAAGGCCTACGACTTTTTTCGTCAAAAGTAAAGATAAAAAGGAAGAACTCCCAGACATGCTCAGATACTTATCACAGAGCTGGATAATTAGATATCCAGCAAAGCTGGCTCGATGCAGGATTGCAGGAAATCAGGTCACAGATTACAGGTCACAATGATAATAATTAGATATTCAGCGAAGCGGTCTTACTGACCAGAAAAGCTAGCTGGATGCAAGATTTCAGGTCACAATGAAAATTAGATATCCAGCAAAAACAGAACAATGATAAAAACAAAAATACTTTTAGAGCTGTACAATCAAGCTGGATGCTTATGCAGGCATGCTAGCAAAAAAAGATAACCAGATATTTTATTTTTGTTGACTTCTAATCAGGGGCGCGGGAAGTAGGGGTGCTTAAGGGGCTGCAGTCCCCCCTAGAACAAATTCAGCCCCCCTGGAATTTTCAATAATTGCTTCAGCCCCCCTAGAAAATTCTGACTATTTAAGGTAGGCCTACATAGCATATTTTCAGAAATTTTTTTGTACAATAATTGCTACGATGAATCGAGTTCCTGTTACGTGTGGTCGCGCTCATCATTTGCAATAAAGAGTCGTCAATCACAGGGAGCTATACCTCGCAGTAGCGGTACTAGCCACCCTCCCTACTAACACGGCGGTCCATCGTTTATTGGACATATTCTGCAATATTTACATTTCATGCGTACTTCTGAACATTACAATAATACATGATATTGCTTTGTCATATCTGACCGACATGACAAAAGATAGTGCAATGAGAGGAGATGCACGTGCAAACATATTCGGCTTGGTAAAACAAGCACGCACGATGCGGCTTTATTTTTATGATTACCTGCAGCGGTGAAGTTTTTCAGCCTGCAGAAGCCGTCGCAAGACAGCTCCAAAACAAGATCTTTGCTTCTTCAGCTTTGGATCAATCACCATTGTCCGCAAACGGATCAAAAATCTCAGAAAAAATGAATCCGTTTTACGAAATTTCTTTTCGTTTCTGTGCATCACGGTTGATTTGGATTCATGTTACAATATTTCTCAAAGTAACTGCAATTGTAGGTTATCGCTATCGAGATACTTTGCTTTATCAGACTCTTGACTTCTGTTACTTATCATTTCATAATAACTAGTTCTAATGCTTTTTTTCACTCATAATAGCTTGTTGATTAATGCTTGTGACGTCAGTCGGAATTTAATTGAAAACTACAGAGCATCAAAGATTGCTTCCATTTATAGCACTGAAAAGATGAAGACAGTATAGTTTTCAAAACGTTTCTTTGTTGAACATCAGTTTAGTATCTACATTTTGGGCTCTTTATTTTTTGTTTCAATTGTATTTATTGTTTTAATATTTAATTACAAATAAGGAACAGCCTACCCATGCAGCCATGCGATGATCTATAGAATGCAAGCAAACATTTAATGTAAAAGTAAATAAAATGAAGAAGGAACTTAAATATAATTCATTTTAATGAGAGTTCTCCCATCGCAAATGTTTGTCCATCTGCTATCTGCTGTGCGCAAGTAAATATGGTCAAGTCAAAATGTTTCTTTCGATAGCGCCATCCACTGGTGAGTGGTGACTATGGAATAGATGGTGTTGACGTAGTTATAGAAACTAGCAAGTAGTCATTCGACATTCTAATCGTCTGAAATACAGACTTTGTTAAGAATCGCAAAACCGGGGTGGAAAGTTATTTTTATTTAGTAACAAAAAGTCAGTGAATGATGTCAAGATTAATTTCATGGACATCGTCAAATATTTACTAAATCGAAACTGTGACGTAAGTATTTGTTTAGTGTAGTGTGGTGGAGACTAAAAAGTTGAAAGACTAAAAATACAAAAACGAAATAAGTGTTTAAAAAATTTAAAGTATATCTATCTCTCTTGTAAAGCCGAGTTGTTCAATTCAATAGTATAGTATTAAGTGCATCGATTCACTTTTAAGGTCAATTTTATAAATCTGATAAAATTCTACCGAATTGTATATATTTTTTAGTTTAATTGTGTAAACAAGAAAAGATCTTTCCACAACTTAAGTTTGTTGAAAATCTGGCAACTCAGCGAGTGCAGATTTTGTTGCTGTGCTTTCCTCTTGCCCACTGACATTGGTAGATAGTATAATCTCTCTTTAGAAGTTTTAGTAGAATATTGGTATTGTTGTTTGTGAGCGCATTATTGCATTGTTTTGCCATAATCAATGGATTGGCATTGCAAAAGTTATAGAAAATATTTAAATTTGGCAATGTCCCGTTGAAGATTCTTTGCCGAGTCGAACTCATCTCAATCCTGATTGTGTTTTGCATGCGATGTGTCGCTCCTATGAATATCGGCCGGCAGTTTGCAGAGGAAATTCTTCATCTGACGTGCAGCTGTATCTTCATATAGAGAGGCTTTGGATCGAGTTCGGGATGAGATAGCTCGGGACCGCGCTGAAAAAAAGAGAAAGTTCGAAGAAGAAGCGAGGGTGCGGAAGGTAGAGCAAGAGAAGAAACAAGAAGAACTGAGAAAAAAGAAAGAAGAAGAGGAGAGAGTACGAGATTATGAACGACGGATGATGTCTCGTATACAGGTAGGACTGGAAACATTTTGTGAATGTAATTTAATGTTTGCACATTGCGCTCGTTTTTTTTTATCAAATTGAGAGAATGGGCACAGTCGAGCTGGAGAAAGACACAGGCGAGCTCTGTTGAACGGAGCTTCGATAGTGGGGATTTTCTTTGTTCCTACACACTTTCGCAAATAGAGACCTTCATGTAGGCCTAATATATAATATAATATCAAGAACTTTGACATGATCATACTGAGGATGCTGTGACAGCGAAATCGATTTATGATTAAAAATGAGGCTGGTAAACTGTTTGTTGTGTTTTCCCTGGTTGCGTTGAGTAACAAGGCTTATGCTGCTGCTTTGGGGTAGAGAAATTACTTTGTTTACCACGTTAAAAACGAAAAAAATTGTCAACGTTAAATTAATATAAATTAAAAAGTAATAGGGGTGTTGTAAAGAGAAAAGCGTTTTTAAGAACATCTAAAAAGAAAAGTAGAAAATAGACAAACCAAAAAGTAGTTCTGTATCAGTAAAAAAATGAAAGCAGTGATAAGAGTGTTTAATGTTCATTCATAATTGTTAATCTCAGTAGGTTCTTGTTTGTGAAGTATTTTAATCTAAAATTCGTAATACATTTTAATGCTTTCTAATGCATTTGCACTTAACCTACTGTACTGTTGCCATGCCAATGTCATTGAATTTGAACATTCTTAGAGTTCGGTTCACTTTGTTTTTATTTCTGACTATCACAACGAAAAATAGTGTATGCTAAAGAAAAAAAAGGTAGAAGCGACAAAACGCGGAAAATATGGTGACAACCTTGCAGTCGAATATCCTTATAGTAGGCTAATAGTCGACTGAAAAGCGACAAACTACAAGTTTAGAAAGGTATTTTACCACATGAGGTTGGTACCATGGCATGTCGTTTTAGCTTCACATACGTGATTTACATTCCAGTATCTTATTGTATGTGGTTGTCAGATCTCTCACTTCATTTGTTACGTTCAAACACTCTGCAGCCGTGTCGTGCATGTGATAATTATTATGTATTTCTATCTTTATGAAAAGGGTAGAAGCGACAAAACGCGGTTCCAAACTAATTTTAAAGTTAATGTTTTCTTTAGACAAAATGTTAATAGATTCGTTTTCTACGTATTTATATTCGTTCTATTGTTTTTCCGAAATATATATTTATTTGACAATAATAGACTTATTGTTTTACTCAATGTGTTCGCCATTTGCGTCGATAACAAGTCGGGGACGCTTCGAAAAGGACCTGCAAGAGTCACGAATAACTCTTTGAGGTATTTTGGTCCACTCTTTTTTCAGATTAGCCTTCAGTGCTTCCAAACTTTGGTTGTGTTTAGTCGAAACCTTGTTCTCCAGGTAAGACCAGATACCAAAGTCTAGGGGGTTCAGGTCTGTGGATGAAGGAGGCCATTCTTCCTTGGAAATAAAGAACGGCACATTGACTGAAAACCAGTTTTGCATTCTCTTAGCTGCATGTGAAGGGGCAGAATCTTGTTCGAATGCCCAATTACGTTTTTTGAAGTGTTTCTTTGCCCAAGGCAACAATGAACTCTCAAAAATATCATTTCGGTGGTTTTCTTGGTTCAATTTCACTCCTTGATCCACAAAAATCAATGGACTCCTTCCTGATTCGTTGACTGCGGCCCACACCATCACTGATGCCGCCCCTTGTCTCCGAGTGACTACCACGTCACCACTTCTATTTGATTCTATTTGAATAAGCTTAACTGAAGATGGTCTAGCTGCTAGCTGGTCGAAATCGATTTTTAACTGTTTATCATAAATAGTTAAAAATTCGTAAATTCCTTTCTATTAGAAGACATGTATGTCATGTACATTGTACAAGACAAGACTGTCAAAAGATATTTCATTTTCTTGATTTTTGTAAAAAAAATTATTTTACTTTCAGTACCGATTTCCCGACGGGTCAACGGTCAACCGCTTGTACCCACGTGACACCACATTGCGGACATGCATGGATGACCTCATAACCAATGAACCGAAGCGGCTGCCGAAAGCTTTTCAATTCTTCACCACAATGCCGAGGTGTGTGTTCGAGAGCGATGATGAGGAGCTAACACTCGCCTCTCTGGGACTGGTACCATCCGCATCTGTCTACATTCGCCCCAAGACCACTCCGGTACGTGTTTCGTCAGTGGAACATTTCAGCCTAAAACTAGGAAAGATAAAAAAAATTCAAGCCTGATGGGTCATTTGTTGGCGAGCCTTAATTCTTATTTGCCTGCTGAAGATTAGAAGAGTTGTTTTCGAAGCGTCAGTTGCGATGAATGTAATTCTACACTTTGGATTCTACTTTGTTTTTTTCAAACTGATCAATCATCATCCATTTTTCTTCTAATTTAAAGCTGTCGATGAATCAAAGTTCTTGAACATTGGCGGGGAATTAGCGACGTAGTTATTATCATTATTATTATCAATGGCTAGTTATTATCGCTAACTAAACGCCAACAGCTGGCCAGATGCTGTCTCAACCAGACCGGATAATCGAGGAAGCACTTTGTTGCTTATTAGTTATTACCCTACCATGCCGCGTTTCTTCTCCGGCATCTATGTGATCGTCACAATCTTGTCTACAGTACATCAGGTTTATCTAAAATATTCTTAACATTGGTTGGAGAAAACACATAAAAACTAAGGAGCAAAGAAAACTAGAAGATAATTGTGAAAAATCATAATAAACAATAAGATAAAACAGTACAATATAAGATACTAAGATTGGGGATGGTTAAAAACGTTTTTTTAGTCGTCAATTTTTTACCTTTTTGTTTTTTTATACTATTTCCAATCGTTCCATCATTTTTTCAAGTAACAATTGTTTTCATTTATCATAATAACAAAGAATTGCAAAAAAAAACTATAAAATTATAGCTGCTGAACAACTTATTATAAATTAGTTCACTGCAGTGTTGACTAAGTTCTGTAAGTCAGAAATGTGGCCGCATGCTCAGCAAGTGGTACCAATGAACCACCTTACTCCAAGTGCTTCCAATGATGAGGATTGAGGACTGTTCAGTGTTCAGATGATGAATTCTGGGAAATGGTCCCAGTGGTGACCAATGACCAATTGACCATGTTAACAGTCAACCTCCTTTGTTGCTTGTCTTAATTTTTTTTTAGTTTGTTTATTTCTTTCATTGCTCATATTATGATGAGTAAATGTTGTTTGAAATCTAATTGGTTAATCTGCAGCCTGCTATGGCTTCCGGGTTAATGCCACTAACTAGCCCCGTTTGAGAGACTACGTTGGGTCCGGTACCAAAGACATTCTCATGCGCCCAAAACAAGACACCGCTAAACAAATGCACTATAACAAAAATATATGCAGCGTTTTCTTTTGACTTTCCGTGCCCCTGGAAAGATTTCGAGCTTTATGTTTATTGCCTTTAAATTCGTCGTAAAAGAGCCTTTAAATTCGTCGCCGATATTATGTTTTACACCATCAACCATAGTTTTACTTGGAGCATATTCGTAATTCAACTTTCATGCTAACAACTTAGTGTTAATTTCAGGTTTTATCAGGGGGACAGAGAGGCTGGATCGGGCTAATAATCGCTTTCTTCATCTTTCTTTTTTCTATTCCGTTTAAAATAATTTTTTGGGTTTGGAATAAGCTCACTGGGGCTCCCCCAATACCCCCCAGAACAAGCATGGGATCCGACAATGATGATACTGATCGCAATAAAAGCTCAACCCCGACTCCTACTGCTGGTTCCAGTCGGTGAGTAACTTGATTGTGGTTAGGTTCGTATTCGTCGGTTAACTATTAGAGTCGGCTGCGTGGTCCAGTAGTGAAGGCGTCTGGCTGGCCCCTCCCATTGAGAGTACATCAGTGTGGCACTGAATGCACGCCAAAATGAACGCAGCTGACTATGACTAAGCTTTTGCTGCTGATTGCTTATGACTTGCAGACCGTATGGTCATTTCGTGTATTACAGAAGTGCTGCTCTGACATAATTAGTTGTTTCTTCACTCTGGAGTATGTTTTCGCGCATTTCATGAATGATCGAGTGCAGCGTTTACTCTAAGAAAAATTTCTAGTGCGCAATGATTTTTTTCAGTGAGGTTTAATATTTTAATGCTGCGTTTCCAAAGTCGCAAGTGACTTTCGAACAATGAGTTGTTATAAGTAATCTCAAAGTGCACGAACAAATTACAAACTTATAATTCAAACAACTGTCGTCATCTATTAACTAGTTCTGATGCTTCCGTCGACAGAATTGGCCATTCAGTAGCAGATTTAGAAATAAAACTTAGGGGTACCCAGCTTTGTCAAAAAGTATCTTGTAAGAGGGAATGGATAGTATAAAAGTTGAGGTGGCCTATGAGGAAATATGAAAGTAGGATGATCCTGGGCCTCCAGAAAAGCGGACAAATGTTTATCCTATTTTGGTCGTTTTTTGACTGAGAACACAGGCCAACAAGAAATTTTTTAAAGGCACGACAAGTGAGTTATTTTTGGACATTTTGAGGCCGCTGATTCTGAAAATGGACTTGTTGTTTTTTCGAATTGGATCCAGTTTTTAAGATGCAGCAAAATTAGTTGAAAGCAAGCCAACAGCAAAGCGTAGAAAAAGGTCAAATTTGCAATTGACCCTTCTAGTGTTGGCGGAACAACGCAGTTGCGCGTCCCGTAATGTACCGTCCCTAGCTTTCTGGCACTTATTTAATAATCGTAAAACAGGTTGCCATTTGCGAAAGTAAGATATATATTAGGGTGGGTCGAAATTTGGACTTTTTCTCCGATTTCATTGCTACAAACTTTTGTTTTGCGAATAGTCATAAAACAACATTCCTGAAAGTTTGAGCTTGATCGGACATCGTCTTCATTTCTAAAAATCGCGATTCATAAAGGTACCTGAAGCGATTTTTTCGAGGCTTGAAAATGCATTGTTTTTAATAGGAAGTTGTTTTCACTAGATTTGAAAACGTCATACCTTACTTAATTCTTATTGTAAAAAGATGATTTATGCGTCAACAGATTCAATATAATTAGGAGAATCCAATTCATTGTGTACTGACTCCGAAAAATGATGACGTCATCAATGACGTCATTAAACAGTAATTTGCAAATAACGATAAAGCTGATAATCCTACATGCTTCATCTCTAAATTATTTGATAATGAATTGATGTACTTTCCAAACATAAACATCATGCTGGTACTTGATAACGTAATAGATGACGTCACCTACATTACTAAGATGAATCTGTCAAGATAGCATCAAGAACAGGTGGCAAGGTTTTTGTTCGCGAAGAACACTACAGTGTTGTTCAGAAACCTGGAAATCAGTATTTGACTGCTGTCAGTCCAATATCAGGAACAGCTGAAGATATTACAAATGCTCTCATCCATGCACTGTATCAAAAAATATAATATGGTGCATTGTGTCAAAGTAGTTGGGTGTGATTCTGTGAATGTACACACTGGATTTAAATCAGGTGTGATAACTGAACTGGAACAACGCCTTCGTGTGAGTTGGTTTATATGCATGTTGCACAGTTGCAGCCAATGAGTTACCCCTTCGACACGTCTTCGCTACATTAGATGGACCTACCAGTGGTGACAGACCATTTAAAATACCAATTGGGAAGCTTCTAAGTAGAGTTGAATTAGAGAAGAAGTCAACCCTTTATTTGTGCCTGTGAAGATGGAGCCAGGAAATCGTTTGCTACCGGGCACATAGTAAAAGATCTATCGACTGATCAAAGGTATATGTACGAAATTAATGCCATTAGGAATGACTATGTTTCATCTAAACTAATGTACGCAAAGATTGGTCCGTTAAATCATTTGCGGTGGCTAACTTTCGCTTTACTTTGCTACAAACTATACATCAGTGATCACAAATTGCCAAGTGACATTGCAGAAAACTTGAGAATAGCCTAATTGTTGCGCGTAATAGTCATTCAATATGCCCCATGTTGGTTCGATATAAAATGTGAACCATTGTACAAAAACGGACCTAAGCATATCTTTAAATCATTGCAGTGCTGTTCACTTTTGCCTGATAAAATTCGAGACATTGCGTTGAAATATGTTAAAAAGAATGCCTATTTTGCACACCCGGAAAGGCAGTGTGGAACAAATCTTTAAAGAGCAATATTGTTATTTAAAATCAAGCAAATCATAACTAATTGATAACGATCCATTATCTATTACAAACACGCAATATTTTCCAGAAGTCATCATACTGAAATGTAATTTAATGAGTGGGTGACGTCATCAATTACGTTATCAAGTACCAGCATGATGTTTATGTTTGGAAAGTACATCAATTCATTATCAAATAACTTAGAGATGAAGCATGTAGGATTATCAGTTTTATCGTTATTTGCAAATTGCTGTTTAATGACGTCATCATTTTTCGGAGTCAGTACACAATGAATTGGATTCTCCTAATTATATTGAATCTGTTGACGCATAAATCATCTTTTTACAATAAGAATCAAGTAAGGTATGACGTTTTCAAATCTCGTGAAAACAACTTCCTATTAAAAACAATGCATTTTCAAGCCTCGAAAAAATCGCTTCAGGTACCTTTATGAATCGCGATTTTTAGAAATGAAGACGATGTCCGATCAAGCTCAAACTTTCAGGAATGTCGTTTTATGACTATTCGCAAAAAAAAGTTTGTAGCAATGAAATCGGTAAAAAAGTCCAAATTTCGACCCACCCTAATATATATACACAACGGTTCATGCAATATTAATACGAGGGTTGAACCATAGGCAATTAGGCATACGAAGCCGAGCAACATAATCAAGTTTGTTACATTTACAGAAACACAAAACTACGCAACAAATTAAATATCGAACGTTTTCGACATCACAAGATGTCCTCTTCAAGAATAACATATACGCTATTCAGAATACAATTTAACTACATCTGAATAAAAATACAATGGTTTATTAAATCTATAAACAGGAAGAAACAAAAACTGCACAGTGCACAGTACTTCTGACTAGCTCAAACTCAACGATATAGTCTCTACGAGAATCACAGTTAACTGCATCAAAAGATTTTGAACAGTTCCCATGATGTGGTAGAAAGGCAAGGTGCGAAAAAAATAATTTTAAAATACAAAGAGCAAGAAAGATGAGCTGCAAGCATTCAATTGTTAGTTAAAATGTATATATGTAGTTACTTTATGGACGATGCCATAAATTTATATATTATAAATGTACTCGTTCGGTAGTAGTGATGTGCGCCGTTGCACACTGTGTCAGCGCAATGGATGCTTAGTGAAATGATTGTTGTAGATACGAACTCCGCAAACGTGACAAGATAACTAAAGAAACAAAGCGCGATGGAAAGATGCACCGCCTGCATGACGTCGAAAGAGACGACGATGACGAAGGAGCTACATGGAACGGCAACTCCACTCAGCAAATGTGATGACTGATGGTACCATGCGAACTATGATCAACTTGTCACAGGGCGTTTTCATCTATCGGTTTCTTTGTTTTGTGTCGTATTTGTCAATTAGCATTATCGGCAAGCAATACATGTTGAGCAAGGATGCCAGAGCTTGGTTTTTCCACCTAGATCTGGGTTTTTTTTGACCTCATCTGGGTTTTAAGTTTTTTTTTTCAAATTTAGGTAAATCTAGGTTTTTTGGTTTTTAACTTTGTACAGAGCTTGCACGGTATTAAGGCACTGGGATCCTCGGTAACTGGTCCACACTGCAACACAAAAATGATTTTATGCAGGGGCGTTGACAGGGGGGTCTAGGTGGTACTTTTGGACCCGGGCCCGGAATATTTGAGGGGCCCGGATTTTAAAAATTCCCCGCGACTTCAAACATAATCAAGATCTTAATATAATCAGATCTGAAGGAATTGCCATCAGAGGTTAAAACTGCTATTTTAGCCGTCAGATGGTAAAGTACCGGGCCCCCTTCTGGGTACTGGGCCCACCATCTCAGGGGGCCTACTAGTAATAGACTTTTGCGTGTCAGTGACAACATGTTTTTTAGCTGCTAAAGTTTACGATGTGTACTTCCATTGAGAAGATAATTTAGGTCCGGTACCAATGAGATGCTGGGCCTGGGCTCTTATATCAAAATATCTCTAAAATCACCACATTATCTTGGTCGTTATTTTGTGATAGAATTTCAGGGGGCCCACAGGTAATTGACTTTTGCGTTTCAGTAACAATCTGTTTTTTAGTTGTTAAAGTTTACTGCGTGTAGCCTACTTGTTCATTGACAAGATAATTTAGGCCCGGTACCAATGAGATGCTGGGCCCTTATACCAAAACATCTCCAAAAACCACATTATCTTAAGTTAAAATGTGACAACATTAGTAAAATTACCTGCATTTGAAATAAAACAGGTTGGTTGCAATTAAATACTTGAAATCAAGACAGGCCCAATTCCTACAAAGGTGTGTTTAAGATAAATGTGTTTTAATTATTTTGGTTGTTTATTTTTTCGTATTTTGTGGTAAAACTTTGGAATTGGCAACTGTTGAACTGAAACCGCTTTATATGATACACTGGTAGTGGTAGGGTCACCATACTTTGTGTACTACTGTTATAGGTTAAACCACGAAGTAGACAGCTCATTTTAAAATGATTGTCATAAATGGGCAAATTATATAAGACATTTGCATAACTTAATTGCAATGCCTTGTCTAAATTTTGCAAAAGCATAGATTGAAACCTTTCTTTAGCATAAGGTGAAAGCGTTCATGTTTTGTAGGTTAGCTTCTCGTTAGCATAAACTTTAAGAGTCAGGTACGATTGATTTTGAAGTCTGCCAATAAGTAAACAAGACACATGAAATACTTTTTGTAATACTGGACTAGCTTAAAGTATGGTTGGTCTATTGATATCCCATTTAACAATAAAATATTTTTTCTACACCTACCGGTATAACTTGCAAGGTAAAAGTATTTTTTGAAGTGTCAGAAGCTGCATTAAGGCTGTTGCACTTTTAGCTTAACGTTTTGGTTTTACAGGGTGTTTTGTTTTCATAAGCTTTACTTCAAAGTGAATGTTACTGGTTCACAACCGGTAATCTAGTTCTAGAATGGTGTAACCTTGCTATGTACCAAGATTTCATTCAGCATTTCATAAAGAAGATGTCTTGTTTGAACTAGCGACATTCTTGCTTTAAACATTTCAAATAAACAAAACTCTCAAAGAGGAATTCTTTGAAATGGCTGAACATGGAGGTTTGTCAGAACCTAGCAAACTTTGCTTTGCCGTTATTGCAATTGGAATACATTCGTTTACTATGATTACATTGATTAGCAATGGTGCAGACGTGCTGTAAAAGTTTTGTAGATGTTCCAAACAAGGGAATGTTTTTCTCCAAGGTCTTTGCATAGTTTATTTTTTTTCAAAAGTTATGTTGAGCCAAATGTTAAACCTTGAATGTACCAGAAACCATGAAGCATTTAATGCGATCTTTACCCATGTCTTTAATTGCTGTGGTAAGAACCAGAAAAAGTGATCAGCAGGCCACAAGTTTAAGAACGACCACCAAAAGTAAGACAAACAATTCAAAAACTGACCTCAAAGTCAAAGGTCAGCAAGTAATAAGCGAACATTGAGTAGTGTAATAGGTATATAATCAATTAACCTGCCTTTAACTGTAGGCCATAAAAATGTTTGTCTTATTTGTAGCATATTCCATTTGTGCAGTCATATTTTGTTTATTGCTAAAAAATTGTGAACAGTAAACAAAATAGCATTTCTCATAGCTTAATTAGCATTTCATTTTTAGCATTTACAATCCCGCAATTATAAATATCCCTGACTTTACAGAGGTAGCTATCAGCAAGTGTAACCAGCATATTACATTTAGATACCAGTATAATAAGTATTTTATGACAGTTGCCAGTATTTTGTTTGTGATTTCAAATCGTTGCTGCTTTATGTTTCATTTCTTTCATTCCAAGCAAAGATGAAGCTATAACTTGATAGACCTGTGTTTACTATTAGTTATATTTCTGCTGTGTTCTGTACACTGCTGGGTTGATGATTGTTTATGAAGTTATAAAACTTTAACTAGGTAGTAGTTAGCCGGTATTGTGCAGTAAGCATGATAATATTTCATTAAGCACCAGTAACCTATGAAGGCTTTCTGAGTACTGCAAAGTTGTCAGTGAGTGATGAAGCTGTTAGACCTTACCTAGAAACCTATTAACTAGTGTTACACTGTAAATATTGCTCCGTTTTGTTAAAGATCATAGTAATTTTCTTGTGTATGCTGTGATTCCTGTGAAGTAGTTGCAACATGTGATGAAGTTATTAAACTTCATCTACATAAGTCAGCACTCATGCACCATTCCAATAACAGCTGTTTTTAGCATGACCAATAGTGTTTGCATATGAAAAAATAATTTCATGTAGAAAAGTTAATTCAACAGTTAGATTACAGCAACTGCTGCTCATAATAATTGTGCTTCTTAAATTCAACAACCACAATGTTCCAAAAATAAAGCAATTAATAAAAAAAATGTTTTAGTGAAATATAGCATGATTAACAACAGGTTTCTAATAATAGTGTATCTTGTGTGAGTAGGCCTAGTTAATAAACCATGTACGCCATTCTGTGCTGTTATGGATTAACACTGTTCTGTTGTGAATTGAAAGTATATCACTAGATTGGTAAACTATTGTTTTTATCGTACTTAAGTTCCTGATTATGCACATTTGAGTACACTTGAGTTTTCATGTTAGCATTTTGATTGGGTACTTGTTAGCTTTTTGAAAGTATTGTATAGGTGAGTGGTTTAATCAATCAATCACTGGTTTATTTTTTTTCACAAAATATTACATCAAATGCACTGGTACATTACATAAAAGTGAGATAGGAAAGAAGCGAAAGACCTTATGTGGTCACCAAGTCAGCCTCCACCTCGGCGATCCTATAAGGCAAAACATAATTACCACTTGGTGAAAGTGTTAAAATGTTGTTTGTTAAAGCATTTGTGAATTCACTTTTTTTGCACTTCTAAACTGTTTTGCTATGTTATGGCTACATACATTTAAAAATAATAGGTAAGTGAAACACGAATTACCCGAAACACGAATTTCAACATAAACAGGTTAATATTTGTTTAAACTCAAACTGAAATGGCACAGGTAAGAAGATTGCTATCCCTGTTTCTGCACTAAAAATTGCATTGCACTGCACTAAAAACTGCACAAAACCGCTTTTCAGATTGCAGCAATCAGCAAATGTTTGATCGAGGCCCAAACACCTTTCCCAAATCAAATTGAAAACTTTCTGACTGTCTGCACTACCTTTGCTGTAAATTCTCTTCTGGTGAGCCTAGAATACTCTAGCGCCATGTGACAAATAAAAGTTCAAAAAAGCAACCGCTAGATAGAGATAGTAAGTTTTGCGGTTCAAGAAATTTTAAGATTGCGCAAGATTTGTTAAATGACCATGCTTAAACGACATCAATAAAAGTTTGTAAACAACCTTTATTTTCATAACATAGTCGATGAAGGCCGAAGGGGGCCCGAAAATAAATTGGTACCGGGCCCGAGAAATCCTGTCAACGGCCCTGATTTTATGGTAATGTTTTTTGCATCAGCTACTGTAGTCAGTGAGGTACAGCTGGTATACAGTAGTCTAGTGAGTTGTTGTGAGCAGGTTTTAATTGATACATATAGTTGTCATCATTTATTACGCTTCTCAGGGGTATTCGTATTAGGCTGCCTAAGCTATAAGACTCAAATACGACTGTTAGTGTAGATCTAATGTTATAAACTTAACTGAACTCGTCTACAGTACCGGTATTCTTACAAAAACGAGTGATGAAAATGAAAAACCCAAAAAGAAGCAAAAATTGTGGTATGGACAATCATTCAAAAAGAACTGGCTAAAAGTTCCTGAATTCAAAAATTGGTTGCAAATGAAAGAAGTTGCTTCAAATAAAAACAACATTGATTGTAAATGTTGCAAAGCCATACTGAAAAATGCTAATAAATCAATGTTGTTAGCTCACAGCAAGACTGAAAAAAACAAAACTACAGTGCTGCTAAGTCTCATGTGAAAATCAATCAATCAATGTTTTATTTGTCAGTAACAGGAACATAGGTACATGTTTGAAATATGCAATATACACAGTACAAAAGTTACACAAGTTCCCATACCGAAAGGGAGACAACGAGACGACCATACGGTCTACTAGTCAATTGCCACCCTACAATGAGCTGCAAGCATGGCTAACAAGCTACGCCTCTATCTACAAGCTACATCCGCCCAATCTACAAGCTACGCCGAGCTGTGGCCGACAAAACGTTGACTTAATTTACTATGTTTAAAGAAATATGCTTGTCTCTGTTTTCCCTGCTATTCTGATTGGTTGAAACACTGTTCCTGTAACTTCTGATTGGTTCGATGTTTTATTGGTTTTACAAAACTTTTTATGTTTAAGTGCCTACCGGACTGCTCTCCATTCAGCGGCATCTAACGGATGGAATAGTTCCCCAGCAACAAGACTTCAACAACAAGTGGAAACTTTACTCTGTCAATCTTGGTGACCAATCAATACCTTTTTAACACAAAAGTTAGCCACGCAGTCAGGTCAAATTGCCAAAGCAGAAGCATTGCTTGCTGGTTATTTTTCTGAGCATCATGTACCGTTCACTTACAATTAATCATCTTGTTGATGTTTATAGGAAAGCATTTCCTGATGTTTTGTTTGTTTGTTTATCTTTATCCTGCATTGCGGGAAAGCGGACTTGAGCGCTATGCATCGGTGTACGCCTTCCGACATACACCTGACCCACGCTGCAGCCGACAGCAATGTCTGATTTTCCGGTTGTCTACTCTACTTATGACTTAAATTTGGTACTACCCATTACTCGAAATCGATCACTGGGTAGAGGCAATTATCGTAAAGTTTCTTGCCCAGAGAAACAACAGCAAGTGCAGGTGGCTGGAGTCGAACATGCAGGCTCTCGACTGCGAGCCCAACGCGCTAACCACTCGGCCACTGCTGCCAACTGTGCCACTACTGATAGTGCAATTGCAAAAAATAGATATAAAATAATGAAACGCAAGTGGTGCTAAAAGCACATGCAGGTTTTTTAACCGCTTTACTACATATTTTCTGAACCTGGGTTTTTTTACCTCATCTGGGTTTTTTTTAGCACACAATCAAAGTTTATTGGAAATCTGTCGCTGGCATCCCTGATGGCATCCCTGAATTCCCTGGCATCCCTGAATTATCGTAAAGTTTCTTGCCCAGAGAAACAACAGCAAGTGCAGGTGGCTGGAGTCGAACATGCAGGCTCTCGACTGCGAGCCCAACGCGCTAACCACTCGGCCACTGCTGCCAACTGTGCCACTACTGATAGTGCAATTGCAAAAAATAGATATAAAATAATGAAACGCAAGTGGTGCTAAAAGCACATGCAGGTTTTTTAACCGCTTTACTACATATTTTCTGAACCTGGGTTTTTTTACCTCATCTGGGTTTTTTTTAGCACACAATCAAAGTTTATTGGAAATCTGTCGCTGGCATCCCTGATGTTGAGCAAGATAACAGTTCTGATGCTTTGTCCAGCGATTTCGTGCCTTTTTGTTTCAACCCATCTTCAATTGATCATGTCACAAATCCTTTAGCTGTTCCCAGCAGTGTTACCACATGCGAGATTTTGTCCCAAATAGATGAGGAAATGTCTAGTTTGTAAAGTCGCAGCGAGGCCGCATGGTTGATTGATTGAATCTTTATCCTCGGACTGAGTAAGCTGCTGAAAGGTTAATCCTGGCAGTTTCGCATACTTGTAGAGGCTTTGAATCACTGACGCAGGCCCGGTTGCAACTTTCCAAAAGGTACCATTAAAAAATCCCCTTTGAAGTTTGGTAATTACAGAAGAAAAAAGAGCAATAGCAGTGGTGGGAATCAAACCCACGTCAATGAAATGACTAGCCTATCACCGCCCTAACCCTCTGCGCCAAGTCAGCCGATGGAAAACGAATGACTTAATTTAACTGTGATGTGCGTTTTTTTTTTTGTTTCTCAAAAGGGATTTTTTAATGGTACGTTTTGGAAAGTTGCGACACGGTTACCGAGATTGACAGAGTGAAGTTTCTGATTGTTGAAGTCTTGTTGCGGGGAATTATTCCATCTATTAGGTGCTGTAGCGGACGGCGAGTGGTCTGAACATCCGCCTATACCTAGCTGTAGCTGCTACAGCAACATCCCGGGTGCCAGCGTGTAGCGGGGATGATCTTGAGAGCAATGCCTTACTCCTTTTGCGAGTGTGAGTTTCTTGCAAAGAAATGAATGAACTTCCACGTCGGAACGTTGTAGCCAAATAATGCCTTGAATTCAAATAGAACGAGCTAAACTAATTCAGAACATAAGAACTACACTGCAACCATAATTAAACTAATAGCCTATCGTGATTTCCAAGAAAGGAATCCGTGGCAAACTGACTGAGAAAATAAGGCACCACACAACTGGCCGACAAAAAAAACATACTGAAAACTCACAAACTGAACTGTGTTTTACGCTGAACGATTGATTTTAAATGGGCTTATTGCTTCAAGCAATGCAGCATATATCAAATGCGCAACGCTACAACAACGTAAAACTACGTATGTAAATCGAACGAATAAACGCCCTAATCTTCAGCCAGCGTTCCAAATTCCTAACAAGTAGGCTACAATTTTCACAATGGCAATTATACTAAGGCAAACGCAAAAAGGGCCACAGGTGCCGCTGAATGGAGAGTAGGCTAGTCCTTAACGTGCCTTGCTCAAGTGCACACCCGGATAATCAAACCAGCGCCGCTTGATCTTTAAGCTTCTTCGTTCCAAAAGTCACGCGCTAACCAACTGAGCTATCATAAAGCCAGACAGAACCCGGGTAGCAGAAGGTGTGCACCTTTTTTGTAGAAATTGTCGAAAAGGCAGTTTCAAATGTAGCTGAATACCTGGCAACACTGGTGGGGGTTATAGGCTACCGAGTTGTGAAATAGACAGAGGTGAGCATCGGTTAGGCCTACTTTGAAAGTAACGCGCTACCGCTACTTGGACCAAAAGTACACTACCTACCGCTAACATACACTTTTGAGGTGCCTCAGGAACAGAAAGTAATTCTCTAACTTTCAACTTAATAACAATTTGCACTCAATATCAACCAGAAGCAACAATCACTTTTTCCTCCCCTACTTCTCCAAAAGCTTGACTCAACAATCCATTCAGTTTAGTGGAGTTAAAGTGTGGAACCATCTCCCGAAAACCATCACTGAAATTGAAACCTTTTCAATATTTTGCAGTAACTTGAAAAAGCACTTGCGTTTTGAAAATTAACCTCTAACAACCTATGCTGTAACTCTTTAATTATCTGACTGTATTATTGATTGTTGCACCATATCCTGGTATAGCATGCCTTTCCAAATGCCACTTTTGTAAATTTATCCTACATATCATATATTACTATATTATACATTAACATATCTTACTATACGTATATCTTATATATTACACCCGACCGGATAAGGGTGATGATTACTATCTTTACTCTTCCATGAATAAGCTACTATACCATTTTGTATAATTTAATATTTGCCAGATAAGAATATCTCACTAAGTTACTACCAGCTTGCATCTAACTACTCCCTGATTATTATAAGCTATTATGTTCGTTCAGAGGATCGCTTGACTTTTCGTAAGATTATTATTTAGGTTGGTTTGGAAAAGATGCTTGCAACAACTCAGACACTACATCCTTCATCGGCACTACCAAAGAATCTCCACCTCTCATTAGCGATACCAAAAACACTCCATCCCTCATTGACGCTATAAAAGATGATTCAACTCTTATTAGAAATACCAAAAACACGCTGCTATATCATCATGCTTATGCTCTTACATGCGCAGGAAATTAATTTAAAAAACAAAGCTTTTTTAACTATTTTATCTTGATAATGAGCTGCCATATCATGTATTTGTTCTGCAATATATAGGCTACTTAATATCGTTGCTGCGAACACTTTATTTCTGTATGAAATCTGTAAATAGTCCTTGTTTTGATAGTCCGTTACGTAATTTCAATATGTGTGTGTAACTGTGTATATTAGTTTGTTTTTGTGATGTTGGGTTCAGTCGTGTTCTCATTGCTTTAAGAATTGGCGCTCCAGTTGTTCCAGGAACGAGGAGGCGACTGATTCTTAACTAATTCATCAACTTATTTTAAAGTATCAGGTTTGGTGGCCGTGCTTAACTATATTTATTGATGCATATACCGCAATATTAGATCCTTTCATGCACGTCTTAAACCATTAAGGTTTTGCCACCTTTTCCTTTTGTTAGTTTTGTTACTGTATTTCTTTTTCACAATATCATTTCTTTTGCATTCTGACAAAGAAAAATAAATTGAATTGAATTGAATTGAATCTATGCGGTACCGTACTGGACGAGTTGCTGATGGAATTTTTGAGTATTGAATACTCTGCTTCTTTCTCGAAAAACCTGTACAAACCGGGGGGTCATGCAAAAGTAGCAATCGCTAATGTGGTCAGTAGGTTCTCTCCTAACCATTGGAACAGCAAGGGGCATACATTTTCTTTTTCCGTTTAACCATTGCCGAAAATTTGCCCCACAGGAGTTACAGCATAGGCGATGTGAATGGCCCAACTCTTGCCCTGATCACCTAACTTTGCATCCACAATACAAGTGGTATGCTTTCCTGACCAAAGCCGTTATACTTCGCTTTAGTGAAAAAAAAGTTATTTCACCACAAATGCAGCAGAATTTGTATGCTTTATTTATGCATATATGCTACTAGGCATCTGCAGAAAGAGTAGTTAAGGCTGAACACATGTAGTTTTTACAAAAGAAGCAAGCAAACAACCCAACTCAAACATACGTCAAAATAAAAATAATATGATAGACGGTTTAGACACGTCATACCTACCTTCCAACAAATACATTAAGCGCCCAACTCCAGGGCCGGATTAAAGGTTTATAGGGGGCTGAGCTGAAAATGGAGGCCCTTATCAAGTCACATTTTTCGCTAAAAAGGTTATCGATCAATGACGCTAAAAGCATTTCTCAGCAGCTGGGAGCTTCGCCTCCAAACCCCGAGTTGTGTCACTTGTGTGTATTGTGTAGTTGGTAGGCCTACTATGCTTTTGCTGCGATTGGGATCGAAAAAAGCGATTAAACAGGAACATTGTTTTTGAAACAACAAAATGACATAATTTGTTTAATGCTGACTTTATTAGAGGGGCGCAAACTCTCAAACTTACCCGAGCGACGCCACTATTTTCTAGATAGCCTACGCCACTGTTCTCTAGTTGTCTTTTTGAAAGCAAAACCAATCATTTTAGAGCACAGAGCAGATCAACAAACGTATCCGTTTGTGAGATAGGCTATCACTGTTCAAAGTGAACTCTATCCTTCTCCACAATTTTAGTGGCAATTAACACTTTAACTACAAATTGCTTATAGGCGAATATTGATATAACTGTACGATAACATGTTTATTTTGTGCAATACTGTAGGCCAGGCTGGTCCAAACCCTGGCACGCGGGCCGCATGCGGCCCGCGAACACTTTGTGCATGCCGGAATTATCAGTGCTAAATCCAAGGTTTAAAAATACGCCTACGTTTTATAAATACATTACATTCGCCACAACCCTAAATAAGTCGCGCATAATCGGGTCAATAGATAACTATGAGGGAACAATGTCGGTTTGTGACGACACAAACTTGAGTTGATATTTTGCTTTTGTTGCTAGCACTTTCTCCGTTATGAAAGCACTTTCTCCGTTATGAAGCGATTAAAAAGCGACACACGGAACAGAATGGCTGATGAAACCCTAGATGCCTGCTTACGTCTGTCGACCACTGAATTTAAACCAGAGATCGACATTACTGTATATGCAAAAGCAAAAAACAATAAATTGTTTTGGTTTGCTAATTTGTTGACGTGTTATGTAGCCTATAGTATCTTTTTTACTAGCTGAAAATCACTTTTTGAGTCGCAAGCAGAGATTAAAAAGTGAGTTAACCCTATCTGTAGCGACACGGGGCTTTATGAGGACGTCCCACTCTAGTAGTGATATATTTCACAGAAAGAAACATGCTAGAAATGTGAAATTTTTTGACTTTTAATTTTTATCCTTTGCGAATTATCTAAACCTAAACTGGTCGTTTTTCTACCTTCCTGCCCTTCACAATAAGCATTTTGTCTCAGGTGACTAGACATTTTCGTGCAGTGCTAGTTTATGTTAGTGCAATATAAATGTTAGTGCAATTACTTTGAAATGTAAAAACGTCTAAAAATGGCTTATATTTATGAACAAAAGCAATTTTTTGTTTAGTTTAGCATTGCTTTATGTTATAATTACAAAATTTCAATTTTGAAGCTATTTTTGGGAAATTAGAATAAAAACCAACTTTCTGATGTTTTTTCATCTCAAGCACTTTATTTCAATAAATTTGTTGAGTAGAAATTTAATTTGTATACGTACAATACACATGGCTATCATCTTGTAAAATATTTTGGATCTGTGATTTTCATAGCTCCCGTTATTAGCGATTAATTAGCACGGGGCTAAGATAGCCCGTGACGTGATTTTCGCGTACGAAAACAGCTCGTCTTAAGATAGGGTTAAGCGTGCAGCAAAACACTAGGTCGATCAGAACAGCAAACTCAGTCCTTTCATTGCAACTGTATTTTGTCAGCGACAAGATTTGTTAATGTTCATAGCCTAGCTGCAAACAGTAAGAATATAGCTAAAACAGATCGAAATCTATAGAAAAGAAGTTCAAAATAGCAACCTAGTTAAGTTTTTATTTAACAACGTTTCTACTTTCAGCAACGCGTTATCATTTCTCACTATGCGGCCCGTGAAGTTTTTCTCAGACCCTAATGTGGCCCTTCATGTTCGCAGTCTTGGACCACCCTGCTGTAGGCTACTGTTCAAAACAAACAATTTTGCCCCAAAAAAATTGTGAGGAAAAAAACAGTATTTCTTCAGAACAGATTCGTTTTCTGGTTGAAGAGCAAATTTAGCAATGACAATAAACTTTTAGTGCTTGGCGTGATTGTGAATGGTGTTGAATACTACACAAAACTGTTGAGATACAGAGCGATCAAAGTAAGCTTAATCGTTTCACAAAAAAACTAAACGTTTGTTTTTGGCCGCAACTTTATGTATGAACTGTGAATTGTTTGTCAGCTTCACACGATAAAAACAGAATCATATTCATGGGAGTATAGGCCATAAATCAAAAATGAAACGGCAAACTGGTAGGCGGTACCGGTAGTCATTTTGTTTACTGCCCTAGAAAATTGTTCATATCAACTCAAAATAAACGCTTTCTTGCTTTTCTCGTGGCAAAATCGCTGATCAGTTCTTCAAAATTCAATGAATTCAAAATATCGTGTTCAATGCTTAGAAGCGAAAGATTCGAAACTCGCTCTTGCCGTGAAGAATTTCAAACTTCGTTTTTGATTCTCTTTAATTTTGAAAAAGATCTTTCTCCACTGCAGTTGGAGACCATCATACACAAATACTTACTTTTGACGTCACGCGGTATGCTTTCAAACGCTTATCCAGTTCTGCAGATAGTTTGTCAATTATGGCAAGATAGCCTACACTTCAACTCTAAATTTATCTCTTGGGGAAAAAATCGTTGGATCTGTAGAGCTCATCAAAATGCTTATAACGTTGAGTTTGAATTCGTTTTGAAGAACCAGCATAGGTGTTGGATCCACATTTCTTCTTACCTTTTTCTTCATACGTTTCAATCCCTGGTTTCAAAGTTGGATCTTTCGCTTTTGACAAAGCTCATGAGACTTTGTAACAACTGTAGGCTACTGCATTATTCAAACACAATCCACTTTTTTGAAAGGACAGGTTTGTTTTTTGAAACCTTTCCAAAATTGCACTCCACATTTCAAGCAAAATAGCTGTCTCCAGTTGTTTCAACTTTTTTACAAATCCTTTGACTTGCTCTCTCGAGATTGAGCATCATCAGAGGCCAATTCTTCAAGCGCTAAAATGGTCTCACTGTATCCTTTGTTTAATGCACTGACTGCATCATATCTAGCTGACCATCTTGTATCAAATAATGTCTTTAAAACAGGAAAACCATCTAAAAATTTTCGATGGACTTGCGAACGATGAGTAGACGAGACGAGCCATGAATAAAGGCTTTGCAACAATTCAAAAAGCGCAGCGGCAGAACGGCATGTTTCTACAGCACATTTACCGATTAAATTAAGTGAATTAAGGTAATGAGCTACACTACATTTCTCGCGCAGAAGAGCTTGAAGACCGTTATACTTGCCACTCATATTGGCAGCATTATCATAACTTTGACCGCGGCAGTCTTCCATGTTGATATTAAGCTTTTCCAAAAACTCCAAAACAATTTTGGCGATTTCTGCTCCTGTATGAGAGTGCATCGGTACAAATTTTAAAAAAATTTCCAAAAAATCCTTACCATTTCCGGATATAAAAGTAGCAAATCAATATGCTTTTTGCTAAAAAAAATGAATAACTGGGGCGGGGCAGGGGTGCTGCAGCACCGCAGCACATATGGGCGAGCCGCCCCTGCTTGTTTGAGATACGAATTAAAGCAGCAATCTCCAGCTGAGCAACTAAAAAGATTAATATTTTTTTTTTCTTTGAGGTGGGGCTCCCCAAAATTGGGGCCCTGGGCTTCAGCCCAGTCCGCCCCCCCCCCCCTTTAATCCGGCACTGCCCAACTCTATCTGACCGATGCAAGCTACAACAGAAAAGCGCACACTGCGCAGCTTTCCGCGTCAGAAAGTAAAGCACATTTTGGCACGGTGCCATATCTCAAAAACTAGAGCTAATCAACAAATTTCAAGTTGATATTCGTGATCAGAGACCCCAAATTATCCGAGATTGACCTCATTCGTTTCAGAAGCAAATTGGCTGTTGACATCATTCAGATTCATATCTTCTGCAGTTTACTCAACTCATAGCGCGCAATTTAAAAGGTGTGACCTACTCAATAAGTGTATCAACTCACCTGCCACTGATTGTCAGTTGATACACCATGAGGGTCAGTCGATGCCCGATCTAAATTGCATAGCCTACTATTTAATTGTAAAAAATAACTTTTAAAATACAATGTTACAAGCATCTTTAGCCTATAACATGTCTTGCACACAAGTAAAAACAAAACATCATAGAGCAACAAAGGAATAATTATACACTGGCTCACAGGACTGATGCATTGAAGATTCATTGATCGTGTAAATTTTTTTCAGTAATGAACAAAAATGTGTGCAAGACTGAATCATCATCATCAACAGTATCATAGCCGATGCGGCCTTTGATGAACTAGATGCTCAGTTCGTAAATTGTTCCAGTGTTCCCTTTGTCCCGCAGTGTCCCAAAGTGTTCTTGGTTGGCTGATTGATGTATTGAAATTGGATATAAATGTTGTCGTGTAATTTGCGTTGTATGCTACAGTAGAAACTCCTGCCGCGTTCCACGCATAATGCCTTTGGCCAACGCAACTGTTCAGTTGGCGCTCCCACTCTGTTTACTTGCTTGTTAAGTTGAGGTGCGGTTCAGGTTGATAATCTTATTGTCTGAAGTACTAAGCTTAATTCATTTGTCTATATTTATTTAGATGTTCCATTTAGTTTGTTAAAGCTAATATAAGCTTGCGTAATAAAGTATGTATTAGTTCACGACAATTTAACAAACTAATTGAAGATGGATAGCAAGTTTATAAAGCCGAGTTTGTTCAGCGCTGATCCCAACTCTAGTCAAGCTAGTAAAGAGTGGAAACATTGGCATCGAACATTCGCGAATTTTCTTGCAGCATTTCCAGCTGAACCAGAGATCAGTGATGACGATAAACTGCGATGTTTGATCGCCCACGTTGATAAGGATGTTTACGATTACATCAGTGAATGTAATACTTATGAGCTTGCAATAATAACTTTAGAAAGATTATACGTGAAACCAAATAATCTCATATTTGCCAGACATTTTCTAATGACGTGCAAACAACAGGCAGAACAGTCATTAGATGATTACGTATTAAACTTGAAGCGGCTATCTCGAGATTGCAATTATAAAGCCGTAACCGCGGAAGTTTGCCGCAATGAAGCGATTCGTGACGCTTTTATATCAGGGATATTGTCTGCATCAATACGTCAAAGACTCTTGGAAAATATTAGAGAAGAGACCATAACCCTCGATGCTATTTTTAATCAAGCTCGCTCATTAGATATTGCTCAGAAAAATTCTGATGCCTTTCTAGTTTCAAATCAACAGCAAACCTACTGCCAAGAAAACACATCAACATTTGCCAACACGATACAGTGTTCTCAGAGAGAATCGGCTGAACAAGAGATTTCTTTGGGTGAAAGACTTCCGTTAAATGAAAGTTGTGCTGCAGCTGACTTGAAGAAAAAATGCTCCCACTGTGGCTGTCCTGACAATCATGGAAGAGAAAGATGCCCTGCGAAGAACAGTAGCCTAAGTGCTATAAGTGTGGTTATCTTGGTCACTATGCAAGAGAGTGTCGTTCTCGTAGAAAACGAATTTCACAAAATCCGTCTAGTGCTTCTTTATTCTCCTTACATTCTGCTCCAAATAAAGTTAACTACACTGTGTGTATTAACGGTGTTACTGCAAGAGCACTCGTGGACACGGGTTCTACCCTAAGTCATGTGAGCAAACATTTTGCTTTAAAGAATGCAATTCCTATCGAACCGGAGTTTAATGAAATTGGTTTGGCCGTGAATAAAAAAACTTCACAAAGCGATGGATTTTCTACTGTTAAAGTTTACTTTCAACGACGTGAATACGATAAAGTGAAACTTATCGTGCTTGATAATTTCTTAACGGACGTTATTCTGGGGCAGGACTTCTTGGCTCAGCATAAGCACGTAAAAATTAACTTTGGAGGTAGCGAAGCTCCTTTGTATCTGGGGGCACTAAAATGCGTGAAAACGAATATTTGTCCAAGATTGTTTCAACATTTATCGCCCAACTGTAAGCCTATTGTGACTAAGTCCAGAAAGCAGTCTGCTGCTAACGAAAGGTTTATAACTGAAACTATACAAAAAGATCTTCAGCAAGGTGTAATTGAGCCAAGCACTGCACCATGGCGAGCTCAAGTCCTTGTGGTATCTGGAGAAAATCACAGGAAAATAATGTGCATTGATTACAGTCAAACTATCAATAAGTTTACATTGTTAGACGGATATCCATTGCCTAACATGCAAAATTTGGTCAACAAGATTGCTCACTATTCTTTTTTTAGCACATTGGATCTGAAAAGTGCATACCATCAAGTTGAAATTCCTGTGGAAGATCGGCCTTATACAGCTTTTGAAGCCAATGGTAAATTGTATCAAAGCAAAAGACTATCGTTTGGATTAACAAATGCTGTACCTTGGTTTCAAAGAATTGTTGACAATATCATCGAGAGCAATGATTGTAAAGGCACATTTGCTTATTTGGACAATATTACCGTGTGCGGTAAGACAAAGGAAGAACATGATGAAAACCTTCAGCATTTCTTAACAGTTGCAAACAAGTGCAATCTCACTTTCAATAATGACAAGTGCACCTACTCCACAGACAAAATCAACTTACTGGGGTATGAAATAAGTAACGGCAGTTTAAGCCCTGATCGCGAAAGAGTGAAGTCGTTATTAGAAATGCCGGTTCCAACCTCAGCCAAAGAGCTACGACGAATTATTGGTCTTATGGCATGTTATGCTCGATGGATACCGCAATATTCGGACAAAATAAAACCGCTTGTTGATAGTAATAGGTTTCCCCTGAGTGATCAAGCTATCTCGTGTTTTAACGAACTTCGGCAAGTCTTGGCAGAAGCCACTTTGAAGGTAATAGATGAAAACTTGCCCTTTTCAGTCGAAACTGATGCCTCGGATATTGCGTTGTCCGCAATATTACATCAGGCGGGAAGGCCTGTGGCGTTTTTTTCTCGGACCCTGAATTCGAACGAAAAGCGATATTCCAGTATCGAAAAAGAAGCTACTGCCATAATAGAAGCGGTTCGAAAGTGGTCACATTTCCTTTTAGGCAGACATTTTACTTTGATCACTGATCAAAATTCAGTTGCTTTTATGTTCGACCACAGAAGAAGAGGAAAAGTAAAAAACGACAAGATAATGCGTTGGCGAGTCGAATTGGCACAGTATTCGTATGATATCGTGTATCGCGAAGGCAAACTTAACGTGGCATCTGATGCTTTATCTCGTGCGTATTGTGCCAGTACAACTGGGAACACACTGAAAGAAATTCATGAAAATTTGTGTCATCCGGGAGTTGTGAGAATGCAACATTTTGTAAGAACAATGAATTTGCCATACTCGATAGATGATGTGAAAAGATTGGTCACAAATTGCAAAGTTTGTTGTGAAGTGAAGCCAAGGTTTTACAAACCTCCAAAAGCTACATTGATTAAGGCAACGCAACCATTTGAACGATTGAGTATTGACTTTAAAGGACCATTGCGTCAAATACTAAAAGTCATTTCTTTTTAACTGTTGTTGATGAATTTTCGCGTTTCCCCTTTGTTTTTCCTTGTAGTAACACTACTTCTCATACCGTAATTATTTGTTTGAAATCTTTGTTCAACATGTTTGGTATGCCAGCCGTAGTGCATAGTGATAATGCAAAATGTAAAGATATAAAACAGTTCTTAAGTGAGAGAGGCATATCCACAACACATTCGTCAGTGTATAATCCGCGTGGCAATTCACAGTGTGAACGTTATAATGGTGTTGTTTGGAATGCAATTAAGTTAGCTCTTCGTACTAAAAATTTAGAAATTTCACAATGGGAATTAGTTGTTCCTGAAGTATTGCATTCACTTCGATCGTTATTGTGCACATCCACAAATGAAACGCCTCACGAAAGACTTTTTAATTTTCCACGACGCTCAACTTTTGGGTTATGTGTACCTTCGTGGTTGACTGAAGAAGACAAGGTACTGGTAAAACGTTTTGTACGTAACAAGTACGATCCACTAGTGGACGAGGTTCAACTTGTGAATGCAAATCCAAACTATGCTGTGGTAAAGTTCCCAAATGGAAGGGAAGCAACTGTATCAGCCAGAGACTTGGCAGCGCCAGGACGAGACTTTGCCGACCCCGTCAACCCTGCTGAAGTGGAGAAATCGAATGAAGTGAACTCCAGAATTAGAAATGTTTCTGATGACGTCGAACGTGAAATTACCTGTGAGAGGAGCTCTGCAGACGATGGTGCGGTTATTAACACGCAACCTATTGAACCTAATGTTGAATTGCAAACACAGAAAAACTGGCGTTCTGTTCGTATAAAAAACCCGCCAAAAAGGCTGAACTACAATTGAGCGTTTGTGTATTTATTGTACTGTAATTTTTATGAAGGGGTGAATGTCGTGTAATTTGCGTTGTATGCTACAGTAGAAACTCCTGCCGCGTTCCACGCATAATGCCTTTGGCCAACGCAACTGTTCAGTTGGCGCTCCCACTCTGTTTACTTGATTGTTAAGTTGAGGTGCGGTTCAGGTTGATAATCTTATTGTCTGAAGTACTAAGCTTAATTCATTTGTTTATATTTATTTAGATGTTCCATTTAGTTTGTTAAAGCTAATATAAGCTTGCGTAATAAAGTATGTATTAGTTCACGACAAATGTTGTTCGTTGTCTGCCACGAGCACGTTTCCCGAGAAGGCGGCCGCTTAGACAGAGATTTTCGAAATCTTCTTTTCTGATAATGTGACCGAGAAATTTGAGTTGCCTTTGAGTTATGTTGTTCAATAGTTCCTTGTCTTGATGTACCTGGTTTAAAACTTCTGCATTTGTGATGTGATCAGTATATGAAATCCTGAGCATTCTCCTGTAAAACCACATTTCAGCTGCTTCAATGTTACGCCTAGTTTCTGTGTTGAAGGTCCATGTTTCACAACCATACTGGAGAACAGACCACACTAACATTTTGAGAAGTCGCACCTTCAGAAGAATAGAAAGCTTGCGATCCAATAGAATAGGTCGTAGTCTATTAAAAGCGTCTTTAGCTAGGCCTATTCTTCTTCGTATCTCTCTCTTACATCGTGCGTCCGCTGTCAAGAGAGAACCAAGATAGTTGAAAGAAGACACTTGTTCAATTGTGTTGCCTCCCTGGTGAAGTACAAAGTGGGGTTCAGGACTTTGTTTGGAGATAGTCATGCATTTTGTTTTTTTGTCATTAATTTCAATTCCATATTTTGTACTGATGTCTGAAGTTTTGTTAATTAGTGTTTGTAAACCGTCCGGGGATGTCGCTATGAGCACAGTGTCATCAGCATAGCGAATATTGTTTAATGAGATGCCGTTCACTAAAACTCCCTCATCAATACCTTCTATTTCTTTGAGAATTATTTCACTATACAAGTTAAATAGATCTGGTGACATCACACAGCCTTGTCTGACCCCACGTTGAATTTCAAAAAATCTAGACAGACCTTCCGGTAGGCGAACTGCAGCTTGTTGTTGGTAATACACATTCTTAATTATGCGCAGGTCCTTGTGATTAACGTTAATGTTGTTCAGCATCTCAAAAATCTGTTCGTGACGAACTTTATCGAAGGCTTTTTTAAAATCTACAAATGCTAGATATAGGTCTTGTTGGACTTCGATTGCTCTTTCACCAAGCATTCTCATCGTAAAGATTGCGTTGGTTGTTCCCCTGTCTTTCATGAAGCCAAATTAATTGCCCCCTATTTCTGGAAGCAATTGCCTTCTTAAGCGTTGGAGGATGATCTTTAGCAGCAATTTCACAGTGTGTGAGATCAGACTAATAGTGCGATGTTTGTCACAATCAAGTGTTCCTGGAACTTTGGGTAGTGCAATGAATACTGATTTCAACATGTCCTCAGGAATCACACCACTTTCATATATTCTGTCTAACAGCTTCCATATGATGTCTATTCCTTCTTCGTCCAGGGCTTTAAGCATTTCCACACAAATTTCATCTGGCCCAGCTGTTTTTCCTGTTTTCATTTGATGCAGAGCCCACTTAACTTCGGCTTTCAAGATCGGTGGACCTGTCACATCTCGAGATGCGTCTTCAGTAAGCTTGCTTCTGCTCGCATCCTGAAAGAGGTCTTGTATATATTCCTCCCATCTCTGAGTTACATCTTTTGGGTCATGAAGGATGTCTCCATTTGCCGCTCTGATACATTTCGATGTTGGTGCTGATTTTTTGCCTACAAGCTCGTTTATCTTTTTGAACATGTTTTTCCCATCAAGTCGAATTTCTCAATTTCTAGACATTTTTCTTCAAGCCATTTTTCTTTAGCTGTATGACATTCTTTTTTAATTTCAAGGTTTAATAAACGATATTGTATAGGATCTTGTTTCAATTTACGACGTTTGTCCATTAAATTTCTTATTTCAGAATTGAACCAATAAGTTGAAGTTTTCTTGCTCTGGTCCATCTTAGGAATATTAGTGTATGCGGCTTCCTTGATAACAGTCGAATATACATTCCAGAAAGTTTCGGGGTCTTGCGGCAAAGTATCTGACAAGTTTTTCAGGACAACATGTTTGAAGTTTGCACAAACATCTAAATCACCGAGAGACTGTAGGTTAAACTTTAGTTTTGGTTTTGGTTTTTGGATGCACTTGAAAAACAGTTGGAATCTTGCAACGACTGGATTGTGGTCCGAGTCAATATCTGCTCCTGGGTATGCATGGCAATCTTTAACAGCATTCCTGTATCGAGTACTGATCAAAATGTAATCTGTATTACAGAATGTTAGAGGCTATTTCTAAAATCAAAACTGTTGATCTTCGAAAAGACCATGTTTGTGAAGAGGGAGTGTTTTATAAAAATTATATAACGACGTAACAATGAATAAACAAAGGACAATTTGCGATAAAAGTTACTGCTGATCCGTGGTCATTGTGACATATTTCCTGCTTTTATGGGTTATGGTTTAATTGTGTCGCAGTTCCTGATTTGCAATGCTTCCACGAGGATTTTGACAAAAATTCCTCTCTAGAAACATAGAATTGAGTTTGTTAAAAGCCATACTTTGACAAATTTTGACTTTATTATCAATTTTGACTTTATTTTGACATATAAACTTCTTAGAAACAGTCCCTTAGGTGCTGAAAACAACTTTATTCTTTAATTTGTGGATAAACGAGGTCATTAAAAAAATTTGACTTTATTGACTTTTGCGGGCCCTGCTTATTAGTTATTTCCTTGCAGAAAAACAAGCATTTCAAAACGTTTGTCTGACAATCTGCTGCGTTTGGGACGCATATTGTCCTTTCCAAGTGAAAACATGCGTTCCATAGCAGCGCTGGTTGGTGTGTTGTATTTCAAAAACAAGTTGAAAACGTTTAGGCTACTCGGAAAGGTATCACTGTTCCAAGCGTGCTGTGATAGTTTAGCATGTATAAATATTTTAACGAGGTCCACTGCACCAATATCGCTTTTTTCAGGGGCATAGAGCTCTTGAAATAAAGTATCTTCAACGTCCGCGATGCCATTCATGGATTTTTCGCTTTCTGTCTCTGATCCCTCGTTCTCAATACATGGGTGATCACCATTTGGCGAACTTCTTCCGCGTGTATATTCCAGGGAGCCATTCCAACCAACGCAAAAGCCGGTAATTCAGATGAGTCGCGTTGGCCAGAATACATTGTGAAACTCTTATTGTGTAACGAGATTTTCCATGAAAAAAAATGACGCATAGCGCTTGACGCTTAAAATCGGCAAAATAGTTGACGGCGCTATCACTTCCGTCAACTGAAAAATAAATTGACGGCGCTAGCCTCAGCGTCAACAAAAAGTTGACGCCGTCAAATGACGCCGTCAAATTGACGGCGTCAACGTACAACACTGCAACTTTCCCATGAAGATATTATGGTTTACCGCTGTGACCAATATGATAACAACAAATTGTTACTTTTGTCCAAAATGGAAAATTTGACGTTGCGTTTATCACACATCTTACACATTGTGCTATATCCAGGCCATGTGGTGCATAAGTGGCTGAAATACACCCACAAACAACAATTTTGACACCAATTTGTTTTCTAAGCAGCATTATTAACAAGGCAGTAATAACAAGCTAAAGCCTAAAAGTATAACTGACCCCCTCCCCCCGTCAATGTTTTGCATGAAACCACAAAGATCTAAGCAGGTCTATGGCTATGCTTGTCCAGTAACCTTATTTGAGCTGTTTTGGCCTGTCTAACACTAACCTTTTGTTATAGCACTGCATATGTTGGTAGTGTTGTTGTTGGTATGTTGGTAAACGCAACGCCAAATCTTTCACTTTTGGCGAAAATAAAGTAGGCCTATTTTTGTTATCATATCTCAAAAATTTGATATGCTAGTAAAAATCTGAGTTCAGATTCGGATTCAGCATCCCAAAATTGCCTGAAATCAGTTGTCAAAGTCCAAACAGGAGAAAAAAAATCTTTTTTTGTAAACCAGTGTTATGTTTTCAGCACTGTGGTTTTTTAACCTGATTCATCGCTAGCAGGCAATACTTTTTTCGAAAAACTTTTATTTTTCTCTGGAAGGGGGTATATCAACTGACATTCCGTATCAACTTACCCGCCCTTCCCCTAAACCAGGGGTTCCCAACCTTTTTACGGTATCGTACCACTTGGACACTCTGTACTGCCAAGCGTACCACTTCTTGCATAACAACTAATTTGATCGAGTCATATTTTATTCAGAAGAATAATATTGGCGTACTAAAATAACACTAAAGCACCACAAGTCCACAACTAAATTTAATGAGATTTTAGTTTTTGTTTACTGTCAACCAATTGGTCGGTGCGCGGTGTAAATTTGCTGACAACGCAGCGAAAGTCATTTCCGGGCGCATCTGGTCGGTTTCGATTTTTTGACTTGATGTTCATTATCTAAAAATCCCTGCTCGCATTCCCACGTGGAAGGGAAAATCAGTGGCTGTGGAACAGCATGGAAAGCTAACGTTGAAGGCCATACTGAGCCAGAAGTTTATTGGTGAACATTCCTTGTAACTGCTGTTGAACATTTTTTTCCGATCTATTTTTAGCTTACAACTAGCATTATTCAACGCTATTTGTAGCTTTAGCTATAAAACAGTAGATGATATCTATCAAGAGCAATCATTTGACATAATTAGTTAACGCCCACTGTCCCACAGCTTTGCACGGCTTTTCAAAGCAACTGTGCTCCTTGTTGACAATTGACAATTGACATGACCTGTATTTTGATGATCGTAATGTTACGAAACAACAGAAATAGTTTGTTACGTAACAATAAGATTAGGCTTCGGGAATTTTTATTTTGTAAACAAAACCAGATAAACAAAATATAAAGTAGTGAATCCAGGTTTTTGTGAAAAAACGGAAGCTACCCGCGTACCACCTAAAAAACCTTCGCGTACCACTAGTGGTACGCGTACCACAGATTGGGAACCCCTGCCCTAAACTAACTAACTTACATCGTAAGGTAATTACGTCGCCAGCTAATTACGTCGTAAGCTAAACCACAAAAACCTTACTTGTGACGTCAAGAGAGTTACATCACATTTTGTGTTTTCAATACGAAATCTATCCAAATGAGTAAACTAGTTGCTGCAAACTAAAAATTATCGTCAATGCAAGCTGAGTATGGCAGGCTAGTCTTACACAATATGACTTACTAGTTATTAGCAAATGTTTTTGTTTCGCAGTGGCCGAGTGGTTAGCGCGTTGGGCTCGGAGTCGAGAGCCTGCATGTTCGACTCCAGCCACCCGCACTTGCTGTTGTTTCTTTGGGCAAGAAACTTTACGATAATTGCCTCTACCCAGTGATCGATTTCGAGTAATGGGTAGTACCAAATTTAAGTCATAAGTAGAGTAGACAACCGGAAACAGACATTGCCGTCGGCTGCAGCGTGGGTCAGGTGTACGTCGGAAGGCGTACACCGATGCATAGCGCTCAAGTCTGCTTTCCCGCAATGCAGGGTAAATATATGACAAACAAACAAACAAACAAACGATCAACTTTCAAAAATTCGAATGCTTTCCCCTTCCTTGAGAAAATCCTGCGGACGCCGCTGGACCTGATGCAGATCCTGTATTATGTCGTTTGGGTTGCTACAGAATGGGTGTAATGTGATCAAGTGACCTTTATACCCGACAAACAATACAATTATTCATTCAAGCATGTAATATGAAATAACGAACAGACTCAAAGGGAAATCTTGTTCGAAACTGTTAAAGGGGATTCCCCTTTGGGTGCTGTTCAAGCAATAGAATCAGAACAAACAAATGGTTTTTGGAAAGTAACTCTCGTACACCTCGACGGCAACAAAAAAGGGATGGCGCACAGCATATGGTTGGTTTTAAATCTTTATTCTCGGACTGACAAAGTCTTGACAGGTTATTCCTGGTAGTTTCGCATACTTGTAGAGGTTTTGACGCAGGGCCAGTTACCGAGATTGACAGAGTGAAGTTTCCGATTGTTGAAATGTTGTTGCGGGGAATTATTCCATTCACTGGGTGCCGCTGAATGGAGAGCAGTCCTTAGAATGCGTTGCTCAAGCGCACTTGAGCCGAACCAGCACCGCTTGATCTTGAACCAGATGCGTAACCACTAACCTTCAGGGTCATGTGACCCTGCTGCGAGGCTTTCTGGTATTCATTGATTGCTTGGGCTCGTTGCCAACCTTCTGGTGGTGAATCCTGGTAACTGATTCTTGCAATCAAACAAATCTAGGCAGCAATTGCAGCTCGCAGAGCTCCATGCAACTCCATCCTGTACAAAGTGATGCCGACCCAAGGCTCTATGTCAACTAACTGTTGAGGGCGGGAAACTTCGCTTGTCGTGTGGGAAGGCATCACCTTGCTGCAGTTAAATGTGGAAGGCCTGACCGAAATTAGGTGAAGCTCCAACAAAAAACAAACCGTTCTTTAAGCAGGTTCCCTGCCTGTGCCACAATAGCGCAGTTAGCAGCTCTACTAATAAGCTTATAAATAATAAAAGCATAGGCAGTGATACTGGTTCCCAAGCTCTTTAGGCAGACCAACGATATTTCACCTTACAGCAGGTTGTTGGAACTAACCTTAACTGTTTCATACCAACAACTTTAAAAATCGTTCTTCACAGCCTCTCTGCTTGACTTTCAGCTACGGTACATAGGCCTAGTGTGGAAAAAACTATGCAATTTAGCTTGTGCGTTCCAATGGGAAAGGCAATCAATACCGGTAATACTAATACCATCTTCAGAAATCACCACAATAATAATACGCTAACACTTCAATTTTGCTTGGTAATCGACTGTCGCTTTGAAACGGTATTTTGATAAACAAAGTAAAGTATTCTTATAATTCTAACTTATGTTCAAGAAAAATGTACCACGAGTCCAAATTATATCAAGTTATCATGTTGTGTATCGCGATTGCGAATATTAAATTCTCTTCAGCACAACTTTATAAAAGGCAGAGTAAAGTCTTCAGTAGGCGCAAGGCCTATGAGAGGAGGGTACGGAGGGTACGGCGTACCCTTGAGGACCCAGGACTGTGTTTGTTGGAGGGCCCGAAATTGTGGTTTTATAGTTTACGCGCAAAAATGTTTGGTTAAAACTATCCTAAACGACTGATTTCAAGCATAAAAGTTATCATTTTTTAGTCCTGGGGGGCCGTAATCTAGCAAAAGGGCCCAGAAAGGTAATCGAGTGCTTTGCGAGCAAATTAGGGGTCCAAAGTGGTAATTTAATGCTTTAGGTGCAAAAATGTTCTGTTAAAAGCACCCTAAATTAAATCATAAAAATTAGTTATTCTCCTGTCCAGGGGGGGGGGGGGGGGAGGGCATAGTGTAGCAAAAGCAGGTTTGAGAAAAACTCGGGCAAAAAGCCCGGGTGTTTTTTTTAAGTATTTGACAAAGGTAGACGGAGAACACTTTCGGAGCAGGACCGGAGCCGGAGTCAAAAAAGTTACTTTTCTCGATCACTTCTGCTAGTGCTGGGCATGTGGTGAATGTAAATGTTAATGAAGAAAGGTTAGGATTGGTCACATGATTAACTTGATTATGTTTTAACAAGATGTTTTGTTTGAGCCTTGGTAGACAGCTTGGCTTGTACCAGATAAATATAACCCTCAGTAACGTTAACGGATTAAACATTAAACACACAAAAAAAAACATGAAAAAACTATTGAATTCAACGTTTTCGACACCACGTAGTGTCCTCTTCAGAAATAATTATAAGCTATAGCCTATCTAAGAGAAATAAAAAATGAATTTAAAAATTTTGCATTAAAGATGTAGCTACAAGCGACACTTCTCAACAGCAACAACTGACACACGAATTCAATGCAGGATACACAAACTGGCGAGGGACAGATCACATGATAGCCTAAGCACAACACAAAATAATAGTTTTATTGCAGCCTGATACTATTATTGTGCACAGATGTCCAATTCTGCAGTAAAATGTTGTGTGATGTGCAATACGCTTAAGCAAACACCACACTTTTTGCCCTAGACAAAGGGGCCCGGAGTGAGAGGGAGGCCCGGAATCACTCTTCGTACCCCTAGTGAAAATTTCTCTCAGAGGCCCTGTCAGTAGGTCAATTCAAGGATACAGCAGCTAAGTTCAGAAAGAAACCAACAACAGTGTTTTTTGATTGCTGACAAACAAATCAGTTTAGTCTGCGAGCAGTGGTAACAACAGTGCTGTATTCGAGGATATACGGCAGTATACGCAGTATACTCTCTGCTTTTTCGAGCAACTATAGTAGGCTATACCCTCTGGTTTTCCAAAGAGAATGCTTATATGCTATCCTTACTGATGTTTGACAACTACTATAAACTAACTACTTAACCCTTTGAGGACCACTGACAATAGTTAGCTACTGGTTGATATTGCTAACTTGCAACCTGAAAAAATGATAGAAGGAAATTTGCGTCATGGAGAAGCAGAAGTGAGAAGAATTTGTAAACGCTTTGACATTGATGAAATACAGTCAATCCAAGGATTTAAGAGACTTTATTGAAAAGTTGAAATTGTGCCCAAATTTGAAGCCTTGACAGCTATTTCAACTTTATCTTGTTGCACAGCAGAATGTGAATGTGGTTTCAGTTTAATGAACAATATTATTACAGGTTTAAGAGCATCTTTGCTCATTGATAATGTGAGCTGTTTGATGTTTATTAATTGCAATGGACCACTTGTGGCTCAATTTACCGCTAAAAAATATGTAAGATCCTGGATGTTAAACCACCGATCAGCTAAGGAGACTAGATCCCAAATTTGTAAAGAGGATAAAGATGTAGATTCCTTTCGGGAGGCTGTTTGGAATGTAGGCTATTCATAGAAAAGTAAAGAATTTTGTACCTCTCGTTCAATTTTGATGTTGATAATTTTATGGTAGAATAAAGATAAGTATTTTGCAGTTGTGTATTATTTATGACTTTGTCAAATCTGACAGTTAGGCCCACCCTGTGCTTTTTTACGAATACAGCACTGAGTAACAATATTATGTACATTGTGAAGGAAATTAAGTGATACATTAGTAAAACTGAGTGACTAACGCCAGGGAGGGATTCTGGGGAAGAAAGCCATCCATTCATTGGACCCTTAGTTGCCGAGAAATTATTCCATTCACTAGGTGCCGCTGAATGGAGAGCAGTCCTGAAATGCGTTGCTCAAGCGCACACCCCGCGAGTCAAACCAGCGCCGCGTGATCTTGAGCCGGGCGCGAAACCACTGAGCTAACGGGGCGGACGAAGGTACACAGTAGGTACAAGTCTAATGCGATGTAGCCTATATATATTTTAATTGTCAGCATTGGACAGCAGACGTCCAAACACTCGGCGACAAATCTCCGACGAATTAAAAACAAAGTCCTTGGAGAGGTCTCATGGAGGTTGATCGAATTCAAAACTTTGTTGTGCACATGGCAGACTATTGCATGATTTAGCCGTTTTTGTGTCATGGTAGATCGTAACCAAGTTTTGACACGTCGCAAAGTTGAAAATGACCGTTCAGCTGAACACGAGCTGGCTGGTGAAATGAGCAAAAGTCGCACAAAAAGTTCCACTTGCGGAAACATTTGCTGAACAGCGGATGGCATCTTCTTGAATATCATTCGAAAATCTTTCACCGACTTTCCATTGTACTGCTTTCGAAAGAAGCATAGTTCTTGTGCAAGGGACTTTGTGTCAGAGAACTCAGGATAATCGTCTACCACATGTAATTGTAGCTTTCCACCAAAGAGTGATTCTTGTAGAATTTTGTAGTGCTCAAGATCGGTCGACTTGAAATATAGTCAGTAAGATTTTTCTGCGCGCTGTCAATGATTGCAAAATACTCTGACGGATATTTCGCCTATGGTGCTTGAAGTTGAAGAGGTTGACCATGGCCATGTCCATGTTAAAGACGATTTGGGATCTTTTGGGGACGTGATAGTTTCAATGACTCAAGGTTGCAATCCTCCATTAGCCTCTCAGCATTTACAAAGACACGATGAAATTCTTCTTCACTGCTTAGATGGAAGAGTTCGGCACTACAAAGTTCAGCACCTTCAAGCGTGCCAGCCACAGTCACCGTGCAATCTTGCAAGGCTTTGTTAAAACGTTCCAGACTGAATGACAGACAATGCTGTTAATAACCCAAGCACACTCGACCCACGAGAAAAAGATTTCAAAAGCCGATTAGCAGTTGTTGCTATTTTTGAATCAAAATGACTCACTTGCAAATTGACAAGCTTGGCACCAAAGACCTAGCTCTAACTTTCACCAGAATTTTTAAATTGGTATCCTATTTCCCCATCTGGCAACGCTGTCTGGCCCTGGCGTAACCAAAACAAATGGTAGGCACTTTAACATGCTGATATCCAATTCAACCACGAACTATCAGATGTTACGTTGTCCGTCCAATTATGACCATACCAGCATTCAGCCAGAAAGTTGATTATTACTTTGAACTTAATTTGGTAATTACAGAAGAAAAAAGAGCAATAGCAGTGGTGGGAAGTTGCGTTTTTCCTTTGCTCCGAGAAAGCAACCTTGATGACGTCATTAACAGCAGTATAGGCACTATAACATGAAATTAAAGATCCAATTCACAATTTGCGAGTTACACGAGCGTTTCCCCGCATAATAAAACATTTTTACTATGGTCGCGGTTTCCTCACGTAAAACAAAAATGTTGTCCCCTCCTTTCAATAGCTTTTTAAACGGCTGACTAATAAAATTGTGACATTCGGTTATTAGTTTCCCCTTTACGTTATAAAAACAATGTTAAAAGATGGTGGGGACATGTAAAAAGATGGTGGAGACATGTCCCCGCTGTCTTATTGGGATCGACGCCCATGCGCGATACACAACATCACAATTTGGACTCATCGTACATTTTTCTTGAATTGTATATCATTATCAGGCAGTGCATCCTATGGATCCGTAATTGGGCTTCTCTCTATTGTAGCACCAGCTTGCTGGGTGTGCAGTTATGCTCCTGCGTTACATTGCTTTTCTCATTATTTTTAAAGTTTTCTTATTTAGAAGTCCTAGACAAATAAAACCTAACAACCAGACCGCATTTAACATAATAACATGAAAATAAACTAAAAATTACAAACGTTTTCGGCCATACTCATGTTAGCCCTTTCAAGTAACCAATTGACTGATGTTCTTCATAAATTGAAATTAAAGATCTGATCTACATACACAAAAATCGAAAAAAAAAAACGTATGAAAATGAAACGGCAATGCAAAGGAGAGGCAAAACCACATGACGTAATTGCCTGGAAAAAAACACAAATCATTGACGCAAAATTACGTGAAGACATTTAGCAGATAGGAGGCGTTTGCTTCCGCTTACGCTTACAAGTCGTACAGATATTGACTGTGGCATCACAAAGCAACAACAATGAAAGGGTGCCAGACTATAGGAATTGTGACCACGAAACATCACATAGCCTGCACCGGTATGACCAAAAAGTTCCCATATGACAAAAACATTCGTGCATGAAAACTTATCAGCAAGAAGCTTCTTGCCCAGCTAACTATATGAAGACATAAAAACTGTATGTGAGAAAAAGCTCGCGGCTCCCCGTTTGGTAACCATTGAATCAATCAATCATTCAATCAGTTTATTTTTCGTCATTAACGCGTCCGGGACGAAACAGCTGCTAACTACATAAATCGATATAGACCTACCAGCACGTTAATGAAAGGGAAAAGGTGGCAAAACCTTGAAAGGTTTAAAACGTGCCTGAATGAAAAATTATGTAGTAGGCTATAATGTCTGGAGTTAGCACGGCCACAAAACCCAAAAAACAAATAGCAAAAAATAAAACAAAAACAGAGAGAAGCACACATGTAGTAATGAATGACAGCCTAAGGAAAAGTGTTGTGGATTGAATTTGCCAGTTCCAATATTGATGTGGATGAGCAGTCATAATAATAATAATAATAGGACGGAGAAAGAAAACCGGACATAAAAGAAACCCATCCTCAGGCAAAAGCCCATTTCAATGTGGCCCAGGAGAGCGGTGTTGAGCTCTTTCTATGGTCAGACTGCACATCACACAGTAGCCTAAGACGATTGAGGTTTGATATCCAGTGTAAGTTATTGTTTCTTGTCCTGGTGGGTAATGGAATGGATGAGCTGGTAGATGATGATGTCCTGATGGTGTTGATGAAGCTCTCATCCCCTTTTGCGACATGTCGTGTTGATTATGGAGTATTGCGTTTGCTGTTAATATCTACAAATATAAAAGTACAGCACAAGCAATCTCGACTAGCACAAGCAATTTCCACTAAAATATTCACAAGAATGCAAGAAAGCCTTTCTACGTTGTCTTTTTATTGCGTGTCCGTTTTGCTTAAATGTTGTTTTAGTTTGTGAATAAAAATTGACTTTGTAAAAATTAACCATTGCTTCAAGACAAGCTAAAAATTTTCTCAAGGAAAGGGTGTCATACTCTTAGGCCTACCAGTGAGATCATCAAGAGAAGTAGCTTTTGCTGGAACAGCAGTTTTCTTTTAAAAAAATGTATTGAATGCACATCCCGTCTGGAAAAATTCGGAACCTCTTAACGTTCTCTCGGCCGCGAAATTTTTTTCCCACAAACTTTTTGTCTCATTTGCATATTTCTATAAGTGTAGCCATTACTATGGTTACCGCAAATTAAGCGCGCGTAACTGTTTTTACCGATTCATTTTTTTCGCGCGGTTTTCAAAGTCAGCAGCCAATTTTCGCCCTCCAGGTCCAAATCTAAACATTGAACTTGAAAAATAACGTAGCCTGGAGAGTGGAGACAAACCTATACTCCTATAGTCTGATGATGATGATTATGTGCCTGATCTGATACAGACGTTGGCGATCATGGTCTTCCAAACTTCTCTGTCATTAGCCATTCGTATAAAATCGTTCGTTTTAACTGTTGTGTTTGTGGCCCATTGATTCAAGCTGTTTAAATAAGTTAATCTTTGTCGACCTCTGATTCTTTTTCCCTGTATCATCCCCAATAGAGCTAATTTTTCCAAATCTCCATGTCTGTGACTGTGAATATGACCTATAGTCTAGTCAAGTTTAAAAAAGAGAAAAGAAATTGATTCTGGTCACTCTAAAAGTAAGATATTCCGAATTGATTAAGAATTAACTGTAACCCTAAGAATAAAGCCCGACCCCCCTATCCCTACGTTTTTTGAAAAGCTTTCATGCACCGCAAAAGTTAATTTAAAGAAAAAAATTGACTTCGATGGGCGTCAAACCGTTGTCTTCACGAACATAAGGCACAAAATGAAACCACTGAACCAAACACGTCAACGAAAAATGTTTGCATTCACACTGTATTAATATAAACTCTATGCTAAATAACAAAAAGTTCTTGGGAAAAAAATTTCGCCACCCGGCCATGGTCCGAAAGCCTTTTTTGGACCTCTTTTTGTAATTTTAACTTTATATCAGCTTATGGCTTTTATGTTGCTTTCCAGTACCATAAGCTTCAATAAATGAAAAACTTTCTCTTTGCCGTATGACTTTTTTTTGGTTGCATTCTTTTGTGCAGAGTATTGCAGCTTCGATGACCTACCGAAAATCAGTCAAGTTACTTTTGCAATATTTTATTCCGTTTATCCTAGAGATATAACTTAAACAATGCTACCATTTTTGTTTTGATGTGACATTCTAATAGATTGACCTATCTAAACTAAGTAAAACCCTAAACTGCCTCTGGAAATTCAAACTTCATTTCCACTTTCCATTTGTTTGCATTGCAAATTTTTTGCACTTCTTCTATTTAGATGCAAAAGCATTTCGTTTACGCTGACGCGAAGCAAGGAGCAGTGCAAACGCTGATCAGGTTATTGTTGACATGCTTTGTTCAATACTTAGTCGACTCACATGGACGCACTGAGCATGTTTTGATTTGCGTTGAAGAAATATTTTGTTATCTCTTGCCCGGGTCACAGCTACGATTACGAACCCTCCAGAAACATGACACCCTGTAGATTGTAATAACTTATAATGAAATAGTGACGTAATATTTACAACAAATCGCCAGCGTACAACAAGAAAGCAGTGAAGAACGTTAACGTAAAATACAACAATCAAAAGTTAGAATAAAAGTTTCTTTTGGAGTAAAAGATCCTAATTTCACTTTCCTCCTGCTCTATAAGTTGATGTCCATAAAAGAATATTGTTCTCGATGCACCGCATGCAAAAGTGATCGCAATCTTTCATTTTCGGACTTTAGCGTACTGGATCGTCTCACACAAAAAAAGTTCACTATTGACTTAAATGACTGCCTCAGCGAAATGTCTTTATTTGAGCTCATGGTTACAATGCTTTGGTTGTGTGGGCCCCATGCTCCCGGGAATGTGCTGGGCGGTCTGGTTGTTGTAGTGCGCTTGTCTCGTCACAATAGTCTTCCTAGCATTAGATTCGTCATCAGCCGGTGAAACTTGATTGAAAGTGAGAGCAGATGATTTTGGACAATCCTCCACCTGTTGTTGTGTGGATATAAATTTAGCATCCGCTGGTTTCTCCGGTACAATCAACTTCCTGTATTCCTCTTGTGCCTCGGTAGAATCTTTTGCATCTTTCTTAAGTGAACAAAAGGAACTAGTAGGAGAAAATTTTGCATTTGAATCGCTATTTTCTGCTTCTTTACTTTTTTGACGCTTGTATTGCTTGCAAATACAAACAGTAAAGACAACCGTGTAAGTAACGCATATCAAGCACAATATTCCAACCACCGCACAAATGACATACAACTGTGCAATGTTTAGTTTTGTTTCTTTATTCTCCGTGTTCAGCGTCATAATTTCATGACTTTGTACTTCATGCATTGCATGTAGATCGTGTAGATCTTCACTCAACTGAGGCAGTTTGAATGTGAGGGCAACCTCAGTTCCTGGGCAATTGACTTGGCACATTTTTGGGTTAAACTTTTTGCATAGATTGACGCAGTCCTCGCAGTTTTGTGTGTTTTTGTCATAATATTCATTTGCTGCACAAGAGAACCGAAGAGTTTCGAGATCCTACAAATAAAAAGTGAAGAGTAAAATTATTTCAAGTTAACTTACAAGTAAGTTTATCAAAATAGAGTTGGTTGAAATTGTAGTTCAAATGGTTGTTAGTTTAATTAATTTTTCACAAATTATTATTATCATTGTTAGATTCATCCAACAACACAGTGAATCTTCCAGAGCAAATTGACAAAGTTGTCTCAATAAAACACTTGTATTCTGCAAATTTATCAAAGTGCAAAGACGTGACCCAGTAAACAATTCAAATCACAAAAAAAATACATAAGCATAACGTTCCATAAAGGTTCACTGGTGTTGGGGTGTCGCAGCGCAATAACCCAACCAGCAATCGGTCCTTTTTACATTGATGCAATGTTTGCAGACGGTGAGTCAATGTAAATAAGAACTGGTTTGTTGACTGGTAAGCTTTTGTTTTGATTTTGTTTTGTGGTGTTTGCTTAATTTTTCCGTTTTAACTATTCCGGAAAAGTCAATATTAGACTAGCCTATTGTTTTCTGATGTAATCGCGTTATCGCTGCATTATTTCTGTCAGACTGCAATTGTCATTGGAAACAATGTTCCTCGGTTCTTCACACGCTGTGATAGCACCGTCCAGACAAATGCGAAGAACACGGAGACAAATTAAGTGTGCCATGATTGGCTGCGGTATTGAAATCGAATATTAACTGAACTGAACCTCTGGCTCCAAATCAAGACAAATCCAAGGAAAACGCGCTGTATATAAAATACACGGTGGTTTCTTCAAGCTCCCCCACCCCTGGAAAAGTTACCGGGCCCTAAAACTATCTCCGGCTGGGGTCAAAAAGTAATCCCTAAACCCCATGGCAACGCTACAGTGCGCACAACAAGAGCAGTTGCATGACAACACTGCTTGTTGTTATGATGCCAATTACACAAACTTGCCTCAACGAGACAGCTTTATAAACAGAATAGCTTCTTTCATTTAGGTTTATTTATGGTGCTTACTATTTTACATCACAATGAACAAAAAAGTAGGAAAGCCACATGCATGTTCTTCTCTACGAAGTATGTCATTCAGTGTGTTGCGAAGACACGTCAACCTGCTCTGTAAAAGAAAAATTCAAGAATGTCCGTTTTGACCAACTGGACCAGGTTGCCATGTCAGCAACTACAACGGTCATATTTGTTTTCCATTTTTACAAAGCGCAATTGCAAGCTGCAAAAAATACCTGATTGTCTTTTCTTAGCACCGCCCTAGCTATGTCTTCTATCATGTCGCGCTTGGTCATCTTTCTGCCCAACTTTGGTTTGATCGCGAATTTGCCTTCGTGTTGTCTTCTTCCTGCTGACGACTCGTGGTTGATTGTGACCTCAGTCTGATTGAGACTCGTAGAACAAACGCCTCCAGATATAACTAGCATGAAGAAGGAGAAAACATACAACCGACAAGTCACAAACATTGCGAAATATTTTCAGTTATTCTGAAATCTTTCTAGAACTTTCTTTCGGAACAAAACATCAAACGTCAAGCATCGTTGCCATAGACAGTATGGCCACAATGTTAACCTCTCCAAGATTTTATTCGGTTTTTTTTTAAAAGGGAAAGTATCAAAATTGCCGAGTGGTAAATATTAAGGGAAATCACCTGCAGGTTGCGCGATCGTTTTTTTCGTTTACGAAAAGAAAGAAGTTCTCGATAAATAAGCTGAAGCGTCATCTACAAATGACCAATGGAGAAATGTAACATTCCCAAACAGCGTTTCATGAAACCAACGTCGACTTACTTTGCTCAAACGGAAATAAACAGAAACTTCACTTGTTGAAGTTTTGAGAAAAAGGTTCATTCTTGACCCAGAAGCTGGAAGGAAACAGCGGACAAGATGCAGAGGCAATATAGAAACTTCACAAAAGCTTTGTGCCGATTGACTGACATCTGCTGACTAAACAGCTGACACCTGTAACCTCGGGAATGTCTTATGTTTGTAAGTAAATCAAACAAAAATGCTTTGACCAGTTGACCTAGTGAACTCCGAAGAGCTGAGTCCTGATGTACCAAATACAAAGATTGATAATAACAGTCTGTTCGCATTAGTTCATAAATCCATTGATGGGAAGACAAGTTACATCGTGTTACAAACCGATATAATTATTTACGAATGAGAGCTTGAAAAGTTGTGGTATTGTTATCAACGAATGCAGAGGTGATGCTGCATCGTCTCTGCAGATTAAACAACATTCTGCAACAATTATTGTATCCAACACGTAAGCGATTACTACTGGATAAAAGATAGTTGCACCATAGTTGACAGCAGTAGAGCACCCAGAAAAAAATTTAGGGGGGGGCTAATTCAGAAATGTCGGCCGAGTGATTTGCGACAATAGTGACAGTAGGCCAATGCCCATCCCTTTGATTAATATTTAAAGGCACTAACGGCCCACAACCCACCGGTTGCCGATACATCAGGATTCGTTCTCTCAATCAGTTTAGAAGTTGACCTAGTGAACCCATTGCTATTAGAACCATCAGCAATCTCATCCCTACGTCCACTCTCGCAATCTTCTATAGATCTCGACTTTTTTTGTCATGTATGACAAAATAGAATTAGCTTTCCGTTTGCCAACACAAATAAGTGCGAAACCAACAACTAGCATGGAAACAGTTTGAAACAAAACAGTAATTTGGTAAACAGGAAACTTGATGTGGATGTTTTTTCTACTTACAAAACATTTAAAATTAGTTCGTATTTTCAATTAAAGTCCCAGACGTCTTCGTCTCTCTGCTCAAATGTCTTATACAGTTTTACACCACGAGAGTACGGGAGCATCTGAACTTTAGGGAGTTAACCCTAGCTGTAGCGGCACGGGGTTTAATGAAGACGCCCCACTCTAGTAGTGAAATATTTCTCAAAAGGAAATACGCTAGAAATTTGAAATTTCTTGACTTTTAGTTTTTGTTCTTTGCAAATTTTTTAAACCTACACTGGTCATTTTTTTACCTTCCTGCCCTTCGCAATAAGCATTTCGTCTCAGGTCGCTAGACATTTTTGTGCAATGCTAGATGTATATAAGTTAATGTAAATGCAATATAAATGTTACTGCAATTACTTTGAAATGTAAAAACGCCCAAAAATGCTTTGTATTTATGAGCAAAAGTAATTTTTTGTTTAGTTTAGCATTACCTTATGTTATAATTCAAAACTTTCAATTTTGAAGCTATTTTTGGGAAAGTAGAATAAAAACCGACTTTTTGACGTCTTTTCATCTCAAACACTTTATTTCAATAAATTTGTTGGGTAAAAATTTAATTTCTATACGCATAATACACATTGCTATTATCTTGTAAAATATTGTGGCTCTGTGATTTTCATAGCTCCCGTTATTAGCGATTATTTAGCCTGGGGCTAAGATAACCCTTGACGTGCTACCCGAGTACGAAAACAGCTCGTATTAAGATAGGGTTGAAGAAAGGTGCCATCAAAGACCATACCATGGAGTGTTCGTTTTGCACAGATCAAAAATTCTCTGCTGACTCATTTAAAATTTTACGCAAAGGCAAATCCCAATTTGACACCAAAATTCAGGAAGCACTGTTAACGCTACAACGCAAATTCAAACAAACAATTATTTGCTGGAGGCGCGTCCATTCTCCTTAACATTTACTTGATATATTACGTTCCCTGTGGCGCACATTTTTTTGTAGTTATTTATGTTGTTGCCTTTTCCTAATGTAACTTCAAAGTACCTTCAAAAAGTTGAAATTTATTGCATTTTTTAATTAAGTTATTTTCAGGTTCCTGATGAGGGCTTAAGTTAAGCGAAAACGTTCTAGTGTTAAAACTATTTGTAAATATGTAAAATATATTGTTATAATGCTCAGCCCTGTTGTATTGTTGTGTCTTATTCATATTTAACCTGTATACAAAAGGTATAAATGGAGAACATACAAAAACTTCATTTTTTGTGGCGGGTTTGGGGGGGCTTGATCCCCCTTAGCCCCATGCTGGGTGCGCTACTGGTTGACAGGCATATACAATAGAAAGGAAACAACACATTTTTAACAGCAATCAAACATTTGGAAAACCTTGCTTTTAGCATATTGCCAGAACAATACAACGACCGTAATTGTCGTTTCATGTCTTCATCATCGTATAGCAAGTCGTTAATTATTACTCCTAAATATTTCACAGAGGTCTCAAAGCAGAATAGGCGGCAATAACAAATTAAATCAAAGTCTGTCCAGTCTTTCACATTATGAGTCAAAAGTCTTGGTGGTCAGCCTCGGGATGGTAGAAGTAAGGGGATTGCTCAATAAAATAGTGGATAACAGTGTTATAACAAACCTTGGTGCAAATAGGCTACAGAGTGTCTATAAGTCGCCTACCCAGGATGTGACCTGTCCACTTGTGTACAAAGTGACAGTGTGTATCGCTTGAGTAAATAAATAGAAAATATTATGTGATATTATGTTTATTTAATACTATTCAAGTCATGATAATGCAGCAGCAGACTTCAGGCTACACTGGCAACGGTAAGCGTATTTGTAATCTGTAGCGTAGGTCACTGCAGCAGATAGAGTGATTTGACCAGTAGACATTCTAAACATAGAACAATTTTCTCTATGAATCAGCTGACTACAGTCATTGTGACTCTTCTAGCACTCAGCCAGAGAGATGATTTTTGCTTTGAACTTGAGAAGAAAAAAGAGTAGTGGCAGCAGTGGCTGCTCGTGCCATGGGGCTGCAGGGCTGCATCCCCACCTGAAAGAAAGAGAAGAGGGAAAATATGTTTTCCTCTGTGTTTGTCCGATTCGGTTACTTTTTTCACTTAAGAATTGGGGATCGAAAATTACAATATCAAAAGTTTCGTTTGGCAACACCGATTTTGGGCAAACTTCTTTGCAGCCCGAGATTCTGGATTTCAAGCGCTTTGATTGGCTAAAAAATATGCTTGAAGCTCTACCTCTTTTGGTATTTTACAGCAATTTTTTAATCTGTTGGGGCTGCATGAAATACAGCCCCACCTAACCGAATAACTTTTCAGACTTTTTAAAGTTAGATTTTATTTCGCAGGGTAGCGATGAGCCATTAATGTTCAAATGTTAGCTGTAGAGTTGGGGTCAGAGCCTCTGAGAGAAATTTTCACTAGGGGTACGAAGAGTCATTCCGGCCCCCCCTTTCACTCCGTGCCCCTTTTGTCTTGGGCAAAACGCGTGATGCTTGCTTAGGAATATTGCACACCATACCACATTTTACTGCAGAATTGGACATCTGTGCGCAACAAGAATATCGGGCTGCAATAAAACTATTGTTTAGTGTTTGTGTTGTGCATATCATGTGATCTGTCCCTCGCCAATTTGTATATCCTTGAGTTCGTGTGTCAGTTGTTGATGGTGCTGTTGAGATGTGTCGCTTGTAGCCTACAGCTTTATTGTAAAATTTTCAAATTCATTTATTTATTTCTCTTAGATTATTCCTGGTGAGGACACTATGCGGTGTTGAAAACGATAGATTCAGTAGTTTTGTTTTCTTTTGTTGTGTGTTTAATAAAAAATGTTAACTACATTAACGTTACTGAGTGTTATAGGATAGGCTATGGATCTAAAACAACAAGTCAAGCTCTCTACCAAGGCTCAAACATAACATATTGTTAAAACATAATCAAATTAATCGTCTGACTAATAACCTTTCTTCATTAAGTTTTGCTTTCACCAAATGCCTAGCAGAAGTGAACGAAGTCACTTTTTTTACTCCGTCTGCGCTCCTGCTCCGAAAGTATTCACTCCGGCTTCTGCTCCGAAATTCATTTTGAAGTGAAATAAGCGTGAAACTACCTTTTTCAAATAGTTTTTCTGTTTTTAAAAGCCCGAGTTTTTCTCAAACTTGCTTTTGCTACACTATGCCTCCCCCCCCCCATGGACAGGAGAATAACCAACATTAATGATTTAATTTAAGATGCTTTTACCCAAAACATTTTTGCACGTAAAGCATTCCATCACCACTTTGGACCCTTAATTTGCGCGCAATGCATTCAATTACCTTTCCGGGCCCTTTTTCTACATTACGGCCCTCCCCAGGACTAAAGAATAACAACTTTTATGCTTGAATTTAGTCGTTTAGAATGGTTTTAACCAAACATTTTTGTGCGCAAACTACAAAATCACAATTTCGGGCCCCCCAAAAGCCACAATCCTGGGCCCTCAAGGGTACGCCGTATCTTCCGTACCCCTCTATCATAGGCCTTGGTTGGGGTATTCAACAGGTTAGCCTATAGGAAGTGCTAGTCCAGCCTATAGGGCATCTCAAAATCACTTGAACTTTGTATGCAACGGCTAGGCTAGTCGCTCAATACTAGTAAAGTTTGTCTTCAAAGCAATACTGTTAGTTTTTTTTTAATACAGCTTAGGAATAGCCTACATCAACTTTTCAACAAAGTTTGAATGCATTTTTTCAAAATTTGGGGTAAAAACATGCTCAGAACGCACCAAATTTAATGCGATTTTTCAAATTTTTATGGGGGAGACCCCAGACCCCCTCGAAGTCGTTTGCAGCCCCACTGCTTACAAACAGCATCAGCCGCCACTGAGTGGCAGGGTTGGAAATCGAACCCACGCCATCGAAATGACAATCCCCAGTCCTACCCCTCTAAGCCACGCTGGAGACGATGAAAGGTTCAATTTATTTACTTTTCAACGTGCATGAACCCCATGATTGCAATCAGCTGGGCAATCAAAACGAGAAATAGTTAAGATGCAGATGCCATTTTACAAAGTGCAAACTTTCCGTGGGATGGTGAGGAAGCTGTGTGGGCGTCAGAAGCTATTGTGATGTCAGGTTAAGGAAATTGGTCTTCGCTGACATCATGGCCTGTAAGAACGTTTCAGTTCGGCACCACGATGCTGCCGCTTGCCAAATCAAAAAAAAACTTTTGTTTAATTTGTAGCCCCAATTTGTAGCCCTAATTTGTAGCCCTAATTTGTAGCGCTATTTTAGCCAGGGTCTCACAAAATAGAAGTAGTTCGCCTTACCAAGTTTAGGCTAACAATAGCTATAAATAAAGAGCAGGTATTATGTTTTGAGATTGTATTGTACTTAGCTGCTTAGCCTATTAGTTATTTCCTTGTAGAAACACAAGTATTTCAAAATGTTTGTCTGACAATCTGCTGCATTTGGGACACATAATGTCCTTTCCAAGTGAAAACATGCGTTCCTCAGCAGCGCTGGATAGTAGGCTATTGGTGTTCTATACCAGCGGTTCTCAACCTGTGGTCCGCGGGCATTTGCCTGGTGGTCCGCGAGAAAAGTCTGAAATTGTTGTTTTTTTAAGCCTTTGCATAAAAGTTGTTAATTTTATCAAGGCTCATCCACTAAATTGTCGTCTCTTTACTTTATTATGCTCGAATAAGAATCTTGATCATGAACAGCTAGCCTACTGATGCATAGGCTACTCAGTTTTGGTGGTTATCATAGGGAAAAGTGTATAACCGACAGTTTGAGTTACGTGATGCTGCGAAAGAGTTTCTTGAGGAAAAAATCCAAGTTTGTTGCTCATTTCATGTCTGGGTAATGTCTGGGTATAAATTCAGTAACCGATATAGTGCCATCAAACTGTTTTTACTTATTCTCACCGTATCTCTCTAATTACTGTATATTCGCTTTTTCCTTACCAGTAGCCTATGCTGTGTTGTAGGCTATGTATTGCCTATGCCATTTTGTATTTCTGCATCGCTTCTTGTATTCCTGTTTTATATTGTACTGTTAAACTTCGTGTGTGTATTGTTTTTTATTTTGTAATGTATACAATATATATTTGCGTTCAACTCCGACACCGTTCCATGTCAAATAAGCTATGACACCACACGGGTGTGGCAGACTTGATGACCAGTTCGGTCCTTCTGCCACTCCCATCATCGTCAGCAAACATTAAAACAACCTAGTTCACATTGTAATCTTGTATTGTTTTTTCCACATGTGCTGTTGATGCAAATAAATGAACTTCTCTCTCTCTTTCAATGATAGCTTTTGGGTTGCTGTTCTGGCTTATTTGGCTGACATTTTTGAACAACTGAATAAATTCAATTCATTGCTGCAAAGAAAGCAGACAAATTTAATTATCCTAAGTGATAAAGTGTCTGATTTTACGAAAAAACTTTATCTTTGGAGGACAAGATTATTGCAGGGCAACTTTTTTCAGAAAGCAGACAAATTTAATTATCCTAAGTGATAAAGTGTCTGCTTTTACGAAAAAACTTTATCTTTGGAGGACAAGATTATTGCAGGGCAGGAGTTTTTCATGGGTGTCCAGTCCGTGAACTGACCAGTGGCACTACTTTGAATATGTTGCATCCATCTGAGAGTGAGCTTGATAAAACTTTGGATACCAGCTTCACATGAGTAATCCACAACTGTCTCAGAAAGCTTTGTAAATAATTTTACCTTTTGCGACATCTTATCTTTGTGAATGTGGATTTTCTGCATTGGTTACAATAAAAACAAAGTATTGTTTTCGACTTGAAGTCGAAGATGAACTTCTATTGAGTCTTTCAAGTATTACACCTCGTTTGGATATGCTGTGTTCAAAAGTGCAAGCTCAAGGCTCGCACCAATCTTTCTAAAACCAAGTACTGTTTATGACTTAGCAAGCAATAAGTGACATTTGTTCGTTACAAGAGGAGGAAGGGGAGTAGTGGTCCGTGACTGAGACACAGATTTTTAAGTGGTCCTTGAATCTCAAAAGGTTGAGAACCTCTGTTCTATACAGTATTTCAAAAACAAGTCTTGAAAACGTTTACACGGAAAGATATCACTGTTCCAAGCGTGCTGTGTTGATTTAGCATATAGAAATCTTTTAACGAGGTCCACTGCACCAACATCGCTCTTTTCAGGGGCATAGAGCTCTTGAAATAAAGATATCTTTAACCTCGATTCATTGACTTTTCGCCAGGGATGAAGGAACCACGTGGGCCTCGTGGGCCTAGGCCCACCTACTTTACTTTCTGGGTGGGCCTGGCCCACCCACTTTTGAAAGCCAAATTTCTTTGAAAAGGTAGCGAAAACGGCAAATCAGAGAGGGAGTTCCAAAATAAGGTCTTCACTCATTTGATACACAGTAGTTTGATTAATTATCTTTGATAGCTCAATGTTGAAATCCAATCTTCAAACTTTTCTGTTGAGTCCATTATTATTGATGTGCAGCACGTGTGGGTGTGGTTGCGTGTGACTGGTGGAGCAATCTATCAATCAATATATTTATTCTATATGCTCTCTATGGTTAGAACAATGATATCATTACATATGCACGTTGGCTACTGTATAATGCTGCATATTATTACTCCCAGGTGGTATTATAACTGTGTGTGCATTGATGCCTTTTTATTTGTGTATAGGCTACATCGCCACAATTCAACAATTTTGTAAATTTTTTGACCAAATCTGGCACAAAAATGGAAAAATTTTGCCTATTGGCACAAAAGGCAATTATGAAAACGCAATGTGTAAACCAGGGGTGGGCAACCTTTTTCTAACAGCGGGCCAAAGCCAAACTTTACATGGTCTTGGCGGGCTGTAGCCTATTAATACCAGTTTTGATAGATGTAGAGGCATGATTTCAAGGCGTTGACGTAGCCTAATGCCTTCAGATTATCGGCTAGTAATATCCTTGACGGGAATCAGCTGAACAAATTCTTAAACATCAAAATCTTTGTTTACTGCACGCACAAATACTGCCAGCTCAGCTGTAGGCTTGTCTATCGTGTCTGTGCTCTCATCTATTGCCATTGCGAAGAACTGTAGATATACAATAACTTTTTGCTAGAAGTTACGTTCTCCGATGTCTCTTCTTTTCGTCGAGTTACGGTTCTTTTTGAAAGACTTAGGCCTACATCTGAAAAGTAGCCTGCTTTTTTTCTCTGGACATATGTTTTTAATAACATCCATCTTACACCTTTTCCCAAATTCTCCATCACTATACGATTTCTTGTAGGCTATTTTGCTATTGATTGTGATTTGTGCTACCTTGTAGCTAGCAAAAGAATTTTTGATTCATTGGTTTTCCTTTCCTTTGTAACAGAGAAATTTGCTGTTTTAAAGCTATTTTTGACTAGATTAACTTTGCCATTCCTTGTTTGACCCATTAACTTGGAAAAAATAATATGTTTTGTATCATAATGGCGCTTTATGTTGAGTTCTTTGTTTATACAAACAGAAACGCTGCAAATCAAAGACGTGGGCCTACTAAAATGATTAATGAAAAGTACTTGTTCTTCCATTCGATTATACCGTACTGTAGCCTAATAAACCACTGGCCTGGCCACATATTATTATAATTTGTAAAGGAGCGGCGGGCCGGATGATTTTTCTTGGCAGGTCGTAGGTTTGCCGCCTCTTGGTGTAAACGACAATGTTATGGGGAGTCTGGGGGGCTTTGCTCCCCAGAAGTTGGCTTGACTTTGACTGCTGCGCCTCTGGGCCCACCTATTTTTAAAATGGTTCCTCCATCCCTGCTTTTCGCTTTCTTTCTCGGATCCCTCGTTCTCGGTACTGCTCACGATATGAGTAATTAGTAAATCACCTTTTGGCGAACTTCTTTCACTTGTATTCCAGGTAGCCATTCCAACCAACGCGAAAGTCGGTAATTCGGATGTCGCGCTGGCCAGAGTACATTGTGAAACTCACATTGTGAAACGAGATTTCCGTGAAAACCAAAATGCTGCATAGCGCGTGAGGCTTAAATTACCTGACGGCGCTAGCCTCTAAGATCATTAGTTTTGGTGATCTTGACTAATAAAACGTTTCTGTTTTTGTGAACCAACCCAGCAAACTGTCCACTTGAAGCGATTGACTGTCTCATATCATTGTTATAAGCCTTGTTACTCAACGCAACAAACAGTGTACCAGCCTCATATTTTAATCTTAACCGATTTCGCTATCACAGTATCCTCAGTATGATCATGTCAAGATCAAAAATATTAATAAAAAAAAATAATAATAATAATACTATAATGGAAATAAAAAATTAAAATTCTTCAAAGAACCTCGCATTAAAAATCTAGTCGCGAAGAAGCAGTGTCAAGTATCTCACTGATGTGTACAATAAACAGACAAAAATGCAATTTTTTGGAATGATACTTATTTAAAATCTAGGGGGGCGCGAGGCACATGACCATTATTGAAAGGGGGCTTGATAGAAAAAAGGTTAAGAACCACTGCTTTAGGACAATACCACCTCGCGAGAATTACACAATTAAAGTATCACACTTGTTCAGTAATATATAATGTAGCCTGCCGTGGAGCTACAAATATTGATTGTGATATACGTCTTCTGATCCCTGTCCCTCGCTTTAAAATATTGTAGCAAATATAACAACACAATTAACACAATCGCCCAACGCGATAATACACACCAGATTAAATGTCTTCAAATGACTCATTAGTTTATTGTGGCATGTTCTACCAACGAAAGCATTTCTTAAAACAATTTTGGTACAAAGATGACTTTCTTTAATCTTAGACAAATAAAACCTAACAACCAGATCGCATTTAACAAAATGACAAACTAAAAATTACAAACGTTTTCGGCCATACTCATGTTAGCCGTTTCAAGTAGCCAACTGACTGATGTTCCACATAAATTGAACTTAACAATCTGTTCTACATACACAAAAATCGAAAAAAAACATAAGAATGAAACGGCAAGGCAGAGGAGAGACAAAATCACATGACGCTTAATTGCTTGGCAAAAAAACACAAATCAATGACGCGAACTTACGTGAAGACATTTGGCAGATAGGGGGCAAACATCTGCCTAAACAGTGATTGCTACGTCTACTGCCATACTTTTCATCATTGTTAATGTCTTCAGCACAGTAACGAGCTAGATGACCCATCTTCCTACATCGGAAACACTTCCTCTCCGGACAGATCTTGGGCAAATGGCCTTCTCTTTAGAAGCTGTAGCAAATATTTTCATCAAACGAGCAATTCTTGGCTATATGTCAAATTTCTCCACACCGGTAAAACAGTAGTTGTCACGCAGCGCTTGTCCTCGGAATGTCCGTCATCAGCAACGCATTCCCTGACAAAGTGTCAGCGTCTCCCGCATCGATAGCAAGCTCCAGGTGGTCGTTGCTTGTATCCTCTCCTCCGTTCCTGACCCTCAAAATATCAACAGTGATAAGATTGTCGCTGATTTGAATCATCTCTTGCTGAACAATCTTGAGCAAACTGACCATTCTTACCACAAGAATAACAAGTCACTTTAGAATTTGTTTTAGGAACATTTCCAATTATAACATCAACTAAAGGTTTTTCCATCCCTAAGCTATTTCGTGTTATTCGTATTGGCTAGTACAGTGGTTCTCAACCTTTTTTCTTTCGTGGCCCATTTTTCTGTGCATAAAAATTCTGTGGCCCATTAAGTTTTTATGTAGGAAAAAAAAAACCAATAGGTTTATAAACAAAAAACAGCAGAACATATTTCAATGCGGATTATTTATTCAACCGACCAGTAGTGAGATGCTTGCTCCTGAACATTATTAACCAACATGTCAATTTTTGGAGGCGTTGAAGATAACGCACAACGCGCACCCATCCTCCAATTCAAGATGGTTCCAAGCCTTCGTTTTCATCCGCACCAAAGTGGAAAACCCTGCTTCACATAAATACGTAGGCTACTGCTGAAAGGCAGCAGCATTTTTATGTATTCTTTACCGATACGCTGATAAGAAGCACACACCCTTGCCCAAAACCGGCAGATTGATAAGGTCTCATGCATGTCTTTACAAGTAGAGTCGTTTCTCAAGTCAATGAGCTCATCTTGTAAGTCATCAAAAACTTTTCTATTGATATTGCAAAAGGGTTTCTCAACAGCTCTAAATCAACAGCAGATATTTCAGGAAAGTAGTTTAAAAATTCCTTCCAGAGACTGACAAGATGCTGCAATATTCCAGAAAACAAATTCATGTCCAAGTTATCTTCAATCACAGATGGGAGGGTCTCAAGCATTGCAAAATTCTCTTCTCAGCTTTTCGTTTCCAGTTTTAAAGCTTTTGCGCTAGCGCATTTAGAGCGTCGGTAAAGTCAAGTACCTACAGTTGAAGTTCTACAGTTGCATTCATTATTATATGGTGTTGTAAAAACTGAGTTGATGTATAACTGTGTAACTTATTGCAATAATTAGAATGATGACTGCAACTTTGTAGCTGAAACAGCACCATTATTCATTGTTACCAAACAAACACTTATGTAAAATTAACTATAGTGACAAAAATGAAACAAAATGGTTCAATAAATCTCTCAATTTTTTAAATATGTCTGTGGCCTACCTCAAAATGCTTCTATGGCCCACTAGCAAGCCATGGCCCACCGGTTGAGAACCGCTGGGCTAGCAGGTCTATCACGTTAACCCTTAGGCGGTTGGGCTCTCTGGAGTCTTGCTCAGTTTGGGGGGGGGGGCTGTCGATTCTTCTTATGCTTTAGGAGTGATATCTCTGTTATTTTTTAAGGCACGGTTTCAAAATTTGGGATTCACTTTGTAAAACTATTCACGCAAAGCATATCGAAAAATTAAAACTATGTACATTTTAGAACTGCTTATATACGTTGAAATGTTGATGTGACTTATGACGTTTGAATTATTTGGTATTTTTTGATAGAGTAATGAAAAACATGCATTGCAATGTTGTGATTAAATTTTTTTTACATAATCTTTATTTAAATCATTTGATTAACGAGACATGGGCCAAATTAATTGCTTTCATCCAGCTGGTGGAAAAATTTTGAACAATAGAATATGAAATATTTCAGAGGATGTGCTGAGAAATGCCTTATATCTCTCAATTTATAACCTTTATTCGCTCAAAATTTCAGCTCAATAGAGGTGAATAAAAGTTAGGAAAAGTCAAGAAATCTCGTAGTCGCAGCTTCAGTGGTTTTAGAGATACAACTGTTGATACAAAAAAGTTGAATTGACAGCCCCCCCCCCAACCTTCAAAGGGTTAACTCAGAATTTGATTTTGAGGTGAATTCGGAGTCTAAAACGATGATACGTTTTGGAGTAGATTGGAGGGTGTCCACTGTCCAAACGTTTTTTCGTAAACAGTTGGTCGTAAAACAATTGCTCGCAAACAATTGTTCGTAAAATTAATTCTTCGTAAAGCATTTCTTCTTGCGCGCAATTGACTATAATACTAATTGTTCGTAAAACAGTTATTATTGTCTATGAACAATTAATTAGGATAGCGTATATGCTAGAGATGTGCTGGATGTGACGTGCTTTAGACGATCAGACAGAGTGTGTAAAGCATAGCCGTACGAGCCAGGGGGGCAGGGGGGGAGGGGGCAGCCGCCCCCGCTGTTGTTTCAAAACGTCGCGAATTCAGGCAAAATCTTGCAATTATTAGGGCAAAAATTGCTATATGAAAAGCTACGAAATTGCATGAATTAAGAAAAACTATAAATTAATATCTTTTACCTATCAACTAAGTACAGCCTCTTATTTGCACAAGAAATGTGCCGCAAAATTTTCATTAGGCACATCCGTATTGATGTATTGCATGGTGATCAAACTGTAGTACGAAATGCATTTAACCAACTGCATCATGCCAATTTGGGCAGCCACCAAAATATGTCTCTAATACTTTTGTGAAACTGCCCAAATCAAAACGCAAAATTTGCTATATAGGCCTATAGCTAATTTTATTAATTTCACAAATGCATCGTGTTGATTTGGGCAGCTGAAAACATGAAATTATTTGATGAAACTGATTAGTCTGTTCATGCAACTGCCCAAATTAGCGTGAGGCAGTTTCCCCAAAATGAACAAATTCATTAATTTTTCCCATTTACATAGCTGTATCGTTTAGATTTGGGCAACAAAAAAATATGAAATTATCTGATCATAGTCTATTTATAAAACTGCCCAGATTGGCATGATGCAGTAGCCTCGGCATCAAAATTTACAAAGTCTTTAATTTTTTTCATAATATCCATAAATGCATCATCTTGATTTGGGCAACTACAAAATATGAATTTATATTAATCTGGTGAATACTTTTATGAAACAATTCGGGTGGAGAGGTTTACAGTACTTTTTCAACCATAAACAGACATAGCTAAGAAACACCACAACATTTAACAAAAAATGTTATGCCTGTTAAAATTAATGTTAAGGTGCAAGGGCGTCCGCAGGTTTTCGGTTAGGGGGGGTCAAGGTGGGTTCACTCTGTCCTTTCGGCCGGATGCAAATTTTTTTTGAAAATTTGACTATTACAGTATTACACCATCCAGACAATTTATCATTTTTATCAGTGTTTACATTTCTACGGATTTTTATCAAAATTGGCCAGAGCAAAAATTATCAGAGTTATATAATCGTGTTATTGCATACTATTATCGTGCTCAAGTGAACCTTGCGTAATGTGTAATATATACATTTGGGGTAATAATGCACTTTGTTTTGTCATAACTGTGTGGTTTCCGCAGCGACCGACTGCTAGTAGCTAGTCGTTCCAAGAAGAGACAGTAAAGGAAGGTAAGAACAGAAAAAAAGAAGCATTTCAATTACGCGATGGTATTTGGGAGTCTATATAATCTTTAAAACCATACACAGAAAAAAGTTATGAGTTGTGATTATATCAACAGCAAATTTGAAAATTAGCGTCAAGTATTCAGAGCAAATAGCCTACTGGTGGCACCAGTGAGGAATACTATCGTTGCTCCATTTATACGTTTCTTACATGGACTCTTTAATCCAGTCTCTGAAAAGCCGCTTCTCAGAGACGAACATGCCGGCATTCATGTTATACCGAGTGCATCCAGCGCAGATGGAGAAAATTGACCGTTCAGACTACAAAGCCCTGGTTAAAACCATACACCAATTCTACAACTTTGACAATTTTCAGCAGGACGCCATGTCGTGGTATGACATAACCATAAAAGGAAAATTTCCTCAGTCCGAAGACCAGGAAGAATTGAAAGTTGTGGACTTGGTGAAAACTATGAAACTTTTTCCAGTTGTAGGCTACATCAAGCGATGATAACATTACTGACCCTCCCCGCCACTACTTGTACGGTAGAAAGATCATTCAGCACAATGAGGCGGGTCAAAACATGGCTCAGATCAACTATGTCTGACGACAGGCTATCCGGGCTGTGTATGAGTATCCACAGAAGCCGAATAAACTCGGACAAAATTTGTTCATCCAAAAAGTCATCGAAAAATTCGGTAAAGACCCACGTCAACTTCACTTTTTATTCAAGAACTGATTAACTAAACTGGTGGCTGATTGTTCTTTTCTGTATGATTCAATGTTACGAACAGCTTCATTAAATTCACGAAATACGGGATGATTTTATCTGAACCTGTGAATTATCCTTCTTCAGATATATGTGAGATAAAGCCAGTGCCCGCACTAGTAATGTGGTTCTAAGAGTAGCCTACAGGAGCTCAAGTTGTCGAATTTTGCGATTACGGGTAGCTCGTAGGTATCTTCGTAAATTAATAGAGGAAGTGGGATACTCCCGAAGAAGGGTGATGATCACAATCGGAGAGCTTGACCAGCCAGTCATCACTCGTATCACCTTCACCCCTCCCCCCCCCCCCCTTTCAGAAAATTGCCTATTTTTGCATGTTCTCGCTTTTTCATTTTGCATCCAACAATTTTCCAGGGGGGTCAGCTGACCCCATTTGCCCCTATGTGCGGACGCCCATATTAAGGTGTTGCTTAGCTGTTTGGTTACTTTTATAAAAGGGTCTGCTACTATTCGGCGAGTTTCCTATTCGGCGAGAGCCTTTTTCGGCGAGTTTCCTATTCGGCGATTTTTTGAAAATCAAATGACGCCTTCTGCAAATCCGACGATTGAATATTATTCAATATTCAGACATTGAATCAATGTAAATACGAACTGTTAGGCTAATTGGGTTCTTTGAATCCTACGTCACCGTCTGTATGCAAACTTAAAATATATAATATTAGTTATTTTTGATAAAGTGAATGTCATCTGAGACACCAAAACCTAACCCTTGCACGCCGTCAGCAAGAAGCGGTTGACTTGATCACATCGAAATAAATTGAGAATTAAAATAAAGTGCAATCAGCCTCATGTTTAAAAAGAATATATATTTCGCTACATAAAAACAATGAAAACTATCAATACTACAAAAAAGTGCTCAATGCTAAGCAAAAAGCAAAGCAGAGCAAATTAAATCAAATATAGTTATTACTATCTGAAGCCTTTACAAATTGTTTCACCTACCGGATTATCAGAAGGTCTTATTTATTCTATTTGAATAAGACCTTCTGATGATTCGTTAGGTGAAACAATTTGTAAAGGCTTCAGATAGTAATAACTATATTTGATTTATTTCGCTACATAGTAATAAGCATCTTCAGTTCTTATTCAAATAGAATTTTTGTCATCAAATTACCTAGCCTAACTATATTTTTAGAAGTAGTGCTGCCAGATCTTTTTATTTTTTGTACTAAAATTCATATCATCAAAACTACTTTAATTGATTGAACAAAGTTTATTTGAACAGAAGTAATATGTGTGTGCTTTATTACATTTAATTATAATTTCTCTATTGTTATTTACTTTTTTCTGAATCCGCATGGTCACACTGAGCCGGTTTAGGGCAATGTTTATTTTTTGAGTCTTTTATGACATCACAACTGAATATTTAAGTGGCGTTGTTTATTATTTGTGGTGTGTAAAACAATATTTGTTACTCCTACCTACCATGCCAAAGTGCAGAAGCATCGAGCAATGCACAAGCAAGGTATCTTCAAAGATGAATTCAGTTGTTCTATCTTGATTACTTTGGTAAGAAATTCTAGCTAGCTGGTGATCAGTGGCGTAGCCAAGGAGGGGGGGTTGCAACCCCCCTTTGGCACGCGTGTGTCGTCACGATATGGAAAATGATGCTTTTAGTCTATGCATCTAAAACAAAGCTTGCCTAATTTTAAATGAAACATGCAAAGAGCGAGTTTTGCCATTACCAAACATTCAAATATCTCAGCCAGGAATTAGCAACAAGAAAAAATAGAGACTTGTAGCTTTATTTCCGAAAAATGCCGAAAAAAACATGATCTTATCCTTTTGCTATGCCACCGGACAGCACCATTTTACAGGAATATTCATACCCACATTTTTTGTTGAAAATACTCTCAGAATGCATCAAATTCAAAGTAATTTTTCAAAATTTTTTGGGGGAAGCCCCCAGATCCCCCGCCGCTGGGTGTCGCCGTAAGCGAAACACGCCGTCAATACCCTCCTTTCAAAATTCCTGGCTACGCCACTGCTGGTGATCTTTTTATGTTAGTTTTTCACTTTTATCATGCACGCATACATTATATTTGGACAATTTCTATAAAAGCGTGCACATTTGGGCAAATTTACGTTCTGCCCCCCCCAAAATGGTTTGGTCTCGTACGGCTATGGTGTAGAGTCCTTGATTCAGAATGGCATTACATTTTGTGTGCAGCGAAAGAGGAAAGCCAAAACTTTTGTATAGTGGCCAGCTTTATTACAAAGATTATAGTGCACTTAACGCACAAGGGCAAGTGCACTTAACGCACAAGGGCAAGAAACTACTTAGGATATTGGAAATTTGAGCATTTTCATAAGAAACGTTCTGCACGAGTAAGCCTAACAACAGGGGCGCCGAAACGATTTTTGATTGGGAGGCAGGATTATGAAAAAAGGTACTCTTTTGTTGCTGAAAGGCCAATTTTTTTAAAAGTTTTAAAACAAGATATAGCGATAATGCTCATCTATCAGCTCACTATCGAGTAATGATACAAGTGTCCGGTATACAAAAAAAGACATCATGATATGTTACCATGATGTAACCTACTGTGTTGCAGAATTTTGTGCTGTAAATATTATTTTGAGGTACCATAAAAATAAAAGATTATAATTAGGCTAAAAGCGAATTGCGGAAATTGTTATTGCAAAATTAACAACTGAAAAAACTGAAGTAACAACTGAAAAATTGTTCAGGAAAAGTTGACCTATCACCTGTTTACGAACAATTCACCTATACGAAGAATTGATGTATACGACGAAATGATTTACGAAGAATTGTACGAAGATTTAATTCTACGAACAATTCACCTATAACCCGGTTGGAGTGGAGTCTAGTTTTATGGAGCAAAAGTGAAGTTTCAAAATTCCCACTCCGTTTAACATTACAGGCTTTCCATACAAACGTTGCCACAGCGATGTTTATGTGTAATGGAAAGAAAGAACCGAATAAGCTTCACTTTTCCAAAAAAATCCTCTGGAAATGATTGAAAACTGCAGAAAAAGTTAAAATCTAAGCCTAGAAATTTTTTTAACTTTTGAAAAATACAAGTCTTCTTTTTGTACGAAAGTAAGACCTATGCATTTTGGCAAACAAAGACTAGAGTTATAGTGATTGCAAACAGTGTGTATTTTTTAAGAGCCTGCGCTCTTTAAAGAGCCCGTTAGTTTGCTAAAAGAACACGTGAACGTAATGTTTCAAAAGAAAGCGAGCGAGTTTCAGCTTTGAAGGAAATATATACTTTCCTTGATGTAGCCTACACTAAATCTTAGAAAGTCAAAGCTTAAGAAGTTGAATTTTTCAAGATAAAAATCTGGATCACTGTAGAATAGAAACACATAAAAATCACCTACAGAAGTTTTACTGCAGAATTCACCTTTTTTAATAGGCTTCCAAGTCATTAGATTGGGCATACCCGTACGTACTCGGAACGATGTAGGCCAAGGTGGATTTACCATGGATTTATAGCAACATTGTTAATTGCTTTGACAGTAGTATCCAAAACATATTAATTGCCTACTTAGTTCAATTGCTGAAGCTTGTTTTTAAAGAAAGGTGGGGCCATGGCCCAAGAAAAAAAATACAGTTAACATTTTTATATAACTCTGCTATGCCATGTAATAAATTTAAACGTTGCAGGTCAGCTTTATTGATTCAAGTATGAAAATGAACTACTTTTCCATTTTGTTGTTTTCCGCTATTCCTCCTTTGTGTCTCCAAGATCAACCAAGCGACGCCATATTGTGCAGTCACAATGGAAGCTCCAGTTGCCTTGTTGAAGGTAAGTCGTTGTTTATTCTCTTGATTTGCTAAAATCCTATGGAGTTTTGTAAGGAAAAGTGGAAACGATACCTGCTTTCCAAGAAGTGGTTTTGAAAGCTTCGAATTATCTTTCAGTTTCATGAATCTGTTTTTTGAATTACACGGATCTCTCTTCAAGGAAGCCTATATCTAACTTTGGTGTGCTTGCTTGGGGAAGTTGCTACGCACAGGGTCGTTGGGATTATTGGGATTAGAAGATGTGATGAAAAGTATGTTGAAAACGATTGCAGAGTTCTAGCCGATATTGAATAGATTGTACAATTGGAAGTTATTGCCAATTGTAAAGTAGCTGATGCAAGTAGTAGTGTATATTTATTCTGAATCAACTAAGACGTTTGTTGTTCAGAATTTGATTTATTTATGTGCTGGAAGTGGTGAGTCATTCATCAGTTTAAGAACTTTCATCTATCATTTCACAAATAGAACTATTTCAACATTTATCTGTCTGCTTAACGTTTGATTAAAGGGGTGTGTTATTTGACGAATTTCACGATGGCAACGTGGTACGGTGCTTAAAATATGTGGAGTAGTATCCAAATCAGAAATATGAAAACAATTATCATATTGGACCACCCTAACCCCCATGTACATGCCCCCTGAAAAGGGGGTGTCCATATAAATTCACCAAAATATGAGTTTTTAAGCCTTTTCACCAAACGACGTGTAGTTTGGCGGTATTTATGGTGTTCCTATAGGAGTTTTCGGGGTCTGTGAGTTCAAATATGGCATTAGAAATTACCTCCAAAAATCCAATACAATTATAATCTAATATGGCGGCCAAAATGGCGCTTAGAATGGGTACTTTCGAAAAGTTTAACCAAACATAGTCATGTAGTATGTCGAATTATAGGTTTTCGGGGGCGTAGAATACGAATTCATGATTATTTCAAACGAAAAATAAGCTGATAACAACATATTTTCAAACTTATGACGTATATGCAATTTAGTATAAAACACAATATTCAGGTCTTTGTTAGATTCATGTCGTCAAGAACAGAATTTAACTCAGTCATCGTAACATCCGCTTTGCAACTCAAATTACTCAGGTAAGCTTTCAGATTGGCTCCATAAACAGAAGATGGCAACTTTTTATGGTCTTTCAATAAACGAAAAATGTCACTTTGTTTTGGAACTGAGAGTGCAGTGTCACGGGCGTATTTAATCTCAAGGTATAACCGCTTCTGTTTCTCAATCTCTGTTATATTACTATTTAGAATCTCATCCACATCAGAGTCCTTCGTAAAAGGACCGCCTTGTTTTTTCAGTTCGTTTAAATCATTATTTTGTCTTTTATCAAGTGCTACATTAGCTATTTCTTTGTCGGCGAGGCCCTGTTGTTGCAAATGCTTCTGTTGCTCATCCCAGGCTTTCATTACTACGGGAATCGTAAACTTTGCAATGTTGCCATATTCTCGGAATGAACCAGAAGATTTGGATTCTATCAAGTCCTGTGATTTGGCATTTACTTGAACAGTCGACGTACACTTTAAGTTTTTGGCGCCTCGTTGTTTGAGTTCATAATTTATGAATCCTACTGCCCGTTCTGAATCCAGATTGTGTATAAGGCACTTTCTAGTTTTTCCAAATCCATTCTTGACAGAGCAATCTCCGATACCTCATCTGAAATCTAAATCCAAATATGTCCCCTTTCTGGCGTTGGAAACCATCCGCTAGTTTTGGTAATAACATAGTAAGAACCTTAATCACTTCAGGACGTGTGTCTTCAATTGCTTTACTAAGTGACTTACGGATATCTTGGCTGTATGTTGTCTGGTTGAAGCGTTCCAGGGAAAAAAAGTTGCATGCAGGCTGTTCGAGATTGAACAAAGCCTGAGCATCGGTGTCACGAAGGTTTTTATTCAGTGTTTGGAAAGCTTCTGTTAGCTTTGAATACTTAGTAGTTTTTGCTGTAGTGAGGGATAGAAAAGGTTCTACCAGATGCAATCCAATCAGTGCTCCTACAACGTACATTACTCTCATGAAATCTAGTTCTAGAAAACATCTTACAATACAAGCGAGCTGGTTTGTTACTTGCTGAAATTTTTGTAGAAATCTATTCACGTCTTGAAGATGGTGAACAACTACAGCGCAAGTGAGTGTCAACCGATTAAATCTTTCATCTTATAAATATACGGAAAGATTCTTTTTCGGCGCTATGAAGATATCAAAATCCACTGCTCTGTTCCAAGGCTTGTGATCGAAGTCGTCGTTTACGAGCCTTGTTATGCAATCGAGTGCTTGCTCGGTCACACTTGAATGTGTATTACTTGCTTCAACGAAGAATTTTGAATAGATTTTGTCCTTTCCAAGAGCGTTTTCTTTCTCTGCCCATAACCTCGTGATTATTCTATTGAAGATCAAAGTTGGATGCACATTACAGAAGAGGTGATCAGGGATGTGCCCAGTCTCAAGTCTTTCAGCTACAAGTTTCTCTACCTCTAGATTGTGCGAAGTCTGATCAGTAAGAATGAAGTCAAGTTTTTCAAACAAAAGTTTGGTGCTGACTCCACTAGCAGCTGATAACACAGGGCAATCTTCAGTTCTGCTAGGCTTTCACGAGTCTTGTATGCAATTGGCAATGTTGGTAGTGGTCGAAACATGCCATTTACCGTTACACCCTGAACTGAGAAGGACCCAGCTCCTTGCTTTTTTGATCCGTCACCTGCGCCTAACTGTAGATTTTTCATCGCTGTCCATCATCTGTTTTACGATTTCATCTAACGCCAAAGCTTCTAAACTTCGCCCCACCTGTTTCACGTTGCGCTTATCAGGCAACGTATCTCTGTCTATTTCATCGGAAGACTCCTTATGAAGTTTCCATTTTCGACTAAAAACCTTATTGCCGATGGTCACAACGCCGCCTGTGTTTCTGACATGTGGTTGACGCTTTTTAGTTTGTCCATTGCCTCGTAAATCTCTGGACGCACTTTTGGTTCACCTAAACGGATGTGACGATACTGCGTTGGCATGTCATCATGTTCATCAGATATACTGAGACCAAAATTAAGCTTTCGTTTCTTTCTGTGTCTTCTTGAAACTTCCTCAGAATCACTTACTTCATACTCGCTTCGGTTTTCTTCAGCTGATTGTTCGGAGTAGCCACTTATCTCTGCTTTCTCTTCCAAGTATGATTTTTCTAAGACAGCCGTCTGGCGCGATCTGTCGATACTCTGCATATCCTGAAGATATTGCAAAACACAATGCAAAATAACAAGCATACTTCATCAGTATGAACATATATAAATACTCAGGTAACTGGATAGTAGCATCAAACGAAAGCTCAGGTAATATTCATTGCTCATGAAAAATAATAATAAATACTCAGGTATATTCATTGCGCATGCCAGAAAAGAATAAGCCTATACTTTTGGGATCAAATTCGTATTCTACGCCCTCGAAAACTTATAATTCGACATATCACACAACTATGTTTGGTCAAAATTTACAAAAGTACCCATTCCAAGCCCCATTTTGGCCGCCATATAGAAATACCGCCATATTGAAAATTCTTAGGAATTTTCTAATGTCATATTTGAACACACAGACCCCGAAAAGCCACATATGAGTAAGATAAATACCACCAAAACGCAAGTATAGTGGGTGAAATGGCCAACAATCTCATATTTTTCTGAAAATAGGGGTACCTTATATTCAGAGGGCATGTACATGGGGGTTAGGGGGATCGTATGTCGAATTTTTATAAATATTCTAGATTTTGATACTGCACCACAAATTTTTAGCAGCGTACGTATGAATCGACAATTAACACACCCCCCTAGTTTGATATTCCAATAAACTACGTTATCAATCTTTCCAAAGTCTCTTTTCATGTAAGAACTAGAAAGAATTGTGACATACATCTTAAAATTGCCTTGGAAAGCCATAGCCTACCTTCTACTTTGAAAACCACTGCTCAAATTCTTGCGGTTTCATATTATGCACACATTCATCACTGAAGCAAAGAATTTTCGTTCATTTTGTATTTTTGTTGTATGATTCAAATTCAAACTAAATACTTTTTGTCGACATAGTTTTGAACACAAAATTTATAAAGAAACCGCTTTGTTTTTCAGAGGTATCCCACTGGATTTGGGCAACACGTTCATCTCAAACCGCTCCGCGGCCGCGCTTAGAACAATTGAAATACTTCCTTCATACTGATGAAAGCCTCAGGGCAACACTCGCGTTAAGGTTAATTTGGTCGAATCACAGTAAGTGACAAAACATTGTTTTATATAAAAATTGTCAAGTAAATGGATTGCGCCGAGGCGATCCAAAACACGAGTTCGTCAAAGCCACCAAGTAAACTTCGCTTTGAGTTGCTTGAACACAAATGTGCCCAATTCAAAGTATAGTGAAAGTTAGGTGAAATCTGAAACAAGTTATATGCAAAATAAAACTGTTTATTTGTTTTTACACGTTTTCTGCAGGTCAAAATCAATTTTTTTTAATAGTCTTAAAACTCTAACTTGCGCATAATTTTGATATTTTCTTAATGAATATTTTGTTTTAAATTCGAAAACGCTCTTTAGCAGTTTTTCACTGTGGTCGTTATGTTTTAAGATATTTTAAAAGCATACTAGGCTAAATGAAATTTTCAAGCTGGAATTAAGCATTAAATGCGTAAAATGAACATTCAAGAATACATTTAAAAAAAAAATTATCGAAAAAAGTTTGTTTTCAATGGCATTGGCAAGGTCCAAAGTCCAATGTTTCATTTATTTTTAATTTTTTTAAATTACCAAAAAGTGGAAACACTGCTCGAGAATACGTCACTATCGACAGCAATAACAAAAGCCACGTTACCACATCTGATGTTTTGAGCAAACTATCTGATGTTTTGATGTTGAAATCTGATGTTTTGATGTACATACATACATAGCCTAGGCTACAGTTAAATCGTCCGCAGCAACAACTATTGCTCGATCAGCTGATTGCTAGTCTATAGTGACGTAGACTGTAAAGTTGCACGCTTTGCAGCTCACGCCCATTCCCGTTTTGAAAGCTCTGACAAAAGCACGCGCGGAATGCTGATCAGGCCGCAATAAGGCAAAACTTTATTGAAAATCGTTTTATGGTAGCAAGTTAAACACAAAGAACGTGTACAATCGCCAAGTCAGGTTTTTCCTTTAGTATCCCTTTAAGCTTTAAAAGTGGGAATTGCGCATGAGCTTGATATTATGGTTTATCAACGTTCATCTAATTCTAAGCCAAAGGTTTATCAAGGTTTTGGACCCAAAACGTATTTTTTTTGGTTTTTTAAGCTTTAAAACAAGACTTGTGTGTTATTTCTGAATTTTTATAAAAGTTTCAGATATAAGTTTTACAATGCTATTTTTAGTTTTATAAAAAAAAGGTTGAAAAGCACTACTTTAGAGGATAAGACGCTTGCTTTCCAATCCTGCAATCCTAATTCCACACCCAACTGCTAATTGTTAAAACATCGATCACGTCTGAAATAAGTTGGGTGGTGCAGTTGCTGAAGGAAAAGGAGCCAAGATAAAACATCTGGCCACCCTACTCTTGTTAGTACCAAAGGCCAAGTATAATGAGAACCTTATCTTTACATTCTCTGTGATGAAACATTTAATAACCAATTGAGGCTTTTATTCACTGAAATATAGAAATACAAAACAATAAGAACTAAAGACAAACTGATAGCAATAGGTAACGTAGTAGGCATACAACACAAACTTCTACTGTAACATATAGTTTCAAACACAAGACTGCGACGCTCTGGCAAAGCAGTTGAAAGAAAAGAATGCTTGTGGTGCCAGAGGCATCGCGCTTCTTAATCAAGCAGCAGATGGCATAACTACCAAACACAAATTGCAGATGTTGTCAAGACGTAAATACCACATTCTCTAACGCTTTAAATTAAATATGTGACCACCATCATTTTGTAACAGTCACTGCCAACGGGAAAGAGCCTAAACGAGCATGGCTGCTGTTGTTGTTTTTAGGAGAAAACTTCCGGGAGTTTGTGGATGGATATTATTTATCAATTGCAACAGAAGACACTGATGGAACAGAAAAACGGAAAATATATTTCAAGAATAAAAGCTCTTTGATAGAAAATCATTCTTTCAATACCAAGGTTGGTTGAACTATATATCAATTTAGCTATTTCAACCATTTTATTTATTAAAATCTGTGCGAGGCTGCACATCTTTCCTGTATGAGCGTTTTTGCTGTAATATTTTTTTATCGACTTAAGGAAATCTTCATTCGTATGAGAGGTTGGTTTTTGGACTACGTTTCTTTGGAGTCAAGTGTCCGGGCATTCTTTAAGCAGTCACGATTGTAGAGTCATCCAGCGTTGACAGACCAACTGCCCTTGGAGTAGTGAACGTCGGGCAGTGGTAGAGGATGTGGTCTGCTGTCTGTTCCTCAGAACCACAGTTGCATGCCGCAGAGTTGATAGGCTCTAGCCATGGTCTGGCATGACCCGACCTGTAATCGATTTCTAATCTACCTGCACTAGAGGCGAAAGCGAACTAAGCTACTCCAAACGTACTACTGCGACACTCTGGTAAAGCAGAGTTGCCAGAATTTGAGTGTTGCCAGACTTTTTTTTGATCATTCAAAAAGAGTCGTCGTCGTCGTCGTATGAGCTTCTGGTGCCAAGGGTCTACTCTTTTATCACCCCAGATTCACGATGTTCCCGGACAAAGCTGGAAGGCTACTAAAGAGCAGCCAGTCTTTGGTTTCATCATCCAAGACACTCAGACCTTCCACTCCATTAGGCGGGCTGAAGATGTTGCAGTCGTTGATGATGTGGTCTGCGGTCTGTTCCTCGGCACCACGTTCACAAGTAGAAGAGGCCATTCTCCATTGGTGCATGGTTGAGCGAAAAAGCCCAACGTCCGTACGGAGACGGTTGAGGCGCACCTACGCTTGTCGGTAGCGTGAGGCCTGTGGGACGGGTGTCGGCGTGGGGGTGAATGAGTGGAGTGTGGGGGTGCTTGACTTCCATTCATAATTCCATTTATTGTCCGCCGAATTAGCCGCAGAGATATCTTGTCCATCAGCTTCTTTGAGCAGAAGTTAAGCGGCTGGCACAAATGGGTGTCTTTGCTGTCAGCAGGGCGCTCGTTAAAGGGAGCAGAGACCTTGGAGTGAAGAAGATGGTTGGGCTCCAATGCCAGTCGACCAAGAGACAGAGTGGCTTCTTCGCGACAAAGCTCAGCAGGTTGGATGCCAGCACGAATGGGCTCTGCTGAAAAGTAGACAAGGGTTTGGGATGCTATACGCAAAGTGGCAGCTCTTGCTCCCCAATTGGAACCTGCCAGGCGCTTGAGTAGCGCAGCGCAGGTTGTCAGTTTCTTGCGCAATGACACCAAATGGTGGCGGTACGTGAGCGATCTGTCTAGTGTCTCCCCCAAGATATCTTGTTTCGGGGAAGAAGAACAGAGGTTTTCCATTATTACAGACATGTAGCTCACGATCAGCTTCCCGATTGTTTAGGTGGAAAGCTGCTGCCACAGTTTTGATTTCGCTGAGTTTCAGTCACCATTTCTGGAGATAAGCTGAGAGGGTTTTTATGTCCTGGCTCAGGATGTCTTCTAAGTTTTCCCACAACTTTGTGGAGTGGAGAATTGCCAGATCGTCCACGTATGCGCACTTTGCGGAGACCGGACAAATTCCAGTCCGAGTCTTGTCCGGTCCTCTGTAACTTCAAAAAGATAGATTTATTAAAATTGTGGTATTGTTTTGATTTGTTGTTCTTCGTTTTGTATCAAGTCGGGTCGCCCTTTTTTCAACGACTCCGACTCCGGACACGCCAAAATCGTGAGCTTTTAAAAAAAAATTATCCTCAACTATTCTGAACGTGTTGCGACCGTGCCAATTTTTTAACTTAATATACTTATTTCGGTCTCAAGCGCGTTTTAACGTTCGCGTTTTGTCGCTTCTACCTTTTTCTCGACCTTTGCTATGTTCACGTGTATTGTTTTTGCTGTGATGGTCATAAATAAAAACAATTGAACTGAACTAAAACAATAAGGTTAATCCAGGGCCTCTGAGAGAAATATTCGCTAGGGGTACGAAGAGTCATTCCGGGCCCCCTTTCATTCCGGGCTCCTTTTGTCTTGGGCAAAACGCGTGATGCTTGCTTAGTAGGCTGGCGCAAAATCTCGAAAAAAAATTTTTTTCTTTTAAACTTTTCGTCAGTTTGGAATATTGTTCATTTTGGTAAATGTATCTCCTACACCAAATTTCACAAAAAAATATTAACGTTTGACCCTGGTTCACCTGGTTTAAATTTTTTCAAAATACCGAATTTTCGCTTCCTAATGGACACAATAAGAGGCAGTAACACAAACTTGTAGCAAGCAAAGTGGTTTAATTAGCAACTCCATGAACACTGACACGTGTATTACTCTCAAAATGTCAAATTCTACCACATTTCAGACATGATTTTCTTTGTGCACCCTTCACCGTAGTAAATATCTACTGCTTTCAGTTTCTTGAATCATTTGACGATGTTTATCGATTTTCACAGGCCAACAAAACTTTTTTTTATATAAAGGCAGTCATTTTAAGGTCATTTTAAGGTATTTCGAGGCCCCTTATTCTGAAAATGCACTAAGTTTTCTCGAATTGGCTCTAGTTTTTGAGTTACAGCAAAAATATTTTTTTTGTAATTTTTGAGACCCTATAGATTTAACGTCGTGTCGTTTACTACATAGACAAAACTGGAAGTAATCCCAGGCACATTTCTGAGTTGTATAAACGCTATTTGGAACCAATCACGTTGATTACAACCCAAACAAACAGCTATTTGACGTTTACTGGCCCAGTAACAATCAAAATACGACGTGAAGTAAGCCTGAGGATACAAGATGTAGAATATAGGCCTATAACTTGCGTTTTGCGTTAATATATTTGTTGACTTCAACAGTATCAGACTTACTAAGTGAGCTACTAAGTACAAACAAAATGGATACATTGTTTTGCTTAACAAACTAGACAAATAAGCAAAACAAAGCTGTCGATGAACAAACGCAACTTTTTATTATGATTGGCCTACTGAGCAACACCCGTCAAGGTATGAAGGCCATTTATATAATTATAGAATACAAAGTTATGTTATTCAGTAAAGTAGCTGCTCAGAATTATATCCTTGTTACGGAAGAACGTAATCTTGGCCTTGGAGTCAAGAATGCCATGTTGATCGAGATCAGGAGCCAAGATTCCAGCTACCACTTTTGATGGCTAAATTTTTAACTACTACAGTAGGTGGTAGAAATTGTTTTAAGAAAAAAAAATTGATGTTGCTCCAAAACACTTCTGAAGGTATTGAGGTTACTCTCAGTCATGCCCGTTTTCCTATTGTTTCAAGCAAATCACCACTTGAAACTAGAGAGGGCAAACAAAAAACAGAAATAGCAACGTCCATGCAATGACTGCCTTGCACACTCCATGTAAACATAATGTTTCAACTTCCTTCGAACATCCTCACCGTGCAGAAGTATCAATTTTCATGGTGATGCCACGGCTTTCTTTATGCCATGGCACTCTGAACTTCTTAGCCTTGAGCCCAGAAACGGGTTTGAGTGCAATGTTTGCATACTTTATAGGAGGAACCCAGGACTTATCTTGATCACCCAGCTTCATGTCAAAGTAATAATAATAATAATAATGCTTGTTTGTATATAGCGCTGTAGCCTATCTATCGCAGAATGCGTTGCTCCTCTGCGTTGCCTCATGCAGCAAAATATATCTGGGTTGTTTGTACAGCATCCTACTTGTTAAAGGCATATTTTATTAGCCTATATGCCATTTATTTAGCCTATAGACCAGAAAAAAAACTTCTTGCAGCAAAGACTTGGCCTTAGCAAAGGCTTAGAATAAAATTTCATTTGTACAGTATCCATTTCAATAGGCCTACCTATTCAATATAAAGCTGCATTCATAAACACATGACTTTCGGGATATTTTTCTTGTGAGGTAGGCCTACTGATTCACAACTGTTTTCATTGAATATTTATGTCTCCCTTATGTTAAACACAATTCATTTCAACCTTTGCTTGCGTTTTGAACTTTCGTGCAATATGAACCAATTGAACTAGACAAGTGCAATTATGACATCATAATGGTAAACAGGGCTGAAAATAAGTGATTTGCTATTTGAAAGCTTTTGAGAAACGATTTCAAAAATATTTTCATTGTCGAATATCTCGAAAACTAGAGCCAATTCGAAAAAACTAAGTGCATTTTCGGAATCAGAGGCCCTGAAATACTCTATAATGACTCTCATCTTCTGTGCCAAATTTTTTTTTGTTGGTCTATGTTATAAATTCACTGACTGCGAAAAGGCTGTAAAATCAACTAAAATGACACTAAAAGCATGCACTATTAGTGACTGTCAGACTTGGAGTAGGGTGAAGATGTTCCACGTGGAAGTTAACAGAGGAAGTGACGTCAAAATTACGTGGTCAAATTTTGAGAAATCCCCTCTTCAGATACCGGTACTGCTGAACCACTTCGAAATTTACTAATTTTTCAGAAAAATTCAGAAATTCTACTTGGGTGAACCAGGGTCAAAGATCAAAACCCAACAAAAATTTTTGGTTTACAAATATCAGTGAGCAAAATGGAACATTATTCCAAACTGACAAAAATTTTAAAGAACATCAAGGAAAATGAGCCACCCTATGCTTAGGCATATTGCACACCATACCACATTTTACTGCAGGATTGGACATCTGTGCGCAATAATAGTATCAGGCTGCAATAAAATTATTATTTAGTGTTTTTGTTGTGCATATCATGTGATCTGTCCCTCGCCAATTTGTGTATCCTGCATTGAGTTCGTGTGTCAGTTGTTGATGGTGCTGTTGAGATGTGTCGCTTGTAGGCTACAGCTTTAATGTAAAATTTTCAAATTCATTTATTTATTTCTCTTAGATTATTCCTGGTGAGGACACTATGCGATGTTGAAAACGATAGATTTAGTAGTTTTTTTCTTTTGTTGTGTGTTTAATAAAAAATGTTAAATTCATTAACGTTACTGAGTGTTATAGGATAGGCTATGGATCTAAAACAACAAGTCAAGCTCTCTACCAAGGCTCAAACATAACATATTGTTAAAACATAATCAAATTAATCGTCTGACCAATAACCTTTCTTCATTAACTTTTGCTTTCATCAAATGCCTAGCAGAAGTGAACGAAGTCATTTTTTTTTACTCCGGCTGCGCTCCTGCTCCGAAAGTATTCACTCCGGCTTCTGCTCCGATGGACAGAAGAATAACCAACTTTAATGATTTAATTTGAGATGCTTTTACCAAAACATTTTTCCAAAACAAAACACATCACCACTTTGGGCCCTTAAATTGCGTGCAATGCATTCAATTACCTTTCCGGGCCCTTTTTCTACATTACGGCCCTCCCCAGGACTAAAGAATAACAACTTTTATGCTTGAATTTAGTCATTTAGAATAGTTTTAACCAAAAAGTTTTTGTGCGCAAACTACAAAAACACAATTTCGGGCCCTCCAAAAGCCACAGTCCTGGGCCCTCAAAGGTACGCCGTACCCTCCGTACTCCTCTCTCATAGGCCTTGGGTTAATCACGTTGATGGTTAGACATAAAAACCGTTTTAAATATGTTCTTCTCACCTCATAAACTGAAAACTTGCAAGTGCTCTTGACATCTCCTAGTCAGTATCAAAGTTGAAACATTGTCTTGATTCGTAGTATTGTTGACAGGAGGGTCCAGGGAGTACTTTCATACCCGGGCCCGAGATGATTTAACTGTATCTTAGTACGAGCTGCTTTCGTACGCTTAGAGCACATCACGGGCTATTTTAGCCTGTGCTAATTAATCGTTAATAACGGGAGATATGAAAATCACAGAACCAAAATATTTTACAAAGTTAATAGCTATGTGTATTGTGCGTATAGCAATTAAATTTTTACCCAACAAATTCATTGAAATAATGTGTTTGAGATGAAAAGACGTCAAGAAGTCGGTTTTTATTCTAATTTCCTAAAAATAGCTTCAAATTTGAAATTCTTGAATAAAGTCATCTTTCTTTTTTTTTAACGTGTGACCGGTACGCCAAATGCCAACAAGACCTCTGTCGGTACGCCAAATGCCAACAAGACCTCTGTCGGTACGCCAAATGCCAACAAGACTTCTGCCGGTACGCCAAATGCCAACAAGACCTCTGCCGGTACGCTAAATGCCAACAAGACCTCTGTCGGTACGCCAAATGCCAACAAGACCTCTTCTGCCGGTACGCCAAATGCCAACAATACCTCTGTTGGTACGCCAAATGCCAACAAAACTTCAAGAGCTCTGCCTGTACGCCAAATGCCAACAAGACCTCTGCCGGTACGCCAAATGCCAACAAGACCTCTGCCGATACGCCAAATGCCAACAAGGCCTCTGTCGGTACGCCAAATGCCAACAAGACCTCTGTCGGTACGCCAAATGCCAACAAGACCTCTGTCGGTGCGTTAAATGCCAACAAGAACTCTGTCGGTACGCTAAATGCCAACAAGACCTCTGTTGGTAGGCCAAATGCCAACAAAACCTCTGTCGGTACGCCAAATGCCAACAAGAGCTTTGTCGGTACGCCAAATGCCAACAAGACCTCTGTTGGTACGCCAAATGCCAACAAAACCTCTGTCGGTACGCCAAATGCCAACAAGAGCTCTGTTGGTGCGTCAAATGCCAACAAGACCTCTGTCGGTACGCCAAATGCCAACAAGACCTCTGTCGGTACGCCAAATGCCAACAAGAGCTCTGCCGGTACGCCAAATGCCAACAAGACCTCTGCCTGTAGGCCAAATGCCAACAAGACCTCTGTTGGTACGCCAAATGCCAACAAAACCTCTGTCGGTACGCCAAATGCCAACAAGAGCTTTGTCGGTGCGTCAAATGCCAACAAGAGCTTTGTCGGTACGCCAAATGCCAACAAAACCTCTGTCGGTAGGCCAAATGCCAACAAGACCTCTGCCGGTCTGCCAAACGCTAACAAGACCTCTATCAGTACGCCAAATGCCTACAAGAGCTCTGTCTGTGCGTCAAATGCCAACAAGAGCTCTGTCGGTACGCCAAATGCCAACAAAAGCTCTGTCGGTACGCCAAATGCCAACAAAACCTCTGTCGGTACGCCAAATGCCAACAAGGGCTCTGTCGGTACGCCAAATGCCAACAAGACTTCTGTCGGTACGCCAAATGCCAACAAGACCTTTTCTGCCGGTACGCGGTATTAAAATATTTGAGTGGCACTGCCATATCGAATGCAAATAATCTCTGCTTTCCATCTAAATAATCGGGAATCTCAGCGTCAACTGTCTGTCTCGCTAAAAGGAAATCCTTTACCATATACTGCAAACCCAACTTACCTTGGAGTAAAACTTGACCGGCAGTTGACCTACAGACCCCACATCGAGTCACTCCGTGCCAAGGTTACCTCGCGAAATAACTTCTTGAGAAGCCTAGCAGGAACAGGATGGGGAGCCCGAGCATCAACCTTGCGTACAAGTGCACTAGCCTTGGTCTACAGCTCAGCCGAATATGCCTCAGCTGCATGGAACCGCAGCAGACACACAAAAAAGATGGATGTGTGCATTAACGACACCTTGCGCATCATCACTGGCTGTCTCCGCCCCACACCTACTGCTTATCTGCCAACTTTGGCTGGCATTGCTCCTGCTCATGTCCGTAGGGAAGAAGCCTCTCACAAACTGGCTCTACATGCGAGACTCGATCCTCAACACCTTCTCTACAGTCACTCCCAAACAAATGGACCAGTCAGACCTCAACGCCTATCATCAAGGCGCCCATTCCATCGATATGCTACACAACTTGTGGATAAGAACTTCAGCTGCATGGAAACATGGACCCAAGAATGGAACGAGCTGCCACATATCCCTCCCCAGTTTTCAGTTATGCCAGCACTCTCCATCCCTCCTGGAGCAGACCTCTCAAGAAAGGCATGGGTCACATTGAACAGGATCAGATGTGACGTTGGCTGTACTGGAGTTAATTTGTTTAGGTGGGGGTTGCATAATTCGCCGATATGTGTCTGCGGAGCTGTAGAACAAACAATGCAACACATACTCCACGAATGTCCCATCTTACGACCCCCAAGTGGAATCACTGGTATTCGACAACTGGACCCAACTACCGTATCTTGGCTGCACGAGGAGGCATTGCCAATCTAAGCTACTGCAAGTCAAACGAGAGAAGAAGAAGAAGAAGAAGATCGAATGCCCATTGTGGAAACAAAATAATGAAATTTCGAATTTTTCAACAAGATGGAATGATTTAGTCAACAAAAAGATAGTTTTTGTTTGTTAATGTCTTCAATACTTTTTGGCTAATGCCTACTTTGCTCAACTAGACTACTGCCACACCGCTTTGTGTGTTTTAAAGCAAACAAAATTGGTCAACATAGGCTATAGCCTATTTTTTAAATTTGGCATAAAAAAATGTAAATAACTTAAAATTCTGACATGAGAGAACAAATTTGAGTTCAAATTTGAAATCAGCGCCCAAAATTGCATCTGAAATGGATATTCATATCTGAGTTCCCGACATGCCATGCTTTTGTTGTGACGCAATGATAACTGTCCCTCTATGGCCTTCGATGATCAACAAATCCGCTAACCAAAACAAATAACGAATTTTTACCACTGTTTTTACCTTCAGCACTGAAGATGAAAACAGTCTAGCTTTGAACATTTGTTGAGTATGAGTTTAGTAGCTTATCTACATTTTGGGCTCGTATTTTTCTAATTAGATTGATAAGGCATATCCTTTTGCGGTCCAAGTACATCCCTGTGATGCAAAATAAAATTATGTAATACGGTCCAACGTCATCCCTGGGACGATGTCTACACATTGTTGCTCAACAAGGTCCAAATACCTCCGTGGGGTGCTTTTGAAAATTTGGAAATTTGGAAAAAAAAATTTGGACCTGTACGAACCACAACCGAAAAAAAAATTTGGACCTCAAAAGGATATTGACCATTTTGCTCCTAGGTCTGTGTGTATGCAAATTTTTTCAAGACTTTTGCTGTTCACAGCATTTCTTGAAATATAAATAAGTAACTTTACTGTTCACAAATATATTTCAGATTATGTTCAAATATGAGGAATACGGGCTGGTAGGTCCCTTGGTGGTCCCGGGCAAATATTATTACGTAAAACTGCAAGCACTGCCTGGTTACCACAGCAACACAAATTCTCAAAGTATATTCAAGAGCATCAGAATGCCAGGTAGGATATTGGAACTGTAGCCCAGTGGTTCTCAACATTTTTGCCTTGGCGGACCCTTTTTAATGTCCTCAAAGTGGTTGCAGACCCCAAAAAAATCTTAAATTTTAGTATATCGCGTAGGGTGGTCCTTATTTGCCTGCTTTTGAATTTTTAAATAGGCACTTTCTAAAATAGTTTTAAATTAGTTAAAATGGAAAACCTCATGTTTTTTTAAAAATTATTTGACGTTTAAGATATATGTATATGCTCTGTATATGCTCCAAAACCTTAAAATTTCTTCGAAAATGACCTAGCTTAAGTTTAAAATATCATTGAGGCATGACTGCACTCTGCAGAATATTCAAACTTGTTCAATGTTTTTCATGGCAACACTATTCAAGTCATAGACAGTCAAGAGAACATAGGTTTTTTGGTTACTCAACGGAAACCTGGAGGAAGACTGGACAGGAAGCTGAAGAAAAAGGAAAGTGAAAGGACAAAACGATTGGAAAGTGAAAGGACAAAACGATTGGATTTATGAAAAGACTGCAAATTTCTCATAACGAACCTAAAAGGGAAATGTTTGGAAAAGTTCAACTAGAGAGCAGCTGTTTCTCTGCTGAAGAGGATTCACAAGGAAACAAAGACTTCATGCATCTTTTACATCTGACTTCAGAATTCTACCTCTCAAAAAACTTAACAGAAAGGGCATATGCCTTGACAGCATGCCTTGACGTTCTTGCTTCCCTCCACAGAGGCAAGATCAATTGTAGGCATGCTGTAACAGTCGGCTTATATCTTTAACATGTCAGTGAAAACCATAGCTTCTCAATAACGTTAATGAAACAAGCAACAAGTACATAAGAAATTAGCATTAAGTGTTACACGCTGATAAGACGAGACACCAGCAGACATGATTCAGCGTGTAAGCCCTACCTTAAGAAGCCCCTAATAACAGTGATTATAAAGTTAATGAACAACAGAAGCCAGTGGCGTAGGAGCATATGCTGCCGCCCCTGGCTTTCGTTGAAAATGCCGCCCTAAGTAGACTGCAGAAAATATTGAAATAGTTTCATGTTCAAGCAATCTTTTCAAAAAAATAATTACAAATAATGTGCCGCGTCTCAGAAGTTCTATATTGCTTGAGAAAGAAGCCTCACTGTCTCAGCGTTTAGACCAAAAATAAAAGACAATAAATGGACAACAAATGTATTAGGCAAATAAATGATCATTAGCCGCCTCAAAATTGAACTTTTTGAGCTTTCGCCGAAGCAAAATCAGCGCTAATATCTTCAAAATCAAGTTTTTGAACGTAGTCTCTTTCTATAGAAAGAATCGATAGAGCTGATAGCCGATCATCATTCATGGTAAAACGTAAATACGACTTTATCATTTTGAGCTTTGAGAAACTCCTCTCACACAGCTCGCAATTGAAACACCAATGGTAAGATAAAGTTTCAGACACAAGCATAAATATAGTGTCGAATCAAGTCGGTGTGTTTAGCTAACCACTGTAAAACATCAAACGCTGTTGCATTGCATTCCGATCAAACGTGGTTTCACTGCTTCGCACCAGCCTCTTAAATCTGTCAATTTCCAAAGCTAACTCCAAAAAGTCCACCTCGTCGTCATAAGTGCTTTTAAAAGCGTTGGTGAATCCATTGTGACTTTCGCTTTGCAGCAGCGCGTGAGGATTCAAAAATCCAAACATATCATTCAAGTGGTGTATGCCGGTAAACGTTAATTAATGTTAGTAGGCTAAATGTTACTAAGAATTGAACAACAGACGGAGTACAGGCTACAGCTATACAACATCACGCAAGAAGCAACTCGAGCTTTTTAGCTGTTGTTCTATCCTTAAATTTATTAAGGTGTGCAAGCTGTCTCTTTGTAAATCATTTTCTTGTTTTACTTGTTATTTATTTTTGCATTAGCCTACTTCATTTCTCGTGCTGTATGCACTGTGCAGCCTCATTTTTACGCCCCCTTGCAGCCTGCCGCCCCTGGCGCAGAGCCAGAACCGCCAATGGCTGCTACGCCACTGAACAGAACATGCGTAACAAACGACGCCTAAGGATCAGACTAGCATATTAGCCTACATTATTACAAGATAGTGTGTGAAGGAAAAATAACCACCACACCCCAAAAGGGCTAGTTCTGAACAAAGGAGTAACTGACAAAAACTACTAGCCTATGATTAAATGCATGGATGGATGCGGTTTCACGTTTTGCCCAGAACCAGGTCTGGCTATGCCGGTAACAAGGTGGAAGGTGAACGGTTTATGCGAAAGTCTAAATGTATAAAAGAATGAATGCAGTTTCAAGTCTTGCCCCGATGATATCACGACTATAATGCAAGATGGGATCTACCTAATTAGTATAAGTGGATGGATGGATGCAGTTTCAAGTTTTGCCCAAGACGATGACCTTACTGTAATTAATCGGGTACGTAGCTATGTAATTGAAAGAATGGATGCAGTTTTACGTGTTGCCCAAAACGGAGACTGATTGTAACTAAGATAAGTCGTAGTCTTTCAAGTAAGCGGGCACAATGATGTTCCTGCCAGCATGAGAGACGACGGGGCTGCAGTGACGTTTATCAACGTCGACGGGGGGGGGGGCACCGGAGCGCTGGGTAGGGCCTGATAATGACCGATTCTGCAGCAGAGCTACATCTAGTTTCAGGCTGGGAAACTTCCAGATTCTCTACTTCTACAACAGGGTGGAACATCGCGGCTTTAAGTCTATCGACCGAGACCGCATCGGGCTTGCCATTAAATGCTCAGAGTGAAATATTTATCGTTGCGGTTGAGGATGAGACATGGTCCTTGATAGGGCCTCGGTAGGGTAAACAACACTCTGTCCGTTCGGACGAACACATGCGTGCATGAGAACAGGGCATCGTCCAGGAATATTTTTTTGTGTACTGCAATACTTTAATCATCAATGCCATATATGAGCACGACAGGTAGTAAAATTACAGCAACCAAAATATCAAACTCAAGTTTCTGTCAAATAGACTTTCATAGAAAGATGTTTTTGTTACGGACAATTGTTCCCCAAATGAATCGTCACATAACTTACGTCATGGAATATTTTAAAAAATGAGCAGAGATTGCAACATACTTCGTAACACCAGTAAAACATTGCACAAACCGTGTCAACACCTGTTGGGAATTGCATAACAATGTTTATCACTGTTACGTCACAGAAGCTGGTTACGTGCATTTGAAATATTTCAATTCAGTTTCGTCATTTTAGAACCGTTGTTGGAAGGTTGGTCAAATATTAAAACTGTTTTGCTTGTGCTTACCAACTAGACGAAATTTCTGTCTTTTATCCAAGTAATTTGTATTGTGGTGACAAGTTTTAGTGGCGTATCGCGTTACGCCTCATTCTCGACAGCCTGTTGGCCACTTTTTTCTGAAATACAATTCTTGAGAAAAGACGTTTTCAAAAGAGTATTTTTTCGGTGTTATCGCATACAGACGAAAGGATCTGGGAATTTTATGTTACAACTTTCCCACGAAGATATTATGGTTTACTGCTGTGACCATAAAAAATAAAAGACGGTCCTCTGGCTAGTGTTTGTACGGAAGCACAGGCAAGAACAAAAAAGACGGTCCTCTGGCTAGTGTTTGTACGGAAGCACAAAAAAGAAAAATTCTTGTTCTTGTCAGTTGGGACCGATGAACTTCAAGCTAAAAATTAAAGACGTTTATTTGTTGGTTCTTGGCAAGAAAGAAAATTAAAGACTATCGATCTGTGCTTCAAGATTCAACTGGACGAATCCAAGCAAGTTGTGTGGAACTTTCAATAGCCGAGATTGGAAGAGTCCAGAAGGGGTTGGACTTGATATACCCCTACAACTACGGTACTGTGTATTTAAATTCTTTTTTCTATTTTTTTACGGTCACTGCAGTTAAGTTTTTATAACTATTGTAATTATTGTTTGTGTGTGTGTAATTTAATTTTAATTGTTAAGCCCAGTATTTAATATGTCTACACTCGGTGTCGACAAGGACTCGACCGCCGTCGACTCGATTAGGTTTAAGCTTGATGATGTTCTTTGCGGTCGTGAAGGTTATTCTGGGGAGGGATCCAGTAACGATGAGGCTAAGTTAGTCATGGAGGCCCGGTATCTTAAAAGGGATATTTTGACTCGAATTGGGGAACTTTCTGTAGCTCTAGGTTCTTTTAGTGATAAGCGGGAATTGGTAGTTTTTAGATCTAAGTTCTCTACTTTGGAAGAGAATTTCCGGCATTTCCATGCACTGTTGGGTAAAATTTTTAACTCTGAAAATTTGGCAGAACTTCGTGATAGGGTATATCCTAAATTTAACTTGTTAAAAAATAACTTTGAACAAAAAGAAAGTGAGTACTTAGATATGTTGGATGCTGACATACATCCTGAGGATAGCGCCTCAAATGTGAGCACTAGGATGTCTAGGAGTTCGTCTCGGAAAGTTGCACAAATTAACCTACAGCTAAGAAGAGAAGAGCTCCAAATACGAGCTGAGGCCGAAGCGAGAGCTGCTAAAGCCGCTGCGAGAGCTGAGGCCATACGAGCTGAGGCCAAAGCAAAAGCTGCTGAGGCCGCCGCGAAAGCTGAGGCCGAAGTGAGAGCTGCTGAGGACGCCGCGAGAGCTGCTAAGTTTGCACTCAAAGACGCCCAGGTGAGGGCTGAACAACGTAAGGAGGTGGCTTTAGCTGAATATCGATCAGAGGTGGGCTCCCGGCGTAGCTATAAGAAGGGATCTTCTAGGCATTCCAGAAGTGAACATCAAACGCGGTTAAATTTAGATAACCTTTTCCAGACACCTTTTCAATCCGTAGGTGTAGCCTACCAGTACAATCCACATGTTTTCCAGCTGTTTGAGGAGGTCTCGGGGCCGCGACTAAGGGTCTTCCGAAGGATCTAAAGCCAAGGCCTGCAAATTTTAGCCGAACTCCTGCCCCAGAGCTTACAGATCACGGGGCCGCTATTAGAAGTAATGTTTTTTCCCCTTCACAGTTTTCTGCGCCGCTAGTTTTTGATCGCCCAGCTACACGAAATTTGAGTGGTTGTGAGATGCGTGTCGCGTCTACTGATTTTAACGTGTGTGAGGATCGTGATCGGGCTGTGCATGTGACTGAGCCCCATCAGCCCCTTAAGGGATATAGCTTGTCTTCTCCCGCTAAATCGAGTTCTCAACAGCAGGATTGCTTTTTTGAATACCAAAATAGTAGGACGTTTTTCGATAAGGCGGCCTTGATTGGTTACGATGGTAACAATATGTCATTTATCTTCTTTAAAAATCGTATTACGGCTTTTATGGCAGCTTCGCCTTTTAAAGGAACTCGTTTGACTTTGTTACAAGCAGCTTGTGTTAGAACAGCTGCGCAAACGATTGCTAATTTGGTTTCTGACACTCCTGGCTTGTCAGAGGAAGACAGGATAGAAATGTCGTTAGCTCGCTTGTCCCAACGTTTTGGAGTTCGTGGAGGTCTTTTCGCCGAACCAGAAATTAGAAAGTACCGCTATGGTAGCAAATGGAGTTCGATCTCTTCTAGTGATTTGAAGAGTTTAAAGATGAATTGTCGCTGTGTCTTCTTTACGCGCAAGCTTATGGTCAGCGTGATAAATTGGAAGGACGTTTTGTTTTGGATTTGGCTAAGCGGCTCCGTTTGACGCTAAGCAGCGTTATCTTGACTTATTAGGTGATCAGTATGGTAGCACTGATGAGCCTACTTTTCAGAGTTTGTTCGATTTTATAGTACGGGAGGAAACGCGTAAGTCGACTGATTTTAGCATTATGCTAATGGGCGATTCTGATGAGTCGCAGCATTTTAAAAAGTTTGATAAAGGAAAATTGCCTTCATGTCCAGTTAGGCAGACGTCGGTAAAACCCCATGATGATGTGATGTCAGGGAGTTCGCAGTACTCGACTGTTGTTGGCGCACCGCGCGGCGGTGTGGCCAGACGTAGTGGCATACCGGCATGCATTTATTGTTCGTCCCGTGGTCAAGTTGAACATCATTTTTTGTCTAAGTGTAAGGAATTTTTGCGCTTGCAACCTAAAGATCGGAGAGATGTCATTGTGAAAGCTGGCAAATACTTGAATTTTTTGCTCCAGCATATGGTTAGGGACTGTGATCATGTGAACAACTGTCATAAGTGTGGGCCTAACAATGATAGGAAACACTTTTTTCTCTTGCATGATTTTTATGTGACGTCACATGATTCTCTGGATTCGGTCGTCAAAGATGATGCTTGTGCCAGAGTTCCAGTGCGTAATGTTAACGTTGGAAATGTTAAAGCAGCCTTTAATCGCATTATTGTTGCTCGTGTTTTGAATCCAATGACGGGTAAATCGAAATTGGTGTATTGTCAGCATGATCCTGGTTCGCAGTTGACTTTTGTTTCGAGTGATTTGGTGTGCGAACTTGGCCTTAAGCCGTACGATAAAGCTACTGACACCACCTTGTTAAACTCAACATCTAGTCGTTAGAGACAGATGAACTGTTTTGTGATATAACTTCGGTGGTTAACCCAGCTTGGGCTGACGATATTAAAACTTTACCGCATAAGCAGGATTTAAGTGGTTTCCGTCATTTTCATGACCTGAATATGTTTCATTTGAGTGAATGTAGTAAGTTACTGTAGATGTACTGATTGGCAACGACAACGCTTATTTGATGTGGGCTAAAGAAGAGCGTCTTGGTGAGAATCCTATTGAACCACATGCTTTACTCACTCCGCTCGGTTGGTTGGCTTGTGGTGGTAAATCACCCTTGGATGAAAGCGTTGCTAACGTGCGCAGAGTGCAGACGTCTTCAGAGTGGGATGTCATCTCTGGCTTTCAGCGTAAAATTGAGTCTCGTGATATGGAAACAGTAGACCTGAATAAAGTCATTCAGGATTTGACCTTGCAAAATGAAACCTGTGAATTGTCTCGCAATGACATTTTGGCTAGAGAACTTGTTGAACCGAATATTGAGTTGAAAGATGGTCGATTTGAGATACCTGTACCGTTGAAGGAAGATATTGATCTACCTAACAATTTTGTGTTGGCGTCAGATAGAGCTGCTGCTTTAAGAAGGCTTTAAAACAACCTGAACTTCGTCATTTCCTCACTGACACCATGAAAGATCTTAAATCTAATGGTTATATTGAGCATGCTGGTGAACCAGGAAATGTAAAGGGATTTGAGTGGTATTTATCATACTTTGTGACGTCACAATTAAAAAAGCGCATTATTTACGATGGCAAGTCTGAATTCCGAGGAACTTGTGTAAATGATGTAATGCAGGGCTTCCCGATTGGGGGTGCTCACACCCCCAGGGGGTGCGAGTAGCTGTTTCTAGGGGTGTGAGAATCCACCCAGGAAAAACAGCTATACCGTATATAGAGATGGATTTTTTTAAACGAGGGAGGTGGTGCTTATCTCTTAGAGCATTCTATGTTGGCCTATACAGCACAATGCACAACAAGAAAATACCACCCGACAAGTAACAAAAAGGCTGTGGTCCGAACGTCACGTGATTGGTGGAGGGATAATGCGATAATATTGCGATAATAATAATAATATCGATAGTAATAATAATATTGCGATAATGCGATAATAATATCAGCAATTTGCTCATTGTTGGCAATTTCTTATCATACGCATTGGGAAAGAACGCATTTTAAGCGAGAACGAAGTTTTTCACGTTATAGACTGTGGATTGACTTACGAAAAGGAAAGTGTCAGCTACTGGTTGAACAGATAGATTCGTAAAGGCAGGAGAAAGGTCATAGATCTTGATTAACGTCATTGTGTTCTCAGTTTGTGTTATTTCATTATTTATTCGATTTTGCATTTTGTGCTGTGGCGTAGCCAAACGGGGGGGGGGGTGGGGGTTACAACCCCCCTTTTGGCACGCGTGTGACGTCACGATATTGAAAATGATGCTTTCAGTCTCTTTATGCTTGAGAATGATGCTTTGAGTCTAAAAAAAAATTGCCTAATTTTAAACAAAACTGCATTAAAAGAGCGAGTTTTGGCAATACCAAACATTCAAACATCTCAGCCAGAAATTAGCAACATGAAAACATAGAGAATTAGCTTTATTTTCGAAAAATGCCGAAGAAAACATGATCTTATCCTTTTGCTATGCCACCTGATAGCACCATTTTACAGGAATATTCATACCCACATTTTTGTTTAAAATGCTCTCAAAATGCACTAAATTCAAAGTAACTTTTCAAAATTTGCTGGGGGAGTCCCCCAGCCCCCCCGCCGCTGGGTGTCGTCTTACACGAACACGCTGTCGGATTTGCCCGCCGGTCTTCAAAAACCCCACTCTCAAAATTTCTGGCTACGCTGCTGATTTTATGTGATCGTGTTGTTGAAGGCTGCCCCTTTTCCTATTTATTAGCCATATAAAGGACGGTGAGCTGCTTTTCTGCGTGGTCTTCGTACATATTTTGAATTTTTTCTCAGAAACACTCTGCTTCAAAACAGGGGGTGCGAGATTGGCTTCATCAATCCCAAGGGGTGTGGGGTGATAAACGAATCGGGAAGCCCTGAATTGTAATGTTTTCGTGTCCTGACTTGTTAAACCCTCTGGCAGATGTCTTGGCTAGATTTCGGCTTGGTAGATTTGGTTTCAAGGCCAATGTGATTGAATACTTTTTTCACATTTTGAACACTTCAATACGTAAGCCCAATTTTATTGAACTGCTTACGTACACGAGCAGTGCCGTTCGGATCGTGAACGAACGCCCTTTGGTACCTTTGAGTGACGACCCTAGGGATTTTACTGTCATCACCCCTGCCTCACTGTTGACCCCATATTTAGACCCATACTGTGCTGTTGGGCAACCACATGATCGTAACCAACTAAGAAGGGATTATTGGTTCAATTTGTTACTTTCTCAGCAGTTTTGGAGTAAATGGATCGATTTTTACTTGCCAGGTCTTCAGGGCCGGAAAAAAATGGTTAAAAATGGCCGAGAATTTGGAGCCTGGTCAACTTGTAGTGGTGGGTTCTCTCCAAGACATTGGTAAACGTGAGAAGTATCAACTTGGGAGTGTGCATGAGGTGGTCCCACAAATTAGGAACGGGAAGCCTGTGGTTCGTAGAGCTAAAGTTGCCGTTTGCAACTATGATGAGAGTACGGGGGAAGTGAAAGTGGACTACGTGTTGAGGGATATTTCGTGCCTCGCCCCCGTAAAGAGCACTTAAGAGTTAGAGTTTGAGCCTGGTTCTGCCTGCGGTGGTCGATCTTTGTCTGAGCCCAGAACAGTCGGTTATTATCGCAACCATTGTATATAGCGTGTAGGCTACCTATGGTACAAATTTCATGTATGTCGTGTATTATTCTTATTGTTGTTCATTCTTTGCATGCCCTTTGTATTTGCATATTAACCTAAACGTGAGTGATTCAAACAATTTGTGTATCGCGTGTCTTTCATTTAATGGCTCACGATTGTCGTCAATTCTTTTCTAGGTATGCCATGTCAAACTGTCATAACTAGGGTAGGGGTTGCTATGTTACGGACAATCGTTCCCCAAATGAAACGTCACATAACTCACGTCATGGAATATTTTAAAAAATGAGCAGAGATTGCAACATGCATTTTCGACAGCCTGTTGGCTATTTTTTGCTGAAATACAATTCTTGAAAAAATACATTTTCGGAAGAGTATTTTTTTGGTGTTATCGCATACAGACGAAAGGATCCGAGAATTTTATGTTACAACTTTCCTACGAAGATATTATGGTTTACCGCTGTGACCAGTTTTATCCAGTGATGGTTTTATCAAACTGTCTTTCTTGCTAGCAAAAGAGAAAAAGGAATACCTGGTTATCTTTTTGTTAAGTTGTGTTTTAATTCTCCAGAGTAATTTATTTATTTTCATCAAAAATAGCGTCTAACCCAAACCAACGTCAGCTCAATAGAAAGTGAGGGAAGATTTTTTCTGTCACGCGCAAGAACTACCGATCCTTGATTGATATCGGCAATTAAAGTTAGGTTACTTCACAATGTAGATATTAACGATCTGTTTTAGCCTGATGCTGCGAGTTCGTTGTGATAATAGCGAATTGCATTAGCTTTCGGAACTTCTTTGTTCTCTAGTCATGTGCTATGATGAATGGTGTTGCAATCAGTGAGTCGTTGTTTTATGCGGCTTTTGGTTTGGCTTGACGCTGCCGGCTGTTGAGTTTCGGGATAGACTTTTCCCACAGCTAACCAATGAAGCGTTTGTAATAAATAATGTTTGTGTTTGGTTAGGTTTCTTTTAGTCTTATAGAACTAATATGATACAGAATTGTTACGGACAATCTCTGTACAAATCAAACGTCACATAAAACCGTTGTCTACTGAACCTGACGTCTTACGTCATGGACTTGCTAGAAATAAGCAAAGATTGCATCACCTTTGTCACACCTGTTGAAACATTACATTATCGTTAAATCTTGAATTACGAGGTATGGTGTAAGCCAAATTGAACAGGTGCTTGAATAGCTTCATAATTCTTATCATTATTACGTCACAGAAAATGGTTACGTGCGTTTGGAATATTGCAATCTATTCTTTCATTCTTAAAATTGTTGCTTGAAAAGTTGGTCGCATATTAAAACGGTTTTGCTTGTGCTTTACCAACTAGACGAAATTTCCGTCTTTATCTCAGTAATTTGTATTGTAGTGACAAGTTTTAGTGGGTACGGTGTTTCCTCCATTCTTCGACAGCCTTGGGGCTATTTTTACAGAAATACAATTATTGAATAGACGTTTTCACAAGGGTGTTTCTTTCGGTCATTGCATACAGACGAACGGATCCGAGAAATTTATGTTACAATTTTCCCACGAAGAGATTATGGTTTACCGTTGTGACCAAGACTCAAACAGCATTTTTATTTTTTGCAATTATTCATGGTATGATATGCATGGTGTAGAATGCATAGTGTGGAATGCATGATATGGAATGCATGGTGTAGAATGTTATCAATGATCTTACAATCACTTCCTGATCAGATACATTTTCCACGTTGTGTACATTGGTAGATTGCAACACCCAGAAAATGGCTTTGACAACCAGTTGCGTAGATGCCCGCTCTGTTAGCAGTGATGATGACTTATCGTACGATTACACCGCAGACAATTCTACTTTGAAAGGCGTCACTTCTGAAAGTCCTTACGATCCAGCCTGCAAAGGTAAGGTAGGCTACATTGAAAGCTGTAACCAATCAATCAGGTTTGTTTGTGTTTGAGCGACAAACCCGATATTACTTCAATTAAGCACAAATTTAGAACTGAACTGTATCAAGGATATTCATAACCGCATTATGAATATCTTTAAAATCATCTACTACTTGAGTTTACAAGCCCCAGTTCTGTTGTGTTCATAGCATTTGTGAACACAGACTGGTAAAACGGATTTGATGTTGATCACATGGCTAGTACGCTAACCTGTCAGCTTGCGTTTAGGCTCAACAATTGCAGCTGCATGTAACATAGGAAAGGCTGCCAGTGTCATAGGCTACCATCAGCGTATTTGTAATCTGTAGGACGTAGGTCGCTGCATTTGCAATATGCAAACTGCCATATCTTTGTCCTTTATGGTTTTTCATGCACGATTGGGTTCTGGTTGTATTGTTTCCTTCTCTAATTATTTTTGAGACGTGCTGCCTACGTAGGCTCCCGACTGTATGACAAAAATTTAACTAATGACTGCAGTTGGACAACACCTGCTGAATCTTCTTCAATTGCCTTGCCTGAACCAGGCATCGATGGCCTCAGATAAATATTTAGATCAAATATTTCTATTATATGTTGCATAGGTGATTGTTTCTGTCTTGTCGTTAAATTGTTTTAGATGAGTTTGTCTTTGTTTGCTAAGTGCACGCTTTCCAAAAATTTTACCAGTTAAAGAGAGATGCTCCAGTGTTTGCTTTCTTATTACATGGGCGAGAAATTTATATTGTCTGGTTTTCATATTTTTTAACAGAGTTCTGGTGTGGTTCACTTGGTGTAGAATTTCTTTATTTGTCTTCTTTGCAAGCCATGAAACACGTTGCATTATACAGAAGCACCACATTTCAAAAGCCCTAATTTTTTCAGCCATTTTTGTTGAGATGTTCCAGATTTCAGAGTTGTAATGAAAAACAGCATAAATGTAGCAGTTTAATACTCTAAACCTTGTCTAAAGGAGATATTTTTATTGCAAAGAATTGGTTTCATTTGTTGGAAGCTTGCTTTTGCTTGGGCTGTTCTTATGTTGAGCTCTGCTTCGTCGCTTGCATCCCAATTCAGCATAGTACCGAGGTATTTGAATTTTCGGACCTGTTTAAGAATTGTTCCATTAACTGATAAATTGCAAATAGAAGTTTCGGCTTCTTTTTTTATTGTTATGACCATTGTTTCTGTTTTCTTTTTATTTAGTCCCATGCCAAATATCTTGTTTTTTGTACACACAATATATTCTAAGACGTTTTGCAGTTTTACGTCCGAGTCGGCTATCAAAACGATGTCGTTAGCATATCGTAGCCTATGTGGTTAATGTTGTTTCCTCCAATCCTAATACCTCTTTCATCTTCAATATGTCTAAAAATTATTTCACTGCAAAATGAGAAAAGGTCTGATATAGCACATAACCTTGTCTTACTACCTTCTGAATGGGCGTGTAGTCAATGCAGTCATCATTAATCCTGATAGCAGCTGATTGTTCGTAATACAAATTTTGACTAATTCTTAGATCTTTGTCATTAATTCCAATTCGGTCTAGCATGCATTACATTTCATTGTGTTGAACTTTATCAATAGCTTTTTTATAATCGATGAAGCACAATTACAGATCTTTTTACATTTCAATTGATCTCTGAGCGAAGTTTTCCAGAATGAAGACCGTATTCCTTGTTCCTTTATCAGGCATATACCCATATTGGCATTCGTTTTTTTTTCTGGGTGTAATTTGTTTCTAACTCTGTTCATGATGACTCTCAGCAGTAGTTTAATAATATGGGACATCAGACTAATTGTGCGATGTTCTTCGCATTCTCTTGTGTCAGGTTTCTTTGGGATTGTAATGAAAATAGATTTTGTCATATCAGTTGGAATTTCACCGGTGTCATATATTTTGATGAACAGTGCGTGGAGTACGTTGATGCCAATGTCACCTAGTGCAGTGGTTCCCAACCTGGGGTTCGCGGACCTCTTGGGGGTCTGTGAGAAAGCAATTTGGGGGTCCGTGATTACCTTGATGAATTTTGGAAAAAAAATGTTCTGTATGCACGGATAGAGCACCAGCTATGCTTGGGAACAAATCCGGATTTGCTGCTTTAGTAAAAAACGAAGCTCCTCGCGTGGTTGTTACCCATCGCTTCTTGCACAGGTACGCCTTAGCACCAAAAACTTTTCCAGCAAGTCTCTAAGAAATTCTGACGAATTGCATGAAAGTTGTTAATTTCATCAAAAGCAGAGCTGTAAACCATCGTATTTTTAAAGCGCTCTGTCAAGAAGTAGGGTCAGATTACGAAGTACTTTTGTATCATTCTAAGGTACGTTGGTTATCTAGAGGAGAAGTTTTAAAACGACTGCAGCAGCTAAAAAATGAGGTATCAACTTTTTTGAAAGCAAAAGGAAGTCCCCTCTCAAAATTGTTTGAGAGTAAAAGTTTTTTATACGGCATGGCCTACTTAGCCGATATTTTCGTTCATATTAACAATGTTAATTGTGGCATTCAAGGACCAGGACTTTGAACAATTCAATTGTCGCTTCTACCTTTTTCTTGACCTTTGCTATGTTGATGTGTATTGTTTTGATATGATGGTCAGAAATAAAAAAAAACAAAACAACTGAACTGAACTGAATAATTGATGCAGCTGAAAAACTGAAAGCGTTTTTAGCCAAGTTGCCGGTTTGGCAACGCAGATTGGAGGCAGGTAATTACGCTAACTTTCCAATGTTAGAAGATCTTATCTTGATGAATGAAACTCAAAGAGAATGTAGTATTTTGATTTCTATGAGAGAAAAAATTTTCGCACACTTGGAAACCTTGCAAATCTCATTTCAACGTTATTTTAATTTAGAACACCTGCCGCACGAAGTTGAAACATGGATTCGAAATCCTTTTCTTTTTGACTTGAGCAACATTAGCTATGACGATCTCAGTAAAGATGACCTAATTGATTTGAGATCAAAAGAGTTATTACGCATTGAAGTTCATTCAAAAACTGTGGAAGAATTTTGGTGCTCACAACTGCAAACCTACCCATTCTTGGCAAAGCAAGCGATTCTTGTTTTGTTACCATTCATAACCACTTACCTTTGCGAGACAGGATTCTCAGCTCTTGCTACAATAAAAACTAAACATCAAAATCGCCTGGATGTTGAAGATGACATGCGAGTTGCATTGTCAAAAACTCAAGCACAGTTCAGTCGTTTAGTTCAGGAAAGGCAACAACAGTCCTCTCATTAAATTTGCTTACGTTGAAAAAAGTTTCGGCATGGCACTTTGGGTCACTTTAACTCTTTCGCGCCCAGCGATTTTGCAGGGTTTGACCGCAAAACCCAGGCATTTTTGCTATTTTTTTTCTAACTTTAACGAGTTGACACGCGTGACACCGATTGCGTATTTTGACATGGAATATCTCATTGTAAAGATAATTTCAAGTTCTGACTATAAATGTAAGAACCTACTTTCCTAATGCAACACATTTGAAGATGCAGTATTTTCAAAATGTGTACTTTTTTAACTTTTTTTTTTGTTAAAAATTTTGTGAAAATGAAGGATCTTACAAAAAAAATACTCCCACCTTTTCTGTAGAACCTAAAAAGATTTTTTTTCTTCAGTGGACTTCCTAATGATATGAAGTATCAAGGAAAAATCAAACATGCCTTGTTCCTTTAGTACATACTTTTCTTTTAACTGTTGGCTAAAAGTAACCACACTTTGTCAAATTTGAGCAAATTTTTTTTTTTGAAAAACACGAGAATATCAATAAAATAAGCATTTTAAAAGGGACCTGTAAATTTGTAGATATTCTGCTACAAAGACAAAGTTTTATATCACGCTTCAAACAGCATCATTTTAAAATGATGCTGGGCGTTTAGCATTAAACCTCAAATCATTTTAAAATGATGCTGGGCGCGAAAGAGTTAATATTCAAATACTGCTGACATTTCTTGAACAATTCATTCATTTTCTTATTTGAGCAACTGTTTAACCTGATATTTGCCGTAGGAGTCATAGCGGCAATGACACAGTACAGTAGTTGAGTAGCATAATTATTGCAATAGTTAATAGTATGTTAATTGAGTTTCAGGCAAAATTTAAATAGGGAGTCCGCAGAATTAATAATTTGTCTAAAGGGGTCTGTGACAACAAAAAGGTTGGGAACCACTGATCTAGTGCGTTTATCATTTCTGCTCTTATTTCGTCTGGGCCTAATGCTTTGTTTGTTTTTTGTTGATTAAAGCAAATGTGGTTTCACTTTTTGAAGTGGTTGGGCCTGAAAGTGACTCAAAGAATTGAAATGGTTTTGTTGTTCTTTCTGGGTCCCATAACTCTTCAATGTATTCTTTCCATCTGTTAAGGATCTCGTCTTCTTCCAAAAGTATTTCACATAATTTAGATTTTAAACACCCAGATTTGTGTACCGATTGGAATTTTCTTGTTATTGCTTTAATCTTTTGGTGTGCTTCACTTGGTGTGAAATTGTAGGTGTTCTCAATAGTGGTACATTCGTTATTGAAAAAGTTTTCTTTTGATTTATTGCAAGCCTTCTTTATTTTGTTGTTTAAGCGTTTATATTCAAAGTCCTTCTTGTTCTTATATTTTCTTCTCTCTTTCATCATATCTAGAATTTCGGGTTTCATCCAATTCTTATGCTGCGAGGCTTCAACGAAGGGCAAAATTTCAGCTGCTTTTATCAGAGAATGTTAATCACATTGAAGTCTTCCTCTGTTGATGTTGAGTTTTTTTTATTTTATTTTTGAGCTGATCATTTCATTTTCGAATTTTTGTTGATATTCATTTTTTAGGTTTACGTCTTTGCAGAAGTTCCAATCAATTTTTTTGTTTCTTTTCCAGATTCTTAACTTTTTGTAGTCTGAGTCTAAACTTGGCAACCAGTAGGTTGTGATCGCTGTCGCAGTCGGCTGTAGGAACTGTGAAAGCATCTGTGATAGTATTTCAAAATTTTTGAAATGTCAGAATATAGCCTAGTCAATTTGACTTCTGGTATGATTATCAGGACTCTTCCAAGTCCAAAGTTTTTCAGGATTTTCATAAACCAGGTGTTGGCAATGTACAAGTATTTTTCGGGATACCATTCAATCAATGTCTCTTTCATTCATGAATCCTTAACCGTTTTCCAGTTGTTTTTCCATGAGCAATATTTCCGACCTTTGCATTGAAGTCACCCATTATAATTGGTATTTCGTTGTGTTTACAGTTTTGTAGAGCTCTTTCAATGTCGCCGTAAAATGTGGTAATTTCTTCATCACAAGCAGTACTTGTTTGCGCTTATACTTGCATTAGACTAATGTTATGTTGTAAGTTCTTTAGTTTTACGAGAAGAACACGCTCTGAAATCGCCCAGAACCCAGAAAAATTAGCACAAACTTTGGGGTGTAGCATTATTCCAACTCCACTGGAGTGTTTTTGATTTCCTGAGTAAATTACATTGTAGGCCTAACTATTCTTCTTTATTTGCCCACTAGCCTATCGTCCTAACGCATTTCAGCCAAATGAAGAATGCTAATCTTCAATCTCTCCATTTCTTCAATGATATTATCAAGTTTTCCTTTTTGGTAAAGTTTTCTAACGTTCCATGTTCCGATTTTTAATGTTTAGTTTTTCCATTTTTTTCTGAGTTTTTTTGTCATTTGCTGCTGTGTTGTTTGTGGGGCAGTAGCATTGTGACGATTTGGTCCAGCCTGCCCACAAACTGGAGTCCTACCGAGCGAGGAATTTCCTAAAGATATTATTTCCTTCACGCTGCTTGTTATACTTTATTTTTGTAATATTCATGAGGTATGTTGAGCCATGATTTGACTAGCACGGACCATTCGTAGTGCCAGAGCTTCGTTGGTCTACTAGACCTTTGCCCCAGCGTTTCTCGATCCTTACTACGAGGAAGTGGAGTTGGTCTTCAAAGATCAGATAACAAAGAATATGCTGTAAATTTTAAACTTGAAAAGTTTTAAATTCTTGCCAAAGGTTGCTCTTCGTTCCACCTCGCAGCACTGGAAGCAATCGTTATAAAAACTCTCGATTTAACCCTTTGAAGGTTGGGGGGGGGCTGTCAATTTAACTTTTTTGTATCAACAGTTGTATCTCTAAAACCACTGAGGCTGCGACTACGAGATTTCTTGACTTTTCCTAACTTTTATTCACCTCTATTGAGCTGAAATTTTGAGCGAATAAAGGTTATAAATTGAGAGATATAAGGCATTTCTCAGCACATCCTCTGAAATATTTCATATTCTATTGTTCAAAATTTTCCCACCAGCTGGATGAAAGTAATTAATTTGGCCCATGTCTCGTTAATCAAATGATTTAAATTGAGATTATGTAAAAAAAATTTAATCACAACATTGCAATGCATGTTTTTCATTACTCTATCAAAAACTACCAAATAATTCAAACGTCATAAGTCACATCAACATTTCAACGTATATAAGCAGTTCTAAAATTCACATAGTTTTAATTTTCGGATATGCTCTGCGTGAATAGTTTTACAAAGTGAATCCCAAATTTTGAAACCGTGCCTTAAAAAATAACAGAGATATCACTCCTAAAGCATAAGAAGAATCGACAGCCCCCCCCCAAACTGAGCAAGACTCCAGGAGCCCAACCGCCTAAGGGTTAACCTCAATCCTTATGCCGCCAAAAGGAATTAGTTTATGCCTTATAATAGCCCTTCTTCGTTAATTTGAATTCTTTCGGTTAGTCCAATTTACATTTCATTTTTTTCTGCTATAAATGTTTCACTACATATAGGTTTATTTTATTCTGACTTAAGCCAGCTCAGTGGCCGAGTGGTTTCGCCTTTGGCTCTGGTAGGCTACTGGTAGATTTAAGATCGATTCCAGGTCGGTTCAATCCGAAGCCAGGGATACTAAAGGAAAAACCTGACTTGGCGATTGTACACGATCTTTGTGTTTAACATGCTACCATAAAACGATTTTCAATAAAGTTTTTCCCTATTGCGGTCTGATCAGCATTCCGCGCGTGCTTTTGTCAGAGCTTTCAAAACGGGAATGGGCGTGAGCAGCAAAGCGTGCAACTGTACAGTCTACGTCACTATAGACTAGCAATCAGCTGATCGAGCAATAATTGTTACTGCGGGTGATTTAACTGTAGCCTAGGCTATGTATGTATGTACATCAAAACATCAGATTTCAACATCAAAACATCAGACAGTTTGCTCAAAACGTTAGTGTAACGTGGCTTTTGTTATTGCTGTCTTTTGTGACGTATTCTCGAGCAGTATTTCCACTTTTTGGCCATTTGGAAAAAAATTAAAAATAAATGAAACATTGAACTTTGGGCCTTGCCAGTGCCATTGAAAACTTTTTTTTTTCGATAATTTTTTTTTTGAAATGTCTTCTTGAATGTTCAGTTCACGCATTTTAATGCTAATTCCCGTTTGAAAATTTCATTTAGTATGCCTTCAAAAAACGGTACGTACCGATTATGTTCTTTCTTGCATAACGCAGTGAGAAAAAGTCAGGTAATACTGTAATAACATCGTAAACCTGGAGTAAAATCAAAAATGACTCCTGTGGCTAAAAGATCTTAGCTGCTGTAGAGGACAAAAAATAAAGCCATAACATTATTATAATTCTGATAGTAGCACCTGAAGTGAGTCAGACGAAAACCTGCATCTTCGAGCTATGAGCATTGAGCAACCTTTTACTCGCAATTTTCAAGTTTTATACCACAAATCAACTCTTCATTTTATTTTCAGCAATAATGTCAGTTCGTCTGGAACATTCAGTTTGATTCAACTGTTCAACTGTTATGTTTAATGTTGAAAGTTTTAAGTTATCTAACGTGGAAAGTAAACACTCACACATCTTTAGGTTAACCTTTAAAGGGATAGTAAAGGAAAAACCTGACTTGGCAATTGTACACGTTCTTTGTATTTAACATGCTATCATAAAACGATTTTCAATAAAATTTTGCCTTATTGCGGTCAGATCAGCATTTCGCGCATGCTTTTGTCAGAGTTTTCAAAACGGGAATGGGCGTGAGCAGCGAAGCGTGCAACTGTACAGTCTACGTCACTATAGACTAGCAATCAGCTGATCGAGCAATAGTTGTTACTGCGGGCGATTTAATTGTAGGCTATGTATGTACATCAAAGCATCAGATTTCAACATCAAAACATCAGACAATTTGCTCAAAATATCAGATCTGATGTTAAAACATCAGATGTGGTAACGTGGTTTTTGTTATTGCTGTCGATAGTGACGTATTCTCGAGCAGTGTTTCCACTTTTTGGTCATTTCGAAAAAAATTAAAAATACATGAAACATTGGACTTTGGGCTTTGCCAATGCCATTGAAAACAATTTTTTTTCGATAATTTTTTTCGAAATGCATTCTTGAATGTTAAGTTTACTGTTTACGCATTTTAATGCTTAATTTCCGTTTGAAAATTTCATTTAGTGTGCCTTTAAAATCATGTGTGCTTCACTTTTTCTTTGTCTTAAACCACACTGCAGTATGTAACTTCTTAACTTTTATTTTGTATGTTTATTATTATTTAAATCAAAAATAGTTATTACTATCTGAAGCCTTTACAAATTGTTTCACCTAACGGATCATCAGAAGGTCTGAAAAAACCTGCAAACAGTAAAGATCGATAATTCTGAAAAGATATTAAATATTACCACTGTAATTTAATCTGCCAAAAAAAACCTCTAAACCTGAATTCCAGACAAGATATTAAATATTATAACCGTAATCCAATCTGCAGAAAAAAACCCTCAGAATTACTAAGGACAACCTCCATCCGTTACGACAAAGTTTCAATCAATTTGTCCCAATGGAAACCAAGCAACATGATGGCAACATCTATGACATCACAAAGAAGCAAAATGCATCTGTGATGATCAGCGCAACCTGTAGTAACCTGAACAAAATGAATAAAAATTGTTTTCAAACCTGCAAAAATTAAATAAGATTTATAACCTGTAAAAATCAAATGAAATTTAATTTTTTCAAAATTATAACCTGTGAAAATCCCAAGGAATTGTGATGATGTAACCTGTAGTGACCTGAACAAATGAAATAAAATCTGTTACGCTCTGCTTTGCCTTTTTGCTTGGCATTGAGCACTTTTTGTACTATTAATAGTTTTCATTGTTTTATTATTATTTATGTGTATGTATGTTAGGAATTTATTGCTGGAAAATACTTCTTCTTTTTCAGGCTTTATTCCCATTTCAAGTTGGGCCGCCGGTGCAGATTGCAGTTCTCTACAATTACATCACCCTGTCAGTACCATCGTCCTTCACTCCTTCTGTTTCCATAGCTACAAAACAGTCTCCCGTCTTCTCTTCGGCCTTCTTCACTTTCCTTAATTAACTTCCAGTTGTCACATTCGTTTTCCTACATAATCTTCATCTCTCCTTGCAACGTATTCCAACCAACTGTGACGCGTCTCTCTCAGCTGATTTTTAATCTCCCCGACTTGCAGCCGTTTCTAATATTTTCGCTGTTGGAAAATACTGTCTCTGGTAAAAAAAAGTATTGTAATAAACAACAACACATGTGATAACCGAGTTAAATTGAGTGAAAACTAATAGTACCCGTGAGCATAAGCCAGAACTTTTCATTTCTTCAGTAACGTGTTTTTTTAAAACAGGTGATGGATATAATCTCAAAACAGTCGTTCTTCTGGCCTTGGGAATAGGAACACTTGTGTTTTTAGTTATCTCTTTGATGATCCTGATCAAACGAAAACGACTGGCGAGCTTCAAAAACTTAAAACTTTTTGGTAGAAATGCTAAAAGTTATAAAGGTAAGCTGTTTGAGAAGGTAATCTGTGATAACTTTAAGGAAATATATTTTAGTTTTGTGCTGGGTGAACGAAATCTTTCCTGTTCAAGGTACAAATCAGACAGCAACTTAATCTAGTAAAGATTTTAAATAGGCCTGGTATCGTCGTGTAAAACCAATCTGATGCTGACCTGGCATAAAATTATACTCTTGAATGCTCGATTTTGTTAATAGGAGAGCTCTTTAAGGCTCATTTCTGCCCTATCGGGTGTAGACATCAGGGCCAGGTCTACGGTATGCCATATTTTTATTTCTGATCATAGATTGAACATTAAAGCGAAAACAATACAAACAAAACAATTCTTGTCAACTTCATTGAAATGTCTGACGCATCGTGGCTTTTGTTCCATTGAGCCATTTATGAACAATAAAGTTTCAGGAAAGCAGATGCACTTCAAACAGCAGCCACGTCGTCTGGAACAATTTGTTACTGATCAAAAACAAGGGCGGTCACAGAAAATATTAGTAATTGTAATTTTTTCAATTCTGTGTAAGCTTGTTGTGTTTTTATTTACTCCATGTAACTAATGAACCAACAGCAAAAAATATGTAAAAGCAGTGGGAGAAACAAAAGCTATTGCGGTTTGCACACAGAATTGTTAAAAAACGCAAAGTGGCATTAAACTTTTGTTACAGACTGTACTAAGTAATAGTTACAATCGTGACGTCATCATGCTATTGTCTCCAATTGCTTTCTGGAGAACTGAGAAAATACGATAATAACAATTTCCTGATTTTCTACTAAAAATACTTGATTTCAAAAAATAATCCACTGAAGCATTTACCCTTGCAGATGTCTTATTGACAAAAAGAATTCTTGTTCTCGTTCCAACATCCAGAATTCCAGAGAGATCTCGCTACTTTGAGGCGGCGTCGCACGTGGCTGCTGCTTTGCAGGATTGGAGTAGCAGTACTGTTGTGTTCAATCTTTGGGAAACGACGAAAATTCATGACCCGTTTGCTTGGGTCGGTGAGCAACTGGATAAAGCAAATCAGGTTGTGTTCTTTTGTGTGCCTGAAGGTAAACTTAGGAAATGTAAGGAAACTGTTGATCCTTTCGAAGTGGGAGTGGAGTATTACAAATCCAATTGGTTGAAGCGAAGCTTGCAAGTGGCCCAGCCGAAAATAGACTTCTGTGTTGCGTACTGCGGCAACAAGCCAAATGGATTTGAAGCTGAGAGCCTTAAAAAGTACAGTCTGATGAATCAGTTCAACAGCTTCTTTCGGCATGTCACCGGTGAGTCAGTTAAAGCAGTACCATGCTCCGCCTTGGAAAGGTTGCACAAAACCATTTGTGAGGTCACAAACACATCCATATTGCAGAAGCTTTGAAAAACTTAGAAATAAAGAATTACGCTTTTTGATGTGAAATGTATTGAATTAATTAAGCTGGTCAACAATAAATTTTAATTAGAGATGGCTTAATGTGTCTCGAAACGTATTTGTGGCGCTGATTTCAAAAATGTGTTTACTTTTTTTCTAGCACATCACGTTTTTGAAATAGTAACGTTTTTTATTTTTAAAGCTTGATCTATCAAACTTTGGTTAGGGTTAGGCTAATCCTCTTCTTGGACTCTTCTAAATAAAGCCGCAAAGTTGTTCTTCTCCACAATAGTAATATAAAACCACCTGTTCCTGTAGTACACACTGTGCATAAAGGATTCTTACAAAAATATTGAAATCCACCTCAGTATGATTCAGTGCAGTGAATACTAATGGAACATTTGTGGAGGTTTTATTTTAATGTCATCGGCATTTTAATGGGAATGCAAGGAATGTTTACCAAACTCTGCTGCTTTCTCTGTCTCTGGGATAGTCGTGCTACTGCAGAGCACTATGTCAGAAGAGACTGGCCAGCAAGAGACTAATAAATTCCAGGAAACACAAATATCAATAAACGTGCCCCTTCAGTTGAGCCAAACAATGCATTATTGCCACCACTTCATTTAAAATTGGGTTTAATGAAGAATTTTGTTAAACAACCGTGGAAGACCAATTCTAATTGATTCGCGTTTCTTTGCAACAAGTTTGCCAAAGAAAGCGAAGCAAAATGAAAGAAGGCATCTTTGTTGGCCCACAAATTCGAAAAGTTTTGAGAGTTCCAGATATTGAGAAAACGCTAACTGCACTCAAACTGCGTGCTTAGAAAGTATTTGAGTGGCTGTGTGCAGATGTTTTTGGGAAATAGTATGTCACCCTTGTTTAAGGAGGGAGTTGAAAACTTGCTGGAAGCTTACAGAGAGATGGGCTGTCGCATTTCTTTTAAGATACATTTCTTTAGGTTTGGTAAGCTCTTTAGGTTTGGTAAGCTCCTCGGTTTGGTAAGTTTTGGTCTTTAGGTTTGGTTTGGTAAGCTCCTCGCGTGGTTGTTACCCATCGCTTCTTGCACAGGTAGGCCTACGCCTTAGCACCAAACACCTTACCAGCGAGTCTCAAAGAAATTCTCACGAATTGCGTGAAAGTCGTTAATTTCATCAAAAGCAGAGCTGTAAACCATCGTACTTTTAAAGCGCTCTGTCAAGAAGTAGGGTCAGATTACGAAGTACTTTTGTATCATTCTAAGGTACGTTGGTTATCTAGAGGAGAAGTTTTAAAACGACTGCAGCAGCTAAAAAATGAGGTATCAACTTTTTTGAAAGCAAAAGGAAGTCCCCTCTCAAAATTGTTTGAGAGTAAAAGTTTTCTATACGGCATGGCCTACTTAGCCGATATTTTCGGTCATATTAACAATGTTAATTGTGGCATTCAAGGACCAGGTGTGACAATAATTGATGCAGCTGAAAAACTGAAAGCGTTTTTAGCCAAATTGCCGGTTTGGAAACGCAGATTGGAAGCAGGTAATTACGCTAACTTTCCAATGTTAGAAGATCTTATCTTGATGAATGAAACTCAAAGAGAATGTAGTATTTTGATTTCTATGAGAGAAAAAATTTTCGCACACTTGGAAACCTTGCAAATCTCATTTCAACGTTATTTTAATTTAGAACACCAGCCGCACGAAGTCGAAACATGGATTCGAAATCCTTTTCTTTTTGACTTGAACAACATTAGCTATGACGATCTCAGTAAAGATGACCTAATTGATTTGAGATCAAAAGAGTTATTACGCATTGAATTTCATTCAAAAACTGTGGAAGAATTTTGGTGCTCACAACTGCAAACCTACCCATTCTTGGCAAAGCAAGCGATTCTTGTTTTGTTACCATTCATAACCACTTACCTTTGCGAGGCAGGATTCTCAGCTCTTGCTACAATAAAAACTAAACATCAAAATCGCCTGAACGTTGAAGATGACATGCGAGTTGCATTGTCAAAAACTCAAGCACAGTTCAGTCGTTTAGTTCAGGAAAGGCAACAACAGTCCTCTCATTAAATTTGCTTACGTTGAAGAAAGTTTCGGCATGGCACTTTGGGTCACTTTAATATTCAAATACTGCTGACATTTCTTGAACAATTCATTCATTTTCTTATTTGAGCAACTGTTTAACCTGATATTTGCCGTAAGAGTCATAGCGGCAATGCAATATGACACAGTACAGTAGTTGAGTAGCATAATTGTTACAATAGTATGTTAATTGAGTTTACGTAGGAGTCCGCAGAGTTAATAATTTGTCTAAAGGGGTCCGTGACAACAAAAAGGTTGGGAACCACTGTGCTAGAGGAAAAACGAGCGAGGATTCGAAACCGGCACAAAAAATTCATCTACAAATGTTTACTTGTATCTCTGAATAAAAAGTTTAGTAATTTTTTTTGACCAGTAGCCTATTATATAGGTCTACCATATTTTCATCGCCTAAAAAGAGGACACGTTTCGCCTGCAAGTAAATTTTACGCTTGAAGAATCTTTTACATGTTTTTAGATCATTCATTACAATATTGCCCTACGCAGCAAAAGTTATCAAAAAAAACAAAAAAAAACGAGAAAACAGATTGACTGAACGTTTAACTTATTTGTTGTCATTTCTAGTGCTTCCTTAAGACAACAAATGATTTTATATTTTTAAGAGTAGGCAAAAAGTCAAAAAAGACCTAATTTTTAGACAGTTAGTCTAAATATAGTCAGACAGCAGACAGCAAAAATAGTCATTTCAAAAATAGTCATTTCAAATAGTCATTTCAAAAATAGTCATTTCAGTCAGACAGCAATGATCGCAAAAATCTGCAAAATGTGACAAATCAGGCACGACCTCCAGGTCAAGCCTTAACTTCTTTAACGAAATTGTTAAATTATTTGCAAGAAATATGACTAAAACAGTAGGCTGCACATTAGCGTTAAAATGCTAAAAACGGCGTGAACTAAAAAGCTGTTCCTTTCCTTGCAAAGCTGTAGGCCTATCCATGCCACAATTTCTTTTGCCGTAGGTTAGGTCTTAGCCTAAAGCGTACACATTGCACTTTTAGACATTCGTTTCGATTTGTTCAAGTACCAAACTGAGTTAGTAATCAACTACGTTACGTCTACCAGCGTTGTACGGTATCAATATAAAACGTATGTAGGTAAAAGAATAATTCTTTGTTTAAGTGTGAGCATGGCCTTTGAAATGTCATTTAATATCTTACAGTGAACCAGGCAATGAACATTCAACAACGGTTCCATAAAATGCGTCAATTTCTTGTAGAATGTATAAATATCAGCATGTTGCATTGGTATACAAAATATTTAGAAAACAAATAGCCTACAAGCCGTCGTTGAAACGTCACCAAGCAATGTAATCCCGTTGTAAATATAAGCATGAAAACCCAAATTGTCAAAAAAGAGGACATTTGAGCATTTTTTAGTGCCCTCGGAAGACAATTCATTTTTCTTGAAAAAAGAGGACAAATCCTCTTAAAAGAGGACATATGGTAGCCCTACTATTATACCAACGTTGCAAAGGAGTGGATAAATGAACGCACCCTGCATGGCGACTTCGCCAACAAAAACCTCCTGAGGCTGTGTCACAATCAATGTGCAAGGCCTCGCGACGGGCTGCTTTGTATCTTGAGCGAGCGTGCTGTTTTAATGGTGGAACTCTTGTGCGATACGTTGTTATCGGTTACTGTCCTGTAGTGACCTGTGTTACATCATATCAGGGTATTACGTTATACGTAAGGCTTTGTGACATCATAAATATGTTTTGGCTGGCTGCAGTTATTTTTCGCGGGCTTTCTGTACTTCTTGCGGCATTCACAGCTGCAGCAGTCGTTTTTGTGCTACTGTTTTTAGGAGTGTTTTTTCTTGGTTTGGATATAAGTATATTACAGGAACTGACTGAATTCTGTTCATTTTTCATATTGCTGTGGCTAAGCTGTATATAGCTGGCTAAGCTGTATAAGCTGTATTGCTGTGGCTAAGCTAAGCTGTATATTGCTGTGGCTAAGTGATAAGCTGTATAATGTATACCATTGATATCGTAACTTAGGATTGTGTAATGTTGGGTACCGGAACCGCCTGTCTGTTGAAGCTGTGGTAAAATTATTCGGTAAGTTTGTGCTAATTTCCTAGTTGATATTGTGTGCAAGCTAATTCGCTATGTATGTCAGACTGTCAGAGATTCGTTCGTAGGCTGTAACTGTATGAGTGCTCGGCCTATAGTCTTATATGATACGTGCTGCTTATTAGGCCTATTTTTAGACCTTGGCTTAGAGTCGGGTAGGCATAGCTCTGTAGCCTACAACAGTACTATACTGTATTAGTTTTGTGTAATTTTTTACGTTTTTCTTACGCTGTGATTTTCGTTTCAGAAAACCATAGCCTGCGAGTTCTATACTCAATAAAAGGTGTGCGTTTTTGAATACCAACATTTCCCGTGTTTTGATCCGCGTTGTCAGCTTGCGTTTCGTGATCTAACATAAAGTTTTCGAATAATCTTTTTTGGATTGCTGGAGTTGATCTGGATTATTTTCCCGCTCCTGAATACCCTTGGATTATTCTCCGAAATACTCGGACTTGGATTAATTTTTCTGAAATATTCAGAATTGGATTACTGAATCTTCAAGTACTCCAACATTGCAACAAACGATCGTAAGTTACGTTATTCTTGATAAGATAGCAAGTTTTTATCCTCATAACTGACGTCAACGTGTCCTATGTTAATGAAGATAACTCGACTGAAGTAGTTGATGGGAAAAAAACAAATACTCTACTTACGCCTGAACATGTTTCTGTAACTTTACAAACCAACCATGGGGTATCCCTGGATCCCACCTCCAAACGGATATGTATATTTACAGAAAAGGGCGTCAATTATAAAACAGAGGAAACAAAACGCCGATTTTGGCGTAGTTGTGCCGGCGTGAAATCAGCTAAACAAGTTCTAACAAGACTAACTGTCACGACCAAAGAGCCTGACAATATACGACAGGCCTCTACCAATCTGTATGAAGCTTTCGATGCAATGTCAAATTGTTTTGGCGATCTCGAACAATTAGTTGGTCGAGAATCCTTAGGGGAATGTGAACAAGTTCTCAACCGTACTGAGGCAGAGCTAGAAAAGGTCGCTGAATTGGTACATACGGCGATTCAGTGCCTTTCGTTTGAATCAGCAAGTAGCGAATCGCCTGCTTCCCGCCACTCAAATTCTAAATCCGCTTTCGGTCCGAAGTCTACTGCGACCAATGCATCAAATTTTTCTGTGCAACAAGAGCGCATTCTGAATATGCAAAAGTCAGCCTCTCTAAAGGCACAGTTGCCATTCATAGATGAGCAAAATAAGTTGGACTCCCAAGCTAAGCTTCTTAGCGTCAGACGGGAAATAGCTGGGCTAGATGCCGGGATAGAAGCTTCACGAAAAGCGGAACAGACTTTAAATAACAATCCTAGTTTGGATGACGCACTTTTAAATTTACCCACCGAATCTAATTTTGACAAGCAACAGAGGTTTTTTGGCTCTACTGAGAACGAAACCTCCCCTGTTAAGAACGAACCAGCCTGTCTTCCCAAGGCTATTGTGAAATCTAAAGTTAATTACAGTCCCAGTCAACCCGTAAAACCCGTTGCTGATCTACAAGTTATCACTAGCAAACCCCAAGCTAAGACCAGCGCTGCTACTGTCCGCTGTGACGTAGATGCAATTGACCCTTACTTTACTTCTCAAACCCCCAAGCCCGCTCAACAAACTCCTTTCCCTTAAGGGGATCAGCGTGTCACATACTGATTCTTTGTATGAACATGACTCGAACTATGCTCCCGTAGGTAATCAGGACACTAGAATGTTAACGACCATAGCTAGCATAGTGAGCGAGGTAATGAGTGCTCCCAAATTGGAATGTTTGAAATTTTCGGGAGACCCCCTTCGGTATATTCCATTTAAGCAAAGTTTTTCGGAGAGTGTGGACAAGCGACAATTTTCGTCTCTGCAAATGTTGAGTTTTCTTCTGCAATTTGCTGAAGGAAAGGCAAGGAGGGCCATTGATCATTGTTCCAATGTAACACCCCCAGACGAGGGATATGAACTCGCACTCAAAACACTGTACGAGCGGGATGGCCGACCTCAGGTGATAATCTCTGCCTTCAAGCACAAATTTTTTAGTCACCCCTCGATCCGCAACAACGATAGAGAGGCCTTGCTTGATTACGCTTCTACACTGAGGAAGTGTTTGGAAACGTTACAGAGTGTCGGCAACGTTAAGGAGCTTAACATTAACAATAGTCTCGCCGCTTTTGCCGAAAAGTTGCCTTTCCGAATCCAGGAGTCATGGAATCGGCACTTTGCAAAGACATCTTACAGAGATCAAAGAGCTCCCGAATTTTCGGATTTGGTTGAGTTTGTGGAAGGGGAAGCTAATTTGCTGAATGCCTTCCCTGAACCACTTCCTATCATTCGTCATGCCGACAAACAGCGGCAAGGTACGAAAACTATCCCAAGAAAGGCTACTTGTTCCAACGTCGCAGTTAACGAAGTTTCGCAACTAAAATGCTACTACTGCGAGCAGCGACATGTTATTACAAAATGTGAAGCTTTTCAGGCACTCACACTGAGGGAGCGAAGGGACATCCTAAATAGGAAAAGCCGGTGCTTTAACTGCTTCAGTAAGCATGCGACCCGAGAGTGCCGCAGGGCACATTCGTGCACAGTAACTGATTGCAAAGGGCGGCATCATACTCTGATGCACAATTTCAACCCTCGGAAGCCTAGCAATGACAAACTGAAGGAATCCCAGGTGGTGTCATCTAACAGTGCTGAAGCACATTCAACAAGTTGCACTGCGAATGCTCACGGTGGAAGATGTTACTTCAATGTAATTCCAGTGAAGGTTCGAGCAAACAAAAGAAAGATCTGCTGCTATGCATTTCTGGACTTGGGTTCAGACACTACCTTCTGCCACAAGAGGTTAATCAAAAGGTTGAGTCTAACGGGTGAACCCAAACGCCTTGCTCTGAGCACATTAGGACAACGCCAAGATATCTACAAGGGCATGAGTGTGAATTTCGCCATTACATCTTTAGATGACAGGGTCACATTCGATATATCAAATGCAATGACTATTGACAACCTTCCGGTTCATCCCAATTCAATTTTGTCCGAAGAAGACAAGAAGTCATTTCCTCATTTGAAAGGCTTGGATTTCCCTTCCCTAGATGGTGCTACCGTAGATGTCCTGATCGGAAATGATGTTATGAAGGCTCATAAAATCTTGGACGAAAGAGAAGGCAATGGCAGCCAACCTCATGCCATCAGAACTCCACTCGGTTGGTCACTCATTGGACCCGCTGCTGCCCTTAGTCGAGCATGTAACGCTTCAGTTCATTTCATAAGGACTGATGAAGCGTTCGACCAAGACATTCAACGATTTGGTACAAGGATTTCCAGCCGGATGAATTAAACTTTCCTACTTCTGTCGAAGATCGAAAGGTGCTAACTCTCTTGGAGAAAAACGTCACAAAGGCCTATGGACACTTCTATGCTCCTTTACCCTGGCGCGATGGAGTTGTTCTGCCTAAAAACAGTCAAATCATGGCGGAACGACGGCTATCTTCCACCAAAAGAAGACTTGAAAACGATGGTGCTCTTAAGGAGAAGTATGTATCTCAGATGAATGAATACATACGTCGGAGCTACGCTGAGGAGGTACCACCTGGTGAACATGATAATAAATTATGTTGGTATCTGCCACATCACCCTGTATGCAACCCACACAAACCGGACAAGGTTCGCATAGTGTTCGATGGCGCGGCCAAGCACCATAGCACAAGTCTGAATGACGCTCTTATGCAAGGACCTGATCTGGTCAATAGCATCATTTCCGTCCTTACCCGCTTTCGTAGGGAGCGTGTGGCCTTGGCAGCTGACGTGGAAAGCATGTTCCATCAAGTACGACTCAAACCAGATGACCTCGATTGCTTCCGATTCTTGTGGTGGCCTCATGGCAATCTATCCTCTCCTCCTACCATTCACCGTATGCTGGTGCACATTTTTGGTGCAACTTCCTCTCCGTGCTGCGCTACTTTCTGCATGAGACAATGTGCAGTTTGGCGTGGATCGTCCTTTGATCCCCTGATTTCCGAGATTATACATCGCGACTTCTATGTTGACGATTGTTTGACGTCAGCTGACTCTGAAGAAGGTGCCGTGGCGTTAATGCAAGGGTTGCGAGAGTTACTGTCTTTGGGCGGATTTCGGCTCACAAAATGGATATCTTCAAGTCAAAAGATCATCCAGTCCATTCCACAGGAGGAGAGAGCAAAATCGATTACTAACGTTGATCTGGAAGGTAATATGGAGGAACGAGTGTTAGGAGTTCACTGGAACGTGTCTTCTGACGAGTTTGGCATCAACATATCTGACAATTTGGAGAGAAAAGTGTTTACTCGCCGTTCAGTTTTGTCTACGGTTAATTCCCTCTACGATCCCTTGGGCTTCGTGGCTCCAGTCATATTGATCGCTAGAATTCTTCAGCAAAGAGTGATTGAACAACAACTTGATTGGGATGACGAATTACCAGAATGCGATGTAAGTGAGTGGAACGGCTGGCTGCGAGAACTATCTAAGCTTCGCGATGTAAGATTGCGTCGATGCCTTAAGCCAAAAGGTTTTAAGAAAGTAATAAGCTATCAGATCCATCACTTTTGTGATGCCTCAACTCGAGGATATGGCTTCGTATCTTATTTGCGGCTGATCGATGAAGACAATGTTATTCACTGTTCGTTCCTGTATGGGAAGGCGAAGGTTACCCCTCCACGCTCGGAAAGCATTCCCAGGCTGGAATTGGTTGCAGCCGTACTTGCAGTAAAAGCAGATCATTGGATTTGCAAGCAGTTGGAATTTTCTAACTGCCGTTCCATATTTTGGACAGATTCCAGTGCTGTCAGGCACAGCATTTCCAACAAAACCAAACGTTTTCGTACGTTCGTTGCTAATCGTTTAGCTAAAATTCACCGCCAAACAGATCCCACACAGTGGAGACATGTGAACACTCGTGACAACCCAGCAGATCATGCATCAAGAGGATTGTCGGTTTCTCAGCTACTGAAGTCTAATTGGTTAAAAGGACCCCAATTTCTGTGGCAAGCTGAAGACAAATGGCCAAAACTTCCTGAGTTTAAAACACTTGATCCAGAGACGTTGCCGATTGATTTTCAACCTCTCAAAGTTTCACATGTTGCTTCTAGCCAGCCACTAACCAGCTTGGATGATGTAATTTCTCGCTATTCCTCCTGGAATAAGCTAAAGATCGCAGTATCGTGGCTAATTCGTGTTTTTGGTTCCAAAAGGGATAAATCAAAGGTTTCAAAGACTCGTATTACTGTTCAAGAGATGCAGTCAGCTGAACAAAGGATTGTCTCGTATGTTTAGCGCACTACCTTTCCTCTCATTCATGAGATGCTTGCTCAATCCAATTTCTCACACAAGGAGCTGAAGCAACGAGCTAAAGACTCGCCTGAACTCCGAATGCTGTCAAAAATTGATCCTTGCATCGATGCACATGGCGTACTTAGAGTTGGTGGTAGACTGGAACTAGCCCCGTTTTCATGTGATTCTAAACATCCGGTTATTTTGCCTTACTCTCATCATTTAACTACGCTAATTAGTCGTCGCTATCATCAATTAGTTGGGCACTCTGGGTTGTCCCATACCTGGACTGCTATCCGTGAGAAATTTTGGATCTTGAAAGGTGGTGCCGCTGTTAGGAATGAGCTCAGCCGATGTACTCTGGGTCGCATGAGACATGCTCCTAGAAGTTGACAGATCATGTCTGTTCTGCCTGCTGCGCGACTCAAGCCAGATGAACCACCATTTTCATATGTTGGCATCGACTATTTTGGGCTGTTTCTGACCAAGAGAGGCAGAAGTCTCGAAAAACGCTTTGGTTGCGTTTTTTCATGCCTCACGACGAGAGCTGTGCACATTGAAATGTCATTTGATTTAAGTACGGATTCTTTCCTTAACTCGTTTCGCCGTTTTATTGGCCGAAGAGGAAAACCGAAGGAAGTCTTTTCGGACAATGGTACCAACTTTGTTGGCGCAGAGCGAGTGCTTCGTTCCGCTCTGCAGGAGTTCAATCAATCCCAGATTGATGGTTATTTTCGACAAAATCAAATTGTCTGGAAGTTCAACCCGCCTTCTGCCAGTCATATGGGGGGAGCGTGGGAAAGGACTATCCGATCGATTCGCCGGATTCTATCTGCATTGACCAATAAGAATCAAACATTGACTGACGATACCCTTCAAACCCTTTTTACTGAAGTGGAAAAGATCTTAAATTCCCGTCCACTAGTGCCAATCGTGATGGACTCTTCAGCAAAAGAGCCTTTAACGCCTAATCACTTGTTGTTGGCCCGCTCTGATGACAATTGGCCTCCTGGTTTGTTTGATGCAAAAGATGCTTATGCTCGCCGCCGCTGGAAGCAAGTCCAGCATTTGACTAACCTTTTCTGGAAGAGGTGGCGTCGAGAATACTTGCCAACTATTGCTTTACGCTCAAAATGGCCAGACCATGTAGGGGAGACCGGGGAGATCTGTTACAAGGGAGGGTTGTTACAGTCCTTTTAACTTTTAAATTAGTTCACATCAACCGCTGGAATTAAGTTGTTTTATTCAGGTTTTTAGTTTCCATGTGCAAACGAAGCTTCAGCCATTTTGAAGGCTGCAGTAGAAAATTATTGATGAAAAACTGTTTTAGGGTATGAAAAGTAAATTTTTGCTTTGTCAAAGAAAATGTTATTGCTACAAAATTATGAGTGATATTTAACTGGCTTCAAAGTTAAATCAGACTTGAAGTGCAATACCTTTGATTCATTATAAATATTTTAAAGCTGAGTGTCACATGTTTGACATATGTTGATCTTATTCAGCCAAGTACTATTGGGGTGAGTTGTTACACAGTGTAATGCTTGCTCATCCCAACTGGAAAAAGTACTTAATGTGGTACTTAAATAACAAATTTTGTATTATTTAGAATAGTTGATTACATTTTTAAGTTCTACTAATATTATATCTGTTGTTGCTGTATCTGTGCCTAAACATGCCAAAAACTAATAAAGGGTGCCTTATTGAGGCCAAATACCATGAATGGTTGAATGGAGACCATGTGTTTGCAATCCTGGTGACAATGCATTGTCAATAATGATGTTATTTGTTTGTTCATGATTTTTTTCTATTAAATTTGGATGTTCAATAAATTCAAGAATGTTGTGTCAACGTATTCCATCAGTTTTAGGTATTTTAGTAAGAAAAATTAGTTAATAGAACAGCCTATTTGAAATTGTAACATTTTACCCCATCTGTGTAACAAGTCACCTCGATACTGGGGTGACTTGTTACAACTGACTCATTGGTATATTAATGCAAATATTTTCCTGTAAACATAACTTTGTTAAATTTTGAAGTTGTATTTATAACAACTGGTGATGTGGCAAGATTACATAAAATTTTCAGCAACTTTGTACAAATATTGAAAGAGAAATCTTAGATTTACTGAAAATTGTAACAACCCTCCCCGGTCTCTCCTACGCAATTTGCAGCAAGATGATATTGTGCTAGTCGTAGATGACAATGCTCCCAGAGGAAAATGGTGAATTGGCCGTGTTGTTACAACGTTTCCTGATCATCGTGATGATGTGCGAACCCAGATGGGTATCATTAAAAGGTCAATTCAAAAATTGTGCCTGATCAGTGAATCTGATCCAAAATGAACTGGTGTACATCTCTGTTGTCGTAATAGGACGTCGACCCCTAGCGTGGCAGAGATGGCACTACAATGTACATAACAACAGGATAAAGTCGAAACTGCAGCAGTTGCTAGCAGTAGAACTGTGAACATTTCCCACATGAGCTGTGTCTTGAACTTTTAAGCTTGATTTACATAACATTATAGCAAGATCGTCCATCTCTGATGCCACGAAGAAGTCATTACACCTGTAGATAGGATTGATGCCCTTGCACGTCATAACTCCATACACGCGTTGCACACAAGACGCTGCGCAGTGCAGCGTCGTGATTGTTTTTGTGCTTTTCGATGTTTGCTTTCTTGGTTTGTAAAAAATGTATTTTGGTTACCATTTTTTAGAGGGGAGTATGTTACATCATATCAGGGTATTACGTTATACGTAAGGCTTTGTGACATCATAAATATGTTTTGGCTGGCTGCAGTTATTTTTGCGGGCTTTCTGTACTTCTTGCGGCATTCACAGCTGCAGCAGTCGTTTTTGCGCTACTGTTTTTAGGAGTGTTTTTTTTTGGTTTGGATATAAGTATATTACAGGAACTGACTGAATTCTGTTCATTTTTCATATTGCTGTGGCTTAAGTGATAAGCTGTATAATGTATACCATTGATATCGTAACTTTGGATTGTGTAATGTTGGGTACCGGAACCGCCTGTCTGTTGAAGCTGTGGTAAAATTATTCGGTAAGTTTGTGCTAATTTCCTAGTTGATATTGTGTGCAAGCTAATTCGCTATGTATGTCAGACTGTCAGAGATTCGTTCGTAGGCTGTAACTGTATGAGTGCTCGGCCTATAGTCTTATATGATACGTGCTGCTTATTAGGCCTATTTTTAGACCTTGGCTTAGAGTCGGGTAGGCATAGCTCTGTAGCCTACAACAGTATTAGTACTATACTGTATTAGTTTTGTGTAATTTTTTACGTTTTTCTTACGCTGTGATTTTCGTTTCAGAAAACCATAGCCTGCGAGTTCTATACTCAATAAAAGGTGTGCGTTTTTGAATACCAACATTTCCCGTGTTTTGATCCGCGTTGTCAGCTTGCGTGTCGTGATCTAACAACCTGTGATTGCGAAATCTTTCTTATGTGACGTATTTCCAGAACATTCTACTGCTACGTGCAAATCTGGAAGCTTCTTTAGCTTGCTTCTCACACTTTACCAGGTGTAAGGTTTTATGACGTCACAAAAATGTTTACGTGTAATGCAACTTGACAGAACAATCAGTTCTGTAACATTATGTAACCTTCTCGAAGTTACTAGACCAAACAACCTGCTATAAGTTGTGGTGTAAATTGCGTAATTATTATGAGTTGTAGATTGTTGTTGTAGTACAGTAGAACTCGGTTAATCCGGATTCGATTTGACCGGCGATTCCATCCGGATTAGGCGAAGATCCAGATTAATCGATGACGGTTCTATCAAGCCTGACGTTACCTAGATAGAAGAGTATCGGTAAAAATCACCGAAATTGAACGCATTAGTGTGGTCATCTGCCAATTCCGAGACGCGCGATCACCATATTAGCGATAGAATTCTTTTGAAATGCAGTATGCATGTAAAACGAATGTATTTGTAGACTCTGCGTCTAACGCAAGAACACACTGGCAAAAATATCTTCAAACATGCGTGTCGGAATAATCTGTAGTCACTCAAAACTTTTGAAAACAGTTACGGAAGACGAGTTTCTTTGGAAAACTCACAAAAATTAAACAAAGTCTTCTATTTGAAAAACATCACCGACATACCGCCGAAAATTCCACCGACATCTTTTCAAGTTACAGTACGAGTTTGGGCATTTGCGCACGAATTTTGCGTTAGGAGGGATTACTGTTCATGAAAAGAAGAAATCCGCAATAATTTATTGCGTCACATTAACGGAACAATAGATAAGAAATTTCTCGCAATAAGCCACGTTACGTTTTAGCATAAAATGGCAAAACTGTCGGGAAAATCCGGATAAAGCGATAGAGAAAGCGCAACTTTTGTCCGGAATAGGCGAAGATCCGGATTAAATAATCCGGATAATCCGAAGCTGTTTCTCAAGAAAAAGATTACAAATCATTTGTACTTCCAGTTTCATCCGGATTAGGCGAAGATCCGGATTAACCGAATCCGGATTAACCGAGTTCTACTGTAGTTGGTAATAGGTGCCGAGATTATTGTTGATTGAGAGCTGAAGTTATTGAATACGAGTAAACCAAAGTTGATGCTTATATAATTTCTGATTGAAATCAGAATCGTATGAAAAGCTGTGAGTGGATTACGTTAAACTCGATCAATAGTTGTAAGCATTGGAATTTATTGCTGTTCACTGTTACTATTATTTTGATTAGTTGCTGGAAGTGCTGAACCATTTGTTAAAGTCCTTCAAGAATTTTCATTATCATTTCACTGGTAGAACTATTCGACATTTGATTGACTGCTTTTCGGTGATATCCCATTAAACTACGTCATTAATCCTTTCCAAGTCTCTTTCCTGGTAAGAGATAAAAAGAAATCGTGACATTCTGGCGGCTCGTCTGGGAAAAACCGAGAGAACAATACATCAACAACAAGCTGTCAAAATGACGGATACCGTCGAAAATGAAATGATCGAAAACTTACGGAGCAAGGCTGAACAAATGGGGCTGAGTGGCAATGAGAAGTCTCAGTTTGTGATGGAAGAGTATCACAAGATAATGAACCAAAAAGCTCAGCGAGAAGCTGACGAATAAGAAGAAAGAAGAGCTGCTCGTGAAATAAGGAAAGCAGAACTTGAAGCTGAAGAGAAACGGGCGCAGCGGGAAGCAGAAGCTGAAGAAAGAAGAGCGCAATATGAATTGGAAAAGTTAAGACTTGATTTAGAAAGACAAAAACTGGACATTGGTGAGCGATCTAATGCTACTAACGATAATGTTCGAGATGTTATTGTGGCGCAAGTTAGACGACCAGATTTGGCATCATTTGTTGAGGAAAAAGATGAGTTGTATATTGTTATTGTAGTAGTTGGTAATAGGTGCCGAGATTATTGCTGATTGAGAGCTGAAGTTATTGAATACGAGTAAACCAAAGTTGATGCTAATATAATTTCTGATTGAAATCAGAATTGTATGAGAAGCTGTGAGTGGATTACGTTAAACGCGATTAATAGTTGTAAGCGTTGGAATCTATTGCTGTTCACTGTTACTATTACTTTGATTAGTTGCTGGAAGTGCTGAACCATTTGTTAAAGTCCTTCAAGAATTTTCATTATCATTTCACTGGTAGAACTATTCGACATTTGATTGACTGCTTTTCGGTGATATCCCATTAAACTATGTCATTAATCCTTTCCAAGTCTCTTTCCTGGTAAGAGATAGAAAGAAATCGTGACAGGCTGTTGATATCAACAAAATCTCTTTGAAGGTGCAGCGCGACTCCTATGACACGGCCATGTAGCCTACTCTGGAACAGAGATAGCACCTCATCCAACACATTAAGCCTCCAAACATGGACAATAAGCCACCAAGACAACATTGGCTGGACTTCATAAAAACAAGAGAAAAGGCTGCGAATTTATTGGCAATGGGTTTGCCACTTGGCTGCCGAGAAATATTTCTCGATTTGTATCAAGGAAGTAGTGAAAATTCGTAAATGGAATTTTTGACAAATTTCTTCTATGCCAGCAACAGTGACAATTATGTAACAGGCCGTGCCCTATCTCTTGGAATTCATGCGCCACCGAAGGGAAACAAAAATAATTTCTTAGCTAATCCAAAATGTTTGTATTTCATAAAAACTTTGTCTTCCTCGGGAAGTTTTCTCATCATTCAGATCTGACTGGAAATTGTGGCAGGCTTCTTTCTGCTGCATTTCTCTTTTGACTAATAAAAAGCAAAATAGTTTTTGTTGGGATTTACTATGCTTTTTTACCAACAACTGCGGCAATTGGAACAAGATTTAAATGTTTAAGCTTTTCAAAAGGCAAAATTAAAATGTTTAGAGTCCAGTGGCACATGCATGAGGTTATGCATGCAATAGAATGAAAGTTTCTAGTTGAATAAGTTATAGGCTACTCAAGATGATCTAGCTGCTAGAACAGTGGTTCTCAAACTTTGGGTCACGACCCAAACTATGGGTCGCGAAGGGTCGAAAAATGGGTCGTGCAGGAACGATCTAAATCTTTCAAAATAGGCCTGTTGCAAATTATTTTATTAATGAACTTTGTTTTTTTTTTATCAAGTTGTTCTAATCCAGGGGTGGGGAACTTGCGGCCTGCGGTCCGAATACGGCCCGCGTGACTGTTCCATGTGGCACACGTCAAAATTTCTTTACCCAAAATATATCGAAACAACAGCTCAAAAACGAGTAGGCTAAGCTCTGCATTCTCGGTAGGCTATATTGCGAATGGCCTTCTATGACTAGTTAATACATCATAGAAGGCCAGTACCGCACGTTGAAAAGTGACGGTACGTTGAAAGCAATGTACCAAAACATTCCACTGCTCAATTTTTAGCTTCGCTCCAGACTGACTTATAAAAACGTGGAGATGCAGTTAAGAGTTGCAACATCTTTCGTGTCAGCAGACATCACATGACTCACCAAAAATAAAAACTTTCAGCCATCCCACTAGCTGTAAAAGTGAAATAAATCATTGTCTACTTCGCTGCATTTTTTATCTGTAAATAAAATTTCGAAATTTTTAGTGGCTCACCTGTGTTATTTCTCATTTTATGTGGCACGCAATACTAAAAAGGTTTCCCACCCCTGTTTTAATTCCAACATCGACTAGATTATTCTATCATACTATTTATTTGACTCCTCTTATCCAGATCAATTATTGTTTCAATCGGTTCAATAAGCAGTTTTGCCGGCATTCAAGTCACTTCCTTCAACAAATCACAGCAAGCGTGAATTATACTTGTAGAATTTTGACGCGAATTCTACGTTAAGAATATCTTTCTCACTGGTGCCAAACAGTGGATCGGATTATTATATGCGTCACTTAGTTAATACGGTTTTGGGACCTACAACAGACAGAGAAACAAGCCAAGTAGATTGAATCTGAACACGGCCTTGAGTTCTGTTCGTTTATTATGGCAGAAATGTTGCAAGATCACAGGTCAGAGATCACAAGTTGCAGGTCGCAAGTTTACAAGTCACAGAATCACAAGTTGTGCAGGTCGCAAGTTCACGGGGTTGTAGGTCGCAAGTCACAGGATCACAAGTTGCAGGTCGCAAGTTCGTTTAACGAACTTAGTGTGCAGATATAGGCTACTTCAGTCCTAAATAGAGCTGGTGGGCACAGTTCAGACTCACCGAGGCACCAATCAGGGCTTGAAGTGATAATCCGTACAAATAATAATCCAAATAATAAAGTCGTAACAGTCATACAGCAATTGATGCTACTAGTGCATCTTATTCAAATAGAATAGAAAATTTACAATTAGTAAATGGTCAAGAAATATTTTACATAACGTTTCTTAATTTATGCTTAAGAACTAAGATTGAACAGCTCGCTTTACAAAATGCAGCTAGTACAAAACTCAAGAGAATTGCTCGTCTATGCTTTCACAAGTAAACAAAGTTCGCTTTGCTAGCTATTAATTATGCTGAGTGCAGCAAAACACAGAGGAACTGTGTTATTTAAAGACAGCGAGAAGAAGAAATAACTTCAAATAATATGCCTAGGTTGAAGTAAGCAAGCGGATATCAATCGTTCACTATAACGTTGATACAACATTTTTCAAGATGCGGCGAAAGCTTCGAAGAAATATTGTGCTACACCAAATATTTACAGTCACATACAGACAAATGACATTTAAACTTTGAATTAACGTTGGCCATGCTATGCCAACGTTTAAATGGATGATGAAAAACACCGATTAATTTGCAGTCCACAAGATGACATAAAATTGTTTTTAACAACAGTAAAAGTTAAAAATAGTCTCTGAAGCAACAAACTACAGATATTTTGGTGCCCTCTTATGAGTCAGGCTTGCGAGCCCAGTCTCTTGTCTAAAAACTGACAGCAATTATTTAAACTTGTTTTTCGGAAAGAATAAATAATTGCTAAAAATATAATTGTTTTTTGTACAATTCGATAGACTACCAACTCCGTGGAAAGAGATATATGAATTTAAGTAAACACAGCTTTATGTCTGTAAAAGTAACGTAATAATTCTATCAAGACGAAAACACGATTGACGTTTCAGAGGTTTTCTTGAAACAACAAGACTTGCTTGCTCGGCTGACACTTGATATGATATTTAAGTCGATTATAAAATTAACAATACTGTATGTAGTGCACCTTAGGGGAATCACCTTAGGGTTTCGTCATGATTGCATCTTTTATGACGTCATCATTACATTATTAAAACTAGACAACTTCAAATTCAGGAACCAAAGGTAAGTTTATTCCAAAAAAAGCGATCAAATACTCTCATTATAAGTTTTACAAATGCTTAAAATTTTACAATTGCAAGCAATAACAATAATTCCAGTACAGTATGACGCAATAACGACGTCATCAAGAGAATAACCAGAAGAGCAGCTACCAGGGGTGAATTTCCCTTTTGGTCATGACACTTTAAAATTTAAAATAATATGTAGGCCTAATTATGATCTACAAATCAAATTAATACACGACCCCAGATGATGCAATGTCAGAGTCTTAACACTGTTAATTCAAGATGAAAAAACTAGCGGTTTTCGATGTTAAATTCCTACCATACGTAATTTGATGTTAAAAAAATTCGTGTACGACAAGTTTTTTCAAGTTACAAGATAGAGTTTAGAAAGTCAAAAGCATTTCTTGAATGATCAGTGTGGATTGGAGATGAAACGTCAATGTGGATTGAAGATGAAACATCTGAGAAGATTGGATATTTTGTGGTCGAATTGCATGTTTCGTACTCGCATGAACAAAGACTTGTGCATTTTATGGATTTTTTCTTACAGGAACATCGAGAGCCACAAGTAGACTGACAAAACGGAACAAGCTGATTTGCATCATTATGTTTCCAACCCCAAGCTAAAGGAGAAGGTAGTTGCTGAACATTTACGAGGCTTGATTTCCGTATTTCAGCTTGATATATCGCTCTGCGTGTATGCAGCATCAGAGCAGCTGACATTGGTGGCAGCTTTTAAATAGTGCAACCATTCGTAAACATCATATAACGGCATTCGTCTACATCCGTGATAGTAGGACCATTGCCATAATAAGCTACGACATACTTTTGTATGTCATTTATAGAACTAGGTGAGCTTGAGAAATTCAGAGAGTTAAATAAGCCACACATTGCGGTAAGATTAAGCATCCAACAATCCCAAGCCTTTTTTCCAAAGACGAAACAGTATCACAGATTGTGATAGCATAAAACAAAGGTAAAGAAGCGCAAATCATCGGAGATTGAGGTAAAGATGAAACAATATCATGGATTGGAATGAAGCGAGTTTTTTCTCCAACTCCAAATTCAACCCATAGTTTAGAGATTTCTAACTTGTCAAAACACGAAATTGCAATAATTACCACATTAGTACCTACTGTTTTGACTATGGCGTCGGATTTTCCATGTTTCACAGGGAGAAACATACGGGTGTCTGCCTCTTCGTGATCACATGGGGAAACCTCAGACATGTCCAATGTTTGATTGTTAAGAGCTGTATCTAGCGATGTTACAACAATCGTAAACAAGTTTGGGTCGACTGAAGTTATCACAGCTTGTTGAACCAGTTAATAATACGCAGTTTTGTTGCTGTCATTTCCCAAAAACTCAAACCAGTTGAGAGGAAGACGAGTATTACTTGTGACAGCCACGTAACATCCAGATCGTTGCTTGTTTCTTGCAGAAGATAAGCCTCAAATAGCTACTGCCATCACAGAACATGCCAGCAGTGTGATGTCAGCCGATTATGAAGTAGTGAAAGAATCTGCCTCGAAAACCGATCACTACGTCCTTGATGGAGGGTTCTTGTTGCATCGAGTGCCATTGAAACTGGAGACAGTTATGGGTCTATTGCACACTGCACAGTCGTATGCAGATTTTACCATTCGTCATTATCGCTTAGCAACGGTGGTCTTTGATGGATATGGTGGTCCGTCTATCAAAGACAATACCCATCAAAGACGCGGCATGAACGTCCACCCGGTTGTTCACTTTACTGTAGACACCAAGTTCATTGGAAAGAAGGAGCAGTTCTTGCCTCGAGCTTCCAACAAGGAAGGATTAATTTCTGCTCAACTGAGGAATAGAAGCTGCAATGTGATGAACGCTCCAGGTGATGCAGATGTTGACATCGTCAAGACGGCAGATGGACAGCCCTCATCGACATAGTACGACTTTAATTGGTAAAGACACGGACCTTTTAATATTGATACTACGCTATGCTGACACTGACCCAGACATTAAAGACCTCTACTTCCGCTCCGAAAAGGCTGACACAACCAAGACATCAACAAACTTAAAGCAATCATCGGACCAGACATAATTATGCTTACAGCTCCTCTTCATTCATGCATTCACCGGTTGTGATTCAACGTCAAGGATATTTGGTATCGGGAAGAAGACGCTTTCAAGAAACTAGTGAAAAGTCAACCAATAATCAAAGAATGTGCAAATTGCTTTATTCTCCCAAATCAGACAGACCACATCATTAAGGATCTTGGAAACAAAGCTATGACCGTTATGTTTGGCAACGATGGCAGTAGTAACCTAAAAACACAGCGATACAATTGTTCCCGTCAATTTTCACCAAATCAAACGTCATATAAAAACCGTTATGGTCTACTTAACCTAGCTGGCATCTTACGTCATGGAAATTGCTAGAAAATGTCCAAATATTGCACCATCGGTCGTAAGACCTGATGAAATATTGCATCATTACCTTTGAACACCGGTTTGAATTGCGTGACAATGTCTTTCGTTATGACGTCACAGTACTGCGTACGTGAGTTTGAGATATTGAAAATTATTCTAGTCATTCTTAAAATTGTTTGTTGGAAGTCAGTCGCATATTTAACTGTTTGCTTGGTGCTTACTAGCTGGACAAATTTTTCGTCTTTTATCTAAGTAATCTGTTCTGTAGTGACAAGTTTTAGTGGTGTACGGCGTTGCATCCAATTTCGACAGCCAGGTGGCTAATTTTACAGAAATACAAATTTGAATAGACGTTTCGAAGGAGTGTTTCTTTTTCGATCATTACATACAGACGAACGGATCCGGGAACTTTATGTTACAATTTTCCCACGAAGAGATTATGGTTTAGGCCTACCGCTGTGACCATAAAAAATAAAAGACGTGACTTGTTAGCTGGTAGGCCAAGAAGCACTAGAAGCACATAAAAAAAATAAAAGACGTCGCTTGTTAGCTGGTAGGCCAAGAAGAACTTGAAGCAAGAAATAATAAAAGACGAAGTTGTTGGTTGGTAGTCTACAGAAGCAAAAGAGAATTAAAGACATTTCTTCTCAGTTGGTGCAGAAGAACTTCAAGTTAAAAATTAAAGACATTTCTTCTCAGTTAGTACTGAAGAAAAAACAACATTGACATTCATTTGAAGAAAAAAGATTAAAGACGATTGATCTGTGCTTGAAGATTCAAGTGAACGAATCCAAGCAAGTTTTGTGGAACTTTTGGACTTCATTCATATACCCTTGTAACGTCCGCTTTGTCTATTTGATTGCTACGTTACAGTGACGTATTTTGTTTGTCGTTGACCTTTGCTCTATTGAACTGCCTGGTCAGTTTCTTCTGTCTAGATTGCTTCCAACAACACGACACATGAATTTGAATTGGTTTTCACGTGTTCTTTTAATGTGCGTTTTTAGACAATCTTTTAAACACAGGTAACTTTGAGATTTCTTAATTTGCGACCGTCCAGAGAAAAGCAATTTTGTAGAATGAAACAAATCGATTTACAGTACAATTTACGAATTCCCTTTCTCAAGGATTGACAATTATTGAAAAACGAATAGGTCATAATGGTTGTATAATTCAATGAAAACTGACGTTGTATCGTCGACTAATAAGTTACTGATTTAACGAAAACAGACCACAGGTGCCAAACGCATATGCGAAAGAGGCCAAACAATATAAAAGAGAAACAAAAACAGGTGGCTTTTTTAGTACAGTGGTCGGCAAAAGAGAAAAAATCCAAATATTAACAAACGAGTCACAAATGAACGCAGAGGGCTTAACTTAAGAAAATTGGCAGTAACATTCCCTCCCCTTTAAGGCCTCGTACATTTGTTCAAATACACAGGTATAAACAACATGAGAAAACAAAATCAGCACAAATTTACATTGGTTTTGCAGGAACGATCAAGCATAACTTTTGAATTGGTCTGACAATCAAGGACTGTTTAGTTTGAACGCTAACGCTACGGACAATGCCATTTTTGTCGGGAAACGTTTGAATTACGCGACCCATGAGCCAATTGTTTCGGGGTGTGTTATCTGCGATTAAAACTATGTCCCCCACAGTCAGATTAGGAGATTTTTTGGTCCACCTTTGTTTTTGCTGGAGCAAAGGTAAGTACTCTTTTACCCACCGTGTCCAAAAGACGTCGGCCATGTATTGGACTTGTCTCCAGCGTTTTCGAGAGTAAAGCTCTTTTTTGTTTGTGAATGAGCCTGGAGGAAGGTTTATTTGCTGTTTTAGAAGAAGCAAATGGTTCGGTGTGAGAGCCTCCATGTCATTAGGATCGTCTGACGATTTTGTAAGTGGACGACTGTTAATAATGTTTTCTACTTCACACATGAAGGTAGTCAGCGTTTCATCTGTTAAAGTTTGGCCTTTACAGATAGCTGATAAGATTTTCCTAATGGATCTGATTTGTCTTTCCCACACACCTCCATGATGGGATGCACTTGGAGAGTTAAAGATCCACTTGATGCTTTTCTGTGTTAAAGCATCTTCGATTTGACTGTTGTTCCATGATTTGATGGCTTCTCTCATTTCTCGTTCACCACCAACAAAGTTTGAACCATTGTCAGATCTAATTTCTTCTACTTGCCCTCTTCTTGCGATGAATCGTCGTAGAGCGAGTATAAAAGATGAAGTGTCAAGAGAGTTTGCGATTTCAATGTGTACGGCTCTTATTACAAGGCAAGTAAAAATGACACCGTATCTTTTATGTTCTGTTCTACCCTTTTTAATAATAAATGGGCCAAAATAGTCTACACCAACATAGGTGAATGGAGGTTTGTCTGGTGTCAATCTGTTTTTAGGAAGATCAGCCATTTTTTGTGTGCTGAGTTTTCCGCTTCTTTTGCGGCAATCAACACATTTGGATAAAACCTTGCGGACTGCTGAATTGGCTTTTATAATCCATAGATTTTCGCGCAGGGCAGACAGGACGTGTTCCCTGCCACTGTGACCAAATGTGTCGTGCGTTTCTTGAATGATGAGAGGAACTATTTGGGAGCGATTTGGAAGGATAATTTGATGTTTTGCATCGTGTTTGAGAGGTGCAGCTTTGATGCGGCCACCAATTCTTAGTAAATTGTTTTCTAAGAAAGGGTCGAATTTTATTAAGCTACTGCAGTTGTTTAATGGCTTTTGTGCTTTCAGTTGGCTGATTTCGTTGGCAAAGTGTTTTGACTGAACAAAGGTAAAAATAAAGTCTTGTGCCTTTGTGAGCTCATCTGGAGACAAGCAAAGATTGTGTGCTGGGGCATTTTGTTTATTTGCAAGGTTAGTCAGTCTTAAAGTCAGAAATTTATGCTTACAACGGAAAAGCCAAGCAACGATTCTTTTCAGCTTGTACCAAGAAGAATACTTACCCAAAAGATCTTCCAGAAAGTGGGATTCGCTTTGGGTTGCAAAACACGTTTGCTTTGGTTGTTTAATTTCTGGGTCATTGTCCACGACTTCGAGAAATTTTGGTTGCTTAGGCCATTGAGATTGTGGTTTCCATAGAAATTCAGGGCCGTTTTTCCATTGATTGCATTGAAGAAAGTTTGGAATTGAGAGACCCCTTGAAGCATGATCAGCAGGATTACATTTAGTGGGAACGTATCTCCATTGGGAAATTGTTGAAGCATCTTTAATCTGTTGAACTCGATTTGAGACGAAGGTATGAAACGCTTTGTTTGAGTTGTTGAGATAGCGCAAGACAGTTGTGCTGTCGGTCCAAAAAATTGACTCTTTATTAAGATAAGATGCCTTTAACTCTCTTTGTAGTATTTTTTCAGAGCTAATTGAGATTGTAGCAGCTGATAACTCCAATCGAGGAATCGTCATTGCCTTCATTGGTGCAAGTCGAGTTTTTCCCAATAATAAGCAACAGTGAATACTGTTTGTTGTGTCGACTAGCCTGAGGTAAGAAGCAGCCCCATAGGCTTCTTCCGATGCATCTGAGAAATGGTGAACTTGGGCGTCTTCGACAGCACCAAAATTTAAAGGCTTATAACACCTTGGAACGTTAAATGATTCGAGCATTGGCTGAAGTTCTAGCCATTTTGTCCATGTGGTTAACTCTGGTTGTGGAATAGGCTCATCCCAATCTAATTTCAGTTTACAGAGCTTTTGAGAAAGCACCTTCAGTGGTTGTACAACAGCAGCACCAAGACCAAGGGGGTCGTATATAGAATTGATTACTGAAAGAATGCCTCGACGTGAAGCTGGTTTAACCTTTTTCTTTATTTTGAACCGTATGGTATCGTTTTCCACGTTCCAATAAAGTCCAAGAGCTCTTTCAGCAGGTAGGTCATCTCGAGAGAGATCCATATCCATAATTGACTTGCAGCGCTCTGACTTTGGAATTGATTGGATCACTTCTCGGTCATTGCTTATCCATTTTAAAATGCGAAAGCCTCCCTTGGCCAGTAGCTCACGAAGTTCCCTTACCAATTTAACTGCTTCTGAAACATTTGCTGTTGAAGCCAAGCAATCGTCTACGTAGAAAGACTCTTTTACTGTATCTACAGTAATTGCACTGAAAAGAGATGAGTTGTCCTCAGCTGTGCGTTTTAAAGCAAAGTTTGCACAACTTGGGGAGCAGACAGTGCCAAATATATACACGTTCATTCGGTATTCTTGTAGGGGCGCTTCTAGATTCCCATCTTTCCACCATAAGAATCGGAATTGATCACGGTCTTGTTGAGGAACCTTTACTTGGTGAAACATAGACTGTATGTCTCCTTGAATAGCAATTGTTTCACGGCGGAAACGAAGAAGAACGCCGACCAGGTTATTTGTGATGTCTGGGCCTTGTAATAGAGTATCATTGAGACAGATACCTTTGTATTTGGCAGAGCAATCAAATACTACTCTGAGTTTCTCAGGTTTTTCTGGATGATATACACCATGATGTGGAATATACCAAGTTTTTCCATGTATTCCAGGGACATCGCTAACGTTTTCGGCGTATTGATTCATGATCATGTCATCAACAGACCTTTTATAGTCCATGTAGAAATTAGCGTCCCTTTCAAACTTTCGTTTCAAGCAATTAATTCTTTGGAGAGCTTGAGATTTGTTAAAGGGTAATTTTAGGTCCGGATTTCGAACGGGCAAGTCGATTTGGTAGTGCGAGTCTTCCAAAAGTTTGATACTAGAGTTAACAGATTTCATGAATTGAGCTTGTTGAACAGATAATTCGGGTTTACAGTTAACAATTGAGTCAACAGCGTCAAAGCACATGTCGCACATTGGATGGGTAGAAGTTTTGGTAAAGAAATTTTTAGTTTTGCTTTGATCCTGTTTGTTGTTAGGACAATTCACTAGCCAACCAACGGCCGTTTTGATGGCATAATAGCCACCTTTTGCTTGTATTACTTCTTGCGGTTGGAGAACGTACGGATTGTCATTGCCGATAAGAAGTCCTACCTCTGCGTCAACATCGGGAATCGAGATGTTTGCAAATTCTGGAAAGTGTTTAGTGTCTTCTAGGGTAGGAATATCTGTATTTGAAACAGGAATTTGAAAAGTGGAGTAAAGAGAGCTTAGAGAAATGTATTTGTTTTCGTCAAAATCTGACATTTCGACATTTGTGACCACCTTTACCTTGTTACGTTTGCCAGTGTTGTTTAGCGTGATGGTACAAATATTAGTTTCTTGACAGTCGGCAATTTGCAACTTTTCTATCAAATCATTTGTTATGAAAGATGTTGTACTTCCACTGTCCAAAAACGCTTGTGTAGTGATAGTTTGATTACTTCCTTGCAGGCGAACCTTTACTGGGATTATGGGAAGCAGACTGCGAGAATTTGTTCGTGTGTTGACAAACCCATTGCGTATTGCTTGTGTAGGTTGATTGATATTAATTTTTTGAGTTGTGTCTTTAGGTGTGATATTTGTGGTGATTTGTGTTGCATCTGGGGGATGCAAGAGAGTAGTGTGGCGTTCAGTGCATCCTAGTTTTATGCAAGGGTCCTTCCTTTTACATTGATATGCCCAGTGACCAGCATTTAAACAGCACTTGCAGAGTTTGTTGTCGATTACAAATTTAAGCCTTTGGTCAATATTCATCATTCGAAATTGTTTGCATTGATTGAGAAAATGTTTATCTCTGCACAGATGGCATGTCCTTTCATGGTTCGACGATTTTATTAGCGTTGCAAAGGTTACGCTGCTCCTACGTTTGGAGTTGGAATCATCGAATTGTTTTTTAGTAGATTTTAGAATATCGCATGCCAAATTGGTCGTTTCTCTCGTTTTGCGCGAGACGTACCGTGAGAGATCTGAAAGGCTTATTTCTTGATTTCTTTCATGCAAAATTACGTCAACTTCGCGTAACCAGCTAGAATACCAGCCACTTGGCAAGCGTCTTATTATTTTTGTTATGGTATCCATGTTGTCCATTTTCTGTAAGTAATTCATGCCAGACAAAGTACATATGCAGGAAGTTAGTTCCGAAGAGAACTTGATTAGAGAATCCTTGTTAGAATTTTGAAGAGATGGGCCGTTTATGACGGAATCAACACATGCGCGAGCTATTTGAAATTTTTGACCGAAGGTTTGTTGTAGCAAAGCTCTTGCTTTTGTGTAACCTTCGTGGGGAAGCATGTATTGACACCCTTTTACCAAAGTGTGCGCAGAGCCTTTGGTGTATTGCAACAGATAAAAAAGTTTACGTTTAGGCTCTGTGAAATTACAATCAATTAACGTATCAAATGCGTCTATAAAACCACAGTATTCAGCAGAATTTCCATCAAAGATTGGGGGTTCTACAGACAACAGTGGGGACGGGTTGATAGTAATATTTGGAATTTGTTTCGAGTTTACTGATTGATTATTGTTTATTTGATTTAGTACAGGGGTCTGGGCATACGACGTACTCGGCTCATGTCTCACAAACGATTTATTTGTTACTGTTTGTGAAGGATTAATTTTGTTTGAAACGACAATAGATTCGTGAATGTTAGACCTGGCTTCTACGCCACTCAACGTTAATTGGGATAACATAGGATACACAGAATTATTGTTTACATTAGTTGCTAAATTCGATTGAAATTGTCCGTTTATATCAACATTGTCTTTAGACATTTTATAGCGCTCACCAGCATCTTCTTCCGATTCTTCCGAAAGTTGGGCAATTGTCTCTTGGAGCTCTGCCTTTAGTTTAGCTTCCTGGACTTGTTGCAGGAATTTTCTTTCTTGTTCTTCACGTAGCTGACTTTGTTTTAGGACCATTGTTTCAAATTCTGCCCTTGCTTTCGCTTGCTCTTGTTCCAACTCGCAGATCCTTTTTTGTGATTCCAATCGAGCTAATATTACCGCCTTCTTAATTTTAGCGCTCATTGTAGAGGAGCGGCTTTTGCTGGAAACTTTGCTGGTGCTGTCGCTTGGGTGCAGACTGCCATTTTCTGCTTGGTAGAGCATTTTTGATTGTGATCTTGTTGTCACCTTTGATGTTTGGGGTTCTGGATTTGTTGATTCTTCGGCATTTGATTTATCTGCCACGTCTGTCTCCTTTACAGAATTTGTTGCCATTTTCTTGACATTCAACTTCGCTCACTGTCAACAACGACGACTTTCTTGATTGAAATGTCTAAAAACTGATGTAACGTCCGCTTTGTCTATTTGATTGCTACGTTACAGTGACGTATTTTGTTTGTCGTTGACCTTTGCTCTATTGAACTGCCTGGTCAGTTTCTTCTGTCTAGATTGCTTCCAACAACACGACACATGAATTTGAATTGGTTTTCACGTGTTCTTTTAATGTGCGTTTTTAGACAATCTTTTAAACACAGGTAACTTTGAGATTTCTTAATTTGCGACCGTCCAGAGAAAAGCAATTTTGTAGAATGAAACAAATCGATTTACAGTACAATTTACGAATTCCCTTTCTCAAGGATTGACAATTATTGAAAAACGAATAGGTCATAATGGTTGTATAATTCAATGAAAACTGACGTTGTATCGTCGACTAATAAGTTACTGATTTAACGAAAACAGACCACAGGTGCCAAACGCATATGCGAAAGAGGCCAAACAATATAAAAGAGAAACAAAAACAGGTGGCTTTTTTAGTACAGTGGTCGGCAAAAGAGAAAAAATCCAAATATTAACAAACGAGTCACAAATGAACGCAGAGGGCTTAACTTAAGAAAATTGGCAGTAACAACCCTTACATCTACGGTATCGTGCATTTAAATTCTTTTTGTATTTTTACGGTCTTTGAAGTTAAGTTTTTTATAACTTAATTTTGTGTGTTTGGGTAACTTAATTTTTTAATTGTTAAATTTAGCCCCAACACTTAATATGTCTACACTCGGTGGCGACAGGGACTCGACCGCCGTCGACTCGACTGAGTTTAAGCCTGATGGTGTTCTTTGCGGTCGGGCAGGCCATTCTGGGGAGGGACCCAGTAACGATGGTGCTAAGTCAGTTCGAGAGGCCCGGCATCTTAGACGGGATATTTTGACTCAAATTGGGGAACTTTCTGTAGCCCTAGGTTCTTTGAGTGATAAGCAGGAACTGTTAATTTTTAGATCTAAGTTCTCTACTTTGGAAGAGGATTTACGGCATTTCCATGCTCTTTTGACTAAAATTTTTAACTCTGCAATCTTGGCAGAACTTCGTGATAGGGTAGATCCTGAATTTAACTCGTTGAAAAATAACTTTGAACAAAAAGTAAGTGAGTTCTCAGATATGTTGGATGCTGACATACATCCTGAGGATAGCGCCTCAAATATAAGCACTAGGATGTCTAGGAGTTCGTCTCAGATAGTGGCACAAATTAACCAACAGCTAAGACAAGAGGAGCTCCAGATCCAAGCTGAGGCCGAAGCAAGAGCTGCTGAGGCCATCGCGAGAGCTGAGGCTATACGAGCTGAGGCCGCACGAGCAGAGGCTGCCGCGAGAGCTGCTGAGGCCGCCGCAAGAGCCGAAGCTAGAGCTGCTGAGTTCACACTCAAAGACGCTCAGTTGAGGGCTGAACAACGTAAAGAGGTAGTTTTATCTGAATATCGTTCAGAGTTGGGCTCTCGGCGTAGCTCTAAGAAGGGATCTTCTAGGCATTCCAGAAATGAACATCAATCGCAGTTTAATTTACATAACCTTTTCCAGACGCCTGTTCAATCTGTAAGTGGACCAGTACAATCCACATGTTTTCAAACTGTTTGAGGAGGTCTCGGGGCCGCAGCTAAGGATTTTCCGAAGGATCTAAAGCCAAAGCCTGCGAATTTTAGCCGAACTCTTCCCCCAGAGCGTACAGGTCACGGGGCCGCTGATAGCAGTAATGCTTTGCCCCCTTCACAGTTTTCTGCGCCGCTAGTTTTTGATCGCCCAGCTACACGTAACTTGCGTGGTTGTAAGAGGCGTATCGCGTCTCCTGATTTTAACGTGTGTGAGGATCGTGATCGGGCTGTGCATGTGACTGAGCCCACTCAGCCCCTTAAGGGATATAGCTTGTCTTCTCCCGCTAAATCGAGTTCTCAACAACAGGATTGCTTTTTTGAATACCAAAATAGTAGGATGTTTTTCGATAAGGCGGCCTTGATTGGTTACGATGGTAATAATATGCCATTTATCTTCTTTAAAAATCGTGTTACGGCCTTAATGGCAGCTTCACCCTTTAAAGGAACTTGTTTGACTTTGTTACAAGCAGCTTGTGTTAGAACAGCTGCGCAAACGATTGCTAATTTGGTTTCCGACACTCCTGGCTTGTCAGAGGAAGACAGGATAGAAATGTCATTAGCTCGCTTGTCTCAACGTTTTGGAGTTCGTGGAGGTCTTTTCGCCGAACCAGAAATTAGGAAGTACCGCTATGGTAGCAAATTGACTTCGACCTCTTCCAGTGATCTGAAAGAGTTTAAAGATGAATTGTCGCAGTGTCTGCTTTACGCGCAAGCTTATGGTCAGCGTGACAAATTGGAAGGACGTTTTGTTTTGGATTTGGCTAAGCGACTCCCGTTTGACGCTAAGCAGCGTTATCTTGACTTTTTAGGTGATCAGTATGGTGGCACTGATGAGCCTACTTTTCAGAGTTTGTTTCAATTTGTAGTACGGGAAGAAACGCGCAAGTCGACTGATTTTAGCATTATGCTAATGGGCGATTCTGATGAGTCGCAGCATTTTAAAAAGTCTGGCAAAGGAAAATTGCCTTCATGTCCGGTTAGGCAGACGTCGGTAAAACCCCATGATAATGTGATTTCAGGGAGTTCGCAGTACTCGACTGCTGTTGGCGCACCGCGCGGTGGTGTGGCCAGACGTAGAGACATACCGGCATGTTTTTGTTGTTCGTCACATGGTCAAGTTCAATATCATTTTTTGTCTAATTGTAAAGAATTTTTGCGCTTGACACCTAAAGATCGGAGAGATGTCATTGTGAAAGCTGGCAAATGCTTGAATTGTTTGCGCCAGCATATGGTTAGGGATTGCGTTCATGCAAACAACTGTCGTCAATGTGGCCCTAACAACGATAGGAAACACTATTTTCTTCAGCATGATTTTTATGTGACGTCACGTGATTCTCTGGATTCGATCGGTAAAGATGATGCTGGTGCCAGAGTTCCTGTGCGTAATGTTAAGATTGGAAATGTTAAAGCAGCCTTTAATCGCATTACTGCTGCTCGTGTTTCGAATCCAATGACTGGCAAATCGAAGTTAGTGTATTGTCAGCATGATCCTGGTTCGCAGTTGACTCGTATGATAAAGCGTCGTTTAAAATGGATACTCTGGCTGGTCAGAAACCTACTTGTGCCAACCTTGTCAAACTCAACATCCAGTCGTTAGAGACGGATGAACTGTTTTGTGATATAACCTCGGTGGTTAACCCAGCTTGGGCTGACGATGTTAAAACTTTACCGCATAAACAACATTGAAGTGGTTTCCGTCATTTTCATGACGTGAATATGTTTCATTTGAATGATTGTAGTACTGTAGATGTACTAATTGGAAACGACAACGCTTATTTGATGTGTGCTAAAGAAGAGCGTGTTGGTGAGAATCGTAGTGAACCACATGCTTTGCTCACTCCTCTCGGTTGGTTGGCTTGTGGTGGTATGTCACCCTTAGATGAAAGCGTTGCTAACGTGTGCAGAGTGCAAACGTCTTCAGAGTCGGATGTCATCTCTAGCTTTCAGCGTAAAATTGAGTCTCGTGATATGGAAATAGCAGACCTGAATAAAGTCATTCAAGATTTGACCTTGCAAAATGAAACCTGTGAATTGTCTCGCAATGATATTTTGGCTAGAGAACTTGTTGAACCGAATATTGAGTTGAAAGATGGTCGATTTGAGATACCTGTACCGTTGAAGGAAGATATTGATTTACCTAACAATTTGTTTTGGCGTCAGATAGAGCTGCTGCTTTAAGGAAGAAGGCTTTAAAACAATCTGAATTTCGAGGAACTTGTGTTAATGAGGTAATGTTTTCGCGTCCTGATTTGTTAAACTCTCTGGCAGATCTCTTGGCTAGATTTCGGCTGAGTAGATTTGGTTTCGTGGCCGATATGACCAAGTACTTTTTTCACATTTTGGACTCTTCAATTCGTAAGCCCAATTTTATTGAACTCCTTACGTACACAGGCAGTGCCGTTCGGATCGTGAACGAACGCCCTTTGGTACCTTTGAGTGACGACCCTAGGGATTTTACTGTCATCACCCCTGCCTCACTTTTGACCCCATACTTAGACCCATACTGTGCTGTTGGGCAGCCACATGATCGTGACCAACTAAGGCGGGACTATCGGTTCAATTTGTCACTTTCTCAGCAGTTTCGGAGTAAATGGATCGATTTTTACTTGCCAGGTCTTCAGGGCCGGAAAAAATGGCTAAAAATGGCCGAGAATTTGGAGCCTGGTCAACTTGTAGTGGTGGGTTCTCTCCAAGACATTGGTAAACGTGGGAAGTATCAACTTGGGAGGGTGCATGAGGTAGTTCCACAAATTAGGAAAGGGAAGCCTGTGGTTCGTAGAGCTAAAGTTGCCGTCTGCAACTATGATGAGAGTACGGGGAAAGTGAAAGTAGACTACGTATTGAGGGATATTTCATGCCTCGCCCCCGTAAAGAACACCTAAGTGTTAGGGTTTGAGCCTGGTTTTGTCTGCGGTGGCCGACCCTTGTCTGAGCCCAGAACAGTCGGTTATTATCGCAACCATTGTATATAGCGTCATTTTAGCGTGTACCTATGGTACCAATTTCATGTATCGTCGCGTATTATTCTTATCGCTGTTCATTCTTTGCTTGCCTTTTGTATTTGCGTATTAACTTAAACGTGAGTGATTCAAACAATTTGTGTATTGTGTGTTTTTATTCATTGGCTCACAATTGTCGTCAATTCTTTTTAGTTATGCCATGTCAGACTGTCATAACTAGGGGCCGCTATGTTCTCGACAATTTTCACCAAATCAAACGTCATATAAAAACCGTTATGGTCTACTTAACCTAGCTGGCATCTTACGTCATGGAAATTGCTAGAAAATATCCAAATATTGCACCATCGGTCGTAAGACCTGATGAAATATTGCATCACTACCTTTGAACACCGGTTTGAATTGCGTGACAATGTCTTTCGTTATGACGTCACAGTACTGCGTACGTGAGTTTGAGATATTGAAAATTATTCTAGTCATTCTTAAAATTGTTTGTTGGAAGTCAGTCGCATATTTAACTGTTTGCTTGGTGCTTACTAGCTGGACAAATTTTTCGTCTTTTATCTAAGTAATCTGTTCTGTAGTGACAAGTTTTAGTGGTGTACGGCGTTGCATCCAATTTCGACAGCCAGGTGGCTAATTTTACAGAAATACAAATTTGAATAGACGTTTCGAAGGAGTGTTTCTTTTTCGGTCATTACATACAGACGAACGGATCCGGGAACTTTATGTTACAATTTTCCCACGAAGAGATTATGGTTTACCGCTGTGACCAACAATACATTGGTCAAGAAAATTAAAACAGCTAAATCTTTTGTTCACCCTGAACGTTTGCCACCTACATCATCCTTTACCAAATTCCACTACCTCAGAGTTTACTACCAGATTATGGTCAGGATGGGTAGGCTACTGACGATGGTATGGATGCTCTAGACTGGGGATGGAAAGTAGACAATAATCAGATGGTTCCAATCATGACAATTGCGAATCGTCTTCACCTCACTGTAGTTGCCGGAGATATGTGCTACCATACCATGCTGGATGTGGACCATGCCAAACTGGTTCATGTGTCCATACAGCAATCACATAATTACAGACGATGACATCGAGAGTGACAGCGATGAGCATTAGTAATACTTGATCCATTTGCTTTCTTTACGCTGATTATGTCAAGAGTCTACATGACCACATCATATGAGCTCTTTATGCCTGCTCAGTTAACTTAAATATATATAGAAATCCCTGTGATAGAAATTTACCGGGTTTTTTAATAAACAATACATTGTTATTGGACATTTTTAATTGTTTTGGCAGCCATCTTGGTTTGCCATATTGAATTTATAGGCTATCAGATAATTTAACAATTCTGAAAATGGTCTCATTGACTTCACAAGGTATAAAAACCTAGATATAGACATCAAAACTACACGTTTTGGTCATATGATAACCTAGTTATGGTCAATTTACTGTTATTTTAATAGTTTGGCGGCCATCTTGGTTTGCCATATTGAATTTATAGGCTATCAGATAATTCAACAATTCTGAGAATAGTCTCATTGACTTCACAGGGTATAAAAACCTAGATATAAACACCAAAACTACATGTTTTGGTCATATGATGATCGAGTTATGGTAAATTTACTGTTATGTTCAATGGTTTGGCGGCCATCTTGGAAGCTATCTTGAAAATAACAACTTTCTGGAAGTTGGATTCCTTAATATTTTGAATATGTTAGTACTGACACTCAATACTAATCAAATCAGTTGAAAAACCATTGGTAACTTATTGTAACCAAAAAAGTAACACCAACAACAAACAAGCGACTACAATAAGAAAAAAACAAGCAAAAAATTAATACATGACGTCACAGTGACGTCATTAATAACATAATTTTGTGTCATTTTTATCTCGTGTATTTTGTAGTGGCAGTCAGTCCAAATGTAAAAAAATAACGTATCTAATTGCATAAAAATGCCGTGAAAAGAGCTCAAAATTAACTTGGGGGGAATCCCCGATTTGGGGGTGATCACGTGACCCAAAATATTGCGGCACCCACTAAAATTGAAGTTAGATTCATCAACTACAAAAAAATGCAAAAAAACAACGTGTAACACGTTTAGCCTAAAGATGCTCATTTTTGCCCCTGAGGGCCTGCACTAATGTTCACAATGCAATACTTTTGAACTATTTGGAGTTCATTTTCATCTGCGATCCTAGTGCTGTAAAGCTCTATTGTGCGTTGTGCTATGAAATATTTTTAAACAAATCCTTAAAGAAGAGCAAGTCAAACAAACATCTGTAGACGAAGGACACGGAGCATGTGAAAAACGAAGGTATTTTTGCAGTACCAAGAAACAGCACAAAATAAAAGCCGGTTTGACTAAGCAATGAATCCAGCCCTTTCACTTAGCCTTTCAGCAAGTCGAGCTATAGTAGACCTCCCTGCAACCTGTATAAGTAATGAAATAGATGGTGATGTCATTTTCTGGTTTCTCGATGTTATCGAGGATGAAAAGTTATACAAGGAATTTTTTGTTTAGGATATAAACAAACGATTTAACATAATAGCCTAGACTAAGTAAACAAAATCAGTCAGGTTATCGATGTTTTGTCTACTGTATAGCAACCACAATAAATAAATAAATTGTCTGTATCGTGGGTGCGAGATGTTCACCAAACTCAGATTTGGGTCGCGCTCAGGGCCCCAAATGGACTTGATGCGGCACTGGTTAGCAGGTTTTAAGTTACTGCAAACGTGCAAAAGAACATTTCGTCGTCGTCGTCGTCGTGTGAGCGTCTGGGGCCGAGGGTCTATCCTTTTACCACCCCAGATTCACGATGTTCCCGGACTACACTGGAAGGCTACTAGAGAGCAGCCAGTCTTTGATTTCATCATCCATGACACGCAGACCTTCCACTCCGTTAGGTGGCTTGAAGATGGAGCAGTCATTGATGATGTGGTCTGCGGTCTGTTCCTCGGCACCACATTCACAGGAGGAGGAAGAGGCCATTCCCCATTGGTGCATGGTTGAGCGGAAAAGCCCGACGCCCGTACGGAGACGGTTAAGGCGCACCCATGTCTGTCTTGGTAGTTTTAGACCGATGGGGCGTGTGTCGGCGTCGGGGATGAACAAATAGAGTCTGGTGACGGTTGACTTCCATTCAGAACTCCATTTATGGTCCGCCCAAGCAGCCGCAGAGATGTCTTGTACATCAGCTTCGTTGATAAGAAGTTGGTGGTGTGGGTTTCTTGCAGGAGTAATGCAGTCACGTTATGCTGTTGTGTGAGATGTTCCAACATGTCGCATTTGGCTTTGGTAAGGCCTTCAACGTTTAGCTGCAAGATTGTGACTCCGACAGGATGAATTTCTCTCATTGGACACCGGGGCCGAGGGTTTATTCTTTTACCACCCCAGGTGCCATGTGAGTTGCGGTCTCTGATTGTTGCCATTCGCTTCATTAATATGAATTACCAGGACTCACCACGAGGAGGTTGGCAACATGAGTTCCGATAGTCATAAGAAGTTGAGCGGCTGGCACGAATGGGTGTCTTGATTTCAGTCGACGGGGGTGCTTGTTTGGGAGAGCAGAGATCTTGTGGTGGAGAAGGTGGTTAGGCTCCAATGCCCGTCGACCGAGGGACAGAGTGGCTTCTTCGCGACGAAGCTCAGCGGGTTGGATGCCAGCGAGAATGCGGAGGTTGTCCAGTGGTGTGGGACGCAGGCATCCGGTCACTGTGCGCAGGGCGCTGTTTATGGCAGTGTCGATGTTATGGCAATGAGCACTGCGGCACCAAACAGGTACACAGTACTCTGCTGAAGAGTAGACAAGGGCTAAGGCTGCTATACGCAAAGTGTCAGCCCTCGCCCCCCAGCTAGAGCCTGCCAGGCGCTTGAGTAGCGCAGCACGGATGTGAGTTTCTTGCGCAGTGACACCAAATGGTGGCGGTATGTGAGCGATCTGTCCCGTGTCACCCCAAGATATCTTGGTTCGGGGCAGAAGGACAGAGAATTTCCGTTGTTCTGGACGTGTAGCTCACGATCAGCTTCCCGATTATGGAGGTGGAAAGCTGCTGCCATAGTTTTGGTTTCGCTGAGTTTCAGTAGCCAGTTCTGGAGATAGGCTGAGAGAGTTTTCATGTCCTGGCTCAAGGTGTCTTCTAAATTTTCCCACGACTTTGCGGAGTGGAGAATTGCCAGGTCGTCCGCATAAGCATATTTTGCGGAGACCGTAGTTAGAAGGTCGTGGGTGTAGATGTTGAAAAGAAGTGGAGCCAGGACCGATCCCTGTGGGACGCCGTTTTTCAGGCGTCTCAGTCTTCTTCGCCTTGAGCTACCGGTGGTGAGGGTAAAGCTTCGATTCCTGACAAGTTCCATAATCATATGAACCATATGTCGGTCAGGAAGCAGGCGAAGCAGCTTGCAAGTAAGGCCGCGATGCCATACGGTGTCATAGGCAGCTGTAAGATCTAGAAAAACAGCGCCGGCCTTCTTTTTTGCCTCAAAGCAATCCTCGATATCTTGGGTTAAGAGTGTGACCTGATCTACAGTGGATTTTCCGCGCCGAAATCTAGCTTGCTCTTTTGGAAGGAGCGGGTCGATAATTGGGTTGACGCGTGCGTAGATCAGTCTTTCGAAGATCTTGAAAGGAACACAGAGGAGGGATATTGGACAATAACTCCTTGGGTCTTCTGGTGGCTTGTGAGGCTTAGGGATCGCAACTACTAAAGCTCTTCTCCAGATTTTTGAGATTGTGAGGTGGTACAGGCAGTAAGAGAGGAATCTACGTAACCAGGACTTTAGGGCATGGCCAGCATGGAGCACAAGCTCAGGGCAGATCTTATCGGGCCCTGGAGACTTGTGTGGTTTCACTAGGCGGAGGGCGGTGGCGAATTCCTCTGGGGTGAAGTTTCCAGAGATTGCTTCCTCTTGTGGTGTTTCCACTCGCCAAAGGGCAGATACTTCCTTGGCAACAAGGCGGGATGCCTTGCGGTCCTTTGTCTTGTACACCCCGTTCTGCAATAGCTGAAAAGCGATGGCATTAGCAGAAACGCGGCACTGACGAGGGGAGTTTGCTGAGCGCCCAGTGAGGTTGTTGACGATGCTCCATGCTTTGCGGCTTGAGTGTGAGAAGTCGATGGTTTGGACAGCTTCGTTCCATCGCTCAAGCTTCTTTGTGTCCAGCCGCTCAAGTAGTCTGGTGGCGGCGGTGTTAGAAGCAGTGCCACTTGTGGCGCTTAAGTAAGAGCGGTAGAGAGCTTCACACTCAGAGTCCCAGCATGGTGTATAGCTGGTTCGATGGCCACGTGGTATTGTGGCCTTTGCCGCAGTTATTATGGCATTGCAGAAGTCCTGGTATGCCTCGTCTGCGTTGCATGTTTCAGTCGAAGGTAACTTTGCAGCAAACTCATTGGTCAGGAGGCTGCATTGATTCCAATCGGCTTTTTTGAAGTTCCATCGCTTCACCGGTGAACTCGGGACAAGAGCCACAAGTTTTGGGGCGATGATGAGGGACGGCCGGTGTTGGGACCGCGAGAACTTCTCAAGCACACGTCCGTCTGGAAGAGAGCTGTCGACACTCGCGAAGGCCAAGTCAGGGTTTGTCCCTGTTCCCCAGCGGCCGGAGTGGAAACTGGCTGGTTCCTTTGGGTTGAATAGAAGGGCAAGATGGTTTGTAGAAGCCCAATCAGCCAGCAATTCTCCGTCGCTGCTTGTGTTGTTGTAGTCCCAGTCGATGTGCTGACAGTTGAAGTCGCCAGCGTAGAGACTGGGGGAGGGGAACGTTGGAAGGGATGATGGCAACATTCGCGAGGGTGGGGGCTTGTAGATGTTGACGATGTCGTAGTCTGAGATACACATGCACACCCACTCAATCTCGGCATCAGTTGGAGATTGGTCGACAAACGTCGGTTGGAGATTGGAGATTGTTCGACAAAGAACAGTTGCAATCTTGTGACAACACGCCCCGTGCAAATTTGATTTTCTTGAAATCCTTTTGCGGCAGGGGCGTATCCTCAATGGAAGCAAGGGAAGCATTGCTTCCCCTGTCAAAATTGAAAAAAGAGAAGCTGATATTTTTCAGTAAAACGATTTCGTAATTTCTTTACCTAAATGTGATTTAGAACGGTTTTTTAACTCATGCCCCCCGTATGATTTTGAACTCGGTTTTAATTAAAAAAAAGTTGGAAGCCAACGGAAGCGAAGATTCGTATTGCATCCATTGCTCTCGTTTTTGCAATAAGAAGAAACAAGTTTGAAAGAAAGGAAAAAAGCAGCGCAAAGTTTTCGCAATTTACGTTTCTTTTAACTAATCGCTGGAAGCGATTTAAAAATTGCTTCCAGTCGCGGGGTTGCCAGATTAGCCAAATTCCGCGAATTAGTTTTTTTTTAAATAACTTTTCAAAATGCATAATAATCAATATTTCTCTAATATTGTAACCTTACCAGATGAAACCATATTCAACATTGTTCAATACATGTTCTATACTTATTTAATACTCGTAATGTGGCGGATCAAAACTCATTCGCTACTTTTATAGGCTAACTTGCTATTTTTGGGCTACTTTCAGAATTATTTTTGCTAGAATTTATTAAAATCCACTACAAGTTATAAAATATATATGTAAATTTTATTATTTTTGATAGAAACAGGTAAATATATCCATTTGGCCTTTTTTGTCTAATGTTTTTCTTGTTTTGGCCTTTTCTTTGTATTATTTTGGCTTTAAGACTTTTTCATAGTCTGGCAACTCTGCTCTGTTGGATGTTGTGCCAGTGAGCTATGTAATGAGAAAATCTAGGGCACTGTTATGGTTATAATATCGGCCTTGTAAGCAAAAGTTTGAGCCAAATGTTGGCTTTACACTGTTATCCTGGCTGGATAGACTTTGGAATAAGACAGGATATGTGAGGTCTAAGCTAGACTTGACTTTGTAGCTGAGTTTTTGGTGTTCTCTAATTGTAGTCGCATTTTTGCCCCTTGCCCGTTCGTGTGTAAGAGCTACCTTTAATAAGTTAATAGCTGTTTATCTGCTAATAAATTTCATACAAAAATTGCCCTAAAAGTGTTTCCAGAAAGCAGTATAATTCATTATTTGAGTGTAATTTTGCAAAAATTTTCCGGGGGAGCATGCCCCCGGACCCCCCTAGAAAACACGTGCCTTCGGCACGCTCTATTCCCCCACGAGTTTCATTGCTTCCCTTGCTCAACCAACCAGGATACGCCACTGTTTTGCGGTTAAAAAGTTTAACTAGTGGCAAAAGGAAGTGTAAATGGACAGCGTACGAATGATATAACCAAATCACTTGCATTGTATACAGGGCAGGATTAACCATTAGGCTAATAAGGCTATAGCCTTAGGCCCTTGAAAATTTCGGCCCTAAATTTTTGTAAGGCTGGTTGTGATACAGATCCAGTACAGTAGGCCTACAGTTTTTGCTTAAAAACGAATGACTGAGTTGAGTCAATACATACAAGAAGCCCATTTCCAAAACCACGTAAGCGTCACTTTTACCAAAATTGAGTTTAGAGCAGGGCTTTTCAACCTAGGGGTCGCGAGCCGTTTTTCGGAGATTTGCGAGGCGCTTGAAATTCCAGTGTATTGTTTTCAATTCTTTTTTACCAGAAAAGATTAAAAACTGTGTTTTTTTCGCAATCACCCATTCCTCTACTTGAGGTTATTATATCGTTTAGGCTTTCAGACGTTGCAAAGGCTTTAGCTATAGGAAGGCATTTGATATTTTTTATATTTTTCATCAATCAATATATCAATCAATCAATATTTGCGTTCAACTTCGACACCGTTCCATTTTAAATAAGCCATGACACCACTCGGGTGTGGCAGACTCGATGACCAGTTCGGTCCTTCTGTCACTCCCATCGTCATCAGCAAACAACCTAGCTCACATTGTAATCTTGTATTGTTTTGTTTTTTCGCATGTGCTGATGATGCAAAATAAAAGAACTTCTCCTTCTCTCTCTCACCAAGTTCTTGTACGTTGTTATGTGCAGACTAAAGTTAACCAGTAACAACTTCTTCTTCTTCTTCTTCAAATACCTTGCCTGAACCAGGCATCGACGGCCTCAGATACATAATTAGACCAAATATTCCTATTAGCCTATATGTTGCATGGATGATGGTTTCTTTCTTGTCGTTAAATTGTTTCAGATGTGTTTTTGTCTGCCAGGTTCCCGCTTTTCAAAAATTTTACCAGTTAAAGAGAGATGCTCTACTTTTTGCTTTCTTATTAGGCCTACATGGCTGAGAAATTTATATTGTCTGGTTTTCATGTTTTTTAACAGAGATCTGGTTTGGTTCACTTGGTGTAAAACTTCTTTATTTGTTTTCTTTGCCAGCCATGAAATACGTTGCATTCTACGGAAGCACCACATTTCAAAAGCATTAATTTTTTCAGCCATTTTTGCTGAAATATTCCAGATTTCAGAGTTGTAATGAAAAACAGGATAAATGTAGCATTTTTAAAACTCTAGACCTTGTCTTAAAGCAGATATTTTTATTGCAAAGAAGTGGTTTCATTTGTTGGAAACTTGCTTTTGCTTGGGCTGTTCTTATGTTGAGCTCTGCTTCGTCTCTTGCATCCCAATTCACCATAGTACCGAGGTACGCTATTTGAATTTTTGGATCTGTTTAAGAATTGTTCCATTAACTGATATTCCAGTGTATGGCTGGGAGTTTCGGCTGCTTTTTTCTTTGTTATGACCATTGTTTCTGTTTTCTTTTCATTTAATTCCATGCCAAATATCTTGCTTTTCGTACACACAATATCTAAGATGCTCTGCAGTTTTACGTCCGAGTCGGCTATCAAAACGGTGTCGTCAGCATATCGTAGCCTATGTGGTTAATGTTGTTTCCTCCAATACTAATAGGCCTACCTCTTTTATCTTCAATACTGTATGTCTTAAAATTATTTCGCTGTATAATGAACAACGCTATGTGACAACGTAACAACAGTAACAATGTAACAACAGTAACAACGTTATGGTAAAAAGCAAAATTATGTAGAATCCTATGCAAAATGTAGATTTCTCAGTAGGCTATCGTTTTCAATGGTATTGAAAAAAATTAGTGTTGGCTATTTTGTTTGAAAGTTCTTTCAGCAACAGGTGCACGCATTGACAAACTTAATAGTTAATAATATGCAGCACCAACCATGTCACTGAAATTGATTTAAATAAATCCATAAAAGATTGCAATAAATTCAACGGGTGAAAGTGCGAAAACGTGGATTATTCTCATTATTTTTTCTCCTATTATCCAGCTAAGATTGATAGAAAATGGAAATAACAATCGAAGGAAATGTAATAAAAGCCGTGATAACATCGCAAAAAAAACGTTTTTCGTTTCGGAAGTTTACGTTGGAACAGCAAAAATAAACATAATTGGATGTCGGCAGAGATGGGCGTGATCTTGATCTTGAAGATCACAAGTGATCTTGAAGATCAAGATCGTGATCTTGATCTTGATCTTCAAGATCACTTTTTTTTTGGTGATCTTGATCTTGATCTAAGATCACTTTTTTTTGTGTGATCTTGATCTTGAAGAACAATAAGATCAAGATCACTTTAAAATTGAATTTTACTTCCTAGATAGAAACATTTTTTTAGAACTCGTCCTGTACAAAGTAGTTAGTGGTAACTACTAACATTAAGCCACTGTTAATATGATATGTGTCCAACAAAAGACGATTTAAAGTCTCCATCTAATCTGTTCAGTGTTGCCATTTCAAAATTGAAAAAATTTTCTGTGTTGGTCGTAATAAAGAAGTCAATTACCATGTAGGCTACTTTGTGTTGACGTATAATAAAAAATGATTTAACTTTGTTCACAATTTCCATGTGTGAATTTAAAAGAAATGTTTTCTTTCTTTTACCCAATTTTAGATGTTTCAAAACTCTAGAATGGCGGTGTTAAAAAATCTGGACTCTAGGACGCCGACTTTGGTCATGTAAAGTGGTTTATTGCAGCAAATCAACCAGACCAAGACTTGTTTAGGGTCTGAGTATGGAGCGGTTTGTCTGACCGCAGGCCTCTGAACTTTTTTGATAGCAGACAACAGCATCAAGGTTGTCAGATGGATAAATGGTGCAATAAACATTGACACAATACAATGAAAGTTAAAACTGCTTAGTAATACGAATAAAAACTCCTACGTGAACCAGACAAAAATTTAGAATTTAGTAAAAAATGATGCAGTTTAAAGTTTATTTTTATTTATTTATTATATAATAATAAGTATAAAACTAATTGCAAATTTTGCGACTTTTTCAGAACTAGCCTACTGTAATTAACCTCGGCCTTGGGTGTGACGTTACGATTCTACGCAAACTACGTCAACAATTGATAGGCCTAATAGCAACAGTCACTAACTTATTACAATTCTTAGGCCAGCGATCGAGTAGTTAAAAGTAATAGTTAGCAATACCAACTATATACCTTTTTCCAGGTTGCTAATAACTTAGTAGGCTAATTATTTTTTGCAACATCATTGATCAAAAACTTCATTTTTTTTCAAGTACACAAAAAGTGATCTTGAAAGTGATCTTGATCTTCAAGATCACGATCTTGATCTTGATCTTCAAGATCACATAGTTTGGTGATCTTGATCTTGATCTTCAAGATCACCTATTCTTGGTGATCTTGATCTTGATCTTCAAGATCACCAATACTGGTGATCTTGCCCATCTCTGGATGTCGGCATGAATCGAATTTGGTTAAATTTTGCATTAGGCTAAATATGCTTTTGTTGAATACTTAATACTTTTATGGATGCGAGAGCCTACGTTGATTGCTCTGAAGGAGTCGGAATGGAAAAAAGGTGAAAACCCCTGGTTTAAAGTGTCATTAGGTAAAGTATTACCATAGGTACCTACTATCCATTTCTTTCTTTACAAAATCTTTTCCATCTGCTTCAAATTTTACAATAAAAATTGTGTTTGTTTCCAAAACCAATTATGCGCCATCATTAGCTATTTTTTTGTTATATTCATGTTATTTTGCAGTAAATAATTTCAATTTTTCGTGTATGTATTTTTATGACTTTTTGTAGCTTGTTTTGCAAAATTAGGCCCTTCTCTAGTAAACAGCCTTAGGCCTACAGTACCTTTAATCCGGCCCTGATTGTATATAGCAAAAGCACAAATCGAAAAACCCCAAACCTGTGACAACACGCCCCGGTTTGCCTTACAAAATCGAATTTTATTACGTGGAATTTACACATTTATAAACAAGTTGAAATTAATTCAACAACTGCTTTGGGTCTTGTTTCCTTGCTTTCACATATCGACCAAGGGTTCGGTAGTTTATGCCAAATTTTGCTTCTGCTTCTCGTAAGCTGTGACCATCATCACAGCTGTGACAACTCGCCCCGACGTACGCAGTCAGACAAAAGTTTTAATGGCGGTTAGAAAAGGCACGCTATTAACTTCTAAAGTGTCAGCTATACTCCTAACATAATAAGCTATAAAACTGATTTCATACTTGCGGTCAGACTGCTCTTACGAAAGCGTCACACAACTTTGAAAAGTTAGTGAAATTTACATCGATGACCAAATTTTTGATAATAATTTAATTTAAGCTAAACCTGCTGTCTTTTCTTGACTTTGCTAACCTCAAAATGAAGATGACTTTTAACGAAACACGTGCTACAAATATAGACTCGAAGCAGTCAGTGCAAGTACAAAAAAAATTCCTGTGACAACACACCCCTTGTGACAACACGCCCCGGCTTGCCTTACAATTTCATACATGCATACACTGGCTGTTCAGATGCGACAAACATATAAGTTTCATGTCAAGAACAGAGTGCTTAGATTGGAAAATATAACACAAATTTACACTGTTAATTTTTTAACAGCTAATTTTCAACGACCGAAGAGTCAAATATTTTGTTTGACTAACATTTCCTATTTTACAGTAGCCAAGTATTTCACAAATAGTTTAAGATTAAATTACAAACTTTTCTTTAAATGGTTAAATTTAACACTTGCGCATCTATGACTTGTGTGTAGGAGCGTAGTCAGGAGAAGGGCAAAGGGAACAATTTCCCCCAACCAACATATTTTTATATTTGCACCGACTAACAAGCTATTGGCCAAAAGATAGGGCCTACATTGTCAGTGTCAGGGCTCGTTATGATGCAAATAAACACAACAACAATCCCAAGCGACCATGCAGCCTACATCTCAGACCTAATATTACATTTACATCTCAGACCTAACATTATATATCTATCGTGCTGTATTTTTTGCGAAAGGTATTTCTCGACAAAGTGAAGCCTCCAATGGGACCAATTATTACCATTTGTTCTTTTAAATGCTTTGGTTCTATGGAACTTAAATAAACTTTTTACCTTCTGTTGCAGCATCATTTGGCAGAGTTTTACTATTGGTTAGGGCTGAAATTACTCTCAGAACGCGTAACTTTAAGGCATCTTTTTCAAAAGTTTTCGATAGAGGTCGTCCAGACACCCCCTTTAGAGAGTGTCGCCTTTGTTGGCACGCTGCCGGGCTTACTGACAAGTGCAATAATGCTCATTTGTATTGGTTACGCCCTGCTTGCGTAGATATTCCTACATCACTCATAATTCACCACGGTATCCACAGTTATTTCAAATACCCGTCCATATGGCTGTTAGAGTGAGGATTGGAGGTCTCAGCTGAAGAAAAGCCTATTCTTTCTCTAAATCCAACTTGTCTTCAGTGGCGTAGCCAGAAAATTTTTTTGAGGGGGGCCAAATATTTGATGAAATGATGAGAACGACAAAGTGTTTGATTAAGCCATCGCCACATGATGTGCAGTGGCGTATCCTGGTGGGTTGAGCAAGGGAAGCAATAAAACTGGTGGGGGTTAGAACGTGCCGAAGGCACGCGTTTTGTAAGGGGGTCCGGGAGCATGCGCCTCCGGAAAATTTTTGCAAATTTACACTTAAATGATGGATTATAGCGCTTTCTGGAAACACTTTTAGGGTAATATTTGTATGAAATTTATTAGCAGATAAACAGCTATTAACTTATTAAAGGTCGCTCGTACACACGAACGGGCAAAAACTGCGGCTAAAATTAGAGAACACCAAAAACTCAGCTACACAAAAACTCAATAACTACACAAAAACCCAACAGAGTAAGCCATTCTGAAATTGCTCCACAAATTAGTTAAAAGAAATGTAAATCTTTTGCCCGATTTACGATTTGCAAAATTTATTGGTGTCTTTCTGTGTGTTTAAAACAAATCCTTGCGGGTGTTAATAGCCAGATGTCTTGGAAAACGTTATAAATTTCTACAAATTTTATTATATTTTAAACAAAGGGCTCAACTTCGGAATCCAAACTTTGAAAATTTGGGGGGGGGGGGACATGGCCCCTTTCGCCCCCCCCCCCCCCTCTGGCTACGCCTATGCTTGTCTTACCTGGCTATCACTTAGAAGAACAAGATTGGATAATGAAAGAAGATCATAAACGTTGCAAACATAATATTTTAATGCGGCTATAAATTAGTTTGGCTTACATCATCGCCTTTCAATATCAAAGGCTGTGATCACCATTTGAAAGCACCTGGTAATGCATAAAATGTTACTCTTTACCACAACACTTGCAAATATGCTAAATACATGTACGGTAGGTCAAAAATAAGACATCTATAAATGCAGTAGGCCTAAATACTATTTAAAACAAATATTTATGTATAATTAAACACTAATGGATCGATATTCAGTTATTTGTAGTGTGACCAGTAGCCACACACAAAGCAGTAGCCTAATTATAAAGCATAGAAACATTGCAACGACCATGCAAACAATGACGTTGCAATAAAACGAGTAATTCCGTTGCCATTGTTTTCATCTCCTTATCAACGTGAAACTGGGATACAGGTTACTTTGCACAAATTGTCACCTTGTTCTGTCACAGAACGCCCAAGTCGTCTTAAAGCACCTAAATGCTTTTATCTCTATGAAATCGTCTTGAAAGTTTCAAGCAAACATTTCTTAAAAAACAACATCCGCTTATCATCACTGACGTCATTCAACCTTTGTGTTAGTTACCCAAGCCCGATGGGGACAGTTGACTCGCTAGTCCAAACATCATATTCAATTGACGCCCAGTTATTGATCAGATAAGGTGAGTTATTGTACAAAACATAACCATGTCTCATTCCAATCCATCAACGAGCCAATCATGCAGTTGCCCCCTAAAGCAGTTGTTTAAAATGCGCATAATTAAAAATAAAAGCACAAAAATTAACAAATCAAAACGTTACAAATTTTTTATGTGTTACAAAATTTCTAAATAGAATCTTGTGATCATCCTAAATATTATTCCATTCTATGATGTCATAAATATGTCGATGCAAGGTTGGAAACCGCTAGATGGCCCATGAGCTTACTTAGTTCGCGTTCTGGCAAGATAAGCTTTCCAGGCCACGTCTCCAATATGGCGATCAAACTTCGCGTCTTTGACCAGGTTCGGATAATAATGTCGATCGCGGTTGATGTTCATTGACCATGACGAGGTGTCAGAACTTAAGAAAGCAGTCGAGCGGAAACAAACGTCCATTTCCACGAGAGATATGATTTCGTCCAAATTTTCCTTAACCAACGAACAGCTTGAGTAGCGTTTCAAATGGAGCTGCATGTCAGAAAAAGTATATAACTTGATTTTTTGCTGAGACGTTTTCTGGCTAAGATGTGCTTTGACTTTGTTAACAAGATTGTTTAGGTTTAATGGAGCGGAGAAGTAAACATTTTGAACAAAGTCTCTGCTATATTCAGCCAGAGCGTCTCTATACATTAAAATACCCTCTGCAATATCATTGGGAGTGATTCTGGGAAGCCGGTAACAAAGGTTAACCGCGCGCTTCTTCTCTTTTCCACCACATCGCAGCATCCAATCAGATTCATCGTACCTCCAGTGTACGGCTATATAGCTGCCGCCGAGAATTTGTTTGCGAAAGCTGTCTCCGATTTCCGAAACAAACTTTGGCCTGGGAGTTGATAAGTATCCGAGCGAGTAAATAACCTCGGCACTTAAACCTTCAAGTTTTAAAGTAGAATTCGATGCGTTGCGAAGTACCTCAGTGGCTTTTGCAATCGACTCGACGCTTTCCCTCACCTCTAAGTTGCGGAACGGAAGCGCGTAAAGAGCGCACTTTGCGTTGGAGTTGTACACTTTGCGAATCTCTTCAATCGTACTTCCAGGCACTGCCACCGCCATGTTCTTTATGCCACGGGGAATCATGGGCAATTTTATTTTGCCTAGGTACGTTTCATAATCTTCGTTGATAGGCCCAGTCAAAGGCTCATACTTTTTTGGGTTGTAACCAGCATCGAGAAAATGCTTTGAGCGACTTGTCAGGAAAATGACGTTCATCCTTCGATTACACGCTTGCTCTAAGTCGGAGGTGGATCGCATTGACACAAGTGACGCTAGATACCCAACTTCAATGCGCACATTGGCGGAAACAGGATAAAAGTCGTCTTTTGCCCCAGGCCGGTGTTGAAAAAAATTTGGGAAGATCAGAGTGCGGTTTAGAGCAATGCTAAGAAAAATAGAATCTCGTAGACCAATGATTTGGTTGTTAGGTCCGTTTGTAAGGACAGGAAGAAGATATTTCCTTGAATCAAGCTTAATTTTTGGACGGTTTAAATTGGGAGTAAACGAGGACGTTTGACATATTTTCTTGTTTCTGGGTTTATTTATCTTTTTAACATTGTGCAAGATGGATAGCGATTGAGCCACAACGGGAATCTTCACGTTTTGATGATTTGGCAACTTGCTTTCTTTCACACTGTCAAGCCTGATAGTTTTGAGTTGGTTGTACTCCTCATAGTATTTCTTATACAAGAGAACGCAGCTGATAAAAATGAAAATGCTGAGGATTGATTGAAAGAAAGTACCTCGTATAAATTTGCGGATGACTTTGACGCTTCTTCGCCACGAGCTTTGACTAAAGAACATCAAACCACCTCGAAAATGACGTCTACAAGACGAATCAAACATTCATAAGAACTATCCAGGGCGTCGGTCGATAAAGAAACAATTTCAAAATGCAACGATGTTCAAGCCCATCATGATTTGCTCGACTACTGACCTACATCATTTAATAATAAGAAAAATAATCAACTGATTTTATGAAATGTTCTTTTTTCTTAAATAAAAAATTAACCGCAAGATGCTATCACCTAACGTCCGCCCCGTTTGCTCAGTGGTTACCCTCTCGGCTCCAGATCAAGCGGCGCAAGTTCGATTCTCGGGGTGTGCGCTTGAGCAACGCATTTCAGAACTGCTCTCCATTCAGCGGCATCTAGTGAATGGAATCATTTTCCGGCAACAACATTTCAACAATCGGAAACTTCACGCTGCCAATCTCGGTAACCGGCCCTGCGTCAAGAGCCTCTACAAGTATGCGAGACTACCAGGAATAACCAATCAAGGCTTTGTCAGTCCGAGGATAAACATTCAAAACCAAAATCCAAACCAACGTCGGTCTCAGCCATCAGTCATGTTCTGCAATGACCATGAGATGATGTACATCAGTGGTTCTCAATCTTTTTGTCTTGGCGGACCTCTTTTCGTGCCTTCGAAGCGGTTGCGGTCCCTAAAAATAAACTGTCTGAAATTTTACCATATCACGTTTCCTACTAACAGAAACAAATGTTTCATACTTTTCAAAGCGAAACACCTAAAAAAAATTGCTGAACTCGCAACGCACTTATGACATCCGTAGTGGGCATACGCTACTTTGAAAGTAGCGCGCTATCGCTACAATATGCCAAAAGAGCGGTGCTACTACTATTCGCTACCAGTAAAATTTTAATCTTATTCTCCAGTATTTCCATAAAAATCTCTAAAAAAATTCATAATTTTCTACTTTAAATTGAAAAGTAGCCGGTAGCGAAGGTACGACTAAAGCAAATGTAGCGCCTATCCGCTACTGATACATTAGAAAAAAGTAGCGTCGCTACTGCAACCGCTAGTCTAACATAAATGTAGGCTAGCGCCGCTGCTACTATCGCTACCAAAAAAGTAGCGCAATACTGCCCATCTCTGCGATTGATGACATTGACGAGGTTCTGTGATGAACAGGGCAAGTTTTTATGGACCTAACGAAAATTCGACTGAATAAACCATTCTTTCTTGTATTTTTTTTATTTAAAAATAAGGTTTGGTCAACGAAAAAAGAATTTGAAATCAACGAAAAAACATTGAAATCTTCAACAGAATATATTAGATTCATCTGAAGCCTGTGTAAGGAGGCAACTAACTCCACAACGAACATCACGTTCACCAAGAACAAGAGTTAAAACGCGAAATAAGTTCACTAAGCCATAGCTATAAGAAGGGTAGTAGCAGTGGCGTAGCTAGGGGGGGGGGGAGAGGCGGACTGCCCCAGGCGGCACTTTCAGACTACGATTTTTTATTTTGATTATAATCTGATAAAAAAACGCATTTCATTTTCACATGCTTTTTCTTGAAGGGCGTCAAAATCTGAATCCGCCCCGGGCGGCACATTCCCTAGCTACGCCACTAGGTAGTAGGAATTAATCCCTAGAACAGCTTACTGTTCATAATCACGAAAGAAATCAAGAGCTATTTTTTAAGCATTGATCAACAATTTGCTATCTTAAAAAAATCTAGTTGAACATATATCAAACATAGTTATGAAAGTAGTAGCCTAACTATATTTCATGCAATTTGCTCTGCTTGACTTTTTTGCTTGGCATTAAACACTTTTTGTAGACAGCATTTATTGTTTAATTGAACATACATATAACCTTATAAAAAGATTTAACTTTTTATATGCATTTTTTTAGATAGCCAACCAAATTTTTGTGCTATGTTCTTTAAAATTTCAAACACCGCACCAGGGCGTCGCGACGCACAGTTTGAGAACTAGCCTACTATAAATAAGCCCACATAAATAAAGCATAACCAATTTTTAAATGTTTTAATTTGTCAATCATGCTGCAAATTCGAAAGCTTTCACGGATCCTCTAAAAACGCTTCGCGGAGCCCTTGGAGGAACGCAAATCCCCGATTGAGAACCGCTGTCTGATGCAACTGATATGATAATGGCCACATCAACATGACCCAGCAGCAATTATGAGCATAACTCTTCCGCAAACACATTCCTTTAGACCAGTGGTTCCCAAATTGTGGTACGCGAAGGTCTTTCAGATGGTACGCGAGAAACTCATTTAAGTTGACACGTGGACGTCCACGATTGATAAAGTAAAATGATACAATTTGAGCAAGTGCATTATTGTATCAAAATTAATTTTATTTGTAGGAGATTCAAGCTTTTACGACGCTGAAGCAACATCTAGGTCAGAGGTTCTTACACTTTTTTCGTTGCAAAGATTTTGAAATTTTTGTTGGACTTGCAACGCACTCAACGATAGGAATTTCAGTCATTTTTATTTATTTGTGTCTCCAGCCTTTATTTGTGTCGCGACGAAATTAATTTAGAGTTGCACTATGTGATTGTTAAACCATGAGCAATTGCTGCTGCTTCACAATGATGAGTTGTTTATGCACACTGCGCATGTCAGAGTATAACAACATCTGTGATCGCTTTATTATGCAATTGAGTTTAGATACGAAACAAAATGATTGTGCGACGCCCTTGAAGAATTGAAACTACGCACCAAGGGCGTGGCGACGCACAGTTTGAGAACCTCTGACCTAGGTTGTCAGAAAAGCCAAAAGTTTTCAGTTTTCAATCTTGCCACTGATAGTAGCAGTAGTAGTGCACCCTATTTATTGGTCTTCTACTAATCCGACAGCTCAACAGGTTTGGTTTGGTTTTGAATCTTTATCCTCGAACTGACAAAGCCTTGATTGGTAATTCCTGGTAGTTTCGCATACTTGTAGAGGCTCTTGACCCAGGGCCGGTTACCGATATTACCTTGCTATCAATCCTTTACTTTTGTTGCCTTGATTTGTCATTTCTATAGCTGTAATCTGCAAGCCTAGTCTATAAAATCTCGACAAAAAATTGAAATTTTTTTGATATTCAATATTATCGGCTGTGCTGGCAGCCATCTATAAACTGTCGCTGGCTTGGTTATCACTGATTGTTCACACAATGTTGGCTAGCAAGCGACACAGTTCACCACGACGCTCCAGGCGATGATCGCGGTCAACGTCACCTCTACCTTGCCTGACCAGATGGAACGTTCCACAAAGTGAATTTTGTAGCGTTGCTTAGTATGATCTTACGCACCTAAACAGTAGTTAGCTCACAACTGAAACTTGTTTGGATAGTCCGTAACTCTTTCGTGGTCTCGTTGCCGCTGCTAATCAAACATTGCATTGCAAACTATAGTTTGCTTTGTGTCGCTGCAAAGCAAGTGTGCCAAACTCAAATTGCTCTGAGGACTAAACAAATACTTTCAAATGAACCCGAAAGCCGCATTACCTTTTTGCATTTCGGAAAGTTAAGCTCTCTTCTTGCCCGTTTTGATTTTCTAAATTTTGCGGACCGGTCTAACAGAGTTTTCGATCCATCACACTTTTTTTCCACAGGTACCTCCCCAACCTGGCCCCTGCAACCTAAGCTGGTAAACCTCCTCCCCGGGTGCATCGCCATTCCCTGCCACCGCGAGTGTTGCAGGCCGGTTCTTTAAAGTCTCTAACCTGGCTGTATTGTGCTCTTCCCTCAGTGTCAATTGGTTGTACGATGCTGATAAAACAGTTCATTACCGTTCAATAAACAAAATAACACACTAAAAACGCAATAAAAGGAATAGTAAGAACGCACCAAGAACGTAAGATCGTAAAAAAAGAAATGTTAGGCTAGTAAGAACAATGAGATAGAAAAATACTGCAAAAACGAAAAAAAGCAAATGAAACAGCTTTAATCTGGAGAGCAAAAATCTTGCAACCGATTTTCAAGAAGTGCGGAAAAAACGAAATCTTTGAAGAATTGATTGCCGCAAATAAGTTAATTGTCAAGGTTGCTGATTGGGATAATGGCAAAAGAAGTGACAAAGCAATGCCATTGTGATGTAACAATATGGCTTTCTCGCACACAATAACATTGCGCGACAGTAGGCTTAGCCTACGCTCAGTGGCGCCGGCAGGGGGGGGGCAGGCGGGGCAGCTGCCCCCCCAATGTTTTGGGCATCATCTTTTTAATTTTTTTTTTTTATTAATACATATTAATATTTTTTTTTTAATATTTGGATCCCAACCTCAAGTAAGTCAACTCAAGTTGCAAGGGGGGGGGGGGGGGGGGGGGGGGGGGTAAAAGCTCTCTCTTTAAAAAAAGTATGGAAAACCTTGATGACTGAATTGTACAGTAGAATAAAAGATTTTCTACAGAAGCAAAGATATAGACTTTTTAAAGTTTTAACTAACGTCACATTGATGTAGAAAAATAACAACCTGTTAAAATTTTGATCCCTCACACTCCCATGACTTCTTCCGCGCGCATTTTGGCATTGGTTGCTTGCAGTGATTCTTTCACTTAAACAAAACGTTTTGTTTCAGCAGTTTTGAGTTGTCCGATTCTTAAGTTGTAAAGGAGAGTCAATTTCTCCAATATTTATCATTTATGTTTCTTCTTTAATCTCAGCAGAGTATAAAACTTGTAAAAGTTTTTCATCCATACGACGTCATGAATGAAATTATATCTCAAATCAGCGTAATGACGTGACATCTTCTAAACATTTTACCGAATAATAAATTAACAAATTCGATCGTCAAAAGTGGTTTGGAGGTGGTAAATATTACGTAATGAAAAAAATGTGATAAGGTTGGAAGACATTACGTCATGTATTTTCAATACAAATATGAAGTTTAAAATTTATTCTTTTGTTCATAGTCGTAATCCACCTTCGAAGCGGTACTACAAAGAACAATTTTCGATAAGGGGGGCATCAAGAATAAGTCGACATGACTTTTAACCCTTAGAAGGTTGGGCTCCTGGAGTCTTGCTCAGTTTGGGGGGGGCTGTCAATTCTTCTTATGCTTTAGGAGTGATATCTCTGTTATTTTGGCATGGTTTTAAAATTTGGGATTCACTTTGTAAAATTATTCACGCTGAGCATATCCGAAAATTAAAACTATGTGAATTTTAGAACTGCTCATATACGTTGAAATGTTGAAGTCACTTATGAGTGTAATTTGTAGCGTGAGTTTACACATTATTTTTTGGTAGAGTAATGAAGAACGTGCATAGTAATGTTGTGATTAATTTTTTTTACATTGTTTTACATACAGCCAATGCCCTTCACGCTGTGAAACAGTTAGGATTAACGAGACATGGGCCAAATTAATTAGGCTACTTTCATCCAGCTGGTGGGAAAATGTTTCACAATAGAATATGAAATATTTCAAAGGATGTGCTGAGAAATGACTTATATCTTTCAATTTATACCCTTTATTCGCTCAAAATTTCAGCTCAATAGAGGTGAATAAAAGTTAAGAAAAGTCAAGAAATCTCGTAGTCGCAGCCTCAGTAGTTTTAGAGATACAACTGTTGATACAAAAAAGTTGAATTGACAGCTCCCCCCCCCCCAACCTTCAAAGGGTTTGCATTCAGTCAACAGATCTATGCCTGGTTTACGTCAGCTCCGGGGATCAGTGAAATATAAGGTTGTCATCTTCAGTGCAACAAGACCATTGATTGATTGGTTTAGTGAGGATTCGTAGTCCCATTGCTTTCATTTTGAGTGATCATACTGATTTTCAATTTATTCCTACAAGACGTTACGTAATGAAAAAACATATAACTAAGGTTGGAAGACATTACGTCATGTCTTTTCAATTCAAAATGAAGTTTAAAATTTATTCTTTTGTTCATAGTCGTAATCCTCCTTCAAAGCGGTATTACAAAGAACAATTTTCAATAAGGGGGGCATCAAGAATATGTCGACATGACTTTTAAGGTTTACGTCAGCTCCGGAGATTAGTAAAATATAAGGTTCTCATTATCGTGATTGTAAGCCGCGGGAAATTTTTTCTCTAAAAAACAGATTCCCGGAAAGTTAAAAATTTTTTCCAGCCCTGGTAGAAAACAAGAGAAATTAAATAATATACCACTGTCTTGCACCAGTGGCGTAGCCAAGGGAAGGGGGTTCGGGGGTTTCAACCTTTCAAATTGAATTTACGGATGTTAATACATTGTTTACAAGAAAAGTTGTAGCCTATGATGTAGTTTCTCGTCAAACTGTGCAAGGATGCAAGCCATCTGCAACTGCTGAGATCGCCTGTTCGATCTAGATTAACATCTAAACAGCTATTCGTTATACAAAACTTGAATATATCAGAAATAGCCTAAAGTAACTTCATTGTCTCAAAGCTTTTTGTTTGACACTCATCAAGATGTATGACCTCTATGACGTTACATTTTCTAAACTTTGGGTTGACTTCAGAGCATAAAAGTTAGTGACTTAACGGAATAAGATCGTTTTTTGAATCAACCAAGGAGAAAATTGACCTAATAAAACTGTATTAATCTCGCAAAAAAAAGCAATCAACCTATGTCTCTAAAGCAAAGTTTGCCTAATTTTAAACGAAACTGCATTAAAAGAGCGAGTTTTGCCAGTACCAAACATTCAAATATCTCAGTCTGGAATTAGCAACAAGAAAACATAGAGACTTAGCTTTATTTTCGAAAAATGCCGAAGAAAACATGATCTTATCCTTTTGCTATGCCACCGGACAGCACCATTTTACAGAAATATTTATACCCACAATTTTGTTGAAAATGCTCTCAGAATGCACCAAACTGAAAGTGATTTTTCAAAATTTTCTGGGGGAGGCCCCCCAGACCCCCCGCCGCTAAGTGTCGCCTTCGGCGAACACGCCATCGGGCTTCGCCCGTCGGCTGTCAACATCCCCCCTTTCAAAATTTTTGACTATGCTACTGTCTTGCACTGTCAATATTTTGCCCCCCCAATGTTGAAGGTCTGGCGGCGCCACTGCCTACGCTTAAAAGTGGAGCGAAGTTTGGTGGGCATTTTCAGATTTTTTGAACAATTTTAGAGTGAATTTTATCTCATTTAGTGGTTCCCAACCGGAGGGAATTTCCCACTAGGAGGGAATTTTGCAATTTTCAGGAAGGAATTTGGTTTTTTGGTTTTAGGGTTTATCACATAGGCCTACTTCTTTTTTCATTCAAATACTCGATGGCTTTCAAGAGGAAACGTAACCAAGCGAGTGTTTGAGCTCAGAGAAGAGCTTAAATTATTTTTTGACCTTCAAATAAAATTGGAATTTGTTGCATTGCTGAATGATGACAGATGGATTAGATTCCTTGCTTATTTGGTTGATTTGTTTGGTCCATTGAATAAACTAAATCTGAAAATGCAAGGGAAAAACGGTCTTCTACTATTCGGCGAATCCGATTAGGAGAGTCCGATTCGGAGAATTCCCTATTCGGAGACAGCCCTTTTCGGAGAAAGCCCTTTTCGGAGAATTATAAAATCACAGCGGCATATGTATATTGAAAGGAATTAGCTTACAATAGAGAAATGAATGATAATGAATGAAATAAATGATTGGATTGTTGATGTTTTATGGATTGTTTCATGTTTCATGGATTGTTGATGTTTAATGCATTGATGGATTGGATTGTTGTCAAGACCATCTGTATGCATAAGCTATGGCACTAGTTTCCAAACATTTTTAGCCTTGCAGCCGTTTCACAGCATACACATTCTGGGCTATAGAATCGATATTGTTTCATCCACCTTCTTTGCGTCATGTTTATGTCATTCGTCATGTCATTAATTTTTTAAATAAGCTATTTGTTGATTTTTTATGGTATTTTAAATGTATCTCATCCCATCCAGTGTTTACTATTGAGTACCTTCAGCCTGTAAGTTAGTATTTTGAACAGACTGTTCAAAATATTTATTTTACAGCAAAACAACCTTTTTCACAAAAAGATGCTGTAACTCAAAACAGTCAAAGAATTTTTGATGTCAACAAAACTTTTGGATGTAATGTAAAGGCAAACTAAACGTGGTAGCCTATAGGTTTCATTGAAAGGAAATATGTTTGCAACTGCCTAATTGGTTAAGTTCAACTTCGGTACGATAGCCTAGCTCCCGGCCAGCAAAATTGTCATTTTTACATCGTTTTAACATCGCCAGACGTTGAAATTGTGTACAAAAGGGAACTTTTGCTGACCAGGTATAGGTTGTAACTGAGAAACATTTACAAAAGCCATTCGATTTGTTCAAAGAACCCAAGTAGCCTAACAGTTCGCATTTACATTGATTTGTGGTGCCCGAGAGCTAATTTTCTCTGACGCAACGCGTGTCACTTCTATGACGTCAAGCCGTACTTTAGAACAGGGGTCCGCAAATAGTGGGTCGCGACCCAAATTTGGGTCGCGAGACCATCCACAGTGGGTCGCAAAACGGTTTAAACTTATTATAAATATAACTTGTATGGCAAAAATAAATATAATTATATAGTCATTGATGTGCTGAGTTTCGTACAATTTGGTACAAGAAAATTTATATTTTCGATTGTAGTACAGTCGTTAAGCCCATGGTTATAAAGCCTGGAAGACACCTTGAGCCAGGGCATGAAAACTCCCTCAGCTTATCTCCAATACTGGCGACTGAAAGTCAGCAAAACAAAAACTTTGGCAGCAGCTTTCCACCTCCACAATCGGGAATCTGATCGTGAGCTACATGCTCAGAACAATGGAAAACCTCTGTCCTTCTGCCCGAACTAAAATATCTTGGGGTAACATAACTAAAACATACTTGGGGTAACTAAAACATACCACCACCATTTGGTGTCTGTGCGCAAAAAACTGACATCTCGCGCTGCGCTACTCAAGCGCCTGGCAGGCTCCAGCTATAGGGGGAAGAGGGCTGACACTATAGCAGCCTTAGCCCTTGTCTACTCTTCAGCAGAGTACTGTGCACCTGTTTGGTGCTGCAGTGCTCACTGCCACAACATCGACACTGTCATAAAAATTGCCCTTCGAACAGTGACCGGATGCCTGCGTCCCACACCTTTGGACAATATCCCCATTCTCGCTGGCATCCAATCTTCTGAGCTTCGTCGCGAAGAATCCACTCTGTCTCTCGCAAGATCTCTGCTCTCCCAAACGAGCACCCTCAATCCCCCATCGACTGAAATCAAGACACCCATTCGTGCCAGCCGCTCAACTTCTGATCAACGAAGCTGATGAACAAGACATCTCTTCGGCTTATAGCCGCAGACCATAAATGGAATTGGGCGGACCAGAAATGGAATTCTGAAGGGAAGTCAAGTACCACCAGACTCCATTTCTTCATCCCCCACGCAACACACGCCCCATCGGCCTGACACTACCAAGACAGGCATGAGTTCGCCTCAACCGTCTTCATATGGGCGTCGGGCTTTCCGCTCAACCATGCACCAATGGGGAATGGCCTCTTCCTGTGAATGTGGTGCCGAGGAACAGACCGCAGACCACATCATCAATGACTGTACCATCTTTAAGCCACCTAATGGAGTGGAAGGTCTACGCGCCATTGATTATGAAATCAAAGACTGGCTGCTGCCCTCTAGTAGCCTTCCAGTGTAGTCCGGGAACATCGTGAGTCTGGGGTAGTAAAAGGATAGAGTAGACCCTCGGCCCCAGAGGCCTGTACGTCGCAGACGACGCCCACGAGTAATAGGTCCACCCGCTTATTAAGACCAATTTGGTTCGTTTCGGAATTACTGAAGGTGTAGGAGTGGTAGAAAATTGTCCCCAGCTTAATAAGCCAAAATCGTCCGGTCCCGATGTGGGCTTAATAAGCGGAGACGACCGTATTGAAATTGATATTAATCTGCAAAGTGTTTTGCGCAAAATTACATACTTCCGAAACATTTGGGTCGCGAAGATTTCGAACGATTGTTTTTTGGGTCGCGCCAAAAAGTATTTGCGGACCCCTGCTCTAGAACATTGTCTGTGGCGTTAGAGAGTCATTTTCTCTGACGTAGCGCGCGTCATGTCCATGACGTCATGTCGAATTCTAGAACCTTCCTGTCCAATTAACAAATACCGCGTGCTCTAGGAATGCAGTCTTGTAATCAATTTTTGCATTGTGCCTGAATCGCAGTCCCACTGTAGGCTAATTCATCGACACGTAAATCCACCGTTATATTACGTTAGATGGTCGCATGTAGAATTGGCAATGCTTGTGGATGCGCCTCTCCAATTAAAGCTAGAGTTCTATTTAAGAAACTGCAACTATGATCCTTTTCTATTCACTATTCAACCAGCTCAGTGGCCGAGTGGTTTCGCCTTCGGCTCTGGTGCTGGTAGATCTGAGATCGATTCCAGGTCGGGTCAAACCGAAGACTTTAAAAACGGTACCGATTGTGTTCTTTCTTGCATAGCGCAGTGAGAATGAGTCGGGTAATAATGTGATAACATCGTAAACCTGATACAAACTATAAATGAGCCCTGTCGCTAAAAGACCTTAGCTGTTGTAGAGCGACAATAAATAAAACCATAACATTATTATTATTATTCACTATTCAGGCTACTATCCCATTTGTAATCAAGCTGGTTGGTTGATTTCTGCGGCTTCTAGAATGTAATTTGTAAAATAATTCTATTCTCTGGAAGGTGCAGTCGTAAACGAAGTTCCTTTGGTGCACGGTCGTTTGGTCGACAGGACGTTTGGTCGACAGGACGTTAGGTCGACAGAACGATTTATTTTAGGGTTAGGGTTAGAGTCAGGATTAGATTAGGGTTATGGTTAGTTAACTAACCCTAACCCTAAAATAAATCGTTCTGTCGACCTAACGTCCTGTCGACCAAACGTCCTGTCGACCAAATGTCTGTCGACCAAACGTCCTGTCGACCAAATGACCGGGTACCGTTCCTTTTACCCCGAAGTTAAAGTTCTTTTCGTTGTGATGTAGTTTATAATGTAATACGCCAGCATGCTAGTGTTTTGGTAGTGGAATTGTCAGTGGTTCGGTGTTCTCATTTTGATGTGTGCGGATTCTATTCGTCTGAAGCTAGAAGTCAAGCTAATAAATAACGCAGCCTTAAAGGATTCTATCTTGTGGTCAAGCACTATTCTGTCAAACCAGTCGATAAATAAGGCAGTGGCCAGTGAAGAAGACTATCGTGTCCTGGTCATTTCTCACCAGTTCTGACCCCGGTTCTGCCCAGGAATGTCGCCGTCAGCATGGACGGCTGCATATGAGCGCGCGTGTTAACTGCCGCGTCCGCTACAGATTCAATGTCTGAATACGTTGAATCACTCGACAGTTGGCCTATCGTTTTTCTTTATATTGATTTCACGTCTGAACATGTTGATTCAATGTAAAAAAACTGTTTTGCTGACTGGCGCCCTTGTAAATGCAATGGTCATTTCGCCGATGAATTGCAACACCGATTGGCTTTAACAGCAATTTAATTTTGATTAATTTTAATTTTGATGTCTGGGTTCGTTCAAAATATGTGTTTCACATCAAAACAACATTTCTCATTATTAACAATAGAGGTTAATGAGATAAAGTCTCAGTGAAAAAGTGTCAACGAAAAAAAAGACAGTTGCCAAATAGCGTTTGACATAATCAACTAAGCTAAAACCTAAGTGGAAGCTTAGAATGCGAATTGTTTAGAAACAAAAGGCGTCGTTGAATTTTCAAAAAATCTCCGAAAAGGCTATTCTCCGAAAAAGGCTGTCTCCGAACAGCCTAGGGAACTCTCCGAATCGGACTCTTCGAATCAGACTCTCCGAATCGGATTTGCCGAAACGGGCCATTCCGGGGAAAAACACCAATAGGCCTATACGGTATATGTCCAATCGCCATCTCCGTTCAAAGCAGATTGCGCATCAACATAGGTTATCTGTATCTATGAGCCATTGACATTCTACTATTCGAAGTATCCAGGGGCGCCGGAACGATTTTTGACTGGGGGGGCAAGATTACGAAAAAAGGGCACTTTTGTTTACTAAAAGGACAATTTTTTTTTCAAGCTTTAAGATAAGATATAGCGATAATGCTAATCTATCAGCTCACTATGTATTGAGTAATGGTAGCCTCCAAGTGTCCGGTATACAAAGAAGGGCATCATGCTATGTTATAATGATGTAACCTGCTGTCAAGCCTTAAAGCAGCCGGCAGCCATGGCCGCTAAGTAGTGCTTGAATGACCGCCGGTGGCCGGTGCTACCTCTTCAATCGGCCAAGTTTGGCCGCCGGTCTCTTCTAGCCAATTATTTAATTTCGCAATAGAATGATCGTGGATTAACTGACGAAAATATGTAGTATCAAAAAGTGACGCAAAATTAGATTCAGCGTTTCATAATCGCCACTGTTGCATTGTGCGGGAATATTTGTTATTGATGGAATATATCCATCTGCGGGAATATTTGTTATTGATGGAATATATCCATCTGCGATCACCAGCGCTGTAAGTCTTGTTTGTAATTCCCGACGTTTATTTTAACAAAGTCTTAATCCGAAGTGCTAATTCACATCGGCTGGCAATATTGTCCTTTTTATGTCGATTCGATGTTGTCGGACATTGAATCGTTGTTAAAAAGGAGAACTAGGTTAGTTGACATCCGAGGGGAAAACATTTTTTGATCATATTTTGCTAAAATTATGTTTTTTTAGTAATGTTTTTCACATCATTGAAATACTTATTTTATTACCTTGCTGTCATCGTCAACACATGTCGAACGTTGTTTTTCGTTGCTAAAAAGAATTCTAGGGGAGTGGCGAACTGCTTTGAAATCAGCCACATTGGACTCGTGCGAGTGTCGTTAGATGGTTGCGCAGTAGGCCTACTGGCTTACAATCTCGATAAAGTAGTTATTGCGTGGTGCAACGATTCTATTGTAGGACGTCGCTTCGGCCCAGACTTCAACAACGCTAAGTGATAATTTTAGCATTGTTGCAAGTTTAATTCTATTTACTTGTGCTATCGTTATTTTTATTTTGTATTTTTGCCTCCAAGCACGCAGATTTGGCCGCCGAGAAGGAGCTCCCGGTAGGCCACGATGGCTGTTACAAAAAAAAGACGAGTTTTAAGGCCTGTACTGTGTTGCAAAATTTTGTGCCGTAAATATTATTTTGAGGCAAAAATGAAAGATTATAATTAAGCTAAAAGCGAATAGCAGAAATAGTAGCTTACATGACTTTAAAAGAGCACCATTGCCCCCCCTGCTCCTCCATCTGCAGAAAAAATGAGGGCAGGGGGGCATCCGCCCCCCTGCCCCCCCGCTTCCGGCGACCCTGGAAGTATCCTTCCGTTTGTTTCCACTTATCTATGCGAATCAGATTTTTCAACCTTTGCAAATGAAAAACAAAACAGAAAAACAGGTTAGATGTGGAGAATGATATTTGTTATGCTCTTTCCAATACTCTTCCACCACATTCATGAGTTGTCGAAACAAAAAAATCACAGTTTCACACAGACTGTTAAATGCATTGACTCTTATATTTTGAATGTATTCTTTGAATAAAAAACGTTCAGCAATGTTCTTCATTAATTAAATTATTTTAGTATGAAAAGGAATATTACAGGCTAAAAAGCTTAGCCTATTATTAGCCTACTGGTGAAAGTTTAGTTTATATTCCAAGACATAGATTACAATATTAATGCAAACGAGTTTTTAACAAGCTAAATTAATACGAGGAGGAATTTAGATTTGAATATCGACTAAAAGGGTCCACCGGATAAAAAAGGTTGGGAACCACTGCTGTGATTAAGGGTGCATTTTATTTGTTAATTATTTGAAAGTTCAAAAATACATCACGGGCTGCAGAAAACGTCCTCGCGAGCCACGTGTTTGAACTTTCAAATAATTAAACCCTAACCCTTGCTGTAAAGTAACTAGAGTTTTTTTTAGCGACAATCCTTTCACAATTGCGATCTCACACAGCTAGAAATGGGTTTTTACAACTTTTTTGATGTCATCGCTGTGCAATCACCTCAAAGCATGTGAAACTATATACCTCTCTTCGTTCCCCACCGGCACCAGGTGCTGCCTCTAAATCAGCTGCAACAACACTGCTCTATCGGCTGGACTGGCATATTGGCTACTCTTCCAGTTACAACTTGCACCAATGAAAGATCTTTTTCTGCTCTTCGAAGACTTAAAACTTATTTAAGAAATTCAACCTCTGAAAACCGATTAAATGGTTTGGCTTTGCTTAATCTATAGAAAATTGGTCCCAACTGTTAAGGAAGTCATTAACAAGATTTGTGAAAAGCCTCGTCGACTTCCTTTTTCCCTTTAGTTTCATCAGTAGCCTATCAATGATTTTTGTAATCTTATTGCAATTTTTCATAGCTGTTTGTTTTAAGCATGATTCTACTACTGTAATTCGACATGTTAAAGCAATTCTGGTGCTTTATCTTTTAAAATGAGTAAGAACTTGTGTGTCATATGCTTTACAATTCGAATGACCTTTCATATAGCAGTGGGTGACCGCTCTACAACTATTCAGTAGGCTATATATAGTCTGCAGCCAGGCGCAGATTTATGGGGCCCCCCCAAAAATTTTGTGAGGAATTGTTGAAATATTGTATGTTTCCTCATCAAATGGTTTGATATGCTTCTAAACATCTGATATTAGTCCCATCCCACTGCGGACTTAACTTATCCCGGGATGGGGTGGGGGAGGGTGAATAATTTCTTTATTATTATGGTTGAAATCAGTGGCGTAGCCAAGGGGGGGGGGTGGGGGTTACAACCCCCCTTTGGCATGCGTGTGACGTCACGATATTGAGAATGATGCTTTCAGTCTAAAACAAAATTGCCTAATTTTAAACAAAATTGCGTAAAAGAGAGAGTTTTGCCAATACCAAACATTCAAACATCTCAGCCAAGAATTAGCAACAAGAAAACACAGAGACTTAGCTTTATTTCCGAAAAATGCCGAAGAAAACATGATCTTATCCTTTTGCTATGCTACCGGACAGCACCATTTTACAGGAATATTCGTACCCACATTTTTGTTGAAAATGCACTCAGAATGCACCAAATTCAAAGTAATTTTTCAAAATTTTCTGGGGGAAGCCCCCAGACCCCCCGCCGCTGGCTGGTCAAAATCCCCCCTTTTAAAATTCCTGGCTACGCTACTGGTTGAAATTATCCATCGATCAGACTCCGTTCTTTTCTTTCATACAGCTTCAAATACATTTTAATAGCAACATTTGTTGGAGCTGACTCAGCTGAAACCAACGCTGAACCAGTGAACCAAACGACGCCAGTTGAAACAACCTGAAACCTTGAATGGCTGTTTTATAGTTTTTGGTCTTCATTATAATATCAATCAATTACCGTATATGCCTACAAACATACAAATATCCAATTGGTCATGGACACTGCATACAGGGTTTTAAACCAGATTTATCAATTTTTATTCAAGCAAAATTTATTTTTTAAACATTCACAATTGATGAAAATGGCTGTTTTAATGTCTATTTTATAGCATATTGTAGCCTATAGGCTATGTCGTAGTATCACTGTTCATATCTGTTTTATCTTTTTCTTTTTTTAATTGATTTTCAAATTTTCTGGACTCTCCGAAAAAACTCCTAGATCCGCGCCTGTCTGCAGCTAACTCGTGCAGTCCGCAATATCCACAGCTGTGAGAAATTGCACTGACTTTTTATATACGGTAGCTGATTCCAATGATTCGTTATACAAAACTTGAATAAGGCAAACCGGGGCGTGTTGTAACAGGTTTGGGATTTTCGATTTGTGCTTTTGCTATATAGCCTACAATGCAAGTGATTTGGTTATATCATTCGTACACTGTCCACTTACACTTCCTTTTGCCACTAGTTAAAATTTTTAACCGCAAAAGGATTTCAAGAAAATCAAATTTTTGTAAAAAAAAAAAAATTGTGACAACACGCCCCAGCACGTGGCGTGTTGTCACAAAGCATGGGGCGTGTTGTCACATTTTTTTTTCAAAAATTTGATTTTCTTGAAATCCTTTTGCGATTAAAAAGTTTAACTAGTGGCAAAAGGAAGTGTAAGTGGACAGTGTACGAATAATATAACCAAATCACTTGCATTGTATATAGCAAAAGCACAAATCGAAAAACCCCAAACCTGTGACAACACGCCCCGGTTTGCCTTACAAAATCGACTTTTGTTACGTGGAATTTACACATTTATAAACAAGTTGAAATTAATTCAACAACTGCTTTGGGTCTTATTTCCCTGCCTTCACATATCAACCAAGAATTCGGTAGTTTATGCCAAATTTTGCTTCTGCTTCTCGTAAGCTGTGACCATCATCACAGCTGTGACAACTCGCCCCGACGTACGCAGTCAGACAAAAGTTTTAATGGCGGTTAGAAAAGGCACGCTATTAACATCTAAAGTGTCAGCTATACTCCTAACTTTTGTATTTCCAGACGTTTAATATAAAATAAACAATAATAATTGTAGCGATAGCCAACCAAGTGAGAAAACCATTTACCTCTTGTTACTTACTGATTCAGTGTATAAAAGCAACGCAATATATAGTAAGAAAGAAACGCAAAACAATCAACTGAGGAACGTGGTACAGAACGCTCAATTGATTACACGCGCAGTGCGGTGGTAATCAATTCCAAAGTCTGTACCAGAAAACGCTGAACTGTGATTATGTAGTGACGCTGGTCACGAGTTACATATATTCAACGTAAATAAAATGACGACTATAACACCTCCCCCGATAATTTTTATACACAAAGAAAAATATGAACAAGACACCGAATTAAACAATAACTATCAAAGTCCGAAACGGGCCGGAGGTCTGCGGCGACGGCTCGACCTTCGTGGGTTGTGTGGCCCGAATTCCGGTACAGTCGGTGTGTCGTCCGAATCCGTTCGAGCTGAGGTGGAGACAGCGGAGGAGTCGACTGTTGGTGCAGGAGTTTCTCCCGGCTCCTGGTCCTCCGATGATGCATATAGCGAGGTTGCAGTTGGTCCATATGACGCCTCCACGTCGGACCATGTGGCAGCAGACGTACCAGGAAGATTCGGCTACCCTGTCGCTTAATCACCTCGGCTGGAACCCAACGAGGATCCTGGCTCCGTCGTAGAGTGAATGATAGCGCGTAACAGGGATCTCCCGGTTTGAAATGTCGTTTTGTAACTTCAGAGGCGTCCGTGTTGTGAGGGTTTTGTCGGGGTAACACTTGAGACGGTGTGGGGAGAAGCGTGTCGATCTTGGTTTGAATCTGACGATTGTTGAGTAATTGGCTTGGAGAGTAGCCACTCGGAGTGGGCGTGCGTCGATACTGCTGTAGGAACTCCAAGACTGCTTGTTTCGGGGGCAGGGAAGATTTGCGAAGTGCTTGCTTGAACGTACGTACGAGGCGCTCCGCCGCTCCATTGGTTTCCGGATGGTAAGGGGCACCCGTGATGTGCACCATACCCCTCTCCTTACAGAAAGTTTGGAATTCTGTGGATTTAAAAGTAGTAGCATTATCGGTAACTACAGTATGGGGATAGCCGAAATGAGCAAAATCTTCTTCTAGCAGGTTGATAGTAGCTGTTGAAGATAAGGAAGTAGTTGCATGAATACAAGGGTATTTAGAAAAAAGCATCAATGCTGAGTAACCAATGGTAACCCATGAATTCTACCGCATGATCTATGTGTAAGCGACTCCACGGTGCTTCTGGAACCGTCCATGATTGGACCTGGGTTTTAGATTGCGGTTGATATTCGCCACAGGTACTGCACTTGTGACAAAGTTCCGCGATGTCTCGATCGATGTTTGGCCAGTAGACGGACGTCCTTGCCAACTGCTTCATTCTCTCAATGCCGAAATGTCCTTCATGAAGCAACTGAAGGACGGAAGGACGAAGTTTGGAAGGGATGACCACTCTGGAACCGTAAAGTAGACATCCGTAACAAGTAGAAAGAGAGTCTGCGTACTTACGGAACGGTTCGACCGGGTCTTGTGGAGAAGACTTGGCCGGCCATCCTTCATGAATGAAACGCATTACCGTGGAAATGATAGGATCTTTAGAAGATTCTTTACGCAGTGAGGCGGCATTTGGGGTCTGGACCTGCAAATCCAAAGCATCGATAGCACAGACGATATCAATGTCATCCGCACTTTCCTCTTCATCGAAGACTTTATCCTCTCCTGCTGGTAAGCGACTCAAAGCATCAGCGTTTTGATGATCCTTTGTCTTCCTGTACTCAATAGTGTATGTAAATTGCGACAAAAAGAGTGCCCAACGAGCCAAACGATTTGCTGCCAAAGAAGGTGTCGATTTGGTCGGGCCAAAAAGACTAAGCAATGGTTTATGATCTGTGACCAAAATGAATGATCTACCAAAAAGATATTGATAGAATTTCTTTAGCGCAAAAATTATCGACAAAGCCTCTTTCTGAATTTGACTATAGTTTCTCTGAGAGGCTGTTAATACTTTTGAAACGTTTGCTATAGGCCGTTCTGTGCCATCTGGGTAACGGTGAAACAAAGTAGCACCGATGCCCACACTAGAAGCATCTCATGCGATACCTACCGGAAGTGACGCATTGAAATGTGTAAGAACCTCATCAGTAGATAGATGATGCTTCAGCTGAGCAAAAGAGTTTTCCTCTTGTTTTCCCCATCTCCAAGGAATGTCCTTTTTCGTGAGATGGTATAGTGGTTCTGCTACAGTAGAAGCGTTCAACGGTAGAAACTTCGAATAAAATTGTAAGGAACCTAAAAACGAACGAAGAGAAGATACGTCAGTGGGGGCAGACATCTCCAGTACGGCGTTTACCTTGGGACCTTTGGAGATGCCCTGCCTGGACAAAATGTGTCCGAGATACTCTACCTGAGGTTGTGCAAACTTACACTTGTCTTTCCTACACCTCAGGCCTTTTGAGTGAAGTCGATCGAGGAGCCGTCTAAGATTCTGGAGATGCTCCTCAGCAGTAGTGCCACTGACAAGAATGTCGTCTAGGTAGACTGCAACCCCTGGAAGGTCGGCTGTAAGGTCGTCCATGATCTTCTGAAAATAACCTGGAGCAGAAGATATACCAAAAGGTAAAACATTTTGTAAAAGTACGCCATGGTGAGTGCTTAATGCGAGTCGTTTTCGACTGTCAGGACCAAGTCGAATCTGATTGTAGGCATCAGCCAAGTCTATCTTGCTGAAACCGTACCCACCACCCAACTTTTGCATTAAGTCTTCTGGTAAGGGTAACGGGTGACGATGGGTTTCCAGGGAAGGGTTCACCGTGACTGAATAATCGCCACAAATGCGTAACTTGGCCTTCGCTTCTGAAGAATTTGAACGCTTACGGACTGGAACAACCGGTGTGCCCCAATCGCAAAACTGAACTGGTGTCCATACACCACGTGCAATGCCCGAATCATAGGCTTGTGCTAAGTCCTCCTTTAGCGCGAAAGGTACAGGCCTAGGTTTGAGAAAAACAGGTTTAGCATCAGACTTAAAATCTATGTCTAGTTCATAATCTCGTAAGCACCCGAGTTCAGGCTTAAAAACATCTTTGAACTCGTCACATAAGAGGGAGCATGCCTTCTCCAGACTCTTATCAGGCTTGTCGCATGACTGGATGCTCTGTAAAGTAGAACAGTTAGACAGAAGGAATTTATCGATAGAAATTCCTAAAGACGAGATTGCATCACGACCTAGCAAGTTTAGTCCTTTGACTGTCGTGACTACAAAAGAAATATTATCTGACCTTCCCGTGGAAGGACAAGTTACCTGGGCCGTGAAAGAACCCGTGATTGGTACTAGATGCTTGGTAGCAGATTGGAACTGCGACACTGGTGCTTGCAATTGAGGTGCGCCTACCCGAGTCCAGACGTCGCTGTAAAGGAAATTTCCATTTGTAGCAGTGTCCAGTTCTAAGTGTGTGGTTACCGAATTAATGGAGATCGGTACTTCCAACTTTGAATTTCGAGGTTTTCTGCAAGAACTAGAAAGCATGTTAATTTCCTCGATACAATTTACCTTAGAAGGTTTGAACTGTCTAGCTTTCTTTCGACAAACACTCTGTAAGTGTCCCGTAATATTGCAGAAATGGCAAGTGGCTTTCTTAAACCTATAGTCATTGGCGTTGTGGTTGGAATTACCACAGCGATAGCATTCTATATTTTTAGAAGAAAAGAAAGTACCTGTAAGTTGCCTAGTTTTTGGAGGTTTGCTGATGGTCCTTACTTTCGCAACTGGTACTGGTGGAGTGCCGTAAACAGTTTCTTTGGCCACCTTGGCTGCCTCTTCGGTTTCTGATGCAACCTCCACCGCACGTTTGAAAGTAAGTTCATCAGCTCTGATTTTGAATAACGCCTTAAGCACCGCCTCGTTCCCTATTGAACAAATAAAACGAGTACGTAAAGCTTCGTCCAATGGATTTGAAATGGACGAGAAGTCACAGGTGGCAACTGCCTGGCGTATGCGGATGGCTAGTTCTTGAGCTGTTTCACCGGGCTTGCGCTTCATTTCGCTCCAGAAACGGAATCGCTCCCTCACGATGAAGCGTTTTGGGTCGAATTGTTGAGCCATGTAATTTGTAATTTCCGTCATGGTGAGATCGTTGACTTCTTTTGGGTTTGTTTCATGCGCAGCCAAATTTGTTAACATTTTGTAGATTGTAGGTGATTGATTGGTGAGAAAAACCTGCGGCGTTTTGTCTTGTGCGACTGAATGTGCTGCTGCAAAGGTGTTAAACCTCTTCCAATAGTCTGCCCACAATTCAGTGGTGGCATCGAACGCTACGAACTTAGGTAAAGATACCTGTTGTTGTATTGTTGTTGGCTGTGATCTCGCAGTTTGGGCTCGTATTTCTCGTAGTTGTTCTTGGTGGCGCCTTTCTTGTTCTTCTTGACGTTCCTGGTGACGTTCTTCTTGTTCTCGATGACGTTCTTCTTGTCTGGCAATTTGCTCCTTCGTCTAGAGTTCTTGGTTGGCAATTTGTTGTTGCAGGACTTCGATCAGCTTCTCCATGTTTCTAAAATCCTGTAGAAATTCCGTAAAGATCCTGCCGGCGACGCCAGTTAAATGTCTGTTGTATTTCCAGACGTTTAATATAAAATAAACAATAATAATTGTAGCGATAGCCAACCAAGTGAGAAAACCATTTACCTCTTGTTACTTACTGATTCAGTGTATAAAAGCAACGCAATATATAGTAAGAAAGAAACGCAAAACAATCAACTGAGGAACGTGGTACAGAACGCTCAATTGATTACACGCGCAGTGCGGTGGTAATCAATTCCAAAGTCTGTACCAGAAAACGCTGAACTGTGATTATGTAGTGACGCTGGTCACGAGTTACATATATTCAACGTAAATAAAATGACGACTATAACACTAACATAATAAGCTATAAAACTGATTTCATACTTGCGGTCAGACTGCTTTTACGAAAGCGTCACACAATTTTGAAAAGTTAGTGAAATTTACATCGATGACCAAATTTTTGATAATAATTTAATTTAAGCTAAACCTGCTGTCTTTTCTTGACTTTGCTAACCTCAAAATGAAGATGACTCTTAACGAAGCACGTGCTACAAATAAAGACTCGAAGCAGTCAGTGCAAGTACAAAAAAATTACTGTGACAACACGCCCCTTGTGACAACACGCCCCGGTTTGCCTTATATCAGAAATAAAGTAGGCTAACTTCATTGCCTCAAAGCTCTTTGTCTGACACTCAATAAGATGTATGACGTCTATAACGTTAAATTTTCTAAACTTTGAGATTGTTTTTTGGATCAACCAAGGAAAAAATTGATAAATAATAAAACTGTAATAATTTTGCAAAACAAGCAATCAACCTATGTCTCTAAAACAAAGTTTGCCTAATTTTAAACAAAGCTGCATTAAAAGAGAGAGTTTTTCCCAATACCAAGTATTCAAATAGACTATCTCAGCCAGGAATTAGCAACAAGAAAACATAGAGACTTATAGCTTTATTTCCGAATAATGCCAAAGAAAACATGATCTTATCCTTTTGCTATGCCACCTGACAGCACCATTTTACAAGAATACTCATACCCACAATTTTGTTGAAAATGCTCTCAGAATGCACCAAACTGAAAGTAATTTTTCAAAATGTTCTGAAAGCGGTCCCCCAGACCCCCGCCGCTGGGTGTCGCGGGCTTTTCCCGCCGGCCGTCATCTCCACTCGTTTCAAAATTCCTGACTACGCTGCTGATTGCGTCAAATAAGTTTCCCTTTCTTTAACTATAGTGAACCAGTTTAACCTATATGTTATTTCTTAATGATTCTGCAATTTTCCATGCAACCTGCTCACTGCTCAGGAAGTATAGGCTAAGTAGGATAAAGGGAGCAGACAATAAAATGGTTTGTTCGTATTTGGCGAGAGCTCAGAAAACATTCAATTGATTGTGTAAGGTAAAGGTGAGTCCCATACTTGAATCCAAGCATTGGGGGATGAGAAGATAAGGTTCTCATTATACTAAGCCATTGGCACTAACGAGAGTAGGGTGGCCAGTTCCTTTCTCTCGGCCGCCTTTACTTCAGCAATTACGCCCACCCAATATATTACACCCTGGGTAGAGGTGAGCGGTGTTAGAGGTGAACGGTGTTTGTCTATCTATCTATCTATCTATCTATCTATCTATCTATCTATCTATCTATCTATCTATCTATCTATCTATCTATCTATCTATCTATCTATCTATCTATCTATCTATCTATCTATCTATCTATCTATCTATCTATCTATCTATCTATCTATCTATCTATCTATCTATCTATCTATCTATCTATCTATCTATCTATCTATCTATCTATCTATCTATCTATCTATCTATCTATCTATCTATCTATCTATCTATCTATCTATCTATCTATCTATCTATCTATCTATCTATCTATCTATCTATCTATCTATCTATCTATCTATCTATCTATCTATCTATCTATCTATCTATCTATCTACCTATCTATCTATCTATCTATCTATCTATCTATCTATCTATCTATCTATCTATCTATCTATCTATCTATCTATCTATCTATCTATCTATCTATCTATCTATCTATCTATCTATCTATCTATCTATCTATCTATCTATCTATCTATCTATCTATCTATCTATCTATCTATCTATCTATCTATCTATCTATACAAATTTTAAATTTAATTTATGGTTTTGTCATCTTTCAGTTTCAGTTCAGTTCAGTTGTTTTTATTTCTGACCATCATACACGTCAACATAGCAAAGGTCGAAAAAAAGGTAGAAGCGACAAAACGCTTGTGACCAAAGTAAGTTATTAAGTTGAAAGAAATTTGGCACGGTTGCAACACCTTCAGAAAAATTTAAAATATAAAGGAAAAATAAAAAAATAAAATGTTACAAACAAAAAAATAAACAAAAAACAAATAAACAACATATATATTTAGGCTATAGCTTTATTAGCCCACATAGCTTTAGCTGATATATTTAAGATTTGTATGGACATGTGCAGTTGCTATGAAGATCGGCCATGGTACGTTATCAAGAGTGCTGATGGTCGTGAGGGAAACACGTCTTGATGCGTTTAGCTCATAGCAAAGAAGAGCCAGGCATACCGGTACAGTGACCGAGTGTCGGCAGCAGTGGCCGAGTGGTTAGCGCGTTGGGGTCGCAGTCGAGAGCCTGCATGTTCGACTCCATCCACCCGCACTTGCTGTTGTTTCTCTGGGCAAGAAACTTTACGATAATTGCCTCTACCCAGTGATCGATTTCGAGTAATGGGTAGTACCAAATTTAAGTCATAAGTAGAGTAGACAACCGGAAACAGTCAATGCCATCGGCTGCAGCGTGGTCAGGTGTACGTCGGAAGGCGTACACCGATGCATAGCGCTCAAGCCCGCTTTCCCGCAATAAAGGATAAAGATAAAACAAACAAAGGCAGACAAAGAAATCCTACCACGGGCAAAGCCATTTCAAGCGCAACGCAACACGACTCACAAAATAATGGGCTATAACTTGACGACATGAAAACAATGACAAAAACAAACTAGCAAAAACAACATCATCATCTTGCGAAAATTCAATTACACCCAGGGAGGTTATGTCTTGAAGATATCAAGCGTGCTTTGATATAAAGTTGCGTTAATAAAGCGATAATTTTAGACCCCAGTCAGCTAAACTCGTCACCTCCACACCGATCCAACGTTAGCAAACGTTGAATGAATGCAAAAATAACAGGCATCGCTAGCTGGGATGTAGTAGTGGCATGTCACATCCCTTTGTTGGTGTCAAATTCGTCTGTTTACTTTATCGTTCTCTACATGTTTGCGCCAATAGTGAAAAATTAAATTGAATTGCAATGGATAAAATAAAAAGTTTCCCTTCTCAATTTGTTCGAGTGCCTTACGAAATAAATGCTTGATTGACTTTCTGGAGGAAACACCTATTTTTGTTCATGAATGAATTGTTTGTGTGAAAAGCCACTCAGGCACATCCTTCAATTGAAAGTTGAAATGATGAATACAAGATTTTATTGTTGTTTGATGTTTTTTCACCTACAAAAAATAAACAAAAATGTAGCTAAACCAAAATAGCTTAAAGCATGCACTGGTAAAATTTTGAAGATTCAGTACCGGTAGGGTATTAACATTTTGCTCATACCATGTCTTTACCTGCTCCAATGTCAAAAAAATCAACTATAGATGATATCGTAGGTATGTTCAGAAAGAGGGATCTTCTTGGTGTCAGCACTTCCCGATATTGGTAAGCCCAGTAATGTCTATCACTATCAATTCATGCTACATTGGACTGCCGAGAAATACAGAGGATACGGTACCGTATGTTGCCACAATAAATGCAGAAGTTGCAAACAATTCTTTTGCTATCTGTCAGTGATATTCTTTACTTTAGTGCAGTCGAGTAATAGGCAGGGATACAAATGCCGTATCAATTATCATGTAGGGTGGTCCAAAAAAAACTTTTTTTGTAAATGTTAATGTCTCACCCTAAAATATTGTTACCATTGATGAGAAAATGATATATGTGAATTTTCATAAAGATTGGTTGATATTTAGAGGTTGCTACCGGGGTTCAAAGTTTTGTCGTTTACCCCCATTTTAACGTTTTGAGAGGATGTGATACAGATATGATATGATACGGTACAGTAAAAAAATATGGTACAGTGCCATGGTATATTGCAAGAAAAATACAGTTTAATAATTACTCTATAGTCTGTTTATAAACTCATGTACGTCTGTATTACGAATTATACTAACTGGTCTACATATATACAAAATGTGCAACTTTGCATACTTGTGTTTAAAATTCAGAGACTAAATTTGACAATCAATAACAACTTTAGAAGACAGTAAATAAACTACATGTACATGATGTAAACTAATATACATAGTACATACATAGTTATTAACCTCTAAACCAGGGGTTCTCAACCGTGGCCCTCGGCCCCCCAAGGGGGCCACAAAGCGTTCTCAGGGGAGCCACGATAAAAGGCTTCATTAATGAATTATAACATGTATTGACAGAAACGTAGAATTGTGACACAAAAAACACTCATGTAGGTGTTAGTAACGTAAAGCTAGCTAAAAGCATGTTTTTTCATCGTATGTTCTATCTCACTGCATGTTGCATCATCTTTTGTGATTGTAACGTAACAATTAAGGATACGCTTGATTTACTGGCGTAGTCTATTACGAAAAAGAAAGCATTAAATCATTTAATCACTCGTTAACTGTTTTTATTGATTTCGTTTCGTTGTTCTTTAAACAAATACATTTTTATTTCACTCAAGGGGGCCATGGTCTTTTAGAGCCACAGTCTGGGGGGCCATGACTCAGAAAAGGTTGAGAACCACTGTCTAAACTAAACCCTTGACAGCCTGTTTCACCCTAAAAGGGTAATCATCAGAAGGTCCTCCTTTTAGGTTAAAACAGGCTGTCAAGGGTTTAGAGAGTAATAACTATATATATTTGATTTATTTCGCTCTGCTTGGCTTTTTGCTTGGCATTGAGCATTTTTTGCAGTATTAATAGTTTTTATTGTTTAGTACATACATATAGGAATTATTGCGCGAGGGTCTTTCTACTACAGTCTGGATATCGGTAATCAGCGACGACGCGCAAAAGATACTGTTTTTGTTCTTCGTCACATGTGTGTAATGTGTTGTATTCCGTGATCAACGCCACTCCACGCTCGGCAATGTCATTTACAACCTTCATTTCACTCACAATTGCTCTCGCTCTTTGATACGCGTCATTGGTCTTCCAGTTTTCTGGGTCTATCTCCAAAAATGATGAAGACAAATTCAGGGCCTTAAAATCGGTTTGTATTTGATGTAGCAAAAACTTTCAAACTTTTGTCTGCAATTTCTTTGTGGCCTATTACAGCTTTTTTACTAGGCTGTACTCCTTCGTCACATGTCTTTATTGGAGTCATCATCTTCCGTTTAGTGTCTGATGATAAAGAATTATCAAAGAATGCCAACGCGATAAGCTCCTCTCCCAGGTACCACAAATGACGCAACATCTTGTTCACTGCGGCCTTTGCCATCTTTGAATGAATATCCTTGTACTGATCGAGTTGTTGAGAAATGCGAGATCCTGAGATAGTGCAAGAATCGGCGATGGGGCGAGAAACCAAGCTTTCACGTACACTCTCACAACAAACACACAGATATTGCGCAAAGCGACATCCTCCCTTTTAGTCAACGTGTACTGTTTTCGGTACATCCCAACTTTGAGTGCATAGATGGCTTTCGCCATCCACCTGGCACGATGAAGGGCACCAGGAGCCATGATTTTGATGCCACGAAGAGGAACTCTACCCAAGAATATGATGGTCAACTCAAGGAGCTCTGTAGTCGTCACAATGTTGCTGTATTAACAATTTTCATTAGCGAAGGTTCTTATGGCATCTGCTACGTCTGTCACATGCTTTAAAGCCTCGTCGTCAGTTCACGCACATTGTACATCATCTTTAGCAATGAATGACCATTTCATTTGAAAACGCTTGAAGAGTAGAATGTCCGGACCAGTCGAACGACCCATCACACATGAAAATATTGCCTCGAGAACTATCTCGTGAATATGATGACGGCAGGCCAAATACAACAAGTCTTTGGTTTTCAAATAAAATGGTCATTCATTGATTTTGTTACATCAAATACAAACAGATTTTTTAAGGCTCTGAATTTGTCTTCATCATTTTTGGAGATAGATCCAGATAACTGGGAAACCAATGACGCGTATCAAAGAGCGAGAGCAATTGTGAGTGAAATGAAGGTTGTAAGTGACATTGCCGAGCGTGGAGTGGCGTTGATCACGGAATACAACACATTACACACATGTGACGAAGAACAAAAACAGTATCTTTTGCGTGTCGTCGCCGATCACCGTCACTCCGTCAGCGATATCCAGACTGTAGTAGAAAGACCCTCACGCAATAATTCCTGTATGTATGTACTACGTATATTAGTTTACATCATGTACATTTGTACATGTAGTTTATTTGTTGTATTCTAAAGTTGTTAATGAATGTCCAATTTAGTCTCTGAATTTTAAACACAAGTATACAAAGTCGCAGCGGTGACGCGCTCGCTTTCCAATTATGCAATCCTGGTTCGACTCCCGGCTTATACTGGTTGTTGACAAACACCGCCCACGCCCACCTCTACCCAGGGTGTAATATATTGGGTGGGCGTAGTTGCTGAAGTAAAGGCGGCCGAGAGAAAGGAACTGGCCACCCTACTCTCGTTAGTGCCGAAGGCTTAGTATAATGAGAACCTCATCCCTCGATGCTTGTATTCAAGTATGGGACTCACCTTTACCTTATACAAAGTCGCACATTTCGTACATGTACACCAGTATATAATTCGTATACAGACACATGAGTTTATAAACAGACTATAGAGTAATTATTAAACTGTATTTTTCTTGCAATATACCATGGCACTGTACTGTATTTTTTACTGTACCGTATCATATCATATCCTCTCGAAACGTTAAAATGGGGGCAAACGACAAAACTTTGAACCCCGGTAGCAACCTCTAAATATCAACCAATCTTTATGAAAATTCACATATGTCATTTTCTCATCAATGGTAACAATATTTTAGGGTGAGACATTAACATTTACAAAAAAAGTTTTTTTTGGACCACCCTATTATCATGTCTAGAGATTGCTTTTAGTACCGTACTACCTAATGGAGTGGAAGGTCTGCGAGTCATGGATGATGAAACGAAAGACCTGCTGCTCCTTAGTACCCTTCCAGTGTTGTTCGGGAGCATCGTGAATCTAGGGTGGTAAAAGGATAAACTTACGGCCCCAGAGCCAAGATCACCTGTGTATACTCTTTGCTATTTTTGTCATCAACGTGGTCAAACTCTTCTAGTTCTTTTTGGTCATTTGCAATATTCAAAGGTTTCAAACTGTGCAAAAAGGTCAGCCATCAAGTCGACATCTTCAACAACGCCACTTCAACATTTCTGACATCAGAGCAGATCGTTTTTGAATAGCTTCTCTACGGTATTTTCCCAATCTTTTCGAATAGCTTTTTTACCTACATCGTACTTTTGTGGAAGACTTTTGAAGTTAAAATTGCAGTATTAAACTTAAGCACCTTCACTTCACGCGTTGTAGAATCAAATGGGGCAACGCTAATTTTAATTTATTATGTACAAATTTGCTGCCTGTCCGCTTCAAAAGTTTTAAAGAACTTAAAACGTAATTATATTTATTATACAGTATTATATGTTGCATATTTTAAGCTTTGCTTTTGTGCTCACGTGATCGCATGCTTGAAAGTTAATCTTTTCCTCGTCTTTTCTGAAAAGGCATTTGTCAGGTTTGGCAGAAATCTCAAAGACGAATGAAAATGTCCATTAAGTTTACACAATGTAAATTATGATATAATTTTCAAAGACGTGTAAACACGCAATAATTATTATGATTTAAAAGAGTTTTTTGTGCTGAGTGAGAAATAGCCTATTTTTTGCGCTACCTACTGTACTGTGTGTAGGCCTACCCGAAAAAAAAAAATAACAAAAAACATTAAATCCGCACCTACCAGGTAAGTCTGCACAAGCCTATAAGATTCAATTTGCGGACTTAACTGGGAGATTACTGTACTTCAATCACACTGTTTACCAAATCCGTGTTTACCATCATTCCAGCCCCACCATAACCAGTAGAATCTCCACTTCAAAACAACTTGTATATTCTTTTACCCCCCTCAAAGCATTTTTGTGCGTTGATTTTTATGTCTAATTTCTTCCAGTCTCGCTACCGGAATGGCCTGTTTCAGCAAATCCAATTTGGAGAATCCGATTCGGAGAAATACCATTTCGGAGACAGCCTTTTTTGGAGAAAACCGATACAAAGAATTTTTGAGAATGTGTAGGGATTATTTAGGTTGGTGGTTGTTGTGTTTTTGCTTCTTCTTCTTCTTCTTCTTCTCTCGTTTGACTTGTAGCAGCTTAGATTGGCAATGCCTCCTCGTGCAGCCAAGATACGGTAGTTGGGTCCAGTTGTCGAATACCAGTGATTCCACTTGGGGGTCGTAAGATGGAACATTCGTGGAGTATGTGTTGCATTGTTTGTTCTACCGCTCCGCAGACACATATCGGCGAATTATGCAACCCCCACCTAAACAGATTAGCTCCAGTACAGCCAACGTCACATCTGATCCTGTTCAATGTGACCCATGCCTTTCTTGAGAGGTCTGCTCCAGGAGGGATGGAGAGTGCTGGCATAACTGAAAACTGGGGAGGGATATGTGGCAGCTCGTTCCATTCTTGGGCCCATGTTTCCATGCAGCTGAAGTTCTTATCCACAAGTTGTATAGCGTATCGATGGAATGGGCGCCTTGATGATAGGCGTGTTTTTGCTAAAGGTTAGGCAATTAATGTAACCTATAACACTGGTCAACAAGAAATTTTTACAAGACAAACTAATTCATACTAGCAGGGTATTTTACCAGCTATACTACCATACTACCAGAAGGGTAGTTTCGAAGGCCATTTAACTAGGCGGGCACTGTAGATTCTTTGTTGTATAAAACTCAAACTAGCAATTGAAGCAAATACAAAAAATTGCAATAATGAACAAGAGTTTTAATAGTGAATTACATAGTTACACTTGACTAGCCGTAGCATATCTACAAATAGCAGCTTAGTCTTAATACTGATTATGTCCTTTTACAGGTGTGATGATTGTTTACATGGAGGTTTTATCTAATCAAACAGATATGAGTGGGTGGATAAATAAGATGAATCCACAACAGTTTAATTAGTAGTCTAGTTGCTTAATTGTCAAAGTGCTGTATGTTTCATTGTAACTGTTAGTGGGTCTATAGAGGAATCCAAAAAGATGTCTTCTGAAATTTCTGACATTCTTAGTGGATTTTCATCTACTAATGAAGCTGGACTTTTTTCTTCATCTCGAACTGGAAGTGTCAAGCTACGGTTTGTAGCCTACTGCATACTACACAAAAAAGTTTGATAGTAGTGAATGGGCTCGACATGACATGGATGTGTATAAAAACAGATTTGTATCATCATCAGGTTCCTTCCTCTCGTTGAGGATTGGAAGCGATGAAATGCCAAGTGTTTTGTTTTGCAATATTACAATACCAGTTAGTAGGCTAGTCCTGTCTTAAATATCATTGGTCCAAATTCTTAGTGATCTGTGCCTGATGAACACCCAGAATTTTCAGTATTGTGATCAGTTTTCTATGATATAATAAAATGTAATTACTGTAAGAGTGTAAGTAGTAGTTATCTTTTCATTTTTCAAAGGTTTGAATGAACAAATAATTGTTTTGCATTTGCAAGTTTTTAGAGTTTAGTATCATGACATTGACTTAATTTCATCTACCTTTTGTTGCAGAGGAGGAGATAGCCGAAAGCGAATTCCATCTCAGTTTCTTGAATCCATTTCCTCTCATGCCTCCCTGATGGAAAATTCTAGTTTTCTATTGTCTGGGGTGAGTCACTCAATTTTTTTAATAGATATATCAGTAGTCTGCTGAATCTGGATCTTTCTTGAGCATGAATCTTTGGGGCCATGTTTTTCAGGTGCAAACAGTTAGGTGCCTGTCAAATAGGTGCGCACACTGTGGCGTTACAGTATTTAAGTGCGGCGCACTGTGGCACCCAGTCATCTAGGTGCCATTTGGTGTGTCAAATTATGCTCATAATCTTTTATTAAAATACTTGATTATGCGATAGTTCTCCCCACTGTGTTATAAAGTGAATGTAACTTTGAAACATGTTAGTGTACAGCGGCTGACTATGCAGTATGCAAGTACAGCTAAGAACCCAATTTGTTTGAACAGTAGTGTTTGTTTACACTTTAAAATGTAATTGTAAGTTCAAATATCAATATTTTTCTATCTGTATATATATAACACAGACTGGTACATTTTGATTAATCGGCCAATATACGCTAGGCTACACCCTACTATTTACTACTACTCCCATATGCACTAAATGTTTTGTCCACATACACTGAATGTTTTGTCCACATGCACTGAGTGTTTTGTCCACATGCACTGAGTGTTTTGTCCACATGCACTGAGTGTTTTGTCCACATACACTGAATGTTCTGTCCACATGCACTGAATGTTTTGTCCACATGCACTGAATCTTTTGTCCACATACACTGAATGTTTTGTCCACATACACTGAATGTTTTGTCCACATGCACCGAATGTTCTGTCCACATGCACTGAGTGTTTTGTCCACATGCACTGAGTGTTTTGTCCACATACACTGAATGTTCTGTCCACATGCACTGAATGTTTTGTCCACATGCACTGAATGTTCTGTCCACATACACTGAATGTTTTGTCCACATACACTGAATGTTCTGTCCACATGCACTGAATGTTTTGTCCACAATCCACATGCACTGAATGTTCTGTCCACATGCACTGAATGTTCTGTCCACATACACTGAATGTTTTGTCCACATACACTGAATGTTTTGTCCACATACACTGAATGTTTTGTCCACATGCACTGAATGTTCTGTCCACATGCACTGAATGTTCTGTCCACATGCACTGAATGTTTTGTCCACATGCACTGAATGTTTTGTCCACATGCACTGAATGTTTTGTCCACATGCACTGAATGTTTTGTCCACATGCACTGAATGTTTTGTCCACATGCACTGAATGTTTTGTCCACATGCACTGAATGTTTTGTCCACATACACTGAATGTTTTGTCCACATGCACTGAATGTTCTGTCCACATGCACTGAATGTTCTGTCCACATGCACTGAATGTTTTGTCCACATGCACTGAATGTTTTGTCCACATGCACTGAATGTTTTGTCCACATGCACTGAATGTTTTGTCCACATGCACTGAATGTTCTGTCCACATGCACTGAATGTTCTGTCCACATGCACTGAATGTTTTGTCCACATGCACTGAATGTTTTGTCCACATACACTGAATGTTCTGTCCACATGCACTTAATGTTTTGTCCACATGCACTGAATGTTCTGTCCACTTGCACTAAATGTTTTGCTTGTATTTTGTTTTGTATAATAATCCATCTTTTTCTATTGATGATTTGGGATATGTACAATTGTACGTTGCAGAGCTTATTAGATGATGTGGTTGCACCATTGGAGTTGGAGCAGGAAATAATTTCCCAGGTTGAAACTGTTTCTGCTGAAGATGATGCGGTCAAGCATCTTGCCGAGTTTCCGGCTGATGATATAGAAGTAGGAATTTAAACAATAAATATTAGCCTATACTATTAATACTACAAAAAGTGCTCAATGCCAAGTCAAAAGCCAAGTAGAGCAAATTACATCAAATATACATATAGTTGCTACTTTCTAAACCCTCTACAGTTCACGGCCTGTTTCACCCTAAAAGAGTTTGAATAAGGACCTTCTGATGATAAACTCTTTTAGGGTGAAACAAGGTGAAATAGCGTATTTTTATATTAATATTATACAGGGTCAGGGACTTATAGTATAGGGATCGCCAACTCGCCTGGATATCTGACAAGCGGAGTGTAAAAATGATGCAAGATATTTTTTAAATTTTTAGAAAAAATATTATTTTGGCATTTTTAAAGTAGTGGTTGCCCAAAACTTGCCCATAAATAAACGAGCAAGCTTTGGGCGACCACTACTCTTTAAAAATGCCAAAGAATTAGTTTTTCTAAAAATTTGAAAAAATATTTGGCAACACTTTTACTCTCCGCTTGTCAGATATCCAGCCGAGTTGGTCATTCCTATACTATGAATCCCTGTACAGTGTACAGGGTCATCAATAATCAAACAACTGTATCTAACAAATGATAGACAATGTTTAGTAACAAACATATAATATTATTGTCAAATAAATAAATTTGCGTCGATAACAAGTCGGAGACGCTTCAAAAAGGACCTGCAAGAGTCACGAATAAGTTTTCGAGGTATTTTGGCTCATTTCTTTTTCAGATTAACCTTCAGTGCTTCCAACCTTTGATTGTGTTTAGTCGAAACCATGCTCTCCAGGTAAAACCAGATGCCAAAGTTTAGGGGGTTCAGGTCTGTGGATGAAGGAGGTCATTCTTCCTTGGAAATGAAAAACGGCACATTGGCTGAAAACCAGTTTTACGTTTTCTTAGCTCCATGTGAAGTGAAGGGGCAGAATCTTGTTCGAATGACTAATTACGTTTTTTGAAGTGTTTCTTTGCCCAAGGCAATAAATGAACCCTCAAGAATATCATTTTGATAGTTTTCTTGGTTCAATTTCACTCCTTGGTTCACAAAAATCAATGGACTCCTTCCTGATTCGTTGACTGCGGCCCACACCATCACTGATGCCGCCCCTTGTCTCCGAGTGACCACCCGAGGTTCGACGTCACCATCTCTTGACCAAACACAATCATTCTGACTGTTAAAATGATGCTGGACATCAAATTTCTTCTCATTGCTGAACGCAAGATTTGGCAGCATGCCTCCTCCTTCAATGTGTGAGAGCAGAATTCTGGCTCTGGAGAGACGTTTCTCAACATTGGTATTGGCATTTAGCAACTGTTTCTTCGTGTGTTTGAATGCGGAATGGCCCGTTTCGACGAGTCCGATTCGGCGAGTCCGATTCGACTAGTCCTATTCAGCGAGTTCCCTATTCGGCGAGAGCCTTTTTCGGCGAGTGCCCTATTCGGCGAGTTTTTGAAATTTTTAAAAGGAAATTATCGGGTACCGTAGCCTAATTGCAATTGCCGTTTTTACATCGTTTTAACGTCGCTAAACGTTGAAATCGTGCAGAAAGGAATAAAAATAAAATGTTTGAACTATTAAATTAAAATTCGTTATGTCAGTTCAGTTATTTTTATTTTTGACCATCATATCAAAAACAATACACGTCAACATAGCAAAGGTAGAAGCGACAAAACGCGAACGTTAAAACGTGCTTGAATTCGTCATGTCAGTTCAGTTATTTTTATTTTTGACCATCATATCAAAAACAATACACGTCAACATAGCAAAGGTAGAAGCGACAAAACGCGAACGTTAAAACGTGCTTGAATTCGTCATGTCAGTTCAGTTGTTTATCTTTCTGATCATGATATCAAAAACAATTCACGTCAACATAGCAAAGGTGTAGAAAAAGGTAAAAGCGACAAAACACGAACGTTAAAACGTGCTTGTGACCGAAGTAAGTTATTCAGTTGAAAGAAATTTGGCAAGGTTGCATCACCTTCAGAAAAATTTAAGATATGAAGAGAAAATAAAACAAAGAAAATGTTACAAAAAAAATAATGTTTATATATGTCTATAAGTTAGTACTTTTGAATAGTTAAAATCATAGGCGCCTAACTATTTTTTTGGCCGTGGGGGCGAAAGCGTGTTTCATCAGCAGCAACGTAAATTCAGCGAAATGTCACGCAGATGGATGACGTAATTATGTCGCCACACTAGGATTGCTTTTATTGCCATACTCGGAGTTATCGCTACGTTCGACCTACCGTTAATTATTATAAACAAAGCTCGACCAAAACACATGCTATGCGTCTGCGTTGGCTAGCGGTTGATGGACTGCGACTCTTTAAGCTAAGCGCAACATAAAGTTTAGCAACAAACTAGATTTATTAGCATGAAACAAGAGACGAAAAGGTTTACTAAAAGGTATGTATACTGTAAATGGAATGAAAATACTAACTTGATCATATGCTTGAAAATATACCTGTTAAAAGCAAAATCATTCATGTTTACAGCAATTCAACAGCACGTCACCTTTAATAAATTTAAAAGTTGCTGACATCCGTAAACAGCCCTTGAAAAATAGTTACAGAGAGACGTTTGATTAAGTTTTTGACTTGACATTGCTCCCTTTTCACTACAATATCGCAACTTATGGCTGACCAGCTTTCAAGTTTCAATTCGCTGTAATACGCCCATTTTCGTGTTGCAGATGAAACAAAAGATGCGCATATTCCCCGCCTTTGATCGGGTTTCTATGGCAACGGACGTGTGTGCGCCATGCAGTTTGCGCGAGGCCGTTGTTGTGTTGATTATGCCGCTTGTGCGACTGTGGGGCGTGGGCAGTGCGGTTTGTACCAGCCCTTGTTACGTTGGTTAGTGGTAACCTCGGGCCGAGATTTCAAGTTCATTTTCACAGCAACCGATTCACTGCCGCGACAATTCTCTGCAGAGGTTTCAACTTTTCAAAGCGACAGCGAGGCTGTTTGCAAGCGCATTAAGTTAAACGCACGCTGCGTCAACGTAGCAAATTATGTTGTTTTTGGGTGCATTCAACATCTGATGACATTGAATCGACGCAAAATGGTAGATTTTTGCTATGTCACAGGCAGCAAAATTAGTCATTTTTACATTGATTCAACGTCTGCAGACGTTAAATCAACGTAAAAATGACAGATTTTTTTGTCTGGAGTGGGATTGTAGCATCGCTACTCGTTCTAGTGATTATTTACTGCGAAGCTGTTGCGGTTTGCATTTAAAAATGTTTTCCTGCTGCCGATCGCTAGTTCATCTATTGTTTTATGTATCAATGCCGCATAAAAAGTTGCTCCCACGCGGAAATGTACGTGGGGGCCTGGCCCCCACGGCTTAGGCGCCTATGGTTAAAATGATTAGTTTGGATCAACAAATGTGTGACCTACACTCCTACAGCTTAGATTGAAAGGAAATTATCGGGTAGGCTACCGTAGCCTAGTTATCCCGACCAGCAAAAATTTGTTCCAAGAACCCAGTTAGCCTAACAGTTCATTTTTACATTGTAGTAACAGAATGAAAAGGCTAACCAAATGTGTGGCCTATCGTTTTAACGTCGCTAAACGTTGAAATTGTGTAGAAAAGGGTGCTTTTGCTGACTAGGATACTTTGAAACTGAGAAACATTCACAGAAGCCCTACGATACGTTGCATTTTTAAGATAATGTATTCAGACGTTGATTCAATGTACAAATGAAATGTTATGCTAAATGGGTTCTTGGAACAAATCGTAGGGCTTCTGTGAATGTTTCTCAGTTTCAAAGTATCCTAGTCAGCAAAAGCTCCCTTTTCTACACGATTTCAACGTTTAGCGACGTTAACACGATAGGCCACACATTTGTTTAGCCTTTTCATTCTGTTACTACAATGTAAAAATGAACTGTGTTCTTGGAACAATTTTTTGCTGGTTGGGATAACTAGGCTACGGTACCCGATAATTTCCTTTCAATCCAAGCTGTAGGCCACACATTTGTTGGTCCAAATTAGTCATTTTAACTATTCAAAAGTACTAACTTAGTTATAGACATAAACATGATCTTTTTTTTTTTTGTAACATTTTCTTTGTTTTATTTTCTCTTCATATCTTAATTTTTTCTGAAAGTGTTGCGACCGTGCCAAATTTCTTTCAACTGAATAACTTACTTCGGTCACAAGCACGTTTTAACGTTCGTGTTTTGTCGCTTTTACTTTTTTATACACCTTTGCTATTTTGACGTGTATTGTTTTTGATATCATGATCAGAAAGAAAAACAACTGAACTGACATGACGAATTCAAGCACGTTTTAACGTTCGCGTTTTGTCGCTTCTACCTTTGCTATGTTGACGTGTATTGTTTTTCATATGATGGTCAGAAATAAAAACAACTGAACTGACATGACGAATTTTAATTTAATAGTTCAAACATTTTCTTTTTATTCCTTTCTGCACGATTTCAACGTTTAGCGACGTTAAAACGATGTAAAAACGGCAATTATAATTAGGCTACGTACCCGATAATTTCCTTTCAAAAATTTCAAAAACTCGCCGAATAGGGCACTTGCCGAAAAAGGCTCTCGCCGAATAGGGAACTCGCCGAATCGGACTCGCCGAATAGTAGCAGACCCGTTTGAATGGGCTCATCTTCAAATCTTTCTTGAGAACTGTGAACATGGTTCCATAGACCACGTCCGCCTTCTTTGCCAGTTTTTGGATTAAGGATTCGATTCAATTTATTTTTCTTTGTCAGAATGCAAAAGAAATGATAATGTGAAAAAGAAATACGGTAACAAAACCAACAAAAGGAAAAGGTGGCAAAACCATAATGGTTTAAGACGTGCATGAAAGGATCTAATATTGCGGTATATGCATCGATAAATATAGTTAAGCATGGCCTCCAAACCTGATACTTCAAAACAAGTAGATGAATTAGTTAAGAATCAGAACAACTGGAGCGCCAATTCTTAAAGCAATGAGAACACGACTGAATCTAACAACATCACAAAAACAAACTAATACACACATACTGTAATTATGTAACAGACTATCAGAACAAGGACTATTTACAGATTTTATAGAGAAATAAAGTGTTCGCAGCAACGATATTAAGTAGCCTATTTAGATTGCAGAACAAATACACAATATAGCAGCTCAATATCAAGATAAAATAGTTAAAAAAGCTTTGTTTTTTAAATTAATTTTCTTCACATGTAAGAGCATAAGAAGTATGATGATATAGCAGCGTGTTTTTGGTATTGCCAATAAGAGTTGAATCATCTTTTATAGCGTCAGTGAGGGATGGAGTGTTTTGGTATCGCTAATGAGAGGTGGAGACTCTCTGGTAGTGCCGATGAAGGATGTAGTGTCTGAGTTGTTTCAAGCATCTTTTCCAAACCAACCTAAATAATAATCTTACGAAAAGTCAAGCGATCCTCTGAACGAACGTAATAGCTTATAATAATCAGGGGGTAATTAGATTCAAGCTTGTGGTAACTTAGTGATATATTCTTATCTGGCAAATTATGCAATACAGTATAGTAGCTTATTCATGGAAGAGTAAAGATAGTAGTCATCATCCTTATCCATTCGGGTGTAATATATGATAAGATACCTAGGCTATATAATGTATAATAAGGACCTTCAAATGGGGTTTGATTGTTCAGCACTTCGAATTAAAAGAGTTCTACCGGTTATACTTAGTGACAGTTTTGTTACAACAATAGCACATTAGGTGCAGCAAATGAAGAGGCAGGATTACAAACACTTTCGCACGGATGTTTACATTGTTTACTCTATTTAACCAAAAATATTTGTTAAACTACTTTTATGTTCTTTCGAAAAAGTTTATATGTTTTTTAATGGTTTCTAATTAAATTAAAATATCCGTTTTGTTCAATTAATTTTTTGTTTGTGATAGGTTTTGACTGAGGAGAGACAGTATCGCACTGTTCAGCCACCTCTTCCTAAGGATGATATTGACTTAAGTTCACATTTGAAGGAATGCTTGAAGTAAGTTATCTTTTGTTATGCACATAAGGTATGCACATCATTTCTCGTATACTTTGAAAATTTTGAAAATTAAAATAGATATTCATCATCGGCCATGCCTGAATAAGGCGTCGGCTACCGTGAGTCTCCGCAACAATCGATTGTCCATAGTTCTTATTTAGTTTACGAAATCTTGGCTTGTCCAATGTCCATGTTAAAAGATTTTTGAAGATTTCAAAACGTGGACGCCCCGGTGCCTTTGACCAGGTAGTCACTCCATCATTGCCGAATGTTCAATTCCGCGTTTGCGGTAGACATGCCTGATAAATGTCAATTGCCTTTTTTTGGTAGTTGTGATGAGGACGTGAGGGGTGCACCCAGAGCATCTCCACACTTCTTAGTGATCTTATCCATCCAGTTAATTCCCATCATTCTCCAAATGAACCAAATTTCAGCACTGTTGATCTTTCTTTCTATCTGCGGGCATAGTCCAGGATTCACAGCCATACAGCAGAACTGGCCAAATGTATACATGTAAAATTCTTATTCTAGTGTTTAGAGAGATTGAGTTAGATTTCAGTATTTTGGCCATTTTGATGAAAGCTTGTTTGGATTGTGCAATTCTTGATTTTACATCGCTCCAGCATCACCCATTCGAAATAACTATAAAACCCAGATATAGAACTTGATATTATTCAACAAAAAATAGACTGGTCAGCACTGGACTGTGGACTCCCTCCCATCATCTTTGAACCCTCCTAAATTGGGTTTCACATAATTTTTATAACAGGAAAACTAAACAAGGTACCGGTAACAACATTATTTTTGAGCGTTGAATTTATTGTAACCACCCAGTTTTTGAAGGTCTCTAGTATTAAACTGATGGAGCAGATCTGCTTGACCATCTGAGCTGCTACTATGCTGTGGCGATCCTTTGTCCATTACTAGACTAGTGCAGACAAACTAACCACCCAGTTTAGTTTAAATGTGCAGACAAAATCTTCATACTTGTCAGTACACATATATATTAGAAATGTTTTGAGGTAATTGTAGGGATAATTACAAAAATTAAACTTTAACATTTGAAATGGAAGCATTCATCATCATTCCTCAAAGCCAAGTTCCGTCATCCCCAAGCAAACTTCGAACAACGACAAAGTCAAGTCAGTCAAGCGGCAGAAATACTATTGGTAATGAAATGGAAACGCTTTTGCATAAACACAGTATTTTATCACTTGAAGGTTTTGTCAATATTCTTGGAAAAAATGAGGTTGATTTTGGTTTGAGTTCATCCATTGTAAATTATACAATCCCTCACCAGTTATGCGTGCAACGTTCAGAGTTTAGATTAGGTGTTGCACGTTTTCTACTTAAAGTCTCAAAAGATTTGTCCTTTGAAGGGTACCATTATGGGATCAGGCACACTATAAAAAGTTTGTCTGTCTTTCGTGTTTGTGACCTGGATAAAGTGTCAAATCTTATTAAAGCAATAAATTTTTTAAACAACATCACTACAAGTGCTGCAAATCTCCAGTATGTCTTTCTTTTCCATTGTGGAAAATAATATACAACTGAAATGACAACAAGAGCTTTTGAATATTTCTCAATGTCTCGTTCACTCTATAGTCGTCTTCGAGAAGATTTCCAACTCTCATGTATTTCATTACTTACAAGATTGTCTGATGTCTAGCAGAGTAAATCTGTAAAGACTGTGACTATTAGTGGTAAATTAAGACTGTAACTTTTTAAAGCGGTATTTTGACAACTGCACAGATGTTCGTCACGGGAATGTGGTTTTATTGATGGATGAAGTTTATGTAAAGCCTGCCTTGACATCAAGGTGGAAGTATTTTTGGAAAAGTTGTTACTACCCCAGAACATTGTGCGACCACAACTTTAAGTTTCATGTTATGTAGCCTGTTTGGCGGAAAAAAATTTCTCAAAATGTTGCATGTTTATTGCTTAGATGCGGATTTTCAATTCTAGGAAGCTTACGTTTTGGGAAATATTCGATGTTGTGGTGGCTTCCCTCTTGCAGTAATCTGTGATAATAATCGAGTCAATCAAAGTTTTTTCAAAAAATTTGACCTTATTCCAGAAAAGCCTTGGTGTACTACTGTGCAAAAAGTATTATGTACTACATAAATTCTTCTCATTTTCAACAGAAATCTTCTACCACATAACAACTCTCGATGTTCTCTGAATTTCCCCCAAGCAAACCTTACTCTTGTACCGTGGTCACTGCCGCTTCACAACCACCACTGGCATTCAATCTATCTCCTAGATAGCAAAAGGCATTCACTGATTCATCTTCGTCATTCAGCTTTTCAACAGGACCAACCATTCTTCTTCAATCTTCTTGCATCTTGCTTCTTTGACGAACAGTATGAAATAAGTAATATTTAAAAACATTTATTGATCTTTTTCTTTACTGAGTATCTTCTCTGAGTCGGTCTTTTGATAACCTATAGGCCTACCAATTTCCTTTAGCATGGTTTTGCATGTTTCGGTAATCTCAAGTCATCATGTTAATGACTATTTTCAGTGATTAATCACGTTGACCTCAGCTCTTCAATCATCAACTATTGTAAGGAAAAACTTTGTTGTGGCGAAAAGTACAGATGCAATAGCCATAACTGAAGAAAAAATGCCACCCACTTAGGCAATGCTATTATTTACACTGTTATTAAATTGTTCTTATTTGGCACCGACACTGGCGTGACAAGCTATGAATAACTTTGTTATGAATGCACTCATTGCACTGTTATTATTTTGACTTGCTGCTGTTTCAGATGTTGAAATTTCAATGTTGTAATTTATTCCTACATCTCAAAATGTTTCTTAGATATATGCAGTGCACTGGCAAGGATTTTTCACTGCATGTTTGTATTAAGTCTGATAGTTGCAAAATGAGCTTAACACATAATGTCACTACGTATCTTGTTTAATTTTAAGTTATAGCGGTTTTGCTAAATCCAAGTTGGAAGGTGTTTAGGTGGGTGCCTGGGTAGGTGTGTCTTATCTAAAATGGGCATCTTCAGTGATGTACGCGTAATCGCGTATACAAAAAATATTGACGCCATCAGCATAAACGCAAACGTTCGAAAAACTATACGCCGTATGCGTCAACGTAACTTGTAAAAAAAGTTGGCGGCGTCAGCGCATACACTAGCGTAAACTCATTTTGTTTGCTAGGTGCCAAACATTCACACGGTATAAACCACTCGAAACAAACAAGTTTTATTCTGAATTTCCACTAAGAAACATAAGCATCTGAAAGTGTTCATCTGACATTTTGCTGTGTTTTGGTTTCAATGTGTCTTTGCCCATTGAAATCATTCTTTTAACTGCAAAATTAAAATACAAACAACAACTTTACGCAAAAAAAAACGCGAAAGCTTTACGACGTAGCCTCAAGCGACAACTATCCAAAAAAATGTGGCCGCAAGCGTTAGCGTAAACAAAAAGTCTACACCGCAAGTCTACGGCGTAGAATTACATATAAATTACATACATCTCTAGGCATCTTTATATTGCTGAGGTAACATTTGAACAATATAATTGCATTTGCCTGAAAGAGGTTGATAGCATCCCTGTTGTTAGTTAGCCTTCGAAGCTGTTCCGAGAACCTTTCGTAATCAACAGGTCCAGACAACGCTCACAAAGGAAGGCCATGTGCAAGACTCTGTGATGTAGCAACTATTTATAACAATCTGTTTTGTAATTCTATAAAAAAACACGCCACTTTGTATTTCCTAGTGGTGTTCCTCTTCATCTCTCCACCCACTGAGTTGCAGTTACACAAACAAGTATGAACATAACTACTGCTTTAATAATGCTCTTTCGTGGTATGCCACCGACAGCTCATCTTACAATCTTCTTTCACAACCTTGTTTCGAGGTTTTTGTTACTTTCGCAATTCGCTCTTGCATCATGAGTTCAATTGGCAGACAGCGGTCCTTCCAATATCAATGCTCCACCAGTAGTAGAACTAACTCAGAAGGAATGGCTGAACCTCAATCGTTTGCAAACTGGGGTGGGCCGTTTCAACAGCAACATGTTCCAATGGTGCCTCGCCGACTCACCATCTTGTGCAATGTGCATGTCTCAGATTCTCAGACTGCACACCACGTTAATATCTACTTGTCCTGTATATCGACCCCAGGACAAAAATATGGACCTCACACCGCTCGATGAACACACAGTCCATTGGCTGCTGCGCCAGGATATAACAACGTGACCTGCTGCGGTTAATGTCCATAATAATAATTCTATTCATCTCTGAGTCTAGTAGTTCTAAACCTGTGAGCCATTTTCCCCGAAAGAGTGATTTGACATTTTTATGGAGTGATTTAGAATTTTAGACCAGCGTTTAATTTTGGTTATGCTGCGCTAAAATGTTTTCATACCTGTAAAGTGTACATAGGAATGTTTCATTTTACTTAACATCACCTCTTCCCTGACATCAATGGTATCTTTGGCTTTTGTTTATGTGATACAGTAGGCCTACATTAACGTTAGTTTACGGAATAGTGATGATCTTGCATTGCTAATGCATTGCACCGAGTCGCCTAAGCTTGATTGGGTTGCACCTGCCTGTAGCTGTAGTTTGTAATTATGGCAGCAGGACTTGGTACCCACCACGTAGTGATTTGTCACTTGTACACATCGGAATGGCCCGTTTCGGCGAATAAATCATGTAATGATTGATTAGTTTGGATCAACAAATGTGTGGCCTACAGCTTGGATTGAAAGGAAATTATCGGGTACCTTAGCCTAGTTATCCCTACCAGCAAAAATTTGTTCCAAGAACCCAGTTAGCTTAACAGTTCATTTTTACATTGTAGTAACATTAGGCTAACTGGGTTCTTGGAACAAATCGAAGGGCTTCTGTGAATGTTTCTCAGTTTCAACGTATCCTAGTCAGCAAAAGCTCCCTTTTCTACACGATTTCAACGTTTAGCGACGTTAAAACGATAGGCCACACATTTGGTTACCCTTTTCATTCTGTTACAGTGAATTTATGTTTTGCCGGCCCCAATCATATCTCGCATCAATAATATTTGTTCAATCAGTGTGGAATTAGAATTAATGTCATACAATGGTAGCAGCAATATCGCAATTTGGAATGCACCTTCACTTAGTGGTTTGTTGCCATGATTTGCCTGGAGTTTATGGGTGACATCAACACGTTGGGATTGTCTTACTGGATATGGCAGAGAAAATATTGTGGACTGCGATGAGAAACAAGTCTAAGAATCGACAGGAAGACTATTCCAAACTGTCAGGTTGGATTTCGAAATGAATATCATTATCCAGTCCTTTCCAGATGGGCAATAAGTGTTCTTGAAAATGCAAATTAGAAAGGAACAGGTGATTGGCATTCGATTACAAATTAATTGACCCGGTTGCGCCACTATAGTACACGTTTGTGCTGGTACTGCTTTGTGAAACGCTGAGAGCAACGCTAATCTACGATGGATATACTGCAACATAAAAACAAACACACACAATTATTATTATTGGTTGCAAGGTGTAATTGTTATTGCTAATCAGTCTCTCTTCTAGAGGAAACAATGTTCACAAATATTAAGAATCCTTTACATATCTCAACATGCCATAGCACATGTCACAATTTGCATTTGAGAAACTCATACACCAATTGTCAATAGTGTTTTCAACACATTTAAGCCTGACGTATTTCCACCTGTTCCGTTTTTATTTCCTGAACTTTTTTCTTTAATACATAAAATGTGCCGTTGATCGAGTGTCGGTTACATTGAGATGTTTGAAACAATTTCAGTTTTGAGAAAATATTTAACTATTATAATATCCACTTGTTGAATGGAACTGCTTGAGTATTCAAAGTTGCGAAGGTAATGAAGTGCCCATCGTTGTGACTCGTTTCAAGTTACTCGTCGTACTCGGTGATCATCTTCCTGTCAAGACACTGTATCAAAATTGCATTGATTGACAGCTCATCAAGTAACGCAGCTACAATTCATCTCAGCAGTCATCGCTGTGTTTGCATATTTTTCACATAATATGATGGCGCCATTACGTAAAGAACCATCTTTTATACAATTTTGTTTTATTTCGAACAAACAAACACTTCTTATTCTCAAAGATTGTTGATTTGTTGAACCATTTTTCGATCTTGATGGCGACCGCTTCATGTATTCTCAAATCGAATGTATTGTTTGCAGCATTTTATGAGCATTCTATACTTTCTGACAAGCTATACTCGAAAAATCTTCAAAATTTTAGAGTTTAGAAAATGCCATTATTAGGTTTGTGCTACTACCTTTTAGTTTTTTATGCTCGAGAGTTAGCTTGTAGTTATTTAGTAACTTTAATTTTCGTGCTCTCACTACATTCTTTGGATGCAGTTCACTCACTATTGAGAATTCTCAGGTCTTTCACCCAAGGCTACACCACAGTAAAGCGGAAATACATCTCGTCCAATGTAGACAAAGAAGTCGCGGCGGAAAAGCCACTTCCCCGACTCACTTTTGACGGAGATGAAGAAGAACCTGCCCAAGAAAAGGTGATTCACGTGAAACTGTGGTAAAGCCAGTTCCTATAACAAACCTACTGTTCATTGTTTACTGTTCATTGTTTATTCACAGAAAAAATTCAAAACTTTCTAACCAAATTAATTGAAGTTTTCTTTTGTATAACAGAGAATTTTGGCAAATAGTTTACAAAACTGCTCATGTAGAATATTTTAAGTTCAAAATTCTGCAAATCAATTACTTTGATGGCTATGTTAAAATAAAAGAACATAGCACAGCTTTACTTTGTTCGTTTGTGGAGTAAAATATGGGATGCGTTGCTTTGTGGGGTTTTATCAAATATACGCAGGAATCATCGTGAGTGGTCTTCACAAAGTGTTGTCACAGACAGTTTGAGTGCAGGGAATCCTGTCGAAACTAGCAAGCACTCCACTGCAATCTTGAGATGGTTGATGAAGTAGCGATAGAAGAAAGTTGCAAGAGCAACAAATTATTCGACAAGTTTTGCAGACCTCCGAAGAGAGCGCATCAGGGCACGCCATATCACGTGGAAGTCTCACATCGAGCGTCGTGGACTTGAAGAGTTCCCCTGCTGACCCCATCATCAAGGAAATGCTACAGTTTACCCCCCAAGTAAGCTTCTGCAGAGGGCACCATGAGCGGTCAAGGAGTGGCATATTATTTTCAAGGAACGAAATCGTAATATTTATTAGTACAATAAAGTGACAGGTAAAGTATAAATTACGAATGTTTATAGTTTATCTTCACTTTATTGTATGCAGGGTGTTTCAAAAAATTTGACATCATTTGAGACTTAAATATCTCAAAAAGTATGTACTTCAACCAATGAAACTTGACAGGTACAAGGGTAAACATATTAGTTGATTGAGTTTCGCTTTTAGCAGCATGATCGTTGCGTACTTCACAGTGTAGATTCCAACGATCTGTTTAAGCCTGATGCTGCGAGTTTTCGTTGTGGCAATATCGAATTGCACGAGCTTTCGGAACACAGTTCCCTGCAATAGCGCCTAACAGCACAGAAACGCAACAGCCGGCAGCCTCAAGCTAAACCAAAGAGCCACATGAAAGAACCACTCACTGAATTCAACACCATTCGTCATAGCACATGACTAGGGAACTGTGTTCCGAAAGCTCGTGCACTTCGATATTGCCACAACGAAAACTCGCAGCATCAGGCTTAAACAGATCGTTAGAATCTACACTGTGAAGTAAACATATTAAGTTTCATGTCAAATTATCAAATCAAATTGTCATTTGCACACTATCAATTTTCAATGTGTGCTCTGCCAGCAACACGGTACACGTCAAGTCGGTAATCGAGTTCGTCCCAAACTCGTTGCAGCATGTCTTCTGTAACAGTCTCCAACGCAGTAGTGATTCTTTGCTTCAGTTTTACTAGGTTTGCGGGCAGAGGAGATACGTACACTAAACCTTTCACATGTCCCCAAAGAAAGAAATCACAGGGAGTCAGGTCGGGTGAGCGCAGGGGTCATGTTAGCAGCACACTGTCATCATTACCGGCACGTCCAATCCATCTTCCTGGTAGATTATCATCCAAGTAAGCTCGTACCGAAAGCTTCCAGTGAGATGGAGCATCGTCTTGTTGGAAAATGAAGTCCTCCGCTTCATTTGCAGTGAGTTCATCCATAAGCCAGGTATGCAGCATGTGTTGATAATCATCGCTATTCACATCAGCCTCGAAGAAAAACCAGCCATGAACATGTTTCTTGGAAATTGCACAAACAACATTCACTTTTGGAGAATCCCTCACATGCTCCACTGCGGCATGGGGGTTCTCTTCACCCCAAATTCGAACATTGTGCCTGTTCACTTTACCACTTTGTTTGAAGTTTTTCATCAAATTGGTCTTCCAGTTTCTGTTGAATCTTAATACAGAACTGCTTACGTTTTACCTTGTCGTCTGCTTTGAACGCTTGGACGAGTCGCAGCTTGTAGGGTCTCTTGTGCAATCGTTTCCTTAGAACACTGTTGTTGCGGGAATTTGAACTTCAAAACTCGCACTTCTTATGAACTTTGGTGGACTGTTTACAAGTTTTCTGCGAATCTTCTCTACATTCTCTACTGGCGTTGACTTCCGCCCAGATCCTTTTACTCTGCTTAAGCAACCTTCTCATTCGAACTTTTTATGTCATGTCCAAATCTGCTTTCCATCTGGCCCTTTTGTTCCAAATCGTTGCGCAAATGCACGCTGCACAGTCTTATTCGACTGTTCTAGCATAGGCTACTCCAGTACACAAAATGCTTTTTCTACGCTATTGTATGGTATTTCTACATCTAAAAAGAAAAGCACCTGAAAATTAAAAGATAAAATTTTATGTTGTATCTGTACATACTTTTAAAATTTGAGATTGTATACACGATAATTGGAAAAGTTACAAGACTGTACGATGATGTCAATTTTCTTGAAACACCCTGTATTTCATGTTAAATGCTGTGTGGTTGCTAGGGTGTAATTGTCTATGGTTTAAGAAAATCACCTCTCTACCTAAATTATATATTTATTAATGTTCTTCATTCCCATCGTTTCATCATGCCCATAAATGTTAGTCATGTTTATAGAAGGTTTTTGATTGAAGACTTGATTCTCATCTATAGCATTGTAAGACTTGTAGAATCAAGTTTTAATTTTATCAAACGTTTTTCAATTTACCGTTGATTAATCTTATGTTTTAATCACTTTTAGACTTGTATTGTTTGAAGTAAGAGCTGTTTATTAAACGACTTATTTATGTTATTTACAGTAAGTTGTTGTTTGAGCTAAAATTAGGCGGTAAAGAACTGAGGCCCATCATATGCCATTGTCATGGTTACAGGAAGAGATTGATGAAACAAATGCGTCACTTCGCGCCCGCGATCGCTGCGATAACTTCTTTGGTCTCCTATCACTGGTTCAAATGACGACTTCATCCACCCCGACCAACGGGTTTGATGACCCTGAGTTTCCCATCGAGAAGCTCACCCTGCCACCTCCTCCCTCGCAGCACTTTGGTCATCGCCTCTTGGTGAAGTGCCTCAGTCTGGAGTAAGTGGCCTTGTTCAGTTTTTGGTAGAAAGGTCTTTGATTACAATCCACTGTCTCTTTTTGATTCGAGTGGACTTCATGCATTTTTCATTTAACCTGATAGTTATCAAGCGCTTGATTAGAAAACGCCATTAATCCTTTTCAGATAAACTAATTGATGTGTCATTTCAACTTGCATCATGTTCACTCTGTTGCCATTCCTATTTTTTTGTGTGCAAAGTTGTACAAAGCAATCTTCCCTTTTAACTCCATGAAGTCATTTCAGACTGGAATTGGACATTGAGCCAATATTCGCCACAATCGCTCTCTATGATACAAAAATGAAAAGGAAAATTTCGGAAAATTTTCATTTCGATCTTAACTCTGATGCCACAAGGAAGATGCTCAGAAATGAGGTAATATGTGGTCACTAGGTGGTGTCATCAACAAAATGAGTTTTCCAGAATAAATTATAGATTTCAGAACCGAGATTTTTGTAGTACAATTCTAGAATTCTCTGGGATTAACAAAAATCTCACTAAAACAAATCGTCAACGGGAAACAAGAATATTATTAATGAGACCTTCATGTCAGCGGTGGAGAAGGAGGTGAAATTTTTAGCCTCAACTGATGTAGATTTGATAATTCTCAGAGTTTTACAAACTTTTTGGTTGGAAAATATGAATCCAGATAATCCCAGGTTCTGGATTAGAAATAAATAGTTAATAAAATTCTGGGATATTTGGGTCGAGGCTTTCTGACAACCCAACAATAATGCATCGTGATATGGTAATGGGAGAGGATCAGAGGTTTGTGTTTCAAGTTTTCTTTTATTTTTAGTTGCCTTAAGTTTTCTTCACTTGTTCTTTTATCTCGCCTGGATATTGTTGTTTGGGATTGTTTCAGCCTCAGAGTTCAATGTCGATCTTAATGTTTTAGGTTGAGATCCTTGAACGTTAAGATTTAAATACTTTCGATTGTGTTTAAGTGCGATATAACATAGCGCATGCTTTGCAGAGCACGCAACCTTCTATATCAACTCTGGCACGGACCGCCATCTTCTCCATCACGGAGCCTTCCCACGACATATTCATTGTGATCAAACTTGAAAAGGTTGGTCATCAACTGGCTTCAGATATATCCAACTATCGATGTATGAACACTCGTTTCATTCAACAGAACCAACCTTCAGTTACTTATCATGGATGTTGGGCAACTTTTACAATATTGTCGCTTCGAGAATCTTTCTAATTGTTCAAAGCTTAGACAGATATTTCTAGCTAACGACCGCACGTCTCGTGTGAATTGTGGTTTGACGTGTTTGTGTCCTAATTCCTGTTAAAATAACCCATTTTGTTCCAAAAAGATTAACTTCCATGAACTTGAAGATGATCCCTTCATCGTGAGTGGCTACCATAATGAGGAGTAGTTGCTTGTCGTGGGTGTTTAAATTTGTTGCTAACAGTGGAAAAGTTACCGATTGAAATGAATCGTGAGAAACCGACACTGGTTGATGCGTGTTCTTTCAGGTTTTGCAACAAGGTGACATCAGTGAGTGTGCAGAACCATATATGAAAGATGCCACCGAAAAAATGCAGGACAAAGCCAAACAGAACGCCAAGTGAGCAGCCATTGTTTCGTAAGGGTTTTTCTATCTGCTGAGAACGTAGATGTAGAAAAGCTGAACCCAAAAGTGGAAGCTAACCAGATTTATTTTGTTAAATAATAGGGTGGGTCGAAATTTGGACTTTTTCTCCGATTTCATTGCTACAAACTTTCTTTCTGGCGAATAGTCATAAAACGACATACATGAAGGTTTAAGCTTGATCGGACACCGTCTTCATTTCCAAAAAAACTTTTTGTCAGGAACGTATCTTCGGAATTGAACTTCTAGTTATCGTGTTCCAGGTGGTACTGCAATCGTCTGGGCCGGTACCGGATGCCGTTTGCCTGGACAGCCATCCATCTCCTCAACATCGTGAACAGTGCCAAGAACCTTCGTCCTATGGAGGAAGCTACCAGTAACGCTCAGACCTCAGGTTGGCATCCAGGGTTGACTTGTCATCAATAGGGTTGGACTATCCGGTAGAGGACAGATAGCCGTTTAACCGGCACAAGTTTTGTTATTTGTTATGCGGATATAATTTTGTTGGTTAACCGGATAGCATAAAAGTAACGTTGCTAACATGTTTTTACGCCTAATTTGCAAGATTGGGTATCATTATCTGTGATTGTGACAATTTGTGAGTTTTTGTGACTCACAAACGACTGAAATTAGTATTTTATTTGTGCTCTAAGATGAGGACTGTGAAGGGATTTAGTCGAAAAGTGTCCACTTTGAAATTACTAATGTTTAGAATATGTGTATTCTTGCAATCACAATGTGTGCAAACTTTGGTCTGTTCTTTTCATAGTTTTTACGTATTAAAGAATCGAGTTGTCCCACACCTTCCCCATGAATTAGTGTTTCTCAAACCCATTTCCGCAGTCCACATGTAATCTAATCTTGTCTTAGTTCTTTCATTCTCACACAATCCCGGCCCAACTTTCAATCCTTCGCGGTTCGTGGTTTGAGAATCACTGTTTTTTTTATATACTGTTCGAGAGTGAAGACATAGCTCACGTTTACATTACATACCGTTTTTACATTTTACATACCTTTGTTACCTCTGGAATATGTTAATTGAATGGTTCACTTAATGTAATTGCATAAGCAACGTTTTCACTTCAAAACACTGGATTTTTTATGTTTTTGATAAGCACATGGGCAACTTCCCCCTAAATCAGCTGCTATAACAATCGCACGACGTGCCAAACACCTCCAGTTTGGTTAATGCAGTGTGATTGAGCTAACAAGGAAATTTTGCAAAAGATTCGCATTTTTTCTTTCAGTCTGAGGGAGGGGCAATAGACCAAGGACCCCTTTGGATCTGTTACTATCTGGAGGTATTTTGTTGCCAACATGTCGATCACTGCCTCACCCATCTTCTGGTGACAATGGTTGGACATTGTTAACGTCTGTGGCGTGTTTGTTGCATCCCACACATTAAACGGTTGCAACCAAAGCAACATTGCAGTAGTGACTAAAATCTGATTATTTCCTTATTGTTATGTCACACAAAGGGTGTGAGTCATAGTAACGAGCTTGTTTGTCATAGTAACCACATGTTACATCCACAGAGGAAGGAGGTTCAAAGAACTCCACGTTGGAGTTCAAGCATGGAGGATCAACGAGGAAGAGCAGTCTGAGTGAAGCTGAGCTCAACATGTTGTCCTCCTTCAAACCTGTCACCCTCACAGTGTCCAGCTTCTTCAAACAGGTCATCGGTGTTTCTTTGCTTTCTTTTGACGGTTATGGTGGTGGCGCCATGTGATGTCAGTTAAGAAAGGTTTTTGACTTGATGCTGATTGCAACAGGAAAGCGAGAGACTAAAGGATGAGGACCTGTTCAAATTTCTGGTTGACTTGAAGCGTCCGACAAGCGTGCTCAAGAAGTTGAAGTGTATCCCAGGCAAGATGAAGGTGGATGTGTCGCCGTGCTATGCCAACTTCCCGTACTGCATCACTCCTGACCTGCTTAAGGTTGGTAGTTGTTTTGATTGGCATGCGAAGAGACAAAAGTGGTTCACAGGGAAGAACCACGCTGTGGTGGGCTACTTTGGAAATTTTACACATTATAGGGGAGTTCATCTATACACTAGAATTCTATAGCTTAAAAGATGCATCGAATAATATTACCCAGTCCTTAGTCGCTGCTGTCAATCACATGTATGTGTTTCAGCAGTAGAATTGAGAACGCATCTAGCTCAGGCTTTACAAGGTGGTTTTACATGCAATGAGCGGTGAATGCAATAGCAGGTTTATCTAAACTGCAACTAAACATCAAACAACCCCATAGGACAGGAGTGTCCAAACGTTTCCCCAAGTGGGCCAGATTTGATAATGTGGAAGTGCCCGTGGGCCAACAGCCCCTGATAATTTTGTTTTGCGTAAAGGAAGATGCATTTTCGCAGGTCGCGATATATAGCAATATTATATTATTTGATGTCATTTTCATACAACAAACCAATATGCGGGTTCAAGTATTTTGTTGCATACTGTCATAATCAATAGATATAGCCCACACGGTAGGCTACATTATTTGTCTTGACCAAGCGTTCTGTTTTAATTGTATAATTGCCAAAGGAAAAAATCTCTAGCACGCAGTAGGTTACGCTAGCCTAAGCCTAAGGGCTTTTTTTGCGATCCCCAGTTTCGCGTTTGCAACAGTTCTCTTCACGGAGCAAAACAAATAATATACACGTCCGGTAGGTACATAACTTAGCGCTTGATACTCCTTTGCAATCACTCAACCAACGTGCGATTAAAAACTTAAGTAAGTGACTCTGATACCACACATCTTGTGCGGTAATACGCGGCCAAACGCTTGTCTGACTCTTATGACGTCATATTACTATTCGATAAACAAACGCAAAATTTTTGTGGTTCGACAAGAAAGAAAAAATCGCAGCCCTGGTCATGTTCGGAAGATCTTTCTGTTTATTTAATGGAAAGAAATCCAAAGACTCTAGATCAGTGGTTCCCAAAGTGGGCGCCAGCGCCCCCCTGGGGGCGTTTGCAACCATGAAGGGGACGCTGGCTATAAAGTGGGCGATTGGGGGGCGCTGAGAGTAAATCGGGGCAGTTACAAGAAGAGGATTGCAAAGCATTTTTTGTCATGTTTTGCTTCAAAGAAATACAAAAGAAGACGGTGACTATAAGAGCTCTGTGGCAGATATTGTGGCAATTAGGTTGGCAATGTCGCTTCGCATTGCCTTACAAGTTAGTTGAGGTCATAACGTAATGCATGACAATTTGAAACACTGCGATTACGCAAATCCGATCTTACAGTCCGAGAGTATTTTGATCTAGCGTTCGTCTTAATTTATCTTTGAAGACTGTCATCAAAGCAGTGAATAAAATTAAAGTGCACGCTCTGAATACACGCTTATTCAAACGATTGTGCAATGAGAATGGTGAAGCTTTTGAGCGCTTACTACTCCACATCGAAGTACGATGGCTTTCCAAGAGAAATTGCCTTGCACGATTTTATTCGCTGTTTGAAACAATCGTAGAATTTCTAAATAGTTGTGACCCTGGCCTTGCGAATGACGTCCTGGTTGTGAGAAATGAAACTTGTCAGACATATTTTCCAAATTTAATGAATTAAAATTATCCCTTCAGGGTAACGAAATACGCTCGTGTTTTATCAGCGAAATTTAGCTAGACGAGAATTTTTCCCATTATCCAGTTTGCATCAACTTGATACCAGTGACAAAGGCATATCTGATGTTGATGTAGAGACGTGCAGCAATCATCTCGAAGAAGTACACAAAGGCATGGGAGTTCGATTCCAGAATGTATTCCAGTTAGAAATCCATGACTGGATAATCGACCCATTCTGTGATATTTCCGAACATGGAATTCTTGAGGAGGAACTGATAACATTGCAAGGCGATTTTGCACTCAAACCGAAGTTCAATATCTCGTATCAATCGTTCTGGCTACAGAACCAAATCAAAGAGAAATACCCTCACGTGCTTTTATCATTGCCTTTCCCAGCTCATACTTGGTGGAGTTTTCAGTGCTGTGAAAACGCTGCTAGATAACAAAAGTCTTGACATAGTTAGACTGGGAGACTTAAGATTGTTCCTATCCAAACTGAAACCCGATGACTGATGACATTGCACCAACCTCATCCGTCTCATTAAAGTTGGACTTTAAGTTGTGATGAATGGAAAATAACTTTGATTTTACTTTTTTTGTCGAAGGGGGCGTTTGATACTCTGTTCGTTGTCCAGGGGGGCGCTATTAAAAAGAAGTTTGGGAAACACTGCTCTAGATTCTAGAAGATAGTAAGATAGTATAGCCAGTATGGCGGAACAGTATTTATTTGCTCATGATGAGAAGTTGTCGATCGAAGAGACGTTGTTATGTAATATTGACGAGGAGCAAACAAATAGTTTTAAAGGAGGTGCTGTTTCAAGAGAAATGCGTTGTTTTAATTGTAATGGTTTAGCGCTTAGGTCATAAGGCTGTTAACTGCCGGAGTAAGACTAACAGAAATCATCAAGATTCAAGGAAGTGGTGCAATCGTTGCAGTAGGCAAGGACACGAAGCAAAGGAATGTAAAGATAAGTCGTTTTCTCTTTCCAATCAGTCTGGAAGGAATGGGATAATCATTCATGAACCACCGCTTGAGGAGGAGACACCGAATGAAAATGACAATCAGTTGCAGAAGAAAACGGAAATCAGCAAAATCTGTGGCTAATGGTTACAAAATTGGAAAAAAAGTCTGATGATTTAAATGGAATGCCTCGTGTGATAGGTCATTCTCGAATTGTTGTTTCCATTGCTTAAGCCTCGTTTCTTTTTATGTTGAGATTAGTGACTGAACGTGTGTTAGGAAGCTTTTTCTTGATTTCAATCGTGTCTTTGCAGCAGTTTGTCCAGAAGAGAGTGTCTCATCACATGTTTGCTTTAACCTTTCAGCTTCACTGTTAACATCTCAGCACAGCAAATTTTAGTTTTCGATTACATTTACAATAGAAGTTATGGGGCCCGGAAAATGGCAAATATTGCTATACGCTACCCCGACAAGTCAAAAACGAGGGTAGTACTAGAAATTCAAATGGCCGCCATGGACGTACCCTTTGAGATATTGATGTAAAACTTGGGATTCTTTCGTTCGGTAGCGTAAGGCAAAGTATGCCAACTTTTCAGCAAAATCTGAGAGGTGTAATATTCGAGATATCTTTATATTGACTTTTTTCAAGCTCGATGTGGATCCAGTAGAGTTCATACAAATTTGGTAATATTTTGCAATTGATTTTTTTCTAGAGATAGTACAACTTTAATACATAGTGCCATGAGAAAATTTTTTCATGAGGGGCTTGATGCACCCTAATATATATACAGCACAAATAAAATAATATATGCAAATGCAACACGGTTTGTTTATGTAGCAAATGTTGGTAAGTGTACACTGTACATGTCTTTTGGAGATGACCACCTCCGTCTACTTGCACAATGTTAAGTAATGAACAATTGAACATATTGTTCATATGAACAATGCGTTACTTTTATTTGGTTGTTGATCGATTTTTTCCGCAACCTCACTCTTATGATTCAGGTGAAACCGTATCCTGACCAACGAGGCCGGCCCACCAGAGAAATCCAGGAGTTTCCTCCCCGTGGTTTCAACTCGCCCCACGTGATTTATCGGAATTTGCTCTATGTCTACCCGCAAAGCATCAACTTCTCCAACAAGTAGCAACTTTGTTTTATTCGGTCGGGTTGCTTTCTATGGGAATCAAATAGTTTTTGGTACAATGTCACAGATGGCTGCCGGTGACATGTAAAGAGCAATTGGACGATGTGTCGTTGCATTCCCGCCCGATGTTGGCACGGGCAGATGACTCGATAATAGCTGTTTGTGTCGTCACAGGACTGGCCATTCGCGCAACATCGCTGTGAAGGTGCAGGTGCTCGATTGCGAGGAGCCACACAATGCACTGCCGCTCATCTATGGGAAGTCTAATGGAGCGGAGTTTGTCGCCGAAGCGTACGCTGCTGTTACATACCACAACAAGTATGGTGCATGGTCGAAGTTGCATTCATTATAACGAAAGGCGCTTGCCTCAATTAATAATAATAGTGCGCTGCCTCTTCATGGCTGGAACGAATCATCGAGTTGAATGTTCCTCATTCTGTTGGAAACCTAGGGGATGGGAACCATGAGCGATCAATGTGATGAGATTATTTTTGAGGCTGATGCCCAGTGGCTGAAGATTTATATTAAGTGAACAGGAAGGCAAGGAAGCCAATCTTTGTGTCCACCTGTCCTTCAGGCATGCCTTTTTGTATCATGCTAAGGACACAGCCGCATGCTTTTATACGTTGTCGAATCGCCATCTTTTTAACTGTCTAGTAGAGCATTGGTTCTCAACCTTTTTCAGCGCGGGGCCAAATTCAAAATTTCAGATTTGTAAAGGACCGCAACAATAAAAAAGCCACTGGGCAAGTCATAAACGAACACATGCACTATAAAACAAAACTTGATTTTGGATTTAACTTTTAATAAGTTTTCTAAAACGACGGTAATCTTGTAAGATGCAGTACTCCTAAGCTGATTAAAATGATGCTTCGTTAATCGGTTGTGATCTTAATTTCAATTCCAATCATTTTGCTGAAGAGTGCTTTTCACACCAAAGTTATGTGCATATACCGAACTTAAATTGTTAGATCATTATTATTGGCCGCCCATGCCTTTAGCTGGGAGGTGGCTTTAGTTACGTCCTCGGATTTTTATGGCCGCCCCAGGCCACTACTCGCCGGTATTCAAGAAGCGATGTTTCGTCCAAAGAATAAGCTGATGGAACCCCACCAACTCTATGATCCAGTATTTTTTGATTTTTGATTTAGCTGTGTTTCTTTACTTCTAAAGTTACTGTTGATGCTTTGTGGTCCCTTCTCTTGTTTCGTGGGCCAATCCGATGTAGGTGCACCCCCTCTTACAACTTGTTGATTTACTTTTTGTTTGTTGAAGAAATCCCGAGTTTTACGAAGAAATAAAAATCCAACTTCCTACCAAATTGGTCACTCGTCATCACCTTCTCTTCACCTTTTTCCACATCAGTTGCCAGCGGAAGCAGGACCTCTCTCCCATTGAAACTCCGATCGGATACACGGTAACCCAACTCGGTTATTTTAATGTGGACTTTATAAACAAACGTATTTTTAAAACCTTTACGAGCTATCTCTCAACCAAGGAGATCAAACAAACTGGAACGGAACACCATCTCCATTGCATTAACCCTGTACGATGATCAGTTGATCACCTCACAAAATTAACTCTTTTGAACCAGCGATATGAACGAACCTACACTCAATGAAGTAATATAAGCATGAACCGGGAGTGAATGAGCATAAAAAGAACGGTCTGCTGAGGACCACTGGGATCGCTCCAGTCGGATGTCAGTTAATGTGAACATTGTTATTGCCAGTGGTTGCCTCTGCTACACAATGGGCGTCTTCGTCTTGGCGAAATCTCGCTTCCTGTTGCCACTGACAAGCTCCCTCCTCACTACTCGGTGCAGACCGCCGATTCCGCAATATCTGGGATCAAATGGGTGGATGGGCGCCGCCTAGTGTTCAGGTAATGGGCACATTTATCAGTGATTAATTTCTAATTCATGTCACGGTTAATTTTATTTAATCGACCTCTGACGTCAGTTGCTCCCTCCTTTTTTGCAGTCTGCAGTGGTCCCGGTTTGTCTTCACAACCATGAGCAGAAGACATGTTGAGACAACGTTGTATCAACCGAGAGCTGATTAGTTTCGTAGTTTGTTATCATTGTGAACTTGGCCGTCTACCACGCTATCTTACAGTAGGTTTATTGGTCTTGTAAAAGTTGGGAACCTCTGGCCTACATTGATTCCACTTAACCTGCTTTATTGTAACGATCGTGTTTGCGTTCCAGCATAGCAATCCACGGGGTGTCTACTCTTCATACGCTCGACCGCCACCTCGAACGGTTCTTCAGCCTTTGTGACATCATTGACCAGCCTACGACGTCAAGGTATGATCGAAATTATTTATGCGTCATAATGGCTGTGTAGTTCTTCTTTCCAGACCATGTCTGGCCTCATAAGTTGATATTTGATGAAGCATTGTTAACGTTTCGTACGTCGTACTAGCGCGCTTCATCAGAACACGAAGCGGCATTTCATTGTTGTCATTGACTCATCACTGCTCGTTGTTTCAGCCGGCACAAGCTTCCCGATGGGGCAGTGGTGGACGACCTGGAACATGAGCTCAAGAAGTCGGTGCTTGATTTGGCCCAGGAGGCCTCTCACCAGTGCCTGGTCCGCTTCCTTTACGTCATTCTCAACAAGTTGTCATCCATGCTCACCTACCCTCCAACCATCGGAGGGCACCTTGGTAAGCCGCCGTCACGAAGTTCACAATGTTGTATGGTACAACCTAGGTCAAACGTGAACAACTATCATCTGCCAATTATCGTATTAGTTAAGCGGATAACTTTAGATTTCTCGTAAAATACTTCATTTGGTGACACAAGCATGAAAATTGGCATACATGTACTTTGGACCATGCAGATCTCAAAAGTTTAATTGACCAAACGAAAATTCAAAATAGCGGCCCGTGACGTCAAAATTCAAAATGGCCGCCATGCCGGTCCTGGACTGACGTAGGAAAGTTGTTTTATAAAGCAATTTAGGGGTTTTTCATCTCTTACTACCTTGAAAATGTTTTTTGTGTCATTTTTAGCCAGTGTTTATGATTTAAGATTGTACCTCTCATTAAAAATCTTCACAAAAACAGGGGAAAAAACGTTTTTTAGTGTTTTTAGCCTAAAAAGGGTGGTCATATGTTACTTAAAAATGATAGCCTCAGCAAAATCCCTTGTTACTGTTCACCCTCAAATTCAGTGTATTTAAAAAGAGACAGACAACTCGAACGTCTCTAGAATAAAATTTTCGAGCAAACAGAGGTGGTATTTGTAGTAAAATCTGATTGTTGGTTTGTCAATTATTACAAATAATTATGTTTCGCGGGCGTCAGAAATGAAGTATTGTGCATAACTATTGGTTAGCTACCAAGATAACTAGCTACATTCAAAGAACAGAGAGCCTGCGGTTCCTGTTTTCCTCGGATTGTCAGTGTATTCTAAAACACGAAAGAGACGACTTATTGATACACTCTTTGAGAATGGACTCAGTATCAGCTATGACAGAGTTTTAGAGATGTCAACCCAACTCGGAGAAACAACAGTCAACATATTTGTAAAGATAGGTGTTGTTTGTCCTCCAAAGCTGAAGTTTGGTACTTTTACTGTGTCGGCAGTTGACAACATTGACCACAATCCTTCGGCGACAACAGCAACAAGCTCATTCCAGGGAACAAGTATTTCACATTTTCAAAGCCAGATTGGTGGAATACCACAGAGCAAACTGGAAGTTATCCGAGGTGTAGAGAAGATACCAGATTTGCCTGACTCGTACACGGTTGTCAAACTTGCATTTTTCGCTAAAAAAACACTTCCACCTGCGTATGACATACAGAAACCACCGAGCCCATCTTTATTCTTGATTGACAGACAGTTCAACTGGCTTGACCACGTACTTCTCACTGAAGAATATGATGACAAGGTGCAAGCAACGTGGTCCGCATTCAATGCCTCACAGATACAAAATCACAAATTCGACGTCAGCTTTTCGTGCATTTCACCACTGTTGAGAGATAAAGCAGACAGTGTGTCTACTCTACAATAAAGCATGTTATGGATCAAGTCCAGCAAACTATGTCGTATCTTAATCCGTCTCAAACACCTGTCATTACAGCTGACCAACCTCTTTTTGCACTATCTAAACAAGTGCAATGGTATTGGCCTGATGAATACGGCAACTTGGTCATCATCATGGGTGGTCTTCACATTGAAATGGCTGCATTAAAAGTATTACAGTAGAATTCGCCTATAACGGCACCTCTAGGGGATTTGCAAAAACTGACGTTATAGCCGAATTGACGTTATATAGACGAACTACCGCAAACTATTTCCAAAACTGTCTTTTGATTAAAGAAAGAGGTGTTGAAGAAAGAGATTGTTTGCAATGATGACCTCGGAATTTCATATTCTTTTGCAAGCTCTGATACGCTTGTAGCCTTACCGCTGTTGAATCGGCTAATAATTTCATATTTTTTCCAAAGAGGGAAATGTCTTCGTTTGTTTGGCATTTTGCTTCAGAGATCTCTACTGTAGGCTACTGTGTAACTATGGCTTCTAGTTTATACAGTCCTGCACGTACAACTGTTGCTTTGAGTTGTAGGTCAGTTGTAGAGCTGCTTTTTACACGTGATAGTTTTTCACGCGGGGAAAAAAAGTTAATTCAGTTCATTAGTTTATACAGTACTGCACGTACAACTGTTGCTTTGAGTTGTTTAAAGGTCAGCTGTAGAGCTGCTTTTTACACGTGATAGTTTTTCACGCGGGAAAAAAGTTAATTAAAGTCCCTGCTGCGAACGACGTAGTAAAATAAAGGGAAGACATTTTGCAAGCAGCAGCGCTAACTGGATTAAAAGACTGACCGTTCGTGGTGAAGGTGATGGCTTAAAGTGACGTTATAAACGAACAAAAGACGTCTGGGGACCAATAAAGGGTGCTGTTACATGCGAATTGACGTTATAAGCGATGATGTTGTAGCCGAACTACAATGTACGTAAAAGATAGGAATTCTGCCGGGACCGAGCGAAATGTGATGTAATAGGCGAATTGACGTTATAAACGAAGCCGTTATAGGCGAATTCTACTGTATGTACATTTCTGAAAGGTAGTGGCTGGACAGCTGCTCTTGAAGAAGCCAAGGTAGCATCATCAGATACAGCAGAATCTTTCATTTCTGCATCCAATGTAGCAAAGACTAGACGCATCTACCAGGTCACAGCGTGTAGTTTGTATGCATTGATGCGTTCTGCGAAAGAAGTGGAGACACCAGGCTGGATTTACAATGAGGTGGAATTCAAAGAATGGTGCGCCAGAAAAGCGGATGATTTTCCTATGTTCAACTACTGGTACACTGCATTCAATCTGGAACTCTCATTGCTGGGTTTTGTGGGCACTCTGCGGGAAAGCAAATTTTCCAGGGTACAAGGAGGCTCTGGCAATACTCCTTCCAAAGTTCTTTAATGGTGACAGAACTCACTACTCAAGGTGGCTGACCATACACCTACTTGACATGCTGTCATTGAAAGATAAATTTCCTGATGTTTAAGCAGTTCATGAAAGGGAAGTTTGTGATTCATGAGGCCAACAGAGAATATTCTGCGATTGCTATTGACCAAGCCCATGAACAGAATAATGCTGTTATGAAAGGAGATAGAGAGATAATTGGAATCACAGAACACGAATCAGCCTTACTACGATGGACGGTAGCAGGCCCCGAAGTCTGTAGAATTATACAGGAATATGAATGTGTTTCTAAAAGTCGAAAGAAAGTATCCCTAAATCATCATGAAGCAACACCATCAGCACAGAAAGCATTTCTCAAAGGTGTCATTTCTCTCACCCGAACCATTGAAGAGATGGGCAATCCCTATCTTGAGGAGTCAACTTCAGATCTGCTTACTTTTAATACGAAAAATGTCATGGAGCAAAAGGTAACAGATATGCTAGAAGACTACGATACAAAAAGTAAAGATCAGTTGGAAAACTACACATCATAATTAGACAAATTCTACTCACCAATTGCTCGGAACAAATTCACACAGTTTGGCTTAAAAAAGACAACACGAAAAGGGAATCAGAGCACATTAAAGGGTGACTGCAGCCTTTTTTCAAAGCTCTTTATTTCATGCCAGATCCGACAAGTTGATTTGCCTGAATTTTTTAGCCATGAAAACCAACAATTCCCAGCAGCTTTAAGTTCAGGAGGTGATCTTTAATAAACACAGAAAACAGATTAAATGGGTCGCCTGGAGAATGTGGTACATGCACACTGCACAGCCTGCTTTACTGGACGATGTAGACATGATGGTGATAGATGGAGCATGTTTAGTACACTCTGCTACACCAAAACATCAGACGTTTGGAGATTATGCTCAGAAGGACTTCGTGGAGAAAAATCATATGCCAGAAAGCACAAACGAACCGATGTTGTGTTTGACACTTACAAGAACGGAAGCATCAAATCTCATACTCGTATAAAGAGGGGTAATGGTAGCCGGCGGAGAGTTACTCGAGATGGGAGAGTCCCAAAGAACTGGCCAAACTTTTTGCAAAATACAGACAATAAAAAAGAACTTTATCCATTCTTAGCTGATTCCATCCAAGGATTCATGCCACCGGATGATATCGTTTACGCTTCCAAGAATGAAAAAGCTGTTACTAATAATGACAATTCCGCTTTAGTCAATTTGAGCTCAAACCAAGAAGAAGCCGATACCAAAATGTTTGTTCATCTTCATCACGGTTTCAAGTATGAAACTATACAAAAAGCAGCCATCCTGGCTAATGACAATGATGTGGTCGTTATTGGAATTGGCTTCTTTGAAAACTTGAGCAAGGATGGACTTCACGAACTCTGGATATCTTTCGGGAGAGGAAACAAAAGCAGATGGATTCCTATTCATCAGATGTTTTCTGTCCTGGGTCCACACTCCACAGAAATGTAAAGGGCTGTTGTTCTTTCATGCCTTTAGTGGCTGTGACTCTTGTTCAGGCATGAAAGGAAAGGGGAAGAAGTCGTTCTTTGCAACGTGGTCAGTGTATCCAGATGTGACGCCAACATTTCAGAAGCTCAGTCAGTGTCCAGAGGAAATAAATGCAGAAGATTTTGCGATCCTTCAAAAATTCACGGTATATCTTTATGATAAAAGTAGCACTGATGATAAGGTAGACACTGCAAGAATGACTTTGTTTACACTTAAAAATAAACATTATAATAATATTCCACCAACAGAAGATGCGCTGAAATTGCATGCACTTCGGGCAGCATATTAGGCCGGACACATTTGGGGACGAGCTCTTGAAAGGAGTCTAGAATTGCCATCTCCAAGTAACTCGGGGTGGAAATCTGGAGATGGGGGAACATGGGACATTATGTGGACAAGAAAAGACCCCGTACCCGAAGCATGTAAAGAACTAAGACGATGCAATTGTAAAAAAACAATGCAAAAACTAAATATAAAAATGCAAATTTACCATGCACTTCATTATGTTCCTGTCCTTGTGACCATGAATAGATATTGTTTACATGTGAATCATTGTCAAGAACATGATTTATGTACTCAGTAGTAATAACTGATAACAGAAATGTTGACTGTACATGAATTCATAGGCGCCGACTCCGGGGAGAGGAGGGGCGGCGCCCCCCCCGTGAATTTAGCTCGGGGTGGCTGCCCCCCCGCAAATTATTTTAAAAAAATCCTAAAGCAAATGTTTCTAATTTCAAATTTGCGTTAGTTTGACCTTCATTGCGGATCGATCTCAATTAAAAGATCTACTTGTTGCAACATGAGCGCTGCTCCTAAGATACCAAAAGAAACAGAAGTAGGCTACGGTAGCTGATAAACGCCAGCATGGTGCCGTTGAAGCAAACAATGATTGAAAAACGTTTTTCTTGATTTCTTCTGCTTTGTTTTTTCGTGGGAGTGTCAATAACGAGGTGCAGTTTGCTGTTTGCTCAGTTTAGTATCTACGCGTATTAAGAGCTAAAGTTCAAAGTGACCAGCATACAATTCGAAGTAGCCTACAGACCTCGAAATTCGTTTTTGTTGACGGCGGACCTAGTCCCGGCGACGGACAAACATGTCCGGTCTGAGCAGTTATCTCGGCGGACACACCAGTTTTAGCCGTCGATCGTCATGCTTAATCACTTTATCTTGATAATAATTCTTCGCCATTTCAGAACTACGGCCTAACTACGGTTTTGGAAGGCTGTTTAAAAAATCAGTAAAGTCACTCTGAAAGGCTTTCATCAGACCAACGACTTGCGCTTGAAGAGTCAAAGCGCCGTGTAGCTGGTCAATACGTCACATAACTGATCAACTTCCACCGAACGAGCTCGTGTGGCCTTTTGCGTCACAATACTCTAGGCAGGAGTCGGAAAATTTCTACACCAACGCTACTATTTTCTGCTGTGCAAAGTTTCACAGGCTTTTTTCTTTATGTTTATTTTTGCGTGTCATGTGAGCGAAAGTGAATTTTCCTTGCGTCTTTTCTTTCTTACTGTTATATCAAAACCTAACAAATCTTGTTGCATCTTGCTGTAATAGCCTACTCGTATAATCTAATTTAGTAACCAACCTTGCCGTATCATTATTACTCGGAAATCAAAGCCAGACATTGTGACGTAAAACTTGAACTAAATTGCGCGTGATTAGTGTAGAAGTACCTGTACTCCTATCGATTCTTAGCGAAGAATTCATCTTTGTTACGCTGATTCAATGTCATCAATCGTTGAAGCAACGTAAAAATCGAAAGTTTTCTTTGAATGGAAGCTTAGGGATACAGTATTCAGTTCACATTTTCTAGATGCGCGCTAGAATGCGCTGGAAAATATATTATTGCAGCACAATTGTTCGTGCTATGCAATGACGATTTGTATCGCTAGTTCCTGTGTTATTTCTCGGCGGACAAATATGACCGATCTAGAGGGTACTTCCCGCGGACATCACATGCTGTGACGGCGCCGTGCATTTCGAGGCCTGAGCCTACATTATAAAGCTTGGCGATATTCAATGGCAGATAGACGCAAACAAACATCAGCATTTTGAATGTAAGCAATCGGACGGCTGAAAAGTTTGCCCCCCCGGCAATTTTCAAAACCTGGCGCCTATGCATGAATTGTCTTTTTAAGAAAGTATTTTAAGTCTGTTTGGGTGGAAGTATCAAAGTTTAGACGATACTGCATGTCTGACTGTCAATTTGTGAATCCCTTTCTCTGTCCATAGTACGTTACACACTTGTTTTTGTTAATTGCCATCTTAAATTATTCATACTGTCCTAAAAGTAACATTTTCAAGGTAGTAAGAAATGAAACACATCTAAATTGCTCTCATAAAGCAACTTTCCCGCATCAGCCCATGACGGTATGGCGGCCATTTTGAATTTTGACGTCACAGGCCGCCAATTTGAATTTTCGTTTGGTCAATTGAACTTTTGAAATCTACATGGTCCAAAGTACATGTGTGCCAATTTTCATGCTTGTGTCACCAAATGAAGTATTTTCAGGGTTATCTACCTCACTATATTTACTACTTACCAAATACAAGTTAATTAAGTCTCAAATAGTTCTCCATAAAATAAACAAAATGCGCTACATTGAGCGGATGACATTGAGCGGATGATAGCTTTCTTGGAAATCTAGACATTAGCGCGAAGTTGAAGTCGCGTAGAAATCGATATAAAACCGTCGCACTTTGAACGTTATTGCAGAGTTTTCGAGTTTGAAAAAAGATAAGAAAATGGTCAATGTGTGTTAAACAATTGTTTAAAACTTTTTGGAAAATTTGTATGAGCCAGCTTGAAAACGGCCAAATTGCGAAAGTCAGTTTCAAAAAGCTCAATCCTGGTGATTAGTTGAGGATCAGTCAGTGCAAGGAGGTCGTTACATGGACGGTTGTTGTTTCAGTGAACATGGGACAATATTGTTTCGAAGCCATCAGCAAGGTCTCTTCACGTCTCCACCAAAGTGATGACCTTTCCACCGATCCCCATCTTCGCAATGTTCTTCTTGCTACATACTCTCGTTATCTGTTCACGGTGCTCCCATCTGCTCCGTCGGCAGGAGGAGGAAGCGATATCCCAGCTAACTTCCAAGTTGGCTCCCACTACGCCACAATGACAAGGTACCAACCTTCTGTGCATCACAATGAGTTTGCGATGACATTTATTCAACGACCTGTGGTGTCGCCATGCATCAGCACAATGAAAATAATTTTACCAGCGATAAAATCAGGGATATTTAAAGAAGGGGATACGAAGACTTTTATTATGTCTGACAATAGAAGGGCTTTTGTTTATCGTAAATAATCTGTGTTTATCGTAAAATGACAATTGACACCGATAGTAGTTTAATAAATCTTGTTATGATAACTTGCATTGCGCTATTAGCATCAGGCCTGGATATTTACAGCATACTCATGGTTGCTTGTTAATTCAACTACCTGTATACTTGCTTTACATCTAGCCTACTGCAAAGGCTTTGTTCAAAAAAGCAGCTTACTGGTAATTTTTCAACTGTCTTTGTAAACAAGTATTCTTTAAATATGCTCTACGTAACATTTGCTAACTGTTTACTGTAGCTCATTGTACTAGCTGCACTAAAAACTTTCTACGATTTTAAAAAGAACCACATGTTTAAAGCACTACAAACTACCGCCCTGGTAGTGTCACGAGAATAAGGCAATCGCTGCGAGTCTTCATATCCCCTTCTCTAGATATCCCTGGATAAAATATGAACACTATTTCTCCAGTAGAACTGCGCAACGCGATATCCTATAGACCGGGTCTGCTACTATTCGGTGAGTCCGATTCGGTTAGTCCGATTCGGTGAGTTCCTAACCTCTAACCCTAACCCTATCCCCTAACCCCTAACCCTAAAACGGCAATGATAATTAGGCTACGGTACCCGATATAATAATTTAAAAAAAAAATATTGAAAAAATCACCGAATAGGGAACGGACTCACCGAATCAGACTCACCGAATCGGACTCACCGAAACGGGCCATTCCGCCTATAGACCTATATCATCAATGAGAGAACGTTACTCGACAAAGAATACATAGCTTGGTTTCCTTTATCTCCAACATTTTAGTCAAAATGTGTTCATCAAAACCTAATCATAAAACTTCTATGTACACAAGTTGTTGATCCAAAATGAAACAGAAATGGGTCTGTTTAAATAAGAAACTTTATTGAAATGAAGCATACGCCAAGGTTTGAGTCTTGGAAGGGATTTAGTTATTCATGCCATGTAATGTGCATGGATTCCTGTTGTACCACACCGCCCGCTATCCTGCACGACTATTCGTTCAATATCGAAGCTAACTGTTGGTTTGGGCAGATCTGAAAAGAGGATCAGGCCGGGCATCAACAAGGCAACCTTCCACATCAGCAGCAGCAATCCGGATCTAACCGTCCAGGAGGAATTATATGAAGCATCATCAGGTGCGTTTTCATCCATGGTTAGATATTTTTATTATATTCGCTAATTAGTGAAATGAAAGCTGTTTTGAAACTTCAAAATCACTTGTGGCGTTCCACAGGGTTTGTTATTAGGTCCACTTCTTTTTTTGATGTATGTCAATCACCTAACAAATCTACCGCCACTCTTTGCCGATGATACTTATCTGGCAATAAATGAAAAAAAAATTAGCCCAGCTGGAAAAGCAATCAAATCCCGAACTTGAAAATTGATTTAGTGGTTGAGGTAGAAAAAGCTCTCCCCAAATCATCCAAAAATTACCTACGTCCTAAACTGGCAAAGGAAGCGAACGTGGCCTATGGAACCACGTTTACAGTTCTCAAGAAGAATTTGAAGATGAGCCCATTCAAACACACGAAGAAACAGTTGCTAAATGCCAATACCATTGAGAAACGTCTCTCCAGAGCCAGAATTCTGCTCTCACGCATTGAAGGAGGCACGCTGCCAAACCTTGTGTTCTGCGATGAAAAGAAATTTGATGTCCAGCATCATATAACAGTCAGAATGATCGTGTATAGTGACGTGGAACCCCGGGTAGTCACTCGGAGACAAGGGGCGGCATCAGTGATGGTATGGGCGCAGTCAACGAATCAGGAAGGAGTCCATTGATTTTTGTGGACCAATGAGTGAAATTGAACCAAGAAAACCACCGTAATGATATTCTTGAGGGTTCATTGTTGCCTTGGGCAAAGAAACACTTCAAAAAACGTAATTTAAAAGAACGTAAGCTAAAAGAACGCAAAACTGGTTTTTAGTCAATGTGCCGTTCTACATTTCCAAGGAAGAATGGCCTCCTTCATCCCCAGACCTGAACCCCCTAGACTTTGGTATCTGGTCTTACCTGGAGAGCAAGGTTTCGACTGAACACAACCAAAGTTTGGAAGCACTGAAGGCTAATCTGAAGAAAGAATGAGCCAAAATACCTCACAGTTATTCGTGACTCTTGTAGGTCCTTTTCGAAGCGTCTCCGACTTGTTATCGACGCAAATGGCGGACACATTGAGTAAGACTTGTTTTTCTTAAATATTTATTTATTTAACAATAATATATTTGTTTATTACTCAGATTTGTCTACCATTTGTTAAATACAGTTGTTTGAAGTTATAACATTAATTATCGATGACCCTGTGTATAGTATATAGGCCTAGTTGTATAAAAATTGAAGTTCATATGCACTCCAGATTGTGAACCTTTATACGTGCTTCATGTAGTGATTGTACTTTAATAACGGTTGTCAATTTAATGAAAAGATACTTTAGAGGGAAAGTTAATTTCAATTTTAGCCCTGATTCTAGGATATAACAGTATATTCTAAGACCCCTGGTATATTCTTTTTGAAATTTTACCCCCCCACCCTGAAAATTTCTTTTCGCGTAAAATTGCCTTATATTGTACTGTATTACCTTTATTGCGCTGTTGTTTCAATATATTTTGGGTAAAGAAATTTTGACGCGGGCCACATGGAACAGTCACGCGGGGCGCATTCAGCCTGCGGGCCGCAGGTTCCCCACCCCTGGTATAGTGAGTAGCCTAGTCAGATAGTGCTGACGCCAGGAAGATCGCTCCTTCTCAACAGTGCACTGCATATCCTTGGCGACAGTTAGTTTAGTTGTTTTCTTTCCACAAAGGATTCAATTGACTGACAAAAGCAGCGGTTGAGAACTATGTGGCATGAATTAGGGGTGCGATACCGTTAAGCCCAGCCTCCTGGGCGAAACACGTGTCCATCGGTGTCAATTCTTGCTACACCCGACTGCCGAAAAACTTATATTGCATAGACGTCATTTTTTGTTTAAGGCATTTAAAGTTCAAGTATTGTTTGCTACTGTTCTAAAACACATTAAAAATGTTGCAATAAACAGCCGTGAACAGTTTTTGGTCTTGATTTTATCGTAAAACACGGTAAAACAAAGGTCATTTCGATTTTTGCTCATGATTGCGCGCAAAAGCTTATCGATAATACAGATATTCTGTATCGAGGAAATAGAAAGTAGGCTACCACATTAAATTGAAATAAAGGTATTGCACTGCTTTTGCCACATAACAATGACTTTGTCAGTATATAGCCTGTTATTCTTACAAACGCATTACTTTAAAGTTTTAAACCTTTTTGTTTGATCAGATAGATATATAGTAGGGTGGCCAAAAAAAATTGAAATTTTTTATTTTTGTTTGCACACCCTCTCATTTGAGGAGGATTCATGAAAAAATAACACTGTAAAAATTTGAAGTGAATCCGACAAGAGGAAGTGCTCTCCCACCGACCTCAAAGTTTGCTTTTATTGGCATAATTCGTCAAAATTCCTTGAATATGTGACGTAATTCTTTTTTGACTTATGTACATTGCAGTTGCAGCATTTTTGTTTTAACCATTGTTTTACTCTGAATTTATGATACAATAAGTGTTTCCACATGCAGAAAAACATAAATAATGCACAAAATAGTTCACATTAACAAGTGTTTGGTATGAAATTAAATGCACTAAACTTTAGCGAAAACCGCATAAAAGTACGTTCACCAGTCACGATCGCAACGCTTTAGGTGAAAACACATTGCCCAGAAAAAGCAAACGAAACGTTTGTAAAGAGTCAAGCCATTGATTTTATTTAATGGAGCTGTTGGCATGTTGGCTTTTACTTGCACTTGTTGGAAGCAGCTTTCTGTGGTGCTCGACCACCTGATAGAGGAGCTGGCGCTGCTGTTTATTTTCCGTAAGGACTTCATTGAAGTGAGTAGCTAATTTGACTGCCCAGTGCCCGCTCTGCACAATCATTGACGGCTTTGAGACGACGGCATGCAAGAAATAGCAGCCTTCGATTAAATGCCTGCTGCACGACAGTGATAGCTCCAGTGTGGATTCTCATATTGCTTGATGTTGTGTCAAAACAAAGTGCAGCTAAATGCTCTGCTACAACTCGTGTATGAATTCCACTACTTTTTGGCCCATTAGTGATCCCGTTCCAATAGGCAGCTTCGGAATGCCAAGCAGTATTTCAACATGCATACCAAAAACTACAATGGCCAAAGAGTCGCACTTTGTGCCAGTGGCATTAGTCAAATGGTACCATGAAAATGAGCAACAAGTGGAACAGTTGGTTTAAATTTTTTCCGCACTGCAGCTGCAAGGCTTTCACGTGAGGTGTTTGAGCATTCATGACAGAGGAATGTGACATTGTCAATTCATTTATATCAATTCCAGCTGCAGCAAGATCAGGAGTGATGATCATCATTGCTTGACGACTTGATGTTATAGTTCTGTTCAGTGCTGCATTAAACAGTGGATTATCGATAATGCAGCGTTTTGGTAATGGCTGCTCCTACTGAGTTTTGTTTTGCTGTTATTTGGATTTGTGGTGCAAATAGTGGGTCACTGGAAGAATCTTCATCATCTGCTGATCATTTTCAGATGAGAAAGCAGCAGCACTTGATGGTACTGGATCAATGCGATTTCTGTTGCGTCTTTGTTCATCATCTTTGCGCTTTCTATACTTTGCAGCAGCTTTGCGATGCATTGGGTCATGGACTTCTAAATATATCAGGACTGGAAACTTAGTTTACAACAGTAGGCCAAACAGTTGGTACAACAGTTGGCCAACAGTGGACCAACAGCCAAGTAACTAACCCTGTTGGCCCACTGTTGGCCAACTGTTGTACCAACTGTTTGGCCTACTGTTGTAAACTGAGTTTCCAGTCCTGATACTATTTAGAAGTCCATGATTGGGTCCTCTGTTGTCATCAGTATCTGTCATGCACCACATTGGTCTATCAAAAACTGGCAGTCTTCTGGTATTGTTGTGTGGCATTCCCAGTTAGCATGTGTAATATCAAATAATGCACTTAAGCTCTGGGTGAAGTCAGCTTCTGAGGTCAGCTAGGAAGCTGAATTTCGCCTCCCTTTGTGCTTTGATTCTCCTATATGCTCTTGATGGATGCGTTTTAGTTTGGTAACAACGTGAGTCTTTGCAGTGGTAGCGATATTAGCTTTCACCCACAAGAACTGTACTGCAAGCAAGTGGCAGTGTAATCTTATTGATTTTCATCTCGTAGTAGAGGTGGTGAAGAACCACACCCCATACAGGCAGCTGACATGGCCCCTCAAGAGAGTCAACACTAGAGAGTGGGTGTCCATTTGTTGACTGTCTTGAGGGGCCATGTCAGCTGCCTGTATGGGGTGTGGTTCTTCGCCGTCTCTACTACGAGATGAAGATCAATAAGATTACACTGCCACTTGCGTGCAGTACAGTTGCACATGAAGTAATATTAACTACTACTATCTATGCCACTTTTTGGTTTGCAGCACCTTCATCAATATCTGCCCCTACAAATGACCTAGCAATGTTACAGCTCACAGAGGATTATAAAGAGGTTGACAATGCAATTTCTCAAGTGGCAGAAAAAAGTTGAGGTTGCGCTTGTGGTACATCGGTGAGGATCTTGCTGCACTACCTTTATTCAATGATAATAACACAGATGATGAAAAGAAAGCAATCGTTAATGCTCTTAAGAAAGACCCATTTCCCGAAGATGTTCGTCGTGTTGCCCCAAACAAAATTGTCAAGTTTCAACGTCTCTCTTTGGCACAGTTTGTAACACAGCATTCACTTAACCTTTTCGAGTCACTGCTTCTGTCGACACATGGCGTGATCGTGATGATTATAAAGAAGCCTGCAAAGTTTGGCTTCATCTCAAAGCCGTCAATGATTGTGCAGAGCGGGCACTGGGCAGTCAAATTAGCTACTCACTTCAATGAAGTCCTTACAAAAAATGAACAACAGCGCCAGCTCCTCTATCAAGTGGTCGAACACCACAGAAAGCTGCTTCCAACAAGTGCAATAAAGTCAACCAATGGCTTGACTCTTTACAAACATTTCTCTTGCAATTTTTAGCCAACGTGTTGTCACCTAAAGCGTTGCGATCGTGACTGGTGAACGTACTTTTATGCGGTTTTCGCTAAAGTTTAGTGCATTTAATTTCATACCAAACGCTTGTTAATGTGATCTATTTTGTGCATTATTTATGTTTTTCTGCATGTGGAAACACTTATTGTATCATAAATTCAGAGTAAAACAATGGTTAAAACAAAAATGCTGCAACTGCAATGTAGATAAGTCAAAAAAGAATTACGTCACATATTCAAGGAATTTTGACAGATTATGCCAATAAAAGCAAACTGTGAGGTCGGTGGGAGAGCACTTCCTCTTGTCGGATTCACTTCAAATTTTCACAGAGTCATTTTTTCATGAATCCTCCTCAAATGAGAGGGTGTGCAAACAAAAATAAAAAATTTCAATTTTTTTTGGCCACCCTAATATATAGGCCTAGTTAATAACGAAAAAGTTTAAATACATGTAAATAGTACCATACCCACTTCAAATCTATTTCGAAATTTTCCAACCCTTTTTATCTTTCGTGCACTGAAATGCAGGAATATTTCTGTATTATTTACGTGCGAATATGCGTAAAATCTACTCCAGGTGAAAGTCCCTGAAGGTAACATGTTATGCAGCCTTAACATGTTATGTTATGTTATGCATGTTATGCATCCAGCCTATGCAGCCTTTCTCCCACAATTGAAATAGTTACTTTCGAAAATAATTTTCCCACAACAAACGTCGGATTTTTCATAAAATATCTACCTGGAGGGTTTTTTAAAAACTACAGCCATTTGATCATGCTGTATGTTGTAACATAAAATTGTTTTTAAACACTGTGAAAAGTTTAATGACAAGGTCTGATTTAGGTCATACCCAGGAGTTGACCTAATGTATGTAAATTAGTGATGGTTGCAACTATTGCTAGAAAAGGTAGTGATGGCAATCGGCTACTTGTAATTATAAGACAAGTCCAATGTGCATCTATGGATGTAAGGTCAAGCTGGCTGGTTTTCCACAGGTTTACCAAATGCCGTGGAGCTAAAACTACTCTCCAGTCTCTATGTTTGGTAAAAAAAACAATCGGGTGGAATACAATAGGTTTAAAGAAAAACAGTTCATTCATGAATGTTGCTTGAAGTGCACTGTGGCCGGATTTAAGGAAAGACCTTCTGAAAGTTTACTTCGGTGTATTGGCGGCGCATTGTCCAGTGTCCTTTTGACAGCTTTCTCTACAACCACCTCGCGTCGACCACCATCCATTACAATAACTTTACATTCAATATTGCTGTTGAAGCATCTTGAGCAGCAGTTGTCATTCTGAGGATTTTAATTGGTTGTTACAGCAGAAGCATAGCAACCAAGAGCAAAGTCGATCTCCGTAATATAACTGAAACCAGCAGATAAAATGGACAACAAGATGAATAAGAATTGAGGCGAGAATCTCAGATTGGATCGAACATGCAAAGTAAATTTTGTAGATAGAAGCCAAAGACGTTTCATCAGTAAAATCAGTTATCATTACAACATTAGGCAAATGCGACTTTATTTTATGAAAAGTATTTTTTGGAGATAGGTTTTGCTCAGTTTACATTGGCTTAATTATAACTAGTTTCGCACAAAATGTTTGTATTTATGTCACGCTTTTGCGCATGCGCATAATCACGCGCACAAAGCAAAATGACCAGTTCTCCGTGTTTTACGATGAAGCCAAGATCACAAAAAAATTTTGCGGCTGTCTTGCAACATTTTTAAAGTGTTATGGTACAGTAGAAAACAATCTTCGAACTTTACATACCCTTACAATGCAATACAAGGCAATTTTAAGCGAAAAGTAATTTTACGGATATCGGGAGTTATGGACGAAAATTTCAATTTTTTTACCAAGGGTTTTAGAATATACTGTTGTATCCTGAAATCAGGGCTAAAGTTGAATTTGAAAACAAAAGCAGACTACCCCCTAATACTATTGCTGTTACTTGATGACAGGCAGCACTTCGACTAGGAAACCGCAAGGTGATTCGGTGCTGCCAATCCTTTCTGCAATATACATGTGTTCTATTGCATTATTACTCAACTTTTTTTCTCGTGCTGAAAAGGCAAATTAAAAACATTCTCTCCCTCTCTCTCTATGGCCTATTATCTATAGATATAATGGAAAAGCAATTAATCATATATGATATAATTAATGATATACTATATACAAGTATGAAAGAAGACGTGATACTCGAGTTTCACTCTTGTTTGAGACCATCAGAGGTGGACATAGGTTTTCTGAACTCCTGCTCCACTCAAGTCTGCAACTCCAAATCCATTCTCGCTTCAAATCTTTTGGGAATATTGACTATTGGACATATCCGATATCACAATCCAGATTTTTTTACTTTAATACTTATACCTTTCCTACCTTTAATACTTATACCTTTCCTACCTTTAATACTTATACCTTTCCTACCTTTAATACTTATACCTTTCCTACCTTTAATACTTATACCTTTCCTACCTTTAATACTTATACCTTTCCTATCCCCTGCCGTGAGAAGAAAAGCATATTTTAAATGAAATAATTACTGCTTGTAAAATAAAACCATAGATAGAAGTACACAAAAGTAACAACTGCGCCAAGTACAGCGTAAATATTTGCACGCTAAAAGTATCAACTGTCTAAAAACCTGACTCCTGCTCCAATGCGGCTCCTGTCTTTGTCAACAATTTCAGACACCGGCTCCACTCTGACTCTAGTCAAAACTCGAGACTCCGCGTCCTAACTATTCCAAAATTCCAGATCCTGTACACCTCTGATATCCATGTGTCTTGAGCGGATTCGAACTTCTTAATTGTTGAGAATTCTTGAGTGGGAACTGCGGTATCCACTGTCCAGCATGCCGTTCTGATTGTGAGGTCTTCGCGTGGATGTATAAGCATGTGGTCTCGTGCTCCTCTGCGCGCTTGAAAATCAAGGCATCCTTCTATACATTGAACAAAGTTAGAAAACTGTTTCATTGTTTTGAGACGTGGCCGAGTGGTTAAGAACGGCATACTGGACACCATAGCGCAATCCCGATGGAGGTTCGATTCCCACTCAAATCAAGGACGTCCACATTTTTTATCGTTAGAAGTCCGATTCCCGCCGAATGAGGGGAATGTACTTCTTTTCCTCTTCATTTGCTTGTCTGGGTGCCCGGCCATGCGCCTTGCATGTTCACCATAATGACACCATGTAAATTGTCGTATCATCCACTGTACATGGTGGTGTTACGTACCACCATCTTGCCGACTGCACAGTGTGGGTTTGTCTGGCTTGACTTGTGTTTGTTTCTTCACATTGATTGAATTGTTGTTTTCAATTAACAGTGTTACAGTACAATCGGCAGCTTACGTATAGCCTTGTTTAGTTTTGTTGCTTTGTATTTTTTGTTAGCATTCTTTACAGTTTGTTTTCATCTCGCAGGGTAGTGCTATTTTAAGTTTAGTAAAGCCGACAATACGTGAAGATGTTTATAAGCACAACTACAATGTGATTGCGTGTTGCATTCATGTCACTTTTATCAAAGCAAAAATGCCATCTAACGGTCTCACCATAATTCAGTCATTCTGAAGTGATTTTTCTTTAAAAGAATTGAAGCCTGGTTCATCCCTATGACATCATCACTCGTTTCAAGACGCAGTGGTGGGATGGTGGTGATGGTGAGCCTCTAAACTTGATTTTCAACTCACAGGAGATTCGAATTTCATTCGCCACTCCACAACACGCTCGTCTCTGGTGGAGCAGGGATTCAAGCACTCGCCGGATGCGAACACCATCCGCTCGGTCTCCCACAAGGTCTTCCATGAAGAGGTTGTGCTTCTCTTCGTCGTGTCTTCTGGAAACGTCAAGGTACCACATAGAAATGGGCTGATTATTTCTGGATGTTTTTCATTCGCGCCTCTACCACAACCACCCCAACAAAGTCCATATATGGAATGGAACCTGTTGGCAGGAAACCTCCTTTGTCAATTAACAATCAAGTGTCTGTGTCTTGCTTGTGTCTGATGAGGCTCCTTGAGTGGTTTGACTATTATCGAATGTTCGCAACATTGCAGTGTGAAAATATTGGTGCTACAACATTTCTATTCTTAACTTTTGTGTTTCGCCATTTCTTGAGAAAGGAATGTTGCTGCCCAGTATAGTCTGTAAATATTAGCAGCGATTATTCGTGGTTTCAGTTGAAACAAAATATCTTGTTGCTTGATTACTGACTCATTTGTTACCAGAGCATTGGCGTCATCTCCAAATATACTGTCAAAATAGAATGTTGAACGGCTGCTCGGCGGTGTCGCGTGTCACATCGGTACGACTTCACTGTCATCGTTGTGTCTGGGTCACGTGGTTTTCGTGAGATCACGACCGAAGCATCATTGTTGTTTCCACCACAGGATGTCGCCCTACAACATGCCTGGTTCATGTTCGAGCTCATCACGAAGAGTATGACGTTGCACCTTCACCATGGCAACTCTCTCAACTTGGAGCGAAGCCAGCGGTTCCCTTTGCGTTACCTTGACGACCTGCAGCGCTTGGTTAAGCTCGTCACGCATGAGATCACCAACCGTTTCCACCGGGTAAGACGATACACTGGCGGTTGCAATCTGTTGATTTTCAACATTTGTAACTTGCAGGGGCTCAGTATCTCATTGATTGCATTCGCAGGACTACGACTTCACCGAGAGGTTAAACTGCAGCCTCGCATTCTTCTTCAGTGACCTGATGTCCATCATGGACCGAGGATTTGTCTTGCAAATGATCCACATTTACTGCCAGATGGTACGTGCTTGTTGTTAGCTTTCAACTTATCTTTTTCTATGTGGTCTTTCAGCAAATTTGTTCCATCCGAACCACATTAAAACTTAAAAGAACAGGGAGAGTATTTGTAAAACACATGTTAGTGAACTTTCAATGTTAGTTAGTGAACAATTTTACGTTTCTTTTCTATTCTTATTATATTGTCATCATTTGCAGGTCAATGATAAGATACGTGGTTTGCTCAGTTCGTCTCCAGCCTCGCTGCTCATGTTGCGTGTTGCATTTTTGCGCATCATATGCAGCCACGAGCATTACGTCACTCTCAATCTTCCCTTCCTTCGGCTCCCTCCACCTTCTCCCACCCCCAGCATCACATCAACCTCATCATCTTTCGTGTCTGGTGCTCCTACAGGATCCGCCTCCCAGTACGATCTAACCGACCGCTTCACCCGGCAGCACTTTCTCGCCGGTCTCATCCTTTCCGACATCAGGTGATCGATTCGTTTGCGTTGTTGCCCCCGTAGGTAGCATGGATGGCAACTTCTACACAGTCGTCTGCTGTGCAAAGTTTATCGCATCATAGTCATGGCTGCGAAACAAAATTGTGACGCAATACTGACATCCTTCTATCTCCAGGTTGTCGTGCGAGTTGCTCGATGCAGGTCAGCCATCCATGAGGAAGGTTGTTCTCTACGCCCTCACCACTCTGCGCCACCTAATGACTAATCATGATGTTGATAGCAGAATTAACCAAACGCCAGAGGTCAGAACTGATACATCCGTCTCAGCTTCATCCTTGCTCACGCAGATCAGTTGTTAATTATTTTGCAATGTTCCAGATCAAACACACTGTGGCGTCACTGTACGTCCCGCTGCTCTCCATCACCATAGCCGCCTTCCCCCTCGTCTATGTCTTCGCCGACGCGGACCGATCTAACAGCGACGACGCCACTGTGAGCTCATCCGTCGCTTCGGCGATCGCTAACCCAATCTCGACGCAGATATCTGTCAACAACTCCTCGACCAATGACGTCACCGGGGTAAGCTGCATTGCACCTGCTTCGTAGTCTCGAGCGTGACGTCATGCCTTACGTCGTAGTCTGAAGCAAGGATGGGATGGTCTACTAATAACGTGCACGACGTCTAATTTTTTTTAATAAAAATGCATATTTTGCCGCGTTCCGGCTCGTGTCCAGCGCTTCGAGATTTACATTAAGCGGACGTGGACGTGTAGGAACCAATCCCGATGGACCTTCGCTATCAAGTAGCTCGCTCAGGTCCTGGGTTTTTTTTTTTCGGTCATTTATCGGTCATTGACCGATTTTTTAGCAAAATGTCCGAAAAAAATATAGTCAATTCGGTCAAAATGTCCGAAAAAATATATAGTCAATTGACTATATATGACTAAAAATTAGGGATGTGCCAATTACAAAATTTTTGCCGATGCCGATTCTTCAATATTTGCCGATTCCGATTCTTTGGTTAAATGATGATTAAAGCTACTTTTAGTTGGTGCTATACAAGTGGTTGCGATTTTGTTACAAGTTGCTGCCTTTGAAATGTCTAAAAGCGTTCACTTTGTCGCCTGCTTTAAACAGCGTGATTTTTTACGGTAGTTCTTCACTGCTTGCGCGCTACAAAGTGGTGATAGACACACGTTTTATTTGTCGCGGAAATCAGTTAAAAGAGACAAATTGCCATCGCTCACAGAGTGCAAAATCAATGTAGCTTAATGCAGTGTGCAAAATATTATCTTGTGCGGTTTGTAGTATTTTTCTCGCAGAATGCAAGAAGGTGCCACAAACAAGAAGAAAAAAAGACTAGAGTGTAAAAGAAAATGAACGCAGCGGTATTGAATATACAAAAACCTTTAAAAAAGTAACACACCAGCCTTGCATTCAAAGTGCATCAATAGGCGAAAAAAGAAAAACATCTTGTGAAGAAATTAGTATTGTTTTCGAACACCGAGTTGCAGCCAATCTTTTTGCTTAGCAAACACGTGAAAAAAGATTACCGGGTAGCTGGTTTAATTACGTTTGCGCAATCAAACGATTGTTTGTTGAACGCATTAAGCGTAACAGGCCTATACTTGGAATTTACTTCTTTCTGCTTAGTAAATTAACCTTAAGCAACTTTCAGTGACTACGAATTTTACAACGATTAAACAATAATTACAAAGAACATTTCTGCTTTTTAATATTCAAAATTAAAGGCACGTAAATTAAAATGCAGTAACATCAACTTTTCTCCAGTTGCTGGAGTACAGTAAGTCTGTTCCGTTGAGGCGTAAAAATATTGCCACCTGTGCTAAAAAATTGTTCGCTTTCGATCGAAGATGGTGGTGACGTCATAATTTAGACTACCGCTTTCCGAATGCTCGTTGACGCTGATGCGGTTGTTCAAAGAAGCCGTTCTTTGATCGGTATTTCCACGCGCTCGCGCTACTTTTGATTAGGAAACTTTGATAAAGAATCGGCAATTTCTTTCGATGCCGATTCCGATACCTACCGATGCCGATTCCGATTAATCAGCACATCCTTACTAAAAATGACCGAAATAAATAAAAAATGACCGAATTTTTTCAAGTCATTTTGGACAAATGACCGAAAAGTCGCAGCGAAAAAAAAACCCAGCTTCAGGTCTACAGCTGCTATCAGTGAACCGATAGTCAATTCAATATGCGGCCAGACGTTCCACCGCATTTCTTACCGACCTTCGACACAGCGCGCAACCAGATTGTTTCAGACTTGTTCAGTTCGAATATTACTTTTGGACTTTGGTTAGCACTGAACTTGGGATATGTTTTCATCATCATTGTTCAAATTCGGTCCTGTTCTCACTAGTGGGGTGGTAGATTCTTTTAGATACCGACAGTTTAGAAGCCGTTTCTGATCCGTTTTCTGACCCGCTGAATTGTTAAATTGAATGTTTAAGCCATGTGAGAATTGTTATGTCACAGATGGGTCCAGAGTGCACTCGGAACCTTCTTCTATGCTTCCTCTGGTTGGTCAAGAACACGGAAAGAAGTAAACTTCGATTTTGGTGGTCTAGCCTTCCATCCTCCCAACTGATAGTGATCCTGGATCTTCTCCACATCTCTATCTCATGCTTCGAACTAGGCGCCAGGGTAGGTCGTCCCTTCAATCCCTTCTTGGCTGCTTACATGGAAGGACAGTTGCACAATGGCGTGCAGTCCTCGGATAGCCGAGTGGTGAGAACCCTGGTTCGACGTACGTAAGGCCGCCGGTTCGACACCGCTCAAGAACATGTGACTGTGTCTTTGGAAAGACACTTAAATGCTCGCCGTCGATTGCAGAGTGGCGCCCCTTCGACTATTGCCCTTGATTTCTCTCATAAATGAACAGTATGCGGTCCTTCTTAGGGCTATGGCCAATTGAGCTGTGCAGTCCCCATAAGTCGTCAACGAGCACTTTATGACATGATAATGGTTGCTAAGATAGCGGTGTAAAAAATGCAAATCAGATGCAGTATCGTGCTTACGTCATTTTCGATTACAGTCCGAAAGCAGCTCACTGATCCGTAACGAACAAGCCAGGACCTCGTTGAACCGTGGCACGCGCTCCAAGGATAGCAAGAGTCGCCTCCAGGAGGCCATTCTGGGAGGATCATCTGCCCGTCAGGAGTTGCTCATGCGCAGGAGGGGAGGTGAGGTCAATGACGTAATGTGTGAGTTGAGGCGGAAAAGATCTTTCATCGGCCGGTGACACATGGCTGCCTTGCTTGGAATATGTTTAATAATTGTGGGAATTATTATCTTCGGACTGAGAAAGTTTTTTTCTGTATCTTAATGCTTGTAGAGGGTTTGGCCCATCGTCGTTTGATCTCTCTGTCGGCTATCGTCGTTCAACAACCGAGGTAGCATTCTTACCCAACGGTAGCCACGTCACCGCAAACCGATGGGTTACTGGTTCGGTTCCTATCGACACTGGAGCAGATGTTTGGTTGGTTCCCAGGTAACGTCCAGCAACGAAGGCTGGACTCGAAGATGTTGGCCTGAGGTGGTTTGTGTTGCAGATAAAAGCGCCACGATTGGTGGGATTGGGGCTCGTGACGCTCTCCGGTGGCGAAAAGATCAGACGGAGTGGAAACAAGTGAAGCATGGCGAAAAGATGCGACATCTGGCGGAGGACTCGGACGCCGCACGCAATCTATGCGCAGGTTGTTAGGGAGAGGCAGCTAACAAACGTTCTGGTCGTTTAACTTTTCTAATATTTAATCTGCATGATTTGTGCTTTAAGGAAGTTGTTTTGAATCAATATTAGAAGCCCCGCTTAAACTTGTGGCTTGAGTGTAGCGAGATGATTATTGAAATTGACGATTATATTGGTGCTGGGAGCGATATCATAATTTCGTCAAATGTTGTCAAATGATGTGAACCCGCCTGGTGTGCACCAATTGAGGAAGTTGCCGTCAGGATTTTGCTTCTTATTAGCACTGCTAGTTTCGGTCTTAAAACTTTTGTTGAAAACTTGTATTTTTGTTAATATTCTGACGAAGCACCAAAACATCACTAGCAAGCAATTGATGCACCCATTCGGCTTGTCATGGTGATTTCACATTCGATATTGCAAGAGCGTATTGGGCCATGCTAGAAATGTTTCCCGATCATTGTACTAAGCAGTTAGCCAGCATCAGAGCAACTAATGGCTGGTCTCACCCGCAGAGGTCACACTCATCGTTATGGACGCTTTGGACTTGATAGTGGAAACTTCTACTGAAGTGACGGATGCAGGGAACAGTGCGCTACAAGTCCTCTCATGCTCGCTCCGTATCCTACTCCACATCTTCTCGAAGAGGCAGAGCGTGGCTGTGCTCCGGCATGCATTTGCCGTCCAGCGGTCAATAGTTGCAAAGGTGGGTTGCCTCCGGGATCGACAGAACATCATTTCTGAAGGTCCAGACGGTAGTTTCTTTTCATTATTTCACAAATTTGACTTGATGATTATAATTGCGTTAAAAGTTGCTTCAATGTTTTTCATCCCACCTCATGCGGTTTGCTCCCCAGAGGAATAATGACGAATGTTTGTAGTTTCCGGAGCTTGTGTTTGAGGAGGAGACTGAACAGTGCGCCGATCTAACCCTTCGTCTGCTTGAAAAGTGCACGAGCCCGAATAGAACGGTCCGGATGCATTCAGCAGCCTCTCTGTACATGCTCATGAGGCACAATTTCTCGATGGGCAACGTAAGTGACTTCTCATCGCAGTGATGCTAGGGATGTGACATTGTATGACATGTTATCAGGATATTTATTCTGTTTCATTGAAAAGTGTATTATGTTGTGTTTTCTTTATAACGTCATTGACAAGTCCTTTATCGTCATACTGGTATCGTGCGTTTATCATCTACAATGCATTCCGCTTCACGTATAACCGCCTCGCAACTGAACCAAAGTCCAGTGGTCCACGGCGGCCAAGCACACCTCTTCAGTCTTCACCTGACGCCCAGACGGTTTTAGGTTTATTAAGAAAAATGTTTCACTACTTTAGTGCGCATATATGAGAATGGCCGCACCATGAAACGGCCAGCATCTGTTAATAACGCACACAACAATCACAGAATTCTCTTTGTGATGATAAAGCAATAGCGATTTTCGTGCAAAAATAACGAGGGAAAATTTTTTGTACGATGTCTTCATATTTCTTCACCATTCTAAAAATTAACTCGAAAAAAGGTAACATCAATAAACAATCACTCTGTCTTCATCAATAAACAGGTTTCTGGTTGTTTCACTACTCTTTTGCGACATAAATATATGGTTTGTGACGTAACAATTAAATTCTGAGCAGTGTGTTCCATGCGTGGATTTATTGTGTGAACTTTAATGTAACTATACCTCGAACCGGGGGCTGTGACCATACAACGTAACGACGTTAGCCAGCTATTTTGTGACGTCACAGAACTTCGCACGTGTGAAGATGCAGATTACAATGTCGATGTCGTCGTTAGTGGGCGTCACGCACGACTTCGATGAAGACAACCTCCGCAGGTCGCTCAAGACGATCCTTCTATACACAGAAGCAGACGTGCAGATGGAGGCCACCTCATTTCCTGAACAAGTTTGTTTTTCAACGTTTGATTTACTGAAGGAATCTTTGTCGTCAGACTGAGCTTTAGAAGCTTAGCCCCCCCAGTACCTTCAAATACTTGTGGTGGCTTTAAACTACTGACGCAGGCCCGGTCGCGAATTCTTTTTTCCCCACGAGCTTTCTGTCACTGGCATATTGTCTTATTTGCATATCTCTGTAAGTGTAGCCATTACTGGTTACCGCGCGGCGCGCGTAACTGTTTCATTTTTTTCATTTTTCAATTCATTTTTTTTGCGCGGTTTTCAAAGTCAGTAGCCAATTTTCGCCCTCCAGGTTCAAATCTAAACATTGAACTTGAAAAAAATGTAGCCTGGAGACACATCTAGTCTAGTCAAGTTTAAAAAGGTTGAGAAAAGAAATTGATGCTGGTCACTCTAAAAGTAAGGTTTTCTGAATTGAATAAGACTTAACCTTATCCCTAATTTTTTGAAAAGCTTTTGTGCACCGCAAAATTAATTTAAAGAAAAAAAAATTGACTTCGATGGGCGTCGAACCGATGTCCTCACGAACATAAGGCAAAAGAAGAAACTACTGAACTAAACACGCCAACGAAAAATTGTTTGCATTCACACGGTATTAATACAAACTCTATGCGAAGTAACAGAAAGTTCATGGGAAAAAAGTTTCACGGCCCCAGTCACTGAGATTGACAGAGTAGAGTTTCCGGTCTGTTGAAGTGTTGTTGCTTTAAACTTTAAAGTATGTTAAAGTGCCCCTGACAGGTTGAAAACATTTTTTTGTCCGGTGGCCCCCCCGATCAAAAAGTGCCCCGGGCCCCCCATCAGCTAAATCCGGCCCTGATGGCAACATACACATTCATTGGGCTGAGGCATAGACTCACACTTGTAGCAAACGCACCACCTAGAGTGCTAGTTGTGGCAAACGCACCACCATAACAAAATCATCTTCAGTGAAGTGAACATATACGACTAGTTTTGTATGGCCCATCCCACTTTCGAACACTTGAAGAAAACTTTGACCATTTTCTTCTCAGCACCTTGTTTTGTGGGAAAGCGTGAAAAGATAGCACACGGTCTTTGTCACTGGCACTCTGACAGTGACACTGTCACATGAACAGCAATTTGTAGGCATTACCTCAACCATTAATTAAGGGTAACTTACTGTTTGTGAGATACTGTTGTTACACTGCAAATGGCTATAGCCAAATTAGGACAAATAAAAAATTATCAAAATTGTAGCCTTACGAATCTACAATTTCAGTTGAATTGAGATGCTGTTTGATAAAAATAAACTCAACCTATCTGATCTAAAGTTGATAGTAATAATAAGTTCACTTTTTCATTTCGGTAATTCTTATTTTGCACATGCTTTTTAGACCAACAGAGCCCCACACATTCACGTTTTGCAGTAGTCGTACTATACTTTACTCAGTCACCTTCCCACTTATGGTGACGTCACAGCGGTGTTGCTGTTTTTATTTTCACAATTGAATGATTACCAGATTCGCCGAAAGTCAACGAAAGTTTGCAAGCGTGTAACTTAGTAGCCTGTTGATATTTTTGACAATTTGTTTGTCAGGAAAGTTTGTTAGTGTCATCCTTTTGGTATCTTGGGTAAATTTCGCAAATTTATTTACCTGTCAGAGGCACTTTAAGAGACTGCATGCACCGAGAGTTGAACCAATGTTGCTTTACCGTTTCATTTATAAGGCAAAATATTTATCCACTAACTTTGCTGAGAGTTTCTTGCTCTTGCCACTTTTACCTGGCATCGAGTGTCGCACTCTGGCACCATGAACACTTCCGACTGGCATCAAGTGTGACACTCGGGCACCATCAACACTTCCGACTGGCATCGAGTGTCACACTCGGGCACCATGAACACTTCCGACTGGCATTGAGTGTCGCTGTCGGGCACCATGAACACTTCCGACTGGCATCGAGTGTCGCACTCTGGCACCATGAACACTTTTGACTGGCATCGAGTGTCACACTCGGGCACCATGAACACTTCCAACTGGCATTGAGTGTCTCTGTCGGACACCATGGACACTTCCGACTGGCATCGAGTGTCGCATTCGGGCACCATGAACACTTCCGACTGGCATCGAGTGTCACACTCGGGCACCATGAACACTTCCGACTGGCATCGAGTGTGACACTCGGGCACCATCAACACTTCCGACTGGCATCGAGTGTCACACTCGGGCACCATGAACACTTCCGACTGGCATTGAGTGTCGCTGTCGGGCACCATGAACACTTCCGACTGGCATCGAGTGTCGCACTCTGGCACCATGAACACTTTTGACTGGCATCGAGTGTCACACTCGGGCACCATGAACACTTCCAACTGGCATTGAGTGTCTCTGTCGGACACCATGGACACTTCCGACTGGCATCGAGTGTCGCATTCGGGCACCATGAACACTTCCGACTGGCATCGAGTGTCACACTCGGGCACCATGAACACTTCCGACTGGCATTGAGTGTCGCTGTCGGGCACCATGAACACTTCCGACTGGCATTGAGTGTCGCTGTCGGGCGCCATGAACACTTCTGGCTGGCATCGAGTGTCGCACTCGGGCACCATAAACACTTCCAACTGGCATTGAGGGTCACACTCGGGCACTATGAACACTTCCGACTGGCATTGAGTGTCGCTGTCAGGCGCCATGAACACTTCCGACTGGCATCGAGTGTCACACTCGGGCACCATGAACACTTCCGACTGGCATTGAGTGTCGCTGTCGGGCACCATGAACACTTCCGACTGGCATTGAGTGTCGCTGTCGGGCGCCATGAACACTTCTGGCTGGCATCGAGTGTCGCACTCGGGCACCATGAACACTTCCAACTGGCATTGAGGGTCACACTCGGGCACTATGAACACTTCCGACTGGCATTGAGTGTCGCTGTCAGGCGCCATGAACACTTCTGACTGGCATTGAGTGTCGCTGTCAGGCGCCATAAACACTTCCAACTGGCATTGAGTGTCACACTCGGGCACCATGGACACTTCCAACTGGCATCGGGTGTCACACTCTGGCACCATGAACACTTCCGCCTGGCATCGAGTGTCGCACCCAGGCACCATGAACACTTCTTACTGGCATTGAGGGTCACACTCGGGCACCATGAACACTTCCGACTGGCATTGAGTGTCGCTGTCGGGCACTATGAACACTTCCGACTGGCATCGAGTGTCACACTCGAGCACCATGAACACTTCCGACTGGCATTGAGTGTCGCTGTCAGGCGCCATAAACACTTCTGTCGATGAGGCGGGTGTGGGCACTGCGCCCCTGCCTGGTGCCGTAGTGCCCACACCCGCCTCATCGACAGCCCAATCAACAACGCATTGCGAACTGTGACTGGATGCCTGCGCCCAACTCCAACAGAGTATTTACCAATCCTTGCAGGCATCCAACCTGCTGAGCTCCGCCGAAAGGGAGCCATCATACACCTGGCTTGCCGGGCGGGGGTCCTAACCACTTACTTCATGCAAAACTTAACATCCCACCTCAGGAATGCCCCCGGCAACTAAAGTCAAGACACCCCTTTGTGCCAGCTGCTGTTGAATTACTACATCCATTCAGCGATCATGCCATTAGCGCAGCACACTTCATGGAAGATACTTGGAATGCAGCGTGGTGCGCCACCGACACCAAACTACATGGTTTTATACCCCACCCGGTGGCGCCCCCCCTGGTATAGACGTGGCTCGGCCGACTTGGGTCAAGCTCAACAGAATCCGAACCGGAGTCGGTCGCTTCCATTCCAACATGCACAAGTGGGGTCTGGCTCCCTCATCGGCCTGCGAATGCGGCGCGGAGGAACAAACTGCTGACCATGTCGATCTCGAATGTCGTTCTCGGCTGGCATCGAGTGTCGCACTCTGGCACCATGAACACTTCCAATTGGCATTGTGGGTCACACTCGGGCACCATGAACACTTCCGACTGGCATTGAAGGTCGCTGTCGGGTGCCATGAACACTTCTGACTGGCATTGAGTGTCGCACTCGGGCGCCATGAACACTTCCGACTGGCATTGAGGGTCGCTGTCAGGCACCATGAACACCTCCGGCTGGCATTGAGGGCGCCATGAACAGTGAACACTTCCAATTGGCATTGAGGGTCACACTCGGGCACCATGGACACTTCCGACTGGCATTGAGTGTCGCACTCAATTGATACCTGGAGACTATGATTATGGCACCAGGAAGGGAAAAGTTAGTTGAAATACCTTGAAAGTTGTTGTTCAGGTTCGTGACTTGGTCGTCAACCTCCACATGATCCTCTCGGACACTGTGAAGATGAAAGCTCATCAGGAAGATCCAGAGATGTTGATTGATCTTATGTACCGCATTGCAAAGGGATACCAGAACTCTCCCGATCTTCGACTCACTTGGCTTCAAAACATGGCTAAGCAACACTCGGAGGTAGGTCAGTTCGTTTGTGTTTGTTCATCATCTTACATCAGCCACTGCAGTTGAAAGCAAAGTACTGTTGTTGTGCGGATGAGAGTTGATATCATCAACGATCTAAATTGTGTAGAGTTTGCTCCTTTTAATAATTCAGCAAAAGCATCAACATGTCCAAGCATGACAAAAGCTAAACACGTTACTGGATTGATGACTTTGCGTAATTGTGTTTGCAGCGCAAGAACCAGGCAGAAGCGGGGATGTGTCTGCTCCATTGCGCCGCCTTAGTTGCCGAGTACCTCCCCATGATCGAGTACAAGTCTCATCTTCCCACAGGATGTGTGTCCTTCCAGGTATGTTGACCATCATCGTTTAATATAAGTAACCTTTCTACCCAAGTTATATTTTTAATCAATGAAGAACTCCATGCCACACCAGTGCTGCTGGTTTTGTGGTAGCTCAAGAACTTGTTAAGCGTGGAAAACCGTTCACAGACGTAACATATTTATAAGAAATTGTTTCGTTAAGCAACACAGAAGCCGTGTTCTGATCTACTGTATATTTACAGAAATACCACAAAATACTTATATTGCGATTTGTGGCTCTATCCTGGTCATATCTGCTGAAAGATATAGCAGAATGGCTCTTTTGTTAAAAAAGGTTGCCGAACTTTGGTATAGGGCGACCTTCAAACCTCACCATGAGTACTGAGTAGGCCTACCTCCAACCCCCCCAAATAGACCTCCCCAATCCCCGGACTTTCTTTTGTTTTCATCTATATTGTGACTTTTCTGCATGGGTTTTCAATGCTGATTTCAAAAATATGCATAAAAAATTTTTTCGATCAACGTCTGGGAAGTTATTCGCTGTTTCTTAGCAACAACTTTTCAAAAAAATTACAAAATTCCCCTTTAAAACCCCTTTACTTTTAACCTAGTATGCTGATATCTAGATTATCTGAAAGCGTTTCTTCTGCTGAAGAATTTAAAAAAAAAAAATATTAAAATTGGACAATCGGTACCAGAGTTATGACCGTTTAAGTACCCAGATTATGCAGTCACGCATGACTGATTTTTGTTAATTTATTGCCAAATGATACTAGAAAAATGGTGAAAGTTGCTGTCAAGGGGTTTTTGGGGGTAAGGAGTTCAAAAAATATATTAAAAAGTGTCTCAGAGCAACAGAAAAAAAGTTATTAAAAAATTGATACGAACAGTCATGCATGAATGATTTTGTCGCTGTCGCTTCATTCCTACAACGAGATGTATTCCTTAGGCACCACAAACGTTAAATGCCTGGAGTCATATACAGTATAACATGGAACCGATCATCTCAATGTAGCTAACATCTGGGTACCCATTGCACTTGATGTTAAAATACACGCTTCATTGCTCGGAAAGAGCTCTGATCAAGTGCAAGATGGTCACGGTCCGCCGCAATTTCAATAGCATCTCTCACCCAGCATAATGTAGTTTATCTATCTAAATCATGTGGCAAAAAATGGATTAAGTCAGCTGAACTTAACGATAACCTTCTGTAATGCATTTCAGGTTTCACTATTGATCAGTTAGCATTTTCTACTTGTATCTTGTATGATTATATAACGTATTGTATACACTTCTACTGTCTAATATTCCGTGTGTATTCATGTATCCATCATGGAGCTGAGGAAGAGTAAAATGAACAATGGTAGTTTGCTTGGTAATTTGCAGCCTTTAAAACATTTTAAGGAAGGACAATTTAGACCAACTACTGGAGATGTTCTTCAGAAAGACATATATCATCTTCAATTAAATCCTCGTAACCACCAGAGTGGGAAGCTCGCAGCTTGGGATACAGCAGTAGCCTATGTCCAGCATAAGTATGGCAGCCTGCTTGCATTCCACTGATGACAAAACAAAATATCCAAAACAAAATTATTCGTTTGGTTGATGAATACAAGAAATACAAACATGCCAAAAAGGAATCTGCTGCCTTAATTAAATTTCGAGAAACACTGACAACACGATTTATGATATCTGCTAAGAATGCCGAAAAATCTTATTAACAAAAACAAAACATTGCTACCAGAAGATAAGACAGAAGGTATACAGTTTCTTAAATTACTTGAAACAAACCAACCAGCATCTCTTGGACCCCTTGATAGAAAGAGGTTGAAATGCTTCAAGAATTATGCATTGAAGAATCGAATAAAGGTAATAAATTATGATGTATGTTTGTTTCCAATATGCTTAACAGCCCAATGATTTTTAAAGTAACATACCTATTAATTTTTGATACGGATGCATAAACAAGACATTTTTTACAGATAAATGCAGATTCTCAGCCATCTACCTCAGGACTTAATTTACTCTCCTCGTCATCTTCTGATATCATCTTCCCAATAAATTAAGTCGAATCTGCACTGAGAATCTGCATTTATCTGTAAAAAATGTCTTGTTTATGCATCCGTATCAAAAATTAATCGGAATGTTACTTTAAAAATCATTAGGATGTTAAGCATACTGGGAATAAACATACATCATACTTTATTACCTTTATTCGATTCTTCAATGCATAATTTGTGAAGCGTTTCAACCTCTTTCTATCAAGAGGTCCAAGAGATGCTGGTTGGTTTGTTTCAAGTAATTTAAGAAACTGTATACCTTCTGCCTTACCTTCTGGTAGCAATGTTTTGTTTTTGTTAATAAGATTTTTCGGCATTCTTAGCAGATATCATAAATCGTGTTGTCAGTGTTTCTCGAAATTTAATTAAGGCAGCAGATTCTTTTTGGCATGTTTGTATTTCTTGTATTCATCAACCAAACGAATAATTTTGTTTTGGATATTTTGTTTTGTCATCAGTGGAATGCAAGCAGGCTGCCATACTTTTGCTGGACATACTGCTGTATCCCAAGCTGCGAGCTTCCCACTCTGGTGGTTACGAGGATTTAATTGAAGATGATATATGTCTTTCTGAAGAACATCTCCAGTAGTTGGTCTAAATTGTCCTTCCTTAAAATGTTTTAAAGGCTGCAAATTACCAAGCAAACTACCATTGTTCATTTTACTCTTCCTCAGCTCCATGATGGATACATGAATACACACGGAATATTAGACAGAAGTGTATACAATACGTTATATAATCATACAAGATACAAGTAGAAAATGCTAACTGATCAATAGTGAAACCTGAAATGCATTACAGAAGGTTATCGTTAAGTTCAGCTGACTTAATCCATTTTTTGCCACATGATTTAGATAGATAGACTACATTATGCTGGGTGAGAGATGCTATTGAAATTGTGGCGGACCGTGACCATCTTGCACTTGATCAGAGCTCTTTCCGAGCAATGAAGCGTGTATTTTAACATCAAGTGCAATGGGTACCCAGATGTTAGCTACATTGAGATGATCGGTTCCATGTTATACTGTATATGACTCCAGGCATTTAACGTTTGTGGTGCCTAAGGAATACATCTCGTTGTAGGAATGAAGCGACAGCGACAAAATCATTCATGCATGACTGCTCGTATCAATTTTTTAATAACTTTTTTTCTGTTGCTCTGAGACACTTTTTAATATATTTTTTGAACTCCTTACCCCCAAAAACCCCTTGACAGCAACTTTCATCATTTTTCTAGTATCATTTGGCAATAAATTAACAAAAATCAGTCATGCGTGACTGCATAATCTGGGTACTTAAACGGTCATAACTCTGGTACCGATTGTCCAATTTTAATAATTTTTTTTTTTAATTCTTCAGCAGAAGAAATGCTTTCAGATAATCTAGATATCAGCATACTAGGTTAAAAGTAAAGGGGTTTTAAAGGGGATTTTTGTAATTTTTTTGAAAAGTTGTTGCTAAGAAACAGCGAATAACTTCCCAGACGTTGATCGAAAAAAAAATTTTATGCATATTTTTGAAATCAGCATTGAAAACCCATGCAGAAAAGTCACAATATAGATGAAAACAAAAGAAAGTCCGGGGATTGGGGAGGTCTACCCCCAATGAGTACTGAGTAGGCCTACCTCCAACCCCCCATGAGTACTGAGTAGGCCTACCTCCAACCCCCCATGACTACTGAGTAAGCCTACCTCCAACCCCCCATGAATACTGAGTAGGCCTACCTCCAACCCCCATGAGTACTGAGTAGGTCTACCTCCAACCCCCATGAGTACTGAGTAGGCCTACCTCCAACCCCATTACTGAGTAGGCCTACCTCCAACCCCCCATGGCTACTGAGTAGGTCTACCTCCAACCCCCATAACTACTGAGTAGGCCTACCTCCAACCCCCATGACTACTGAGTAGGCCTACTTCCAACCCCATGACTACTGAGTAGGCCTACCTCCAACCCCCCACGACTACTGAGTAGGCCTACCTCCAACCCCCATAACTACTGAGTAGGCCTACCTCCAACCCCCATGACTACTGAGTAGGCCTACTTCCAACCCCATGACTACTGAGTAGGCCTACCTCCAACCCCCCATGACTACTGAGTAGGCCTACCTCCAACCCCCATAACTACTGAGTAGGCCTACCTCCAACCCCCATGACTACTGAGTAGGCCTACCTCCAACCCCCATGACTACTGAGTAGGCCTACCTCCAACCCCCATAACTACTGAGTAGGCCTACCTCCAACCCCCATGACTACTGAGTAGGCCTACCTCCAACCCCCATGACTACTGAGTAGGCCTACCTCCAACCCCCATAACTTCTGAGTAGGCCTACCTTCAAATCCCCCATGAGTACCGAGAAGTAAGGCGAAGTGAAAAAAAAAACAGCCAAAAACCGAGTTATCACACAAGATGACTACTGCTATGTGTATTTCTGTAAAATTCTACGCAAGAATATTCAGTTACGGTACTTTAAACCTGTACTGCAGTCAATTTTGTTTTTGGCATTTTTAAGGAGCACTGAGTTGCTAGGTACAATTTTTTTGAAGAAAAGAACTTTGTTTATTTTTTTAAATTGTAGAAGTTTCCAACTTTAACAACTACAACAATAATATCAATAAACAATCAACCAGGTTTGGTAACTACAAAAGTTTATTGGTAGAGCTCTCGCCGCCGTAAAGGCGGCTTCATCAGTACTCTTATTCAAATAGAAAATTGATTCTATTTGAATAAGAGTACTGATGAAGCCGCCTTTACGGCGGCGAAAGCTCTACCAATAAACTTTTGTAGTTACCAAACCTGGATGATTTTTTATTGATTATTATACGTTTGGTTGAATCCTTTTGCATGAATCCTACAATTATTTATGATTAGCAATTCCCAAAACACCGGGAAGCCAGAACTGAGGTTAACAGTCTGCAGAAACCTTTTATTACTACTACTACAACAATAATATCACCTAACGTAACTATTATTTGCCCTTTTAGGGAAAGGCTGGCTGTTAACAAAAGAGTGAGAGGGAGAACAAATATTACGTGTGAACTGTACTAGGTGCAACTAAAGAATGATTACACTGAACGCAGAACTAAGAACACGACGCCTACCAATTATGACGTCACACAATTTACGTTGTTGCTTGAGGTTCCATCAACATCCTTCTTTCTTTTAAGAATAGTGAATTACGTTTCCAAAATTATGAGGAATACAAGCAATGCAATAAACATACAAAATAACATTAATAATATACATAATCAGCGAATCTTGCGGGAGGTTTTTCGACTTCTCCGAGGACGCTCTCGGACAGACTCCATTTGCTGTTCATGTTGTTGTGGCTTGCAAGGCTCACAATGTTGACTGGCTTCTGGTAGTGGGTAGTAATAATACGAAGATTCATCACACGTCTTTTTACAATGATTAGAGCGCACATGAACTCTGTTTCTCCTGTAAGTGGCACCATCACTTGTGATGATCAAATACGTACGATCAAATAATTGTTTTATTACAGTTCCTTTAAACCAGCCAGGCTTATCCGGATGTTGGAAATAAACAGATTGATTTGGATAGAGGACACTTAAATCCTTTGCATTTTTGTCGTAGGATTGTTTCACCTGCTTTTGACGGTTCATCCTTTTCGAAGGATCAAAAGTACGTTGGGTAGAGTTAACAGAAGGAATGATAGAGCGAGTTGCTCGACCAAACATAAGTTCAGCTTGGCTACAATTTGTACTTTGTTGTGGAGTATTTCTAAATTCAAGAAATGCCAAATACGGGTCTGAATTATCACGAATACACTTTTTAATCAAGTTTTTTACAATTTTCACAGACGATTCAGCTTTCCCATTGCTTTGTTGATGTCCTGGAGATGAGGTGTTGTGTGTGATACCCCATTCTTTCGTAAATTTAAGAAATTCATAGGAAGTAAATTGAGTACCAGAGTCGCTTATTACACATTTAGGTATACCATAACGAGCAAACGATTTCTTCATACATGCTATCACTTGACTACTAGTTAAGTTTGGTAAAACATCAACTTCAAAAAAATTACTGAAATAATCAACAGTGATTAAGTAGTTTTTGTTTTGATAGTGACAAATGTCTACACCAACTTTTTCAAACGGCGTTTTACCTTCGGCATGTTGAATTAACGTTTCTTTTTGATTTTTTGGCTTAAATTCTTGACAAACATCACATGAATTAGCAATTTCAGAAATTTCTTTACACATGCCTTTCCAAAAAATGGTGTTTCGAGCACGGCGCATCATACTGTCACATCCTAAGTGTGCTTTATGAAGGCGCTGCTTCATTTCATGTCTGAGAGTTTTTGGTATTAAAAGTCTCTGTCCTTTTAGGACAATGCCATTGTGGCAACTTAGAGTGTCTCTTAAAGAAAAGTATGGTCGTATAGATACCTCGAGTTCATTTTGGTGATCTGGCCATCTGCTTTGAATAACTTCTAATAGTTTCTGGATGTCGGGATCTTCATTGGAAGCTTTTCTTACTTCTTCTACCAGAAGATCGGGTATATCTCCAAATCCGTCGACTGATATCGAGTTGACATTGACGAGAGGAATATCTAAGTAAGCTCGACTTAACGTGTCAGCTAAAATAAGTTGTTTTCTTGGAACATACTGAAAAGTAAAATTATATCTGTGCAGCCGTAGCATCAATGCTTGTAATCTTCTTGGGGCTTGACTTAGAGGTTTGTTTAGGATGATTTTCAGAGGCTTGTGATCATTTTCCACCAGAATCGTATTGCCATAAGTGTATTGGTCAAATCGTTCCAAACCAAATACTACAGCAAGAGCTTCTTTTTCTATTTGAGCCCAATTACGTTCTGCGGATGTTAAGCATGTTGAGGCATACTCAATAGGTTTACCTTCTTGCATCAGTACGGCTCCTAAACCATCTTTGCTGCTGTCTACCTGAAGACAAAGCTCTTTTTCGGGATCGAAGTAAGCTAACAGTAATGTTTCAGACACTTTCTTTTTGATTGTTTGAAAAGCTTCTTCGGCCTCACTTGACCAATTCCATTCTGCACCTTTTCTTACGAGGACTCTGATTGGTTCCAGGTCATTCGCCAAGTTAGGGATAAATCTTGCTAAGTATTGAATCATACCGGTAAATCTTTTCACACCGTGTATATCCGTTGGGGCAGGCATTTTCACGATTGCTTCAACTTTTGCTTTATCGGCTGAAATGCCTTCTTTAGTTATTCGGTGACCCATAAAAGTGATTTCTTCTTGCTTGATTACAGCTTTTTCATTGTTGAGAATGATGTTTTGCTCTTGACAACGTTTTTGCAGTTTCTTGATGTTGGTTTCGTGATCAACTTCAGCTTGTTCACTCGTGTTACCACAACCTACTACAACAATGTCATCGGCTACCGTTATCACACCGGAGAGATCAACAAGGGCATGATTGAGACGTTTTTGAAAGATTTCGCTACTCACTTTTAGTCCGAAAGGTAATCTATTCCATTGATATCGTCCAAATGGAGTGATCATGGTTGTGAGATTTCTTGACTCTTCATCCAGCTTGATGTGCCAATAAGCTTCTTTTACATCTAGTTTGCTGAATATTTTAGCTTTATTCATCTTTGGGAGTACGTCATCAATGGTAGGTAGTTTGTAATGCTCACGCTGTAGAGCGGCGTTCAATGGTTGTGGATCAATGCAAATTCGTAAATTTCCATTAGGTTTCTTTACTACAGCCATTTGGCTTACCCATTGTGTATAGGTTTGTCAATCGGTGATAGAATGTTCCGCTTCACGAGACGTTCGATTTCTTCTTTGACCTGATCTTGAATGGCAAATGGAAGTTTTCGGCATGGTGATATTCGAGGTTTCACGTTTGGATCAACAATTAAATTTGCTGTGCCTAAATCTCCTAATTGGTCAGGTTGTTTAACTTGAGATATAAAGTTATCGAAGTTTACTTTAATAAGATCCATATCTCGTATAGACTTTAGTCCTAGCAAACAGTCAAACTTGTTTTCTACAACAGTGAATGGTAATTTATAAACTTCCTTATTTTTAGGATTCACTACATGCAAAACTGTTTCACCAATCGATTTTACTTGGGTAGAGTTCCACATGGTTAGAGCATTGGGTTTAAAAGTTATTTGATGTTTGTGAACATTCTCTTCACGAATAACGTTGACATCAGCGCCAGTATCCAAGTGGAATTTGACGTCTTGTCCATTAATGTTGAGTTTCACCATTAAGCGAGTCTCGTTATGTTTCAACGCATAACATAAAAAATCGTCATAAGTTTCGCAGTTACCTTTTTGCTCTTCCTTGTCATAGAGTGAATTCGTCCTTTTCATAGAGTGCATACGAGTGCGACAGACTGTACTGAAGTGATTCATCTTGTTGCATTTCAAGCACTTTTTTCCATAAGCAGGGCAGTTCCTTCGGCGATGAGATTTTCCGCATCGTGGACAGTTCTTGATAAAGTTGTCTTGTGGTTTCGATGGTGTTGGATTCTGCACTTTCTGGATTATTGGTTCAGATTTTTGAAGAGACATTTCATTAGCTTGTTTTTGTGACGTTTCGTCCAACCTGCATATTTGAATAGTTTTTTCTAAATTTAAATCCGGATCTCTCAACAAAACTTGTTGTAATTTGTCTGGAATAGAATAAACAATTTTGTCCCTAATCATCCTGTCTGCTTCTTTGAAGTTACATCCTTCAGCTCGTTGTCTGAGTTCAGTTAAGAATGTGTCGAAAGGCTGTTGATATTGCACTTTCCAAAATCTATAACTTTCCATGACTGTGTTCTGTTTAGGAAGGCAATATTCTTCAATCTTTTTCAAAACAACGTCTGGTTTGTTCTTGTCGTCCTCTTCATCGAAGTTCATCTCATAGAATGCTTCTATAAATTGTGGTCCTGCACATTGAAGTATGATGGCTGCTTTTATTTTGTCTGCTTTTTCGTAAGCTTCACTTGCATTTAAATAAACTTCTAGATGCTGCCTCCATCTCTTGTATGCTTCTGATAAATTAGGATCACGTAAGTCTAACGGACAGGGCGCTCTAAAGTTATTATTTGCCATCTTTTTTTAAGCAATATACTTTCAACAGTTAACTTCTTTCATTTGTTCAACTTAAAGTTTTCGCTGCCACCATGTTAACAAAAGAGTGAGAGGGAAAACAAATAAGAATGATTACACTGAACGCAGAACTAAGAACACGACGCCTACCAATTACGACGTCACACAATTTACGTTGTTGCTTGAGGTTCCATCAACACTGGCGGTGTCCAGTACGATATTGAACTGTTTTTTCACTGCTATGGCAAGAGTGTACGTAACACGACACTTTTATTTTGTTGTAGTAATATGTATTACACTATCACACAACACAATTCATTAATATTTCATTAGTTTTACCAGTATACATTTGTTTTTTTACAGATATAGCCTAGAAAATGCAGCTCAACCAATAGTAGCTTACACACCAACCAACTTTATGTAGTAGTAGTAGTAGTGGTAGTAACAGTCCAGTTTTAATCCGGTGATGCCCCTGTTACCGAAGGTGGCCGGATTCACCTTTAAGCCCCGCAATTACCTTCACACCCTGCCTCTACATCGGTCTGTCTAACGCGTCCTTTTTTGTCAATCCCACCTTGCTGCTTTCCTCTTTAACTTGCCTTTTCCACGTTTTCTTGGGTCTTCCTTGTTTTCTACAACCCTCTTCTTGCAACTCCAGTGCTCTTCTTAAAACATCATCTTCATCCTTTCTCAAAACATGCCCATACCACTTCACTCCATTCGCTTTCGCCAACTTATCAACATTCTCATTCAACCCAAGCAAGTTCATAAGTTCTTCGGTATTCCTTTTGTCCATCAGCTTCACACCACACATTGCCCGCACCATTGCTCTCACTGTTCTTAAAATCGCCAATTTGTTTTCCCATAAGCACCATGTCTCACTTCCGTACAGCATTGCAGATCTTACGCAACTAGTATAAATTCTTGAACTCATTTTCAACAGAAATCTTCTACCACATAACAACTCTCGACACTCTCTGAATTTCACCCAACTAAACCTTACTCTTGCAGTCACTGCCGCTTCACAACCACCACTGGCATTCAATCTATCTCCTAGATAACAAAAGACATTCACTAATTCAACTTCGTCATTCAGCTTTTCAACAGGACCAACCATTCCTTCTTCAATCTTCTTGCATATTTCACATTCAAAACCATCTCCGGATCTGCATGCCACTCTCTTCATCTTTGCACATCTTCCATGCACCCACTTCCTGCATTTCGTACACATAACAGAATTTGCCTTTACTCCTTTTCTACATACGCCACAAGTGTCGATTTTACTCATTGTGGTTTCCCTTCCGTTCCACTTATTACAATTTTTGATGTTGATACGCATACCTTGACATTGAAGCGACTCCTTCCACAACTCAAATTTCTCTCTCAGATCTTCCAATGTGTCACCCAGCAGAACCAATTTATATGTGCTTGTAAAACGTGCATAAACGAATGAAGAATAAAGACAATGAACAAGAAACAGTGGTGAATATCAACACATTATACTGCAGCCAGTGAAATGAAGTCAGATTTCGTGTCTGCTTTGGGCAAGACTCTACGCGAAGCGATTTTCACTCGAAAGAAACCATTCCCAAATGAGGCACTCCGCAGCCTGAGTATGTGCAGGAAAATGTGGGAATTCAAACCTTTTGTTTGTTAAACTCTTCAGTTTATCCAAGGTCAAGTGAGAAAAGTGTTGCTGGTTTGGTCTTGTGGTTGATACGTTGTGTTGGTATTTTTTGCGGAGTAATGTTGTCAGACCACCACAACTTATATCTCCTCAAATTGACACCTAAAAACATTCGTCATACTGATTTTAGGCCACATATATCCCACCCTACTTTTTCTTACTGCTTCACATATCCAGTTTCTTTTCCACACAAACTTCTAACAGTCTAACAATCATCCTCACTTCCCAATTTCTTCCCCGTTGAACATTTTTTGTAACCCAGAAATTGTTCGCACTCTTTGACCATTTAAGGGCCATTTTTTGTTTTCAATGCATCATACAAAATGTGGAGCGTACGTTTTGCAGCCGGATGCCCTTCCTGACGCTAACCACAGTTATAGGCAGTGGGCCAAACCTTTACCTAAAAATGTGTTTCCTGCAAGGCAGCAGGATGTCTAACAAATTTTAACCAGCCAGTCAAGACTGTTGCCCATGAGATGGTATGTGCACCCACTTGTTAGCTTGGTATGTGATCAAGACCAGAGTTCCCCGAGACTCGTGGTATAAAAATCCATGACGACTGCCCAAAGTACAAAGGTTTTTACTTGTACCACACACTACACCTCACAAACGCATTGTGAAAATTCAGTATTTTGGCTTGGAAGACCGAGAGTGGAATGTTGACTTGATGATACGGCCAGGGCGACAATTGCTGTTTGATGTCAGTGACGCAGGCTCTCCTGTCGGATCAAGTGCTAGGATACGTTGCATTATCGAAGCGAATGTACATTGCAACTATTTTCATCACTTGCCTTAGTCATGATTGAACTAGCTTAGAAACGATGTTACGTCACGTTCATTTTTCCAGCACATCAGCATGAATCTTCTGGAAGAAAGCGCAGTGTCTGACGACATCATTTCACCCAACGCTGACACCGTGTGCACCGAGAAATACTTCTCCACGCCCGGTCTCACCGCCATACTGGAGCAAGCCGCGCATACGTTCGCTATGGTTAGTACTTGGTGGCACACACCGATTATGGTTGTCGTTGTATGTTCTTTGTAGCTTCAACTTGTGGTTTGAACTTTCTGGCAACTTTTCATCTTAAATTCATTACCTCGATAGCTTGATGAAGGTTCACTGGTTTACTTGCAGGCTGGCCTGCATGAGGTGGTGGGAATGATCTACAAGATCTTAACACCGGTATACGAGCAGCAGAAGGATTACAAGAAGCTCTCCCGAATCCACAGCAAGCTCAGTGAAAGCTTCGGGAAGATCAGCAGCCAGGTACTAATGTGCTAACCATCTGTCAATCACGAGTGTCGTCGCAATGAAGTAATTGCATCTGGGTTGCGACCCCGGAAAAAATTCCGAGAGTGTATTTAATTCAGAACCAACTATTATTTAATTTGAAATTCCAGAAAGTTTGCGAAAAAAATGTGATCATTAAATTGCATGGCGGACGCCCCATGGCCTATTGCACCTACTTCAATTGATACTAAACGTTTTACTTATTTACATTTTTTATGCGCCATATTTTCATACAATAAAAATACTTTGTTCAGTTGATATTTGAACATTTCTTATTTGTTTATTCTGAAAACCTTCATTCATAGTTTCGTCTCAAAATCCCATCCCTAGCAGCCCTGCAATGTTGTTAGTTCACTCCCATCCCTAGCAGCCCTGCAATGTTGTTACTTCACTTCGATCCTTAGCTGCCCTGCAATGTTGTGACTTTACTCCCGTCCATGGCTGCCCTGTAATGTTGTTAGTTCACTCCCATCCCTAGCTGCCCTGCAATGCTGTTACTTCACTTCCATCCCTAGCTGCCCTGCAATGCTGTTACTTCACTCCCATCCCTCGGAATGGCCCGTTTCGGCGAGTCCGATTCGACGAGTCCAATTCGGCTAGTCCGATTCGGCGAGTGTCCTATTCCACGATTTTTTGAAATTGTTTTTTTAAATTATCGGGTACCGTAGCCCAGTGCTTCTCAACCTTTTTCACTTCGCGACCCACTTTTAATGCAAGTTTTATTGTGCGACCCACAATGAGATATGACATCTTTACTACTGACGTACGTACTGAAATAGTTGATGCGACACCAAATATCTAATTGATACATATTTGTTACATTGTTGCATAATTGTTACGTAATCATAATGCAATAATTTCCTGATTTAATAGAAAACAGGGTACACAATTTATGAAAATGGAAAGTCAACAAATGAAGTGAAGATAAGAGTAGCGATGGAGAAGGCGCAGTACTGTTCAAGACCAAACTGCGGCTTGTGAGATCCATAGTAATGTTTCTGGGCAGTCGAGTGTAGCAAGAACTCAGCGATAGACACGTGTTTCGCCCATGAGGCTGGGCTCATCAGTACCGCATCTTACTATCCATAGTAATGTCGGTATTTTTTAGAAAATTTTAACATTCAGTAACATTTAGAAATGCTTTGCGATCCACCTGAAATAGCTTCGCCACCCACCGGTTGGGAAGCACTGCCGTAGCCTAATTATCATTGCTGTTTTAAGGGTTGGGGCTAGACTTAGAGGTAAGGGATAGCGGTTAGGGTTAGAGGTTAGGGGTTGGGGTAAGGGTTAGGGTTGGGGTTGAAGTTAGGGGTTAGGGTCTTACTTCAACGTTTAGCAACGTTAAAACGATAAAAAAGCGGCAATGATAATTAGGATACGGTACCCGATAATTTAAAAAAAAAATTCAAAAAATCGCCGAATAGGGAACTCACCGAATCGGACTCGCCGAATAGTAGCAGACCACCCATCTTTAGCTGCCCTGTAATGTTGTTACTTCACTCCCATCCCTAGTTGCCCTGCAATGTTGTTACTTCACTTCCATCCCTAGCTGCCCTGCAATGCTGTTACTTCACTTCCATCCCTAGCTGCCCTGCAATGTTGTTACTTCATTTCCATCCCTAGCTTCCCTGCAATGTTGTTACTTCACTCCCATCCCTAGTTGCCCTGCAATGTTGTTACTTCACTCCCATCCCTAGCTGCCCTGCAATGCTGTTACTTCACTCCCATCTATAGCTGCCCGGCAATGTTGTTACTTCACTCCCATCCATAGCTGCCCTGTAATGCTGTTACTTCACTTCCATCCCTATTTGCCCTGTAATGTTACTTCATTCCCATCCATAGCTGCCCTTTAATGCTGTTACTTTACTTCCATCCCTAGCTGCCCTGTAATGCTGTTACTTCACTTCCATCCCTAGTTGCTCTGCAATGTTGTCACTTCACTCCCACCCCTTGCTGCCATGCAATGTTGTTACTTCACTTCCATCCCTAGCTGCCCTGCAATGCTGTTACTTCATTTCCATCCCTAGCTGCCCTGCAATGTTGTCACTTCACTCCCACCCCTTGCTGCCCTGCAATGCTGTTACTTCACTCCCATCCCTAGCTGCCCTACAATGTTGTTACTTCACTTCCATCCCTAGCTGCCATGCAATGCTGTTACTTCACACCCATCCCTAGCTGCCCTGTAATGCTGTTACTTCACTTCAATGCCTAGCTGCCCTGCAATGCTGTTACTTCACTTCCATCCCTAGCTGCCCTTTAATGCTGTTACTTCACTCCCATCTATAGCTGCTCTGCAATGCTGTTACTTCATTCCCATCCATAGCTGCCATGTATTGTTGTTACTTCACTTCCATCCCTAGCTGCCCTGCAGTGTTGTTACTTCACTCCTACCCCTAGCTGCCCTGCAATGCTGTTACTTCACTCCCATCCCTAGCTGCCCTGCAATGCTGTTACTTTACTCCCGTCCCTAGCTGCCCTGTAATGTTGTTACTTCACTTCCATCCCTAGCTGCCCTGCAATGCTGTTACTTCACTTCAATCCCTCGCTGCCCTGCAATGATGTTACTTCACTCCCATCCCTAGCTGCCCTGTAATGTTGTTACTTCACTCCCATCCCTAGCTGCCCTGCAATGTTGTTACTTCACTTCCATCCCTAGCTGCCATGCAATGTTGTTACTTCACTTCCATCCCTAGCTGCCCTGCAATGTTGTTACTTCACTTCCATCCCTAGCTGCCCTGCAATGTTGTTACTTCACTCCCATCCTTAGCTGCCCTGTAATGCTGTTACTTCACTTCCATCCCTAGCTGCCATGCAATGTTGTTACTTCACATCCATCCCTAGCTGCCATGTCATGTTGTTACTTCACTCCCGTCCCTAGCTGCCATGCAATGTTGTTACTTCACTTCCATCCCTAGCTGCCATGTCATGTTGTTACTTCACTTCCATCCCTAGCTGCCCTGCAATGCTGTTACTTCACTCCCATCCTTAGCTGCCCTGCAATGTTGTTACTTCACTTCCATCCCTAGCTGCCCTGTAATGTTGTTACTTCACTCCCATCTCTAGCTGCCCTGTAATGTTGTTACTTCACTTCCATCCCTAGCTGCCCTGCAATGTTGTTACTTCACTTCCATCCCTAGCTGCCATGCAATGTTGTTACTTCACTTCCATCCCTAGCTGCCTTGTCATGTTGTTACTTTACTCCCATCCCTAGCTGCCATGCAATGTTGTTACTTCACTTCCATCCTTAGCTGCCCTGCAATGTTGTTACTTCACTTCCATCCCTAGCTGCCATGTATTGTTGTTACTTCACTCCCATCCCTAGCTGCCCTGCAATGTTGTTACTTCACTCCCATCCCTAGCTGCCCTGTAATGTTGTTACTTCACTCCCATCCCCAGCTGCCCTGCAATGCTGTTACTTCACTTCAATGCCTTGCTGCCCTGCAATGCTGTTACTTCACTTCCATCCCTAGCTGCCCTGTAATGTTGTTACTTCACTCCCATCCCTAGCTGCCCTGTAATGTTGTTACTTCACTCCCATCCCTAGCTGCCCTGCAATGCTGTTACTTCACTTCCATCCCTAGCTGCCCTGTAATGTTGTTACTTCACTCCCATCCCTAGCTGCCCTGTAATGTTGTTACTTCACATCCATCCCTAGCTGTTCTGCAATGTTGTTACTTCACATCCATCCCTAGCTGCCATGTCATGTTGTTACTTCACTCCCGTCCCTAGCTGCCCTGCAATGTTGTTACTTCACTTCCATCCCTAGCTGCCCTGCAATGTTGTTACTTCACTTCCATCCCTAGCTGCCCTGTAATGTTGTTACTTCACTCCCATCCCTAGCTGCCCTGCAATGCTGTTACTTCACTTCCATCCCTAGCTGCCCTGTAATGTTGTTACTTCACTTCCATCCCTAGCTGCCCTGCAATGCTGTTACTTCACTTCCATCCCTAGCTGCCCTGCAATGTTGTTACTTCACTCCCATCCCTAGCTGCCCTGTAATGCTGTTACTTCATTTCCATCCCCAGCTTCCCTGCAATGCTGTTACTTCATTTCCATCCCCAGCTTCCCTGCAATGCTGTTACTTCACTCCCATCCCTAGCTGCCCTGTAATGTTGTTACTTCACTCCCATCCATAGCTGCCCTGTAATGCTGTTACTTCACTTCCATCCCTATCTGCCCTGTAATGTTACTTCATTCCCATCCATAGCTGCCCTTTAATGCTGTTACTTTACTTTCATCCCTAGCTGCCCTGTAATGTTGTTGCTTCGCTCCCATCCCTAGCTGCCCTGTAATGTTGTTACTTCACTTCCATCCCTAGCTGCCCTGCAATGCTGTTACTTCACTTCCATCCCTAGCTGCCCTGCAATGCTGTTACTTCATTTCCATCCCCAGCTTCCCTGCAATGCTGTTACTTCACTTCCATCCCTAGCTGCCCTGTAATGTTGTTACTTCACTTCCATCCCTAGCTGCCCTGCAATGCTGTTACTTCACTTCCATCCCTATCTGCCCTGTAATGTTACTTCATTCCCATCCATAGCTGCCCTTTAATGCTGTTACTTTACTTTCATCCCTAGCTGCCCTGTAATGTTGTTGCTTCACTCCCATCCCTAGCTGCCCTGTAATGTTGTTACTTCACTTCCATCCCTAGCTGCCCTGCAATGTTGTTACTTCACTCCCATCCCTAGCTGCCCTGTAATGCTGTTACTTCACTCCTATCCATAGCTGCCCTGTAATGTTGTTACTTCACTTCCATCCCTAGCTGCCCTGCAATGCTGTTACTTCACTTCCATCCCTATCTGCCCTGTAATGTTACTTCATTCCCATCCATAGCTGCCCTTTAATGCTGTTACTTTACTTTCATCCCTAGCTGCCCTGTAATGTTGTTGCTTCACTCCCATCCCTAGCTGCCCTGTAATGTTGTTACTTCACTTCCATCCCTAGCTGCCCTGCAATGTTGTTACTTCACTCCCATCCCTAGCTGCCCTGTAATGCTGTTACTTCACTCCTATCCATAGCTGCCCTGTAATGTTGTTGCTTCACTCCCATCCCTAGCTGCCCTGTAATGTTGTTACTTCACTTTCATCCCTAGCTGCCCTGCAATGTTGTTACTTCACTTCCATCCCTAGCTGCCCTGCAATGTTGTTACTTCACTCCCATCCCTAGCTGCCCTGTAATGCTGTTACTTCACTCCCATCCCTAGCTGCCCTGCAATGCTGTTACTTCACTTCCATCCCTATCTGCCCTGTAATGTTACTTCATTCCCATCCATAGCTGCCCTGCAATGTTGTTACTTCACTTCCATCCCTAGCTGCTCTGTAATGCTGTTACTTCACTCCCATCCATAGCTGCCCTGTAATGTTGTTACTTCACTCCCATCCATAGCTGCCCTGTAATGCTGTTACTTCACTTCCATCCCTATCTGCCCTGTAATGTTACTTCATTCCCATCCATAGCTGCCCTGCAATGTTGTTACTTCACTTCCATCCCTAGCTGCTCTGCAATGCTGTTACTTCACACCCATCCGTAGCTGCCCTGTAATGCTGTTACTTCACTCCTATCCATAGCTGCCCTGCAATGTTGTTACTTCACTTCCATCCCTACTTCCCTAGCTGCCCTGCAATGTTGTTACTTCACTTCCATCCCTAGCTGCTCTGCAATGTTGTTACTTCACTCCCATCCCTAGCTGCCCTGCAATGTTGTTACTTCACTCCCATCCCTAGCTGCCCTGCAATGTTGTTACTTCACTCCCATCCCTAGCTGCTCTGCAATGCTGTTACTTCACTCCCATCCATAGCTGCCCTGTAATGTTGTTACTTCACACCCATCCGTAGCTGCCCTGTAATGCTGTTACTTCACTTCCATCCCTAGCTGCCATGCAATGTTGTTACTTCACTCCCATCTCTAGCTGCTCTGCAATGTTGTTACTTCACTCCCATCCCTAGCTGCCCTGTAATGCTGTTACTTCACTCCCATCCCTAGCTGCCCTGTAATGTTGTTACTTCACTTCCATCCCTAGCTACCCTGTAATGTTGTTACTTCACTCCCATCTCTAGCTGCTCTGCAATGTTGTTACTTCACTCCCATCCCTAGCTGCCCTGTAATGCTGTTACTTCACTCCCATCCCTAGCTGCCCTGCAATGCTGTTACTTCACTCCCATCTCTAGCTGCCCTGTAATGCTGTTACTTCACTCCCATCCCTAGCTGCCCTGTAATGTTGTTACTTGACTTCCATCCCTAGCTGCCCTGCAATGCTGTTACTTCACTCCCATCCCTAGCTGCCCTGTAATGCTGTTACTTCACTCCCATCCCTAGCTGCCCTGTAATGTTGTTACTTCACTTCCATCCCTAGCTGCCCTGCAATGCTGTTACTTCACTCCCATCTCTAGCTGCTCTGCAATGTTGTTACTTCACTTCCATCCCTAGCTGCCCTGCAATGCTGTTACTTCACTCCCATCTCTAGCTGCTCTGCAATGTTGTTACTTCACTTCCATCCCTAGCTGCTCTGCAATGTTGTTACTTCACTCCCATCCCTAGCTGCTCTGCAATGCTGTTACTTCACTCCCATCTCTAGCTGCTCTGCAATGTTGTTACTTCACTCCCATCCATAGCTGCCCTGCAATGTTGTTACTTCACTTCCATCCCTAGCTGCCCTGTAATGTTGTTACTTCACTTCCATCCCTAGCTGCCCTGCAATGCTGTTACTTCACTCCCATCTCTAGCTGCCCTGCAATGTTGTTACTTCACTCCCATCCCTAGCTGCCCTGCAATGTTGTTACTTCACACCCATCCCTAGCTGCCCTGCAATGTTGTTACTTCACACCCATCCCTAGCTGCCCTGTAATGTTGTTACTTCACTCCCATCCATAGCTGCCCTGCAATGTTGTTACTTCACTTCCATCCCTAGCTGCCCTGTAATGTTGTTACTTCACTCCCATCTCTAGCTGCTCTGTAATGCTGTTACTTTACTTCAATGCCTAGCTGCCCTGTATTGTTGTTACTTCACACCCATCCCTAGCTGCCCTGCAATGTTGTTACTTCACTCCCATCCATAGCTGCCATGCAATGTTGTTACTTCACACCCATCCATAGCTGCCCTGCAATGTTGTTACTTCACTTCCATCCCTAGCTGCCCTGTAATGTTGTTACTTCACTCCCATCTCTAGCTGCTCTGTAATGCTGTTACTTTACTTCAATGCCTAGCTGCCCTGTATTGTTGTTACTTCACACCCATCCCTAGCTGCCCTGCAATGTTGTTACTTCACTCCCATCCCTAGCTGCCCTGTAATGTTGTTACTTCACTCCCATCTATAGCTGCCCTGTAATGCTGTTACTTCACTCCCATCCCTAGCTGCTCTGCAATGCTGTTACTTCACTCCCATCCCCAGCTGCCCTGCAATGTTGTTACTTCACTCCCATCTATAGCTGCCCTGTAATGTTGTTACTTCACTCCCATCCCTAGCTGCTCTGCAATGCTGTTACTTCACTCCCATCCCTAGCTGCTCTGCAATGCTGTTACTTCACTCCCATCCCCAGCTGCCCTGCAATGTTGTTACTTCACTTCCATCCCTAGCTGCCCTGCAATGTTGTTACTTCACTCCCATCCCTAGCTGCTCTGCAATGCTGTTACTTCACTCCCATCCCCAGCTGCCCTGTAATGTTGTTACTTCACTTCCATCCCTAGCTGCCCTGTAATGCTGTTACTTCACTTCCATCCCTAGCTGCTCTGCAATGCTGTTACTTCACTCCCATCCCCAGCTGCCCTGTAATGTTGTTACTTCACTTCCATCCCTAGCTGCCCTGTAATGCTGTTACTTCACTCCCATCCCTAGCTGCTCTGCAATGCTGTTACTTCACTCCCATCCCCAGCTGCCCTGCAATGTTGTTACTTCACTCCCATCCCTAGCTGCCCTGCAATGTTGTTACTTCACTCCCATCCCTAGCTGCTCTGCAATGCTGTTACTTCACTCCCATCCCCAGCTGCCCTGTAATGTTGTTACTTCACTTCCATCCCTAGCTGCCCTGTAATGCTGTTACTTCACTCCCATCCCTAGCTGCTCTGTAATGTTGTTACTTCACTCCCATCCCTAGCTGCCCTGCAATGTTGTTACTTCACTTCCATCCCTAGCTGCCCTGCAATGTTGTTACTTCACTCCCATCCCTAGCTGCTCTGCAATGCTGTTACTTCACTCCCATCCCCAGCTGCCCTGCAATGTTGTTACTTCACTCCCATCCCCAGCTGCCCTGCAATGCTGTTACTTCACTCCCATCCCCAGCTGCCCTGCAATGTTGTTACTTCACTCCCATCCCTAGCTGCCCTGCAATGTTGTTACTTCACTTCCATCCCTAGCTGCCCTGCAATGTTGTTACTTCACTCCCATCCATAGCTGCCCTGTAATGTTGTTACTTCACTTCCATCCCTAGCTGCCCTGTAATGCTGTTACTTCACTTCCATCCCTATCTGCCCTGTAATGTTACTTCATTCCCATCCATAGCTGCCCTTTAATGCTGTTACTTTACTTCCATCCCTAGCTGCCCTGTAATGTTGTTACTTCACTTCCATCCCTATCTGCCCTGTAATGTTACTTCATTCCCATCCATAGCTGCCCTTTAATGCTGTTACTTTACTTTCATCCCTAGCTGCCCTGCAATGCTGTTACTTCACTTCCATCCCTAGCTGCTCTGCAATGTTGTTACTTCACTCCCATCCCTTGCTGCCCTGCAATGTTGTTACTTCACTCCTATCCATAGCTGGCCTGCAATGCTGTTACTTCACTTCCATCCCTAGCTGCTCTGCAATGTTGTTACTTCACACCCATCCATAGCTGCCCTGTAATGTTGTTACTTCACTTCCATCCCTAGCTGCCCTGCAATGTTGTTACTTCACTCCCATCCATAGCTGCTCTGCAATGTTGTTACTTCACACCCATCCATAGCTGCCCTGTAATGTTGTTACTTCACTTCCATCCCTAGCTGCCCTGCAATGTTGTTACTTCACTTCCATCCCTAGCTGCTCTGCAATGTTGTTACTTCACACCCATCCATAGCTGCCCTGTAATGTTGTTACTTCACTTCCATCCCTAGCTGCCCTGTAATGTTGTTACTTCACTTCCATCCCTAGTTGCCCTGCAATGCTGTTACTTCACTCCCATCCATAGCTGCTCTGCAATGTTGTTACTTCACTCCCATCCCTAGCTGCCCTGTAATGTTGTTACTTCACACCCATCCCTAGCTGCCCTGTAATGCTGTTACTTCACTCCTATCCATAGCTGGCCTGCAATGTTGTTACTTCACTTCCATCCCTACTTCCCTAGCTGCCCTGTAATGTTGTTACTTCACTTCTATCCCTAGCTGCCATGCAATGCTAATACTTCCCTCCATCCCTAGCTGCCCTGCAATGTTGTTACTTCACTTCCATCCTTAGCTGCCCTGTAATGCTGTTACTTCACTTACATCCCTAGCTGCCCTGTAATGTTGTTACTTCACTCCCATCCATAGCTGCCCTGTAATGATGTTACTTCACTTACATCCCTAGCTGCCCTGCAATGTTGTTACTTCACTCCCATCCCTAGCTGCCCTGTAATGCTGTTACTTCACTACCATCCCTAGCTGCCCTGCAATGTTGTTACTTCACTCCCATCCCTAGCTGCCCTGTAAAGTTGTTACTTCACTCCCATCCCTAGCTGCCCTGCAATGCTGTTACTTTACTTCCATCCCTAGCTGCCCTGCAATGTTGTTACTTCACACCCATCCCTAGCTGCCCTGTAATGTTGTTACTTCACTTCCATTCCTAGCTGCCCTGCAATGTTGTTACTTCACTCCCATCCCTAGCTGCCCTGCAATGCTGTTACTTTACTTCCATCCCTAGCTGCCCTGCAATGTTGTTACTTCACTCCCATCCCTAGCTGCCCTGCAATGTTGTTACTTCACTTCCATCCCTAGCTGCCCTACAATGCTGTTACTTCACTCCCATCCATAGCTGCCCTGCAATGTTGTTACTTCACTTCCATCCCTAGCTGCCCTGCAATGCTGTTACTTCACTCCCATCCATAGCTGCCCTGCAATGCTGTTACTTCACTTACATCCCTAGCTGCCCTGCAATGTTGTTACTTCACTCCCATCCCTAGCTGCCCTGTAAAGTTGTTACTTCAGTCCCATCCCTAGCTGCCCTGCAATGCTGTTACTTTACTTCCATCCCTAGCTGCCCTGCAATGTTGTTACTTCACTCCCATCCCTAGCTGCCCTGCAATGCTGTTACTTTACTTCCATCCCTAGCTGCCCTGCAATGTTGTTACTTCACTCCCATCCCTAGCTGCCCTGCAATGTTGTTACTTCACTTCCATCCCTAGCTGCCCTGCAATGCTGTTACTTCACTCCCATCCATAGCTGCCCTGCAATGCTGTTACTTTACTTCCATCCCTAGCTGCCCTGCAATGCTGTTACTTCACTCCCATCCATAGCTGCCCTGCAATGTTGTTACTTCACTTCCATCCCTAGCTGCCCTGTAATGTTGTTACTTTACTCCCATCCCTAGCTGCCCTGCAATGCTGTTACTTTACTTCCATCCCTAGTTGCCCTGCAATGCTGTTACTTCACTCCCATCCATAGCTGCCCTGCAATGTTGTTACTTCACTTCCATCCCTAGCTGCCCTGTAATGCTGTTACTTCACTCCCATCCCTAGCTGCCCTGTAAAGTTGTTACTTCAGTCCCATCCCTAGCTGCCCTGCAATGTTGTTACTTCACTCCCATCCATAGCTGCCCTGTAATGCTGTTACTTCACTTCCATCCCTATCTGCCCTGTAATGTTACTTCATTCCCATCCATAGCTGCCCTTTAATGCTGTTACTTTACTTCCATCCCTAGCTGCCCTGTAATGTTGTTACTTCACTCCCATCCATAGCTGCCCTGTAATGCTGTTACTTCACTTCCATCCCTAGCTGCCCTGCAATGCTGTTACTTCACTCCCATCCATAGCTGCCCTGCAATGTTGTTACTTCACTTCCATCCCTAGCTGCCCTGTAATGCTGTTACTTCACTCCCATCCCTAGCTGCCCTGTAAAGTTGTTACTTCAGTCCCATCCCTAGCTGCCCTGCAATGTTGTTACTTCACTCCCATCCATAGCTGCCCTGTAATGCTGTTACTTCACTTCCATCCCTATCTGCCCTGTAATGTTACTTCATTCCCATCCATAGCTGCCCTTTAATGCTGTTACTTTACTTCCATCCCTAGCTGCCCTGTAATGTTGTTACTTCACTCCCATCCATAGCTGCTCTGCAATGTTGTTACTTCACTCCCATCCATAGCTGCTCTGCAATGTTGTTACTTCACTCCCATCCCTTGCTGCCCTGCAATGTTGTTACTTCACTCCCATCCATAGCTGCTCTGCAATGCTGTTACTTCACTCCCATCCATAGCTGCTCTGCAATGTTGTTACTTCACTCCCATCCCTTGCTGCCCTGCAATGTTGTTACTTCACTTCCATCCCTAGCTGCCCTGCAATGTTGTTACTTCACTCCCATCCCTAGCTGCCCTGTAATGTTGTTACTTCACACCCATCCGTAGCTGCCCTGTAATGCTGTTACTTCACTTCCATCCCTAGCTGCCCTGTAATGTTGTTACTTCACACCCATCCCTAGCTGCCCTGTAATGCTGTTACTTCACTCCTATCCATAGCTGGCCTGCAATGTTGTTACTTCACTTCCATCCCTACTTCCCTAGCTGCCCTGCAATGTTGTTACTTCACTCCCATCCCTTGCTGCCCTGCAATGTTGTTACTTCACTTCCATCCCTAGCTCCCCTGTAATGTTGTTATTTCACACCCATCCCTAGCTGCCCTGTAATGCTGTTACTTCACTCCTATCCATAGCTGGCCTGCAATGTTGTTACTTCACTTCCATCCCTACTTCCCTAGCTGCCCTGTAATGTTGTTACTTCACTTCTATCCCTAGCTGCCATGCAATGCTAATACTTCCCTCCATCCCTAGCTGCCCTGCAATGTTGTTACTTCACTTCCATCCTTAGCTGCCATGTATTGTTGTGACTTCACTTCCATCCATAGCTGCCCTGTAATGATGTTACTTCACTCCCATCCCTATCTGCTCTGCAATGCTGTTACTTTACTCCCGTCCCTAGCTGCCCTGTAATGTTGTTACTTCACTTCCATCCCTAGCTGCCCTTTAATGCTGTTACTTCAGTCCCATCCCTAGCTGCCCTGCAATGATGTTACTTCACTCCCATCCCTAGCTGCCCTTTAATGCTGTTACTTCACTCCCATTCCTAGCTGCCCTGCAATGCTGTTACTTCATTTCCATCCCTAGCTGCCCTGTAATGTTGTTACTTCACTCCCATCCCCAGCTTCCCTGCAATGCTGTTACTTCACTTCAATCCCTAGTTGCCCTGCAATGCTCTTACTTCACTTCCATCCTTAGCTGCCCTGCAATGCTGTTACTTCACTCCCATCCCTAGCTGTCCTGCAATGCTGTTACTTCACTCCTGTCCCTGGCTGCCCTGTAATGTTGTTACTTCACTCCCATCCCTTGCTGCCATGCAATGCTGTTCCTTCACTCCCATCCCTAGCTGCCCTGCAATGTTGTTACTTCACTTCCATCCCTAGCTGCCCTGCAATGCTGTTCCTTCACTCCCATCCCTAGCTGCCCTGCAATGTTGTTACTTCACTCCCATCCCTAGCTGCCCTGCAATGCTGTTCCTTCACTCCCATCCCTAGCTGCCCTGCAATGTTGTTACTTCACTCCCATCCCTAGCTGCCCTGCAATGCTGTTACTTCACTCCCATCCCTAGCTGCCCTGCAATGTTGTTACTTCACTCCTGTCCCTGGCTGCCCTGTAATGTTGTTACTTCACTCCCATCCCTTGCTGCCCTGCAATGTTGTTACTTCACTTCCATCCCTAGCTGCCCTGCAATGCTGTTCCTTCACTCCCATCCCTAGCTGCCCTGCAATGCTGTTACTTCACTCCCATCCCTAGCTGCCCTGCAATGCTGTTACTTCACTCCCATCCCTAGCTGCCCTGCAATGCTGTTACTTCACTCCCATCCCTAGCTGCCCTGCAATGCTGTTACTTCACTCCCATCCCTAGCTGCCCTGCAATGCTGTTACTTCACTCCCATCCCTAGCTGCCCTGCAATGCTGTTACTTCACTCCCATCCCTAGCTGCCCTGCAATGCTGTTACTTCACTCCCATCCCTAGCTGTCCTGCAATGCTGTTACTTCACTCCTGTCCCTGGCTGCCCTGTAATGTTGTTACTTCACTCCCATCCCTTGCTGCCCTGCAATGTTGTTACTTCACTTCCATCCCTAGCTGCCCTGCAATGCTGTTCCTTCACTCCCATCCCTAGCTGCCCTGCAATGCTGTTACTTCACTCCCATCCCTAGCTGCCCTGCAATGCTGTTACTTCACTCCCATCCCTAGCTGCCCTGCAATGCTGTTACTTCACTCCCATCCCTAGCTGCCCTGCAATGCTGTTACTTCACTCCCATCCCTAGCTGCCCTGCAATGCTGTTACTTCACTCCCATCCCCAGCTGCCCTGCAATGCTGTTACTTCACTCCCACCCCCAGCTGCCCTGCAATGCTGTTACTTCACTTCAATACCTAGCTGCCCTGCAATGCTGTTACTTCACTTCAATGCCTAGCTGCCCTGCAATGTTGTTACTTCACTCCCATCCCTAGTTGCCCTGCAATGTTGTTACTTCATTTCCATCCCTAGCTGCCCTGCAATGTTGTTACTTTACTTCCATCCCTAGCTGCCCTGCAATGTTGTTACTTCACTCCCATCCCTAGCTGCCCTGCAATGTTGTTACTTCACTCCTATCCCTAGCTGCCCTGCAATGTTGTTACTTCACTCCCAGGATCATTAGGAGGTAGTCATCCCTCCCTTGCCAATGGAATGTTCACGCCTTCAATCGCATTGATTGGTTTTCATAATAATTTCCGTTAGTTTCTAACCTAAATTTGTTTATTTTATATTTGTCGTCTTTTGCAAGGATTGTTTGGTTGTATCCTTTGTGGTCAAATCGGTTTGGAAGGAACCAGTGATTTGAATTGAATCATGTTTATGTTATTTTCTTTGTTTTATGTTTTCGGTGGATTAGAGCTCACAGAGCAGCTGGCAGGTATGTTGGTTTGATACTTACACCACATGTGCGCAGTAGACTTACTTACACAGTAGGCGTGGGCGCAGGCGGTTGGTTTCTGAAAGCATTGTTGGGTTGTCGGATAAATGGCTGAGTGGTAAGAACATCGGCACAGCAAACGGAGACGTTGGTTCAACACCGTTAGAGCATGTACCTCGACAAGAACCTTGACCTCAGAACCAGTAGCAGCTGGCCAGATCGCTGCACGGTTCTATCTGCTTCTCATTGTCTGTTGCATTAGATCAGAGGTGACGAACCTGCGGCCCGTGGGCCGCATGCGGCCCGTCAAAGAATTTTGTGCGGCCCGTAAACAATTTGACAATCGCTCATGCGTTAAAGACAAAAGACATCTCAAAGCTGTTTTATGCCTTCACTGGTACACCTTTCCTTTGCTATTTTCTTGCCCTAAAGTCCAGTGGTTCCCAACCGGGGGAGAATTCCCCACTAGGGGGAAAATTTTCAGGGGCAATTTGGTTTTAGGATTGTAAACCTTTTAAGCCTAGTAAGTTGGCCTAGATTAGAGCGTTAAAGAGGAAATTATTATTAGATTAACTCCCGATTATTTAAGTGCACTGACAATCTGACATGGATGCAATCCATCACGTAGGCCTACTCCTTTTTCATTTAAATACTGGATGGCTTTCATGAGGAAACGTAACCAAACGAGTGTTTGAGCTCATAGACAAGCTTAAATTATTTTTTGACTTTTAAATAAAATTGAAATTTGTTTGTGGATTGCTGAATGATGACAGATGGATTAGATTCCTTTCTTATTTGGTTGATATGTTTGGTCCATTGAATAAACTAAATCTGAAAATGCAAGGAAAAACACCAATATACGGTATATATTCAATTGCCATCTCTGTTTAAAGCAGATTGCTCATCAACATGGGTTATCTGTATCCATGAGCCATTGACATATTGATACAATGGAAATTTACAAACTGTAGGCTACTGCTTCCATGATGGTTCAAGGAAGTTTGGAAGAGAGTGATTGATTTATGTCATCGTCATTTGGAGATTGTCGGTACTAGAAGGCTCTGCTGTCTTCTTCGCGAGGGGAGTACGTTTTGTCTGGCCTCTACATTTCGACCAGGCTGGTTTGGGTGGCCCTTCCAGGAGTAGATACCAGTACCGTTCAGCATTTAAAGATGCTTTGGAAGCTTTCACCAGCAAGCTTGATAATAATTGAAAGAGAAAAGTTAGAATGAACAATTGAACATGTTCCCATGTTTAAAGAATTATCATTGGTGCTGGTTGTTGATGGCAAAGAACAAGTTCTTCCAGAGTTGGAAAAAGAATTGACTTTGCAACATCTCACAGCATTAGAATTAGAACTGGAATTCATTCGATATTTTCCTAAAATTTATGACGATGAGCTTGATTTAATACAAAATTCATTCACATTGCTGGTGGAAAAACTTCTCGATAAATTGCAGGATGAAGTTTTAGAACTCAAAACGGATTCTTGCGCAACAGACTTATTCAGAAAGATATCAATCACTGGATTTTGGCCATTGATGTGTAATTCCTATCCCAAAGTGGCAGAGAAAGCTACTCGAAGTATCCTTCCATTTGCTTCCACTTATCTATGCGAATCAGATTTTTCAACTCTTGCAAATGAAAACAAAACAAAGAAACAGATTAGACGTGGAGAATGATAATCGTTGTGCTCTTTCCAATACTCTTCCACGATATTCATGAGTTATCGAAAAAAAATCACAAGATTCACACAGACTGTTAAATGCATTGACTCTTAGAATTTTGAATGCCTATTCTTTGAATAAAATACTTTTCAGCTACGTTCTTCTTTAATTAAATTATTTTAGTTTGAAAAGGAATATTACCAGCTAAAAAGGTTATTACTAGTGAAAGTTTAGTTTATCTTCCAAAACTTAGATTAAAATATTAATGTAAACGAGTTTTTAACAAACTAAATTTATAGGGGGGGGGGGGATTTAGATTTGAATATCGACCAAAAGGGCCCACCAGGTAAAAAAGGTTGGCAACCACTGCCCTAAACACTAACTTTCAGGGTTTAAAGTTAAAAAATAGGAAAGTTATAAGGTAAAGGTGTCGTCGTCGTCGTGTGAGCGTCTGGGGCCGAGGGTCTATCCTTTTACCACCCCAGATTCACGATGTTCCCGGACTAAGGTGTGGTGTGTAAAGGTGTGAAAACACTATTTACCAATTTTGGTCGATTCCAATCTATGACGTCATGGAATTTTGACGATTAAAAAGTTGTGTGGCCCGATAACTCATGTGTAATTGACAAAGTGGCCCGCGACAGCAAAAAGGTTCGTCACCCCTGCATGTATGCTTCACAATTTATATCATCATAATTGGCCCAATAAAAGTGTTTGTTTTGCTTGTTTCTGGAACCAAAATGACAAGAAAGATCCTTTGCATATGAAATCTACTTTCTCTTTACCGTCACGCCATCTACCATTTGTTCTACTATCTATCCCCCCAGCCTGGTTGCGGTAGTTTCGCCTTTTCTAATTCGAGTCAACTTGGTGATGTGCTTGAAATGTAATTACGAGCCTGAGCATCTGCAAAGTTTCTGTTCATCTGGCTTTCCAAACAACCCGCCGTCAGCGTCACCGGTACACGACAACTGGGCGAGACAAAGTGGGCGATACCCACTTGGGCGAGACCAGGTGGGCGACGAGACAAGTGGGCGACGGACCAAATGGGCGACGGACCAAGTGGACGACGAGTCAAGTGGGCGACGAGTCAAGTGGGCGACGGACCAAGTGGGCGACGGACCAAGTGGACGACGAGCCAAGTGGGCGACGGAAGCGAAAGTTTAGCCTTTCGGAAAAAAATACGACTTTTAATTTTTACTTTAAAATACAATGATTGATTTGTGAAAGGGAGGCAATGAGAGTTCTCACGCTGAGTTTCACGAAGCATTGGAAGCAACATTTTCATTATTTTTTGTAGTCTAGTAATAGCGCTTGCTGTTTGATGTTAATTTGCATTGTGACATCATCTTGACACATTATTTTGCAATTTGCGGCGTCAGGGTTTATCGTGAAGCTTAAGAGAAACCTCTCAGAAAAGAGACAAACGAATGGCCAAAGAGTGGTTGAAGTCAGTTATGAACGCTCCCTAACCGTTATCAAAGCTTGTCAGTATAAAATATGACTTTTAAGTTTTACTTTAAAATACAATGGTTGATTTGTAGAAGGGAGGCAATGAGAGTTCTCACGCTGAGTTTCACGAAGCATAGGAAGCAACATTTTCATTATTTTTTGTAGTCTAGTAATAGCGTTTGCTGTTTAAAGTTAATTTGCATTGTGACATCATCTTGACACATTATTTTGCAATTTGCGGCGTCAGGGTTTATCGTGAAGCTTAAGAGAAACCCCTCAGAAAAGAGACAACGAATGGCCAAAGAGTGGTTTAAGTCAGTTATGAACGTTCCCTAACCGTTATCAAAGCTTGTCAGTATGAAATATGACTTTTAATTTTTACTTTAAAATACAATGGTTGATTTATATATTTTTTTGGACATTTTGACCGAATTGACTATATTTGTTTCGGAAAAGAAAAACAGCGCACAATTAGTGTTCTTGACGCTATAAATCGTATGTGCGCGGAAAATCCAATGTCTCATAGAGACTTGATATTAACTTACATTTACAATGTTGTATGTGAAAGTACCAATAAAACTTTAATGGACACTGGACAGGATCCACCACAGACTATGTGGGACTTCTCAAGAGGCATAAGTCATAATTTTAACTTGGGCACTTAAAGTCAACTGATATTTTTAATCCGAATGTTCTAGTCTAGACGCTGCGTAGCCGCATCAGCAGTTTACAGAACACATTGTGACTGACAGTCATTACTAGGGCCATTTTGTTTATGACCTAAAAATTGAAAAATATGACTTTATTTTTAGAGCATCAAAGTTATGCTAATCTCCGTAGTTAATGATTCGTATGTAAGTTTTTACATGTATTTTAAACAATAACACACTCGAACAACTAACAAAAACTTCTGTTTCGCTTGAAAATCACTACAAACATTCCAATGTCTAATGCATGTACCTGCCAAACCAGCTACTTAGTAGTTAAGATCTCAGCACTGGCTGACCTAGTGACCTACCGCAAATGTTTATAATATTCAGAGACTGGATTGTGTGTTGCAAAATAATGTGTCAAGATGATGTCACAATGCAAATTAACATCAAACAGCAAGCGCTATTACTAGACTACAAAAAATAATGAAAATGTTGCTTCCAATGCTTCGTGAAACTCAGCGTGAGAACTCTCATTGCCTCTCTTCAACAAATCAACCATTGTATTTTAAAGTAAAAATTAAAAGTCATATTTCATACTGACAAGCTTCGATAACGGTTAGGGAGCGTTCATAACTGACTTAAACCACTCTATGACCATTCGTTTGTCTCTTTTCTGAGAGGTTTCTCTTAAGCTTCACGATAAACCCTGACGCCGCAAATTGCAAAATAATGTGTCAAGATGATGTCACAATGCAAATTAACATCAAACAGCAAGCGCTATTACTAGACTACAAAAAATAATGAAAATGTTGCTTCCAATGCTTCGTGAAACTCAGCGTGAGAACTCTCATTGCCTCCCTTCCACAAATCAATCATTGTATTTTAAAGTAAAAATTAAAAGTCATAGTTTTTTTCCGAAAGGCTAAACTTTCGCTTCCGTCGCCCACTTTGGCCGTCGCCCACTTGGCTCGTCGCCCACTTGGTCCGTCGCCCACTTGGCTCGTCGCCCACTTGACTCATCGCCCACTTGTCTCGTCGCCCACCTAGTCTCGCCCAAGTGGGTATCGCCCACTTTGTCTCGCCCAGTTGTCGTGTACCGCAGCGTCACAGTGACAATTCAAAGCCAAAACGCGAAGTGTAGTGGTTTGATAAGCAGAGGCACCATCCATTGTGGTTATTTTTGTGATTACTACGCCACATCATGGCACCACTGTAGATTATTCTAGCGTGTCTGTCAGCTTGCATGCATGACGTAATTACCGGTAATTCCTCTTGAAATGTGTCATAATTTCAAAAAACTTTCGGAATTGATAATTACAATCTTAGCAGAATGACAAACTTCGCTACTATGACAATCCAACGTTTCCGATACTCGAGCTGGTAACATCGCTATGGTCGAGTTGGTAACATCGCTATGGTCGAATTGGTAACATTGCTATGTTCGAGTTGGTAGCATTGCTATGATGCTATGGTCGTGTTGGTAACATCGCTATGTTCGAGTTGGTAACATCGCTATGTTCGTGTTGGTAACATCACTATGTTCGAGTTGATAACATCGCTATGGTCGAGTTGGTAACATCGCTATGGTCGAGTTGGTAACATCGCTGTGTTCGAGTTGGTAACATCGCTATGTTCGAGTTGGTAACATCGCTATGGTCATATTGGTAACATCGCTATGTTTGAATTGGTAACATCGCTATGGTCGAGTTGGTAACATCGCTATGGTCGAATTGGTAACATCGCTATGGTTGTGTTTGTAACATCGCTATGTTCGAGTTGGTAACATCGCTATGTTGGAGTTAGTAACATCGCTATGGTCGAGTTGGTAACATCGCTATGGTCGAGTTGGTAACATCGCTATGGTCGAGTTGGTAACATCGCTATGTTCGAGTTGGTAACATCGCTATGTTCGAGTTGGTAGCATTGCTATGATGCTATGGTCGTGTTGGTAACATCGCTATGTTCGAGTTGGTAACTTCACTATGTTTGAGTTGGTAACATCGCTATGGTCGTGTTGTTAACATTGCTATGGTCGAGTTGGTAACATTGCTATGGTCGAGTTGGTAACATCGCTATGGTCGAGTTGGTAACATCGCTATGGTCGAGTTGGTAACATCGCTATGTTCGAGTTGGCAACATCTCTATGTTCGAGTTGGTAACATTGCTATGTTCGAGTTGGTAACATCGCTATGTTCGAGTTGGTAACATCGCTATGTTCGAGTTGGTAACATCGCTATGTTCGAGTTGGTAACATCGCTATGTTCGAGTTGGTAACATCGCTATGTTCGAGTTGGTAACATCGCTATGTTCGTGTTGGTAACATTGCTATGGTCGTGTTGGTAACATCGCTATGGTCGAGTTAGTAACATCGCTATGTTCGAGTTGGTCACATCGCTATGTTCGAGTTAGTAACATCGCTTATGTTCGAGTTGGTAACATCGCTATGTTCGAGTTGGTAACATCGCTATGTTCGAGTTGGTAACATCACTATGTTCGAGTTGGTAACATCGCTATGTTCGAGTTGGTAACATCGCTATGTTCGTGTCTGGTAACATCGCTATGGTCGAGTTGGTAACATCGCTATGTTCGTGTTGGTAACATCGCTATGGTCGAGTTGGTAACATCGCTATGTTCGAGTTAGCAACATCGCTATGTTCGAGTTGGTAACATCGCTATGGTCGTGTTGGTAACATCGCTATGGTCGAGTTAGTAACATCGCTATGGTCGTGTTGTTAACATTGCTATGGTCGTGTTGGTAACATCGCTATGTTAGAGTTGGTAACATCGCTATGGTCGAGTTGGTAACATCGCTATGGTCGAGTTGGTAACATCGCTATGGTCGTGTTGGCAACATCGCTATGGTCGAGTTGGTAGCATCGCTATGTTCAAATTGGTAGCATCGCTGTGTTCGAGTTAGTAACATTGCTGTGGTCGTTTTGGTGACATCGCTATGGTCGAGTTGGTAGCATTGCTATGTTCGAGTTGGTAACATCGCTATGGTTGAGTTGGTAATATCGCTATGGTCGAGTTTGTAACATCGCTATGGTTGAGTTGGTGACATCGCTATGTTCGTGTTGGTAACATCGCTATGGTCGTGTTGGCAACATCGCTATGGTCGAGTTGGTAGCATCGCTATGTTCAAATTGGTAGCATCGCTGTGTTCGAGTTAGTAACATCGCTATGGTCGTTTTGGTGACATCGCTATGGTCGAGTTGGTAGCATTGCTATGTTCGAGTTGGTAACATCGCTATGGTTGAGTTGGTAACATCGCTATATTCGAGTTGGTAACATCGCCATGATTGAAGTTATATGCCACACCAGTTTTCAGAACCACCGGTTTTACATTGATTTTCTCATTAAATGTGTTGCTTTGTGGGTAATTTGCTTTCACGTTATGTTTGTTGTTTTTATCAAACATGACGTCATTGCCGATGACACTACTGCTACGATTGTTATCGTAATCGAAAATCTAATTTATTTTTATGTTTTGTTTTCACGACCTGATTTCCCACCAACTACTCGGTGAGTGAGCATGATTTTTTACATTTCGGAACAGTAGTTCCCTTTTTGGTTGACTTAACTGCTGCTGCGTATTTTGAACACTCTCAGCAAGTTGCTGTTTTAATTTAATCAAACTTCCAAAAGTATCACTGAAGCATTGCGGCAGCCTGGTCTACAGTCGCCAGATGGACAACTCCTGTTACCAATTAATTAATCGCTAATATTCAGTTTTGTTTCATAAATGCATGCACTCAAAAGTTAATTGCATTACAGTGCATGCTTCACAGTTGGTTCATCGTAGAAGCTACAAGGTTTATGATTTATTTCGACTTGATTGTATTGAATGGAATTCTTGTTGAACTCGTAGTAGAAAGTGTCGATGTGTTTCGTCACTCCACATAAACCACCTCTGCGGCTGGCCTCATATGCAAGCTCGAAACATTTACTGCTTCATAGCCCGAGATGTCTCGTGCTTCCTCTCGGCATTCGTGTGTGCAGCTGTGTTTGAACGTTGGTAGTCTCCCTTTGCAATGTAAATGTCCTCATTGACCTCGAGAGAACAGTGTTCAACTGTTCATCTTATAATTCTTCATTGAGTTAAAGTAGCTTCCTAACTGTGACGTTCACCATGATCCTTAGACCGGGAAGCGGATGTTCGGGACCTACTTTCGCGTCGCTTTCTATGGTCCGCTGTTCGGCGATCTGGACAAGGAGGAATTTATATACAAGGAACCTGCCATCACGAAGTTGCCTGAGATATCTTACAGACTTGAGGTATGTTTTGCTTCTGATGATTAGCAAATAATGTAGGCCTGCGTATGTGCGATTGTGCTTACTATACCGATTTTTTATAATGGACCTTACTTGCACACCAAGACATTCACGCGCTATTCACGCTATTGAAGTAAAAGTTTCGATTACACTAGCCGACAAAAAAAACATTTTTTTGGTGCCGAAGATATTTCAACTGTTTGTAGCTAATTTGGGGTCTATCAGGTCTAGTTTTCCAGTTACGGTGATTCCACTGCATACGTGCACTTATGCATAATGCTCATGTAAAATCTATTCACGAGTCAAATATATTGTCAAAAGACGTAAATCAATTTCAGCAAGCCAACAAAGAACTTAAAAACGTACACACAAATATAGGATTAATAGGTATGGTAGCTTTTTATTCCTCACCTTGCGTGACTGCCATAAACTTGCGCTTAAGAGATCTACGAGAGTGAACCGCAAAAGCATCATCTCGTTTAATAGACCAGCAATAGTTCAGCTAGCATGGTAGCATCCCATCTCCCTTGATATCTGACTTCCATCTCACTAATGTCTTGATGAAATCGCTCCCTATGCTCGTCACTCAAATCGCCAAGATTATCAGGAAAGTAGTCTAGATGATTGTTCAGAAAGTGAAGTTTGATGCTCATGTTAACATCAATATCCTGGAGTCTTCTGAGTAAGTTAGACACGAGATCTTTGTAATTGGATGCCTTTTTATTTGCAAAAAATTCTTAACAACTTTCACAAAAGCATTCCAGGCACTCAGTTCTTTTTCATTCATAGAAGATGGGAAGTTTGGATCATCAATTAATTTTCTGATTTGAGGCCCATCAAATATGCCGGCTTTTAATTTTTCAATTGTTAATCCTGGAAATTTACTGCAAATATATCTGAAACAATTTCCATCTTTATTGAGTGCTTTTACAAATTGCTTCATTATACCCAACTTTGCTACGTAAGTTGTCATGAAGGTGAAAAAGCATTACTGTGCTTGCAACACCATCATTATTATTATATTAATGTGAAGAGGAGGTAACGCAATTTTTGATCGTTCCACCAGAGAACAAGCTTGAACATTTTTCTCGCCAGGAATCATTTCACTCCTCATAGGCCAATTTTTCCTTTTCCAATGCTGATCTCTTGCCCTGCTGTCCCACAAACAGAGAAAACAAGGAAACTTTGGGTATCCACCTTGCATTCCAAGCAGAAATCCAACCATTTTCAAATCAACGCAAAAGTCAAATTGTGTTCATAATATTATTTTTTTTCTAAAACAAATTTGACTTCGTTATACTTTGAGAGTTGTTGAATGTCCAAGTGGTACAGATCCATAAACATTTCCATTATGCATTAAAACACATTTTAGACTTCGTTTACAGCTGTCAATAAAAAGTCGCCAATCTTGAGGATTGTATTCTGCTATACCAAACTTTTTAAGAAGACCTTCCACATTGGTACAGTATACACTATACAATATCATTTTCTTGAGAAAAATAGGGCAGAAATTCGACATGGCGTTACCGATAGAAAGTGATTACAGTACCTGGTTCAAAAATATTTTTCTTTGAGTGTTGAAGCCAGTAACTCGGAAGATTTCTTTGATAAATTTAAATCCCTCGCCAAGTCATTGAGTTCTGCGTGAAAAAAAAGTTGACAAGGTAAAATAGAAGGAGGAAATTCGATTTCAGCAAGGGTGGAATCGCTGTCAGTGGAAGCTTGCTCGTCTTCACTGTCAGGAAGTAATTCCAATTGTGGCAACCCTTCAAAATCAGGAACAGGAAGTTTTTCTCTGTGTAGCACTGGCCTGATTCAGGGATCTCTGAAGAACTTCAGAGATTCTTCTTCAGAGATCCCTTCTTCAGAGATCCGTTCGTTTTTCAGAGATCCCTGGCCTGATTGCTGAAGCTAGGTATGGATATTACAAGGAAGTCCTATTTTTCCTGTTTATGCCTTTTATGTGTACTGCACAAAATAGCAGTCGCTATTGTGATCTTTTGGTTCACGCCACACCATTGGAATAGCAAACCTTAATCCTTTGCAAGTTTTGCAAACAATGTGGAGAACCCAAGCTTTATCTTGATTCCCCAACTTCACTTTAGTTTAAAGCAAGCAATATAAGCACGCTTTACAAAATCATTGATTGGTTTTCTATTGGGCTCTAGTGTGTAATCACCACAGATGTAGCAGAAAATATTTGTTTTATTGAAACAACGTCTTCTAGATGTTGTAGCCATAAGCTCGCTAGATCCCCCCCCCCTAAAAAGAAGCACCATTATGCTGCTTGATTTGCTCCTACTGGCATTTAACACAGAAAGCAATTGTCTTGGCATTGTCTGCTTTCATTGTTTGTTTTAGAATGTAATGCAAGAGTAATAATAAAGGTTGTAATCCCATAATGACAGCATTAAAACTATTGTATTTGTGCTCCTTTGTAGGGCAATCGTAAAAAAGTCAAAATCACTGTAACTTAAAACGTTGACTTGGTGGAGAAAAACTGATTGCATTTTCGGAATCAGCGCCCCAAAGTTAGTCTAAATCAGTTCAAAAACTGCCGGCACCCAAAATTGTGTCGGCCAGTGTTATTTAAGCAGTGATTGTAGAGCAAGCCACATAACAGTCTCTTAATGTCAAGCATACATTTTAACAAAATTGTTAAAAATTTAAAGTTTTTTTCGTTTAAAAAGTACCTTTTTATTGTTTAAAGAAAGTTGAAGGTTACAGGATATCGATCTCATTCGTCCATGTTGTAGACTTTCTACAGCCAGTGCTTCGGTGCAGACAAGGTCGAAATGATAAAAGATTCGAGCGCTATAAACTGTGCCAGCCTTGACCCGAGCAAAGCGTTCATACAGATCACCTATGTGGAGCCTTACTTCTACGACTATGAAAAAAACATGAAAACCAGCTACTTCGACAGGTGAACGATTGTGCTTGTCGACGACTGTCCCCTGGTTTGTGTACTCAATCCTCTCCATATTTGTTGTATTCCAGCACCTGTGCAGTGGTGCTTAAATTAACTGAAGGGACGACAAGTCAACTTCCAGCCATGCCGTCGAATGTCTTGCTCAGAACATGATTCGCGGCTCTGCCGTGATTTGGCAGAACCTAATATCCGCCATTTTCAAGTTTTCGAGATAAACGACTTTTTGTGTTTATAGCTGTAAAATTAACAAGGTAAAACACTCGAAGTTGACTTTTGTGAGGCTGGAATGGACAACCAAACAAAGTTTTTAAGAATATAATTTGAGCCAGGTTTTTGTTTGTTTATTAAAACATGGCGTATATTTGGTTTTGCCAGATAACTAGTCATAAAACATGTATTAGGTTTGCATGATAAAACCTAATATATACTCTCGATGTTGACTTTAACCGCTTTATTGGCTTATTTAATGTTATGCGTTTGTATGATAAAGCCTAATATAAGCTAAATGTTGGCTTTGGCCACACTATGTTGGCTTTGTAAGCCTAAATCAAACCTAAAGTACCGGTAAGCCTCTGGATTTCTCCCAGAACTGTGTAGCGTATCATTTCGTCACTGTAATCTGTAGACAACTTTGCTGATATCACAGAAGCTTGCTAGGTTAAAGGTTATCGCCGATTTAAAATCAATTTCTGGTAGCCTACTTGATAACCATGCCTTCATTTAAGGCTACCGTACTACATTGGCTACATAGCATCTGGTACGGTTGATTAAAAATGACCAAACACACCGAGTAGCGTACTCCCGGGCGCAACTTTGTAAAAGGTACCATAAAAAAATCCCCTCTGAGCAACAAAGGAAAACGTATATTCTAGCTCAGTTTAGTCATTCGTTCCCCATCGGCTGGCTTGGCGCATTGGGTTAGGGCGGTGGTAGTAATTATATAGTAATTACATTGACGTGGGTTTGATTCCCATCACAGCTGTTGCTCTTTTTTCTTCTGTAATTACCAAACCAAGTTGAAAGGGGATTTTATAATGGTACCTTTTCAAAAGTTGCCTCCCGGGCCTCTGCTTTAAAATCTTAATAATTATAATCATATGCAAGCTAAGTCATTTAGCGTACCGTAAAGTCAACTAAGCCATCAATACACCAGTAGGCTACGAAAAATCAAACTGATCGGCGAGACGTAAATGATACGGCATTTAATGAAAAAGCTAGTGTGTTCGGACGGACATTTTTAAGCTAGCCTACATAATTAAGCATACTTAGTGCTTAACAACATTTTAGCCCAATCTACTTTATCGAACGCTTTTAAATCCGCTTCAGGCGACTCAAGAGATGTAAGATGTAGTGAAGTAGCCTGTTGCACGGCTGCTGAAATTTTGCCTGTCACGTGACGATATCCTGTTACGTGATTGGAGTAGATGAATATGTTAGGTTTCAGAAAATTATTCTTGCACAGATTAGAATATGTTACACACCAATTATCTCGAAAACCATACTACAATGTGCCACAAATTTTTGTCAGGAGATGCATGAAGTCTTTAAACGTAGAAAAATGCAAAAAAGTCATTTTCGGCAAAATGGCGGATATTAGGTTTACCAAAATCACGGCAGAGCTTATGTAGCCTGATTGGAACAGCTTATATAAAATTTGTCACCTGTAGCCTCGTGCGTACGCTACATTGTACTCGTCGAGCAACATGGTTTGGAATCTACCAAGCGAACCAAACCGACGAAGTTCTTTACCATTGGTTGATTGTGGGAATTGTTATCTTCGGACTGTGAAAGCCTCTCAAGCCAGCGCTGTTTGGTCTTTGTTTCGAGCTATCGGGGCTGACTGACCAGCTTGGTTGATAGTTGGATTGTCTGGTAGCCAACGTCATTGCGGCACATTGACTTGCATACTGTCCTCTGCATCTCCTTCCGTATCTCTTTAAAAACTCTGAGCTTGAGCCGTAGCCTCTATAAAAAGAAAAATTTAGCCATTGCCACTGAAACCTCGAGCCAATCAACCAATCATAAGCTACGTTTTCCGTGACGTGGAAAAGGGCAAAAAGAAGATGATACAAAGCAAATCAAGTGATGGATTCTCTGTCATCTGGTTGGCTTAGGGCTAGAAAGTAGTCATACATGGGTTCGATTACCGCCCCTACCATTAGGCTACTCTTTTTTGTGTAACTATTAAATAAACCTCAAAACAAGAATTAACTCTCTGACTGAGTGCTAGACAAGTCACAATTGGACGGTAGCCTCTTATAACATGTTCTGATTGGTTCGAGGTTTCAGTGGCAATGGCTGAATTTCTTAATGTTAAAGTAGCTTCCGTTTGAGCAGCATCATGATGTTTCTTCTCTCGGGTTGATTTGCATTTTCAAAGAAACAAGAAAGTAGCTGACGTCATGCTGATTGCCCAATGCCCAATCAAGGTATTATGCAAGTGACAACGAATAATGCCATTCTCAGTGACGTCTGATCTGTGATCAATGACACGAGTCATGGTTCAGCCTGATAAGAGGTGATTTTCTTTACAGGAATTTCAACATTGACAAGTTTGTCTACGCCACTCCGTTCACAAAGGAGGGGAAGTCCCATGGTGAGATGAAGGAACAGTGTAAGAGGAAAACCTTTCTCCAGGTGTCGCACGCCTTCCCCTACCTGAAGACGAGGATCAACGTCATCAAGAGGTGACCTGCATGGTTCCCACTGAGCCAATCTTGTGCTTCCTGGCACGGTCAGTAGGGTCCATGGTTGAGTGGTCTTGCCACTCACTGGAAATCTATTGACGTCGTCATCAGTGATAAGCAGCCCAGTTTGTCTGAACCCGGAGCACTGGCGGCTTTACTACAACGACAAATTTGACATTGAGCTTTCCAAGGGCTCTCGCTTTTATTTGTCTTTCATCAAAATATGGGTTTCCCTACACAGATGGTGGTGATCTTAGGTTTCTGTGGTGCCACCAGGACACGAAACCATCATCTCCCATCGGAGGTGAAAGATAATGGGATAGTCTCAAACCGGACTGGAACGACACCACTCCGTCTGGGCCAGGTGGTCCTACTGTCAAGCCCTAAGCTTTGTAGTCCCTGTTCTGGTTCTATTTGCTGGAAGGCGATTGCTTATCCACTTACATTTATTACTGGAATTGTTAAAATGCTGTTCGTCTTTTGTTCCTAACTGCTGCTCTTTGCTCAGGTGGGAGATGGTTCTCACTCCTTTAGAGTCTGCCTGTGAAGATGTGAAGAAGAAGACGATGGAACTTCACAAAGCAGTGGACCTACAACCTCCGGATGTGCGGATGCTGCAAGTTAACCTCCAAGGAGCCGTCCTCACGTCTGTGAACCAGGTAGCTGCAGCATTCCTAAACATGCGACAATACAGTGTTATATTGCAGCGTTGTGGTTTCATGCGCTGGACGATTTCATTCTCAATGTGAGCGTGGAATTGTTCCACGTGGATCCATGATGAGTTCATGGTTCAAACCGTTACTGTGTTGAATTTATAGAAAGAAAAGTGATTGTCTTCATTTTCGCGATGTTTCCGCGTCACATGTTGGCTTATTGTGACGTCATTGCAGGGTCCGCTTGAGGTCGCAAACACATTTCTGGCTGAAATCCCGGATGATCCGGTGGAATGGATTCCTTACAACGAACTTCGCTTATCCTTCAAGAAGTTCATATACGCGTGAGTTAAAGCTGCTTGGTTTCGTTTGCGGTGGCTGAGTAATAATAACGATGCTTGTTTCGTCATGCATCACCTGTGCTTGTATTGCCTAGTTTCATCCAACCGCAATCGAACTTATGATTCCCTCAATGCTATGTGGGGCCTACAAATTGTCATAAGCTCCCCACATATTGTCGCTCAAATAACCGGAGGTTGATGTTCAGATGCTCTCTCGCTTTGAAGAAGAACAAGTCCCTGATTAGTTCCGATCAGAAGGAATACCAGCGTGAGATGGAACGGAACTACAACCGGATGACGGAGAAGGTCAAGCAGATGGATCATGGGAGAAAGATTGTCTCCCTCATTCGATCGCATCACGTCACCGCAAAGTGACGCCATCGAGTGCGTCACGCGCCGATAAGTTAGACATGAATGGCGACAGTTGTTCGTGCTAGGTCACTCTCCGACGCCACGAAAGAAACAAAGCAACTTTCAAACATCAAACCCAGTCTTGCCGCTCGCCGTTCATTCGTTCCTGCTTCTTCATTGTGCTGTTGACCGAAGTTCCGTCATTGTTAGTTTGTGCCGTGATTGCTTTGATTGCAAACCGGTTTTGCCAACTGCTCGTCAGGATCTTCTTGCGTTTATGGTTTCCTCCCGTTGGACACTTGGGCTGAGAGTTCATCCTTTTACCACCCCTGGTGCCTTGTGAGTTGCGGTCTCTGGTTGTTGGTATTCGCTTCACATATGTGAATAACCGGGACTCTCCACGAGGAGGTTGGAAACATGAGTGCCTCAAACGTGATCATCCTTGCATTAACTCTTGGCTAAAGGTTATTTTATGCTTTCACAAAGTCGCGCTGGTTGAATACACACAAGTGACACAGCAATCTAAATTCTCAAAATCGATGCTAACTCGCTGTTCAGCCGTCTAGGCATTGTTTTTTTGGAAACCTGGATCATCCGAGTTGGTCAATTGCTGTCAGTCGTTTCATTGTCATTTCGTTACATTGACAATCATAAAATCAACTTCATCTTAATCTTTCTCGCCCATGTACACAGATTGTCGTCTTACAGTTTCTATGTATTCAGAGTGAAAATGTTGCCGTTGTGTCAACAGGAACTTGTTGATCTTATCGTGCCAGGGTTTGTATTTTCGTCGAATCCCACTGTTTCAAATTACGCTTATGACGTTTCGTCTTCATTAAACTAGAGCGATATTGACAGTGCACTGGGTGGTGGTAGTGAGGTGGCCAGGTGGTTCAACAGTAAAGGGAAATGATTTTATTTGTCAATCAGATTCTATACGGGGATTCATAGAATTAGGGGCTGTCCATAATAGAAGTCCTCATAGAATTGCAAAAAACTTACCCCCTCCTTGTCTCCTGCCCGTGCGCCACATAACCAAATTTGCATTATTCTGGAAAGCACAAAGTTGGCACCAAAATGGTTCAGCATCTCATGTTCGTGTCTTACAATCATTTCTGTAATGCCATGATTCTTCGACAGTATAAACTGGTGCACTCTTTCAAGAGGTGAAACGGACTTCACTATTCTAGGCTACCCCCCGACCTGAAATGTGCACGTAGCACCATCATAAAAAGGTAATACGTTTTTAATTTCAAGCAATTTGACGCCAAGTTCTAATGCCATCTTCCACAGTTTTGCACGATGTCAATCCATCATCAACATAAAAATTACCTTTAACAATGTCAATAACTAGGCTTACCATAGGGGAAAGTAGGGCAAAATGAGGTGGTAGGGCAAAACGAGGTTCTCGTTTTTAAAAAACACTACTTACGCCACATAGCTGAAATTTTGGTAGGAAGTAGCCATCTTGGAATGGAATCAGTTTTTAGTTCAATTATGTAATTTTAGTGTACAGAGGTGTTTTGTGCAGCATAATTAAAAAAAAACAGGTAATTCGTTAAAAAAATGGCCAAATGTTTCCGTGATTTTTTTATACTAAATAATTATTTGTTGCAGTTATTGCTTTTTCTCATAATACTTTAGCAAGTAGTGATAGCATAAGAAGGAAAATATTTGAATTTCCTTTCACTGCAAGTGTTTTACAGCCAGTTTTTTTCTGTGTAGTGCAATGGGGCATAATGGGATAGTTACATCATTGCATGAAACTGCATGTGAAATGGGTTTCTTCGTTTTTGTTAGCCTACTTTTGGAAGCTATATGCTACAGGACATAGCAGAATTAAACTGTTTGTTTATTAATAGATCTTAAATTATAGCTTATCATTCAGGAATATCCTAGCTAATATTTTTGGTACAAATGTAAACGTAAACTTATATTCGAAAAACAACGCGGCAAAATAGGGATAAAGGCACAATGAAAGCCGCTATAGAGTGCATTGTGAATAAAGAATGTGAATACAAGAAAGCTGCACAGCTATTCGACATTTGTTTGTTTATCTTTATCCTGCATTGCGGGAAAGCGGACTTGAGCGCTATGCATCGGTGTACGCCTTCCGACGTACAGCTGACCCACGCTGCAGCCGACGGCAATGTCTGTTTCCGGTTGTCTACTCTACTTATGACTTAAATTTGTTACTACCCATTACTCGAAATCGATCACTGGGTAGAGGCAATTATCGTAAAGTTTCTTGCCCAGAGAAACAACAGCAAGTGCGGGAGGCTGGAGTCGAACATGCAGGCTCTCGACTGCGAGCCCAACGCGCTAACCACTCGGCCACGGCTTCCATCTGATGAAGGGTGGATTTGTTGTTGTTTTTATGAGCAATGGGCACATTGTTCTTGTGTAGGAGTTCAGGATGACAATAGTCTTATTGTTTACACTTGTGATTTATGCATTGAATAAGAATGGAAATGACAATAACGAAAACGAACAAAACTGATCATAATTATGGTTCAATTGTTATTTCTGCTATTTTGCATGTTTATTGTTTAATCATCAACGATAAACTTGTTTCTAGACTGTCAATGCATTGTTGCTGTGAAAATTTATGACTCACTTCTCTCATCCCATTGAATTTATTTGATACTTAAATGAGCATTATCATTTTTGATATTTTTTTTGTTTGATTTGTGTAGCATGATGCCTGACCTTTCTGTTAAAACAAAAATTGTTCGTTTTTTTAAGTCTCTAGAATTTTATGACTGTTTAGGCTTAAGTATCCCATTTTGCCCTACTTTCCCCTACGTCCCGTTTTGGGCGGGACGCGAATTTTTTTTCCCACGTACTTTCTGTCTCATTTACATATTTTGGTGAAAGTTTGTATTAAAACCGTGTAAATGCAACATTTTCTCGTTGGCACAGTTGGTTCAGTGGTTTCATCCTCTGCCTAGTGTTTGTGAGAACGAGGGTTCGACGCCCGTCGAAGTCAAAATTTCTTTTTTCTTTAAATTAATTTTTGCCGTGCACAAGAGCTTTTCAAAAAAAGTAGCGTTAGGGAAAGCTTGTATTTTATTATCATTGCAGAATTTCATTGGCAAATAGTTATTTCGCAATCTGAATCAACCAATCTCTCAAAACACTTTCGGAAAATCTTACTTTTAGAGTAACTAGAATCAATGAGACAGAAAGCTCGTGGGGAAAAAAATTTCGCAGGCGGACAGTCCTGCTTTTTAACGTCTTGTCCTGGCGTCCCGACCGGTTTGCCAAACGTCCCGCTTGGGCGTTCAGCCAGCCAGCATAATACACGAACATTACCAATTAGCATGTTCTCGTTGCTGTGTAGCGTACCGGTAGCCTACTTGCTGAAGGTGAATGCGTGATTTTGGGCAAAATAATGCAAAGGCAAAAGGGCAAAAATAATGTTTTCAAAGTGAAAGAAAAGATCGAAAGAGATCTGACAGGGATCGCGATTCGCGAATGTGCAGCTGAGCTTGTTCACAACTGCCTCCAACATGCTGTGGATACTCTCCCTGTAGGCCTATGTGTCGAAAGTCTTGTTGTGAAAATCTATAAAAATTTTCACATTTACGCCGTTCGAGTTACCGAGCTGAAAATTTTTTGCGACTTTGTAGATATTGAGTATCAGCGTATCTTGCAACGTGGCAATACAAGATTTCTCTCTTCGCTACTAGCTTTGCAAAGAATGCTTGAAATGTTTGAGGGATTGAAAAGTTACTTCAACTCCCAAGAAGGTTGTCCTACTCTCATCAAAAAATGAAGAACCAACACAAGAGCTCTATTTGAAATTTGTTTATGGGCAGTTGAAATACTTCAACGAGACTATTCTAAAGTTAGAAAAGGAAAACGCTAGTGCCGTAGATGTGGCGCATGTTCTGTCAGAGCTAAAGCTAAACTTACTTGAAAAGAAAGAAAACAACTTCATCCCATCTGCAGCATTGACTCTCTTAGGCAAGCTAGAAGAAGTAGGCGAAGTAAACGTAAACTTGTTTTACAAAGAAGCAAGAGATTTTTACGATAAATGCTTATCGTAAATGGATCTTTATGATATGGTTCTTATAAAGATGTGCTTCCTCACCTTTGGATCGACCTAAACAAAGAAATATCCTGGGTGCGAGTGTGTGAGTCCGCGGAAAAGATCAACATGATGTTTGAAGCAGGTGATCAACAGCGACTCTCTTTTCGACGAACAAGTAGCCTACTAGTGAAACGGCACATGTCTGAACGTTGTAAGGAAGAGAGCTGGCAAAGTGCGTCTTTGGAACAGAAGTGGGTCGAGATGTTCAAATAATTTGAAAAAAATGCATACGCGTTTTAAACTTTCAAAAGCTGGTAAAGTTCATATTTTGTTTACCCGGAACATCCGCACCCGTTGAAAGATTTTTTTCCATCATGAAGAGCATGTGGTCTGAGAGCAGAAGCAGGATGCTAGAGCAGAAAGTGAAAGCCGTTATCACATGTAAAATCAATACTGATTGCTCCTGCTCTGACTTTTACGCATAGCCGTACGAGCCAGGGGGGGCAGCCGCCCCCCCTGTTGTTTCAAAACGTCGCGAATTCGGGCAAAATTTTGCAATTATTCGGGCAAAAATTGCTATATGAAAAGCTACAAAATTGCATGAATTAAGAAAAACTATAAATTAATATCTTTTACCTATCAAACTAAATACAGCCTCTTATTTGCACAAGAAATGTGCCGCAAAATTTTCATTTGGCACACCCGTATTGATGTATTGTATTGCATGGTGATCAAACTGTAGTACGGTACGAAATGCATTTAACCAACTGCATCATGCCAATTTGGGCAACCACCAAAGTATGTCTCTAATACTTTTGTGAAACTGCCCAAATCAAAACGCAAAATTTGCTATATTATATAGCTAATTTTATTAATTTTCACAAATGCATCGTGTTGATTTGGGCAGCTGAAAACATGAAATTATTTGATGAAACTGATTAGTCTATTTATGCAAAGTTCTGCCCAAATTACCGTGAGGCAGTTTCCCCAAAATGAACAAATTCATTAATTTTTCCCATTTACATAACTGTATCATTTAGATTTGGGCAACAAAAATATGAAATTATCTGATCATAGTCTATTTATAAAACTGCCCAAATTGGCATGATGCAGTTGCTTCGCATCAAAATTTACAAAGTCTTTAATTTTTTTCATAATATCTATAAATGCATCATCTTGATTCTGGGGCTCTGGGCAACTACAAAAAATATATGTATTTATATAAATCTGGTGAATACTTTTATAAAACAATTCGGGTGGAGAGGTTACAGTACTTTTTCAACCATAAACAGACATAGCTAAGCAACACCACAACATTTAACAAAAAAATGTTATACCTGTTAAAAGTAATGTTAAGGTGTTGCTTAGCTTTGTTTGGTTACTTTTATGAAAGTGTCTGCTGCTATTCGGCGAGTTCCCTATTCGGCAATAGCCTTTTTCGGCGAGTTTCCTATTCGGCGATTTTTTGAAAATCCAACGACGCCTTCTGCAAATCCGACGATTGCATATTATTCAATATTTAGACGTTGAATCAATGTCAATATGAACCGTTAGACTAATTGGGTTCTTTAAATCCTACGTCACCGTCTGTATGCAACCTTAGAATATATTAGTTATTTTTGTCATCAAATTACCTAGCCTAGCCCAACTATATTTTTAGAAGTAGTGCTGCCAGACCTTTTTATTTCTTGTACTAAAATTCGTATCATCAAAACTACTTTAATTAATTGAACAAAGTTTATTTGAAGTAGTATGTTTGTGTTTTATTGCATTTACTTATAATTTTTTTATTGTTATGTACTTTTTTTATGAATCCGCATGGTCACCCTGAGCCGGTTTTCTGCAATGTTTATTTTTCTGAGTCTTTTATGACATCTCAACTGAATATTTAAGTGGGGTTGTTTTATATTTGTTGTGTGTAAAACAATATTTATTACTCCTACCTACCATGCCAAAGTGCAGAAGCATCGAGCAATGCACAAGCAAGGTATCTTCAAAGATGAATTCAGTTGTTCCATCTTGATTCCTTTGGTAAGAAATTCTAGCTAGCTGGTGATCAGTGGCGTAGCCAAGGGGTGTGGGTTGGGGTTGCACCTCCCCCCCTTTGGCAAGCGTGTGACGTCACGATATTGAGAATGATGTTTTCAGTCTATGCTTCTAAAACAAAATTTGCCTTATTTTAAATGAAACATGCAAAGAGCGAGTTTTGCCATTACCAATCATTCTAATATCTCAGCCAGGAATTAGCAACAAGAAAACATAGAGACTTGTAGCTTTATTTCCGAAAAATGCCGAAGAAAACATGATCTTATCCTTTTGCTATGCCACCGGACAGCACCATTTTACAGGAATATTCATACCCACATTTTTGTTGAAAATGCTCTCAGAATGCACCAAATTCAAAGTAATTTTTCAAAATTTTCTGGGGGAGGTCCCCCAGACCCCCACTGCTGGGTGTCGCCATAAGCGAAACACGCCGTTAACCCCCCCCCCCTTTCAAAATTCCTGGCTACGCCACTGCTGGTGGTCTTATTATGCTAGTTTTTCACTGTTATCATACACCGCATACATTATATTTGGGCAATTTCTATAAAAGCGTGCACATTTGGGAAAATTTACGTTCTGCCCCCCCAAAATGGTTTGGTCTCGTACGGCTATGCTTTTACGTGAAAGTAAAATTGAACAATGTCTTTTTGAAGAAGGTGTTATCTACAGAAAAGTACATTTGGGCGAATAGCCTAAGTAGCCTAAATTCGCAAATGCTTGTAGGTAGGCATACGCAGTGTTGGGTAAACTCAGTGCAATTTGGAGTTAGCCTACTTATCGACTTGAAAACCGCAGGCTATTTTATTATTCTTTCTTCCTTTTGCTTTACAGAAAAAATCTACAGTAAATTCGAATTATTTTGTATGGTTAAGTCAATTCCTTTCTATTTTTCGATATTTAGACAGAGAATATGCGCATGAACTCTCGATGACAATCGATGAAGACAGCGGGATGGCTTTAAATGTAGGCCTATGTAATATTATCGGAAAATGTAAAGTTAAAAAATCACAGCTAAGTGGTCTTGGTCTTTGGAGGCGTCCCGTTTTGAAGTCACAAAAATATGGTAAGCCTATCAATAACATTAGCCTAGTACAGGGATGGCGAACCTTTTTTAGTGCATGGGTCACAAAAGAGACCTTAATCCTTGTAAAAGCGAAAGTGGGTCATACATTTAATTACATGTTAATGCGAAACTTGCTGCTGAATCTCCTCTGCAAGTCTTATTATCCTTGGTTGGTAATCCGTAGTTTTTAGCTTCACACATGCAGCATTCATATCTGAGCTGAGACGATTCCGTGTGCTTGATTGTATAAAAATTCATGTGCGAAAATAAAGATTCGCACGAATATGAAGAACCAAACAACGTTAACAGAGCTACCGCAAATCTTTTCACAGTTTCAAACGAATTTGGCAGGGAGTTCCACTATGTAAGAATTGTATTTTCAGCATGGTTTTCAACAGCAGGAAAGTCACAACCCATCCATATCCGTTTTCATTTCAATTTTTTGTAGGAGATGATTTAAGTCTACAAATTTTGTTTTCCAAACTGCACTTTCTTGAAAGTTTATCATTTCCATTTCCAAGTTGTAAAGACGAAGTCATTCGAAGTTTGATAATTCAAGATTTTCAAATTGAATTGCATGCGGGAAAAGAATGAACTGCAATGTAGTAGCCTATCTAGCTTTCGGATCTGGGTAAACCTTTCTGACATTACATTTTTGGCCTCTTTCGTCAGTAGGCTAAAACATACTTGTTGAGTGCAGTTTGCTTTTGTTCATAAGTTAAATTGGTGCTGGTAAAGTACGGTACTTCAACAACTGAGGAAAATATTTCAGCTGGCCATGTTCAAGGTCTACAGAAAAAGTAGCGAGTTTCTTCTCAAATGCTTTAATGTGCCCAAACATGGATAATACAATATTTCCACAGCCTTGCAATTTAGTATTTAACTTATTGTAGGCCTAATGCATTGTGAAATCAGCGAAAAAATGTAGCCTAAATCATTCAACCAAGTAGCCTACTTTCGCTTAACTCTGTATATTTTTGTTTTTTTTCAGCTAAAAAAAGTTGTAGCCTACTTCTTCCAACAATTCAACAAATTGCTGTAAAACATTACCACAACTTAAGTTGTGTCAGACTGCTATATGGCAATTCGGTATGGTTACTAGATTAAAATAGGGTGGGGCCTTATTACAAATATTTAGTGAAACATTTATTCTTTGCTGAAATATTTGTTTAAATTTTATGATTTAAAAAAAGACAAGTGGGTCACTGAAAATCTGTGATGGGTCACTTCGTGACCCGCGGGTCAGTGGTTCGCCATCCCTGGCCTAGTAGATGCCCCAGTTTCATGGCCGACAGCAGTTTTCATCAAACAATAATCAGCCATCGACGTACTGCAATTTAAACCAAAGGGCATACCAAACATGTGGACAAAGGTTTCAAACAAGTAATTACGGTCTGAGAAGTGGTGTTGTTACAAGGATAAACAAAGGGGAATATATAAAATTCAATTTCGCAATAACAATATAAAATATAGCCTACACTCACATCAAAACTTATTTGATGTAGCCTGGCCTACAGGAGGCTATAAAAGTTTAAAACCACAAATCCAAAAAATAGATGAATGCAAAGAATCCAAAAATTCCCTGTTGTTCTTTAGCATTTTGCGTATTGCAAACCGGATTAGAAGTAAACGAGGATTGTTCAACAATCAGTAAAATGTGTTGTCGTAGGCTTTTATGATAAACTTATTTACAGTTTACAGACCAACCCAGTAGGCTACGAAATCAATACGTTTAAGATGTCATAAGAACTAAAACTAATACTCGGTTTTGAAATTATTTAGCAGCAAACGAAATACGACAGGATTACACAAATGAAATGAAAACACATTAAACAAACAAGACAAGTGGATACTTTACAGTTTACGGCAGGTGCATTGATTGTTACGCTTTTCCTTGTCTGTTTACTAGGCTAGGCCTACTTGCTATTTTTTAAGACAACTTATGTAAACCTTTATCACAGCGACACAAAGAACAGTGACCCTACTGGTGTATAAAAGTGTTTTCAGTTCTACAGAGTTTCCAATTGCACTTGCTGTTGTTTCTCTGGGCAAGCAACTTTACGATAATTGCCTCTACCCAGTGATCGATTTCGAGTAATGGGTAGTACCAAATTTAAGTCATAAGTAGAGTAGACAACCGGAAACAGACATTGCCGTCGGCTGCAGCGTGGGTCAGCTGTATGTCGGAAGGCGTACACCGATGCATAGCGCTCAAGTCCGCTTTCCCGCAATGCAGGATAAAGATAATAAAACAAACAAAACAAACCAATCCCGTACGTAGTTATAGATATCCCTGATCAAACACTTTGTCGTTCTCTTCAATTCATCAAATATTTTCCCCCTCCCCAATTTTTTTCCTGGCTGCGCCACTGGTTGGAACTGGCATTTCTAATAACGACTTCACTCTATCGCGATCAGGACTCAAACTGCCATTACTTTATAGTCTACTGTAACTTAGGTTGAGTTTCGCTTTTAGCAGCATGATCGTTGCTTAGGTTAGGCTACTTCACAATGCTATTAGGATTGAGGTGTTGCGACCGTACCATATTTGAAACTGATTGTCCTGCTTTGGTATCATCACCAATCACCATACACATTATAACGTCCGCGTTTTGTCGTTTCTACCTTTTTCTAGACTTCTGCTGTGTCTGTCATAGATATAGGTTGTTTTTTCGTTGTGATAAAAACAAACTGAAACTGAACTGATGCCCTGGAAGCGGGGAGCAGGAGGGCGGATGCTTCCCTGCCCTCAAATTTTCTGTGGATGGAGGGCAGGGGAGCAATGGTGCCCTTTTAAGGTCATGTAAGCTACTGCACATTTTACAATACGATATAACAATTTCAGCTATTTGCTTTTAGACTATAATTATAATCTTTTATTTCTACCTCAAAATAATATTCACGACACAAACGACGGGGATACGATCACGACAGGGATGCCCCCAGACCTCCCGCGAAGTCGTTCGCTTACGGCGAACTGAGCGACGGTCTTCGCCCCCCGGATTATTTACTGCAGCCCCACTGTTCACAAACACCACCAGCCGCCACTGCCAGACAGTTGTATCATTATTCGATGATGAGCTGATGGATGAGCATTATCGCTATATCTTATCTTATAACTTTAAAAACAATCGGCTAACAAAAGTGCCCTTTTTTCATTATCTTACCCCCCCCCAGTCAAAAATTGTTCTGGCGCCCCTGAGTTGATGTCTGTGGAGTAGGCGCACTTGTCATTATTGAAGGTGGGATAGCACTGGCTGCATGCTGGTAACTTTCCGGGAAATCTTGAACGTTTTCATCATGTTCATTCTTTGTCGGTACCGTAGGCACTTTAACTAACTTTAACAAGCAGATTTCTAATAATCCACGAACGTATCCAATACAACCACGAACCAATGAGATGCTACGTTATCTGTCCAATTGTGACTATTCCAGCATTCAGCCAGAGAATTAATTATTACTTTAAACTTTGTTTGGTAATTACAGAAGAAAAAAGAGCTATAGTAGAAGTGGGAATCAAACCTACGTCAATGTAATGACCACCACCGCCCTAACCCAACGCGCCAATAAGTCAACCGATGGCAAAACGATGATTTAATTTAGCTAGAATTTGCGTTTTTTCTTTATTCTTCCTGAACGCAACCTTGATGACGTCATGAACAGCGTAGCTTCTGATTGGTTCGTGGATTATTAGAAATCTGCTTGTTAAAGTGCCTACCTTCTTTGTCTTGATATAGGCTACACGATAATATTGTCCAAATTTGATTATGTGTGTCCGTGAATCGGTAGCCACTTTAACAAGTCGAAATTTTGCCACTGCGAATGACTACAATGCAACTGCCAACCAATCAGAACATGTTATAAGAAGTTCCCGCGCTTTTCAAAGCAAGCAGCAAAAATTTCTCTCTCCAGGCCCAAATCAAAAAATGGACTCATAAAAATAATTAAGGCCTGGAGAAAAGCTAATTCTAGAAAAACCAAGAAGAAAATTTGATTGTAGTAATATCAACACCAAAACTATCAAAATCAACCAGGAAGTTGCAGAGATAATTAAACTTGAAAAGACCTTCAGTTAGGCTAGCCAACGGCTAGCTAACAAGTCAGCAGTCATTGTTTGTTTGTTTTTTTGCATTTACGAAGATAATCACAGCTGCCAGTAAAATCCTCAAGTTTAGAAGACAAAGTAAGTTAAAAGGACTCATTTTTGACTTTCTTACATTTTCTAAACCCAGCCATTATTTTTCACCCAACCGTTACTAATAACCTTCAACCCAACCAAGACCAATTTCAGCACAAGCTCAACCATCAACACCAAAGAGGTTAATTTATTGGAAACAAATCAAATTTCAGAAGAAAAAAAGATCAAATCTGGACAGTTTATTGTACGCTACCACTCCATTTTTTGTTTAATTTTAGTTTGTTATTCTATTAATTTGTAGTTCTACACAATTTTGAAGTACAGTAATCAGATTCAGCTAGGTCAAGACTGACTAATATTTTTCCCCTAAGTTTCATCCTTTGTGACGTAATAATAATATTTTTGAAATCTTCACCTTCCGAACTCGTATTTTTTTTTTCTCGTACTGTATTTTACAATTCGTATTCCGACATTGATCGATATCATAAACCGACTAACTTAGGCTACGTCTACGTAAGTATATCCATTATCCTCGCCAGTCTTAATTCTCTTTTTAAGCTGCATATTTTAATCAGGTTATTTTAACACAATTCATTTGATTCTATATCACTGCTTGACGGAATTTTGCCCTGAGTTACCTCTCATCAACTAAAGTACCGTAATTTAATTTAGTTCTTAGTTTCAAATTAAAATTATTACTTAGTCAATTTCCAAAATCCTTGCTAAATTAAATATTTCATAACGCAATAATAGTGTTTGTTTATTTTCTAAAGTGTTTCTTACACCACTTAAACCAGACTTGTTATTTGTTCTTTTTCGGTGCTTGTTGGTCACCGTCCTATTTCGTCACACATAAGTGAATTCTTTGATTATCCTGACTACAAGTTATTGGTCACAGCGGTAAACCATAATCTCTTCGTGGGAAAATTGTAACATAAGATTCCCGAATCCGTTCGTCTGTATGTATCGACCGAGAAAGAAACACTTCTTGAAACGTCTATTCTTAAAGTGTATTCCTGTAAAATTAGCCCGCGGCTATCGAAATCGAGGGGGTGCAACGCCGTACACCTCTAAAACTGTCACTACGATACAGATTACTTGGATAAAAGACGGAGAATTTGTCCAGCTAGCAAGCACCAAATAAACCAGTTAAATGTGCGACCGACTTCCAACAAACAACTTCGAGAATGAATCAGAAAAATTTGTGATAACTCAAAGGCACGAGAGCAGTTCGTGACGCAATATTTCATGTCCAAACAGGTCTCAAACTGAAACAGGTTTAAACCGGTCTGACACGAGTCTTACGGACGATGGTGCAATTTTGGCTCATGTTTTAGGAATTTCCATGACGTAATATTCAATAGACCCGAACGGTTTCTACATGACGTTTGACCAGGCGAACAACCGTCTGGAACATAGCGGCCCCTAGTTATGACAGTCTGACATGGCATAACTAAAAAAGAATTGACGACAATTGTGAGCCAATGAATAAAAACACATGATACACAAATTGTTTGAATCACTCACGTTTAAGTTAATACGCAAATACAAAGGGCATGCAAAGAATGAACAGCAATAAGAATAAACACGACGATACATGAAATTGGTACCATAGGTAGTAGGTACACGCAAAAAATGACGCTATATACCATGGTTGCGATAATAACCGACTGTTCTGGGCTCAGACAAGTGTCGGCCACCGCAGACAAAACCAGGCTCAAACCCTAACACTTAGGTGTTCTTTACGGGGGCGAGGCACGAAATATCCCTCAACACATAGTCTACTTTCACTTTCCCCGTACTCTCATCATAGTTGCAGACGGCAACTATTAGCTCTACGAACCACAGGCTTCCCTTTCCTAATTTGTGGAACTACCTCATGCACCCTCCCAAGTTGATACTTCCCACGTTTACCAATGTCCTGGAGAGAACCTACCACTACAAGTTGACCAGGCTCCAAATTCTCGGCCATTTTTAGCCATTTTTTCCGGCCCTGAAGACCTGGCAAGTAAAAATCGATCCACTTACTCCAAAACTGATGAGAAAGTGACAAATTGAACCGATAATCCCTTCTTAGTTGGTCACGATCATGTGGTTGCCCAACAGCACAGTATGGGTCTAAGTATGGGGTCAAAAGTGAGGCAGGGGTGATGACAGTAAAATCCCTAGGGTCGTCACTCAAAGGTACCAAAGGGCGTTCGTTCACGATCCGAACGGCACTGCCTGTGTACGTAAGCAGTTCAATAAATTTGGGCTTACGAATTGAAGAGTCCAAAATGTGAAAAAATGCGATTTTAAATTGTTTTACCATTGCCTCCCAGGCGCCACCTTGATTCGAAGCATCACTGAACCCATGCAATTGATATGAAACAATATCATCCGGACTGCACACACCAGAGTTTGCAAAATACCATCTCGGTAACGAAAAATCCTTAAGCAGGTCCAAAGAGCGAAGCCACGACTCCCACTCTTTAACAAAGCTATCAGGGACCTCGGTGTCCCAATCAAACTTGTCTATCGCCAATTGCTGAAGTATAAGGCGTGCTTTTAGAAAAAATGGCGCTCCAAAGCCTAGCGGATCAAAATTTTGTCCAAGCTGACTGAGCATACTTCGGCGCGTGTGTTTAGCTAAGGGCTTTAAGGAACATGCGATACGCATCTCGTCAGACTCGGTTTGCCACACACAACCCAATGTCTTCGCTGATGGCAAAGTCATATTTTCAGTCTGAAAGTCAATGTCACGAATCAAAGGTGAAAGCATCTCATTATCCAAATTTGACAAGACAATCATAGCCTCCTTGTTAGCACTCCACTTACCAAGTTTAAACCCACGGCTATCAAACAAAGCAATTGATTCATGAGTGATTTGCTGAGCTTCCTCTAAGCTATCAGCCGAAAATATAAAATCATCCATGTAGGCTACATATTATTTGCAATATTGCAGAGAGTCAATTCACCAGCACTGCTGGGATTCTGCTCGATCATTTTCTTTATAGCCAAGCAAGCGATATACGGGCTACTCTTTATTCCCCAAGGGTGTACACAAAAACGAAATGGTACCATCCTACCATTTTCAAGGTCATCATCTTCAAACCACAATATACGAAACAAATCCCTTTGCGACTCAGGTAACTTTATTTGAAAGAAGCATTTAGTCACATCAGCCATGAGACCAAATCTACCAAGCCGAAATCTAGCCAAGACATCTACCAGAGGGTTTAACAAGTCAGGACCCGAAAACATTACATCATTAACACAAGTTCCTCGAAATTCAGACTTGCCATCGTAAACAATGCGCTTTTTTAATTGTGACGTAACAAAGTATGGTAAATACCATTCAAATCCCTTGACATTTCCTGCTTCACCAGTACGCTCAATATAGCCATTTGATTTAAGATCTTTCATGGTGTCAGTAAGGAAATCACGAAGTTCAGGTTGTTTTAAAGCTTTCTTTCTTAAAGCAGCAGCTCTATCTGACGCCAACACAAAATTGTTAGGTAGATCAATATCTTCCTTCAACGGAACAGGTATCTCAAATCGACCATCTTTCAACTCAATATTCGGTTTGACAAGTTCTCTAGCCAAATTATCATTGCGAGACAATTCACAGGTTTCATTTTGCAACGTCAAATCCTGAATGACTTTATTCAGGTCTGCTATTTCCATATCACGAGACTCAATTTTACGCTGAAAGCCAGAGATGACATCCGACTCTGAAGACGTCTGCACTCTGCACACTTTAGCAACGCTTTCATCTAAGGGTGACTTACCACCACAAGCCAACCAGCCGAGAGGAGTGAGTAAAGCATGCGGTTCACTACGATTTTCACCAACACGCTCTTCTTTTGCACACATGAAATAAGCGTTGTCGTTGCCAATCAGTACATCTACAGTACTACAATCATTCAAATGAAACATATTCACGTCATGAAAATGACGGAAACCATTTAAATCTTGTTTATGCGGTAAAGTTTTAACATCATCAGCCCAAGCTGGGTTAACCACCGAGGTTATATCACAAAACAGTTCATCTGTCTCTAACGACTGGATGTTGAGTTTGACAAGGTCAGCACAAGTAGCTTTCTGACCAGCCAGGGTATCCATTTTAAACGACGCTTTATCGTACGGTTTAAGATCAAGTTCACACACCAAATCACTCGAAACAAACGTCAACTGCGAACCAGGATCATGCTGACAATACACCAACTTCGATTTGCCAGTCATTGGATTCAAAACACGAGCAGCAGTAACGCGGTTAAAAGCTGCTTTAACATTTCCAATCTTAACATTACGCACAGGAACTCTGGCACCAGCATCATCTTTCCCAACCGAATCCAGAGAATCACGTGACGTCACATAAAAATCATGCAGAAGAAAATAGTGTTTCCTATCGTTGTTAGGCCCACACTTACGACAGTTATTTGCATGAACGCAATCCCTAACCATATGCTGGCGCAAACAATTCAAGCATTTGCCAGCTTTCACAATGACATCTCTCCGATCTTTAGGTGTCAAGCGCAAAAATTCTTTACAATTAGACAAAAAATGATATTCAACTTGACCACGTGACGAACAACAAATGCACGCCGGTAGGTTTTTACGTCTGGCTTCACCACCGCGCGGTGCGCCAACAACAGTCGAGTACTGCGAACTCCCTGACATCACATCATCATGGGGTTTTACGGACGTCTGCCTAACCGGACATGAAGGCAATTTTCCTTTGCCAAACTTTTTAAAATGCTGCGACTCACCAGAATCGCCCATTAGCATAATGCTAAAATCAGTCGACTTACGCGTTTCCTCCCGTACTACAAATTCAAACAAACTCTGAAAAGTAGGCTCATCAGTGCCACCATACTGATCACCTAAAAAGTCAAGATAACGTTGTTTAGCGTCAAACGGGAGTCGCTTAGCCAAATCCAAAACAAAACGTCCTTCCAATTTGTCACGCTGACCATAAGCTTGCGCGTAAAGCAAACACTGCGATAATTCATCTTTAAACTCTTTCAAATCACTGGAAGAGGTCGAAGTCAATTTGCTACCATAGCGATACTTTCTAATTTCCGGTTCTGCAAAAAGACCTCCACGAACCCCAAAACGCTGGGACAAGCGAGCTAACGACATTTCTATTCAGTCTTCCTCTGACAAGCCAGGGGTGTCAGAAACCAAATTAGCAATCGTTTGCGCAGCCGTCCTAACACAAGCTGCTTGTAACAAAGTCAAACGAGTCCCCTTAAAGGGCGAAGCTGCCATTAAGGCCGTAACACGATTTTTAAAGAAGATAAATGGCATATTATTACCATCGTAACCAATCAAGGCCGCCTTATCGAAAAACGTCCTACTATTTTGGTATTCAAAAAAGCAATCCTGCTGTTGAGAACTCGATTTAGCGGGAGAAGACAAGCTATATCCCTTAATGGGCTGAGTGGGCTCAGTTACATGCACAGCCCGATCACGATCCTCACATACGTTAAAATCAGGAGACACGATACGCCTCTCACAACCACCCAAATTACGTGTAGCTGGGCGATCAAAAACTAGCGGCGCTGAAAACTGTGAAGGGGGCAAAGCATTACTGCTAATGGCGGCCCCGTGACCTGTACGCTCTGGGGGAAGAGTTCGGCTAAAATTCGCAGGCTTTGGCTTTAGATCCTTCGGAAAATCCTTAGCTGCGGCCCCGAGACCTCCTCAAACAGTTTGAAAACATGTGGATTGTACTGGTCCACTTACAGATTGAACAGGCGTCTGGAAAAGGTTATGTAAATTAAACTGCAATTGATGTTCATTTCTGGAATGCCTAGAAGATCCCTTCTTAGAGCTACGCCGAGAGCCCAACTCTGAACGATATTCAGATAAAACTACCTCTTTACGTTGTTCAGCCCTCAACTGAGCGTCTTTGAGTGTGAACTCAGCAGCTCTAGCTTCGGCTCTTGCGGCGGCCTCAGCAGCTCTCGCGGCAGCCTCTGCTCGTACGGCCTCAGCTCTCGCGGCAGCCTCAGCAGCTCTTGCTTCGGCCTCAGCTTGTATCTGGAGCTCCTCTCGTCTTAACTGTAGATTAATTTGTGCAACTATCCGTGACGAGCTCTCAGACATCCTAGTGCTTACATTTGAGGCGCTATCCTCAGGATGTATGTCAGCATCCAACCTATCTGAGAACTCACTTTCTTTTTGTTCAAAGTTATTTTTTAACGAGTTAAATTCGGGATCTACCCTATCACGAAGTTCTGCCAAGATTGCAGAGTTAAAGATTTTAGTCAAAAGAGCATGGAAATGCCGTAATTCCTCTTCTAAAGTAGATAAGTTAGATCGAAAAATTAACAGTTCCTGCTTATCACTTAAAGAACCTAGGGCCACAGAAAGTTTCCCAATTTGAGTCAAAATATCCCGTCTAAGATGCCGGGCCTCTCGAACTGACTTAGCCTCATCGTTATTGGGTCCCTCCCCAGAATGGCCTGCCCGACCGCAAAGAACATCATCAGGCTTAAACTCAGTCGAGTCTACGGCGGTCGCTTGTCGCCACCGAGTGTAGACATATTAAATGTTGGGGCTAAATTAACAATTAAAAAAATTAAGTTACACAAACACACAAATTTATTAGGCTACAGTAGTTATAAAAAACTTAACTGCAAAGACCGTAAAAATACAAAAAAGAATTTAAATTCACGATACCGTAGCTGTACGGGTATGAAGTCCTAAAGTCCACAAAACTTGCTTGGATTCTTCCACTTGAATCTACAAGCACAGATGGATTGTCTTTTAATCTTCTTTCTTGCCAATGAATGTCAAAGTTATTTTTCTTCTGTACCAAACTGAGAAGAATTGTCTTTACTTTTCTTTGCTTCTGTAAGAGTGTAGACTACCAACCAACAAATCTTCTTTTATTATTTCTTGTACTTCTAAGTAGTTCTTCTGCACTAGCTGACAACAAACACGTCGTTTATTTTTATGCCTTCAAGTGCTTCTTGGCCTACCAGCTAACAAATTCGTTTTTTATTTTTCTTGCTTTAATTTCTTCTTGACCTACCAACTGACAAGAACTCGTCTTTTATTTTTTATTTTTGCTTTAATTTCTTCTTGACCTACCAACTGACAAGAACTCGTCTTTTATTTTTTATGGTCACAGCGGTAAACCATAATCTCTTCGTGGGAAAATTGTAACATAAGATTCCCGAATCCGTTCGTCTGTATGTATCGACCGAGAAAGAAACACTTCTTGAAACGTCTATTCTTAAAGTGTATTCCTGTAAAATTAGCCCGCGGCTATCGAAATCGAGGGGGTGCAACGCCGTACACCTCTAAAACTGTCACTACGATACAGATTACTTGGATAAAAGACGGAGAATTTGTCCAGCTAGCAAGCACCAAATAAACCAGTTAAATGTGCGACCGACTTCCAACAAACAACTTCGAGAATGAATCAGAAAAATTTGTGATAACTCAAAGGCACGAGAGCAGTTCGTGACGCAATATTTCATGTCCAAACAGGTCTCAAACTGAAACAGGTTTAAACCGGTCTGACACGAGTCTTACGGACGATGGTGCAATTTTGGCTCATGTTTTAGGAATTTCCATGACGTAATATTCAGTAGACCCGAACGGTTTCTACATGACGTTTGACCAGGCGAACAACCGTCTGGAACAGTTATAAATGCAGGTGTTGGTGATTTTGCTTTTAATCTGTTTTGTTGCAAAGTCATTTTGTAATCTTTCGTGTCCTGCGTTATTGGTTTTGTATTCATCTGTTGGTCATACTTTGTTTGTGGCAATGTCTGCGGATTGTAAAAATTTTTATTCAAAAAACTCCTTCTCTTTAACTAACAATATTAATAGGAACCAGCTGTCGATTTTACATGTAAACATGAGAAGCCTAGTTGGCAACTTTGAAAAATTAGAATCACTGCTTGTCGAAATGCAAGAAGCACCGGACCTTATTGCTGTGTCAGAAACCTGGCTGAATGAAAATCGATTGCATTTTGTTAGCTTGCAAGGCTATAATTTTGTCCACTTTAATAACAGACAAACTGATGCTAAAATACAAGCAGGTGGTGTCGGGCTATACGTAAGCAGTTCAATAAAGTATAATCAAATTAATAATTTAAGTCTAAACTTACAGGAATGTGAAGATCTCTGGGTGGATATTACTTTATCAAACAATAGACAGTGCACAGTTGGTGTAGTATACAGGCATCCCAAAAATAAGTTAATTGAGTTTCAAACCAAATTCTGTGAGTGCATTGATTCGTTAAATAATTTCAAAAAACAATAGCCTATTACATTTGTGGTGATTTTAATATTGATATGTTAGCAAAGACAAAAAATTCTGCTGTAAAAAATTACTGTGATGCGTTTCTCTCTTTAGGCTGCAATCAATTAGTACAATCCCCAACCCGTGTAACTTCCACAAGTTCAACTTTAATCGATCATGTATACAGCAACGACCAATCAAATAAAATTCAATGCCATGTTCTTATTCACGATGTTTCTGACCACTTTCCTATTGTAGTTGTGATAAACTCTGTAAAACCAAAACAAGAAAAATATACACAAAAAGTAAGGAACATGAAAAACTTTGTTGCTGATGAATTCGATTGTGATCTGGAAAATAGCTTGACCAACCAATACACAGAAAGGAATGATTCAGTTCATAGCAAATTTAATCATTTCATTGACACTTTTAATGACACTTTAAACAAGCATGCACCTTTACGATTGTTGTCTCGAAGAGAAAGAAAACTCAAGACCAAACCATGGCTAACAAAAGGAATTTTGAACTCCATCAAAACTAAAAACAGACTATATCACTTAAAAATAAAAGACTCAACAAACACTTCTGCACAAGCAACATACAAAAAGTACAGAAATGTACTTACTCATACCAAAGAGCAAGCAAAAAAAAATGCATTACAGTTTTCTTATTACGCAAAGCAAGCACAACACTGGAAAAAATGGAAAACCATAAATGACATCATCAAGTACAAACATAAGCACACAGCTCACATACCAGAAGAAATAATTAGCACTGACAATGAAAAAATATCTGACCCTGCACAAATAAGTAACTGTTTTAATGATTATTTCACAGAAATTGGTCCTTCCATGGCATCTAAAATCCCTCTACCGTCTCCTGGCTCATTATTGAAATTGCAAAGTGTCCCATTCTCCTTTTTCCTAAAACCCGTCAATCAAGAAGAAGTATTAAAACATCTTAATAATCTTTCTGTCTCTAAAAGTACAGGACATGATGGAATACCTATAAGATTTGTCAAAACTATCCTCACCAATAATCGCCCCTTTCCTCACCAACTTATTCAATGAGTGTATCGATAAAGGTGTATATCCTGATGTACTAAAGGTCGCTCAAGTTACCCCAATCTTCAAAAGTGGCTCCAGAAAAAATTGTTCCAACTATAGGCCCATATCACTATTGTCCCCCTTCACCAAAATATTCGAAAAATGCCTGTATGAACAAATGTACAATTATCTAACAAAAAAATACCTGATCACACCACATCAGTATGGATTTAGACCACAATATTCCACTTCGTTAGCTGTGTCAAACGTTTGTGATAACATCTTAACTAACCTAGATAATAAAAATACAACTTGCTCTGTATTTCTTGATTTAGCTAAAGCCTTCGACACAGTTGATCACACTATTCTCATACAGAAACTGCAAACATACGGTTTTCGGGGCCTTCCATTACAATTGTTAAAAAGCTATATCAGCAATCGTCTACAGCACACGGTCGTCAATGGAATCTCTTCAATCTCAAGACAGGTTACCTGCGGTGTGCCCCAAGGATCGACATTGGGACCCCTTCTTTTCTTACTGTATATAAATGACTTACCAAATTCAACAAACATGAATGTTAAACTATTTGCTGACGACACCAATCTTACGATGAGCGACAAATGTGAAATAAATTTGCAGAACAATGTGAATGCCGAAATGCAAAAAGTTTACAACTGGTTGAAGCTTAATAGATTATCATTAAATTTCTCAAAAACTGAATACATGCTAATAACAAATAAAAAACACATAAAAAATTTTAACATTAACATTGGTAGCACAAGCATTCAACAAAAAGATCAAATAAAATACCTTGGCGTTTACATAGATAACAAATTAACATGGAAATATCACATAGATAAAATTTGCGGAAAAGTAGCAAAAGGTTCATGGGCGTTGCTTAAACTCAGAAATTATGTCAACACAGACACTTTAAAAGATGTGTATCACGCTTTGATTTACTGTCATTTGCAATATTGTATTTCAAGCTGGGGAAAGGCCTGTGACAGTGCACTGGATCCATTAATAAAATTACAAAAAAAGGTTATAAGAATAATTACGAAACAAAATTACTATGCTCACACTAATTTTTTATTTTTCAAAATGAACATCTTGAAACTAAAAGACATACATAACATTGAAATAAAAAAACATATGTACAAAGTTCATATGAATGAGTATCCGTCTACGTATTGTGATTTATTTACAAATGCTTCATCTATTCATCAGCATAACACAAGATATCAAACAGATCAAACACAGAATTTGGCAAGAAGTCCATGCAGGTATTGGGACCAATGGTCTGGTCAGAGGTTCCAAGTAGGCTAAAAAACTTATCATTTCATTGTTTCAAAAAAGAGATCAAAACGTTAATTTTACAAAGCTACAGTGCATCGTAAGTGATATGTTATGGAAACCAACTTGTCAGTTGCTTCGGAAACTTTATTATTCTCTGCTTGCTTAATGGAATTTTGTGTTTTGGCCTACGTTATCATCAATATGTTTTTTTTTATGCGTATGCTGTTGTTGAAGCGCGGGAACGTTTCAATTATTATTTTTCTCTTGTAAGCTTATTTTAAATGGCAAAATCGTAATTTCCGTAGGGTGGCAATTGACTAGTAGAGGGTCATTTCATTATAATTCATCCAGAAAATTGAAATTTTGGAACCATAGAATTTAGAATTGTTCCATTTTTTCACAGTTTAAAATGCTTGAAATTCTAAGTTATTTGGCACAAATTTTGTCAAAGTTGGTTGAGCGGTTTTTGTTTTATCGCTATTTTAATGTTTGACCACCAGGTGGCAATTTTTTTAGTGAGCCGCATGAAAATGCTCATATCTTTGGACCTAGTTGCCCAATCTTCATAAAATTGGTATCTATCCCCCCATTTTCAGGGGTGGGCTTTCCAAAAATGAAGGTTAAAATGAGCTAGGAATTATACTTTTTGTAATATAAACATTTGTAGTGCTTCAATTGCATGGCCGATTTCGCCATGCGGCCACATGTTTTTTTCAAAATTTTTATGATCATTATTATTGGCATAGATCATATATTCCAAAAATATCTTTTTAATCACTTACAATTCACAACCTCATAATAAAAATTGTGCACAAAAATGCAGAATTTTATAAATAGTCAAAAACATTGGATTTTAATTTTTTTTATCAGCCCATACTGGGCGGTCCGCGCTCCCCCCCCCTTACTACGCCACTGTATGTCAAGCAAAGAATAGTACAGTAGTATAATATATACATTATTACACAAAGTGAAGGAGTCAAGACATAAATATGAAGGAGTTTATAATACATCGAAAGGATGTAATGAGCTTGTCCGATGTGGAAAATAATTATATCATTTTCCAAACATGTCTCGCTGCTACTGGTAGGACAGTGTGCATAGTACAATTGCGTTACTTTAATTTGTCAGAAGTTACATTAAAGAACAGCGACAGTCTTAATAGTAAAGTGAGCTATATGCAACAATCTGAGCAAGTATGTACATTGTACAACACCCCACCGGTACATAACATTGCAAAATAAAGTCACACTATTCTGAGGATATAACTACAAGTCTATACACTTCTGCTATCATTTCTGAATTGGAATATATAGGCTTTGTCTGCACTGATCATTGTAAAATTACATACATACATCATTGTAAGATTATTAGTGCCAAGAAGTGTACGAAACATTAAAGATAGTTTTAAGTGACTTTCTGCAATAAAATACAATTAAAAAGGATTCAATAAACCTATAGTTTTGCATGCAGAACTAGTGCAGTTGTGCATCCCATTTTGCATTTAACATTATGTGACACTGGACAAAATATGGTCACTGCAGAGCCATTACAACATGTGAGGGGCAACAATCAGGATGAATAAAAACGCAAGAACAAGGGCCGCCATGCATGTAAATAAACCGACAACCACGGTTTCTACCATGTAGCTAAACATGTGAGAGGCAACATAAATTACTATACAATTGAATACGGGTTGTCATGCATGCAAATAAACTTTAAACCACTGTTTCTAGCATGTATTGTACAGCAACTAAGCTCTGTGAGAGGAAGCAAAAATATAAATACAATACAACATAAATGAACAAAGGTTTTTTGCACACTTGGACACATAGAACAGCATCCCATTATTGTAACATTAGTCAAGACCTAGACCGCAATTTCAGGCAATCAAACCCAACATAATAGAAGCCAATCAATGCTCATCTTGAATGCAAATGAAGCGACGATTCACAGTTTCCATGTTTGGAGCTGAAAATGTGTATATTCTGCCAGTTGTAGTGGAAACTGTCCAAAATCATCATGATTGAAGAAATTCAGGACCAGGCACTGTGCTTCCACGCTGGAATCTTTGTTGAGTATTTCTTACTGGCACCAGTTCCTCAGCTTTTATATAGAAGAAAGTTACACTTGTTACAGCATCAGAGCAGTATTGATAGGCAGCTGCAGCAGTTAAAATTTGGTTAGCAGTTGGTCTGCCTAGACTTTCGTTACCCAGCTTCCTTTTTACTACTCCATCAATTCCGTCACATGGAGATTTACCATGACTTGTGGCAAAAAATGATCGCTCTTGAACAAAGATTCCAGCGTGGAAGCACTGTGCCTGGTACTCGTAGATACCATTACTTTAGTTCAAGTTGTATTGGTTTTTTCAGTTTTAATCGTGTATCAGATGATTCACAATTCGCTAGCAGCCTAGCACACATTGTTTCTTCGATGCAGCCCCAATGATAAACATCCAAGGTGTAAGTGTCATGTCTTATGTAGCATGTGTTTATGACGGATAGTGGTGGGTTGGGCTTGTTGAAATTGTGGACAAAGAAAAGAATGATGTTCTGGTCAATTTTATGCATCCTTGTGGCCCCTCTCCATCTTTCGATTGGCCTGGCCGTGAAGATAAGTGTTACATGCACATTTCTTCAATCATGATGATTTTGGACAGTCCTTCCACTACAACAGGCAGAATATACACATTTTCGGCTCCAAACATCGAAACTGTGAATCGTCGCTTCATTTGCATTCAAGAAGAGCATTGATTGGCTTCTATTATGTTGGGTTTGATTGCCTGAAATTGCGGTCTAGGCCTTGACTAATGTTGGGATAGGATGCTGTTCTAATAATGGGATGCTGTAATGCCTTGACTAATAATGGGATGCTGTTCTATGTGTCCAAGTGTGCAACAACCTTTGTTCATTTATGTTTTATTGTATTTATATTTTTGCTTCCTCTCACAGAGCTTAGTTACTGTATGATACATGCTAGAAACCGTGGTTTAAAGTTTATTCGCATGCATGACAACCCGTGTTCAATTGTATAGTATTTTATGTTGCCTCTCACATGTTTAGCTACATGGTAGAAACCGTGGTTGTCGGTTTATTTACACGCATGGCGGCCCTTGTTCTTGCATTTTTATTCATTCCGATTGTTGCCCCTCACATGTTGTAATGGCTCTGCAGTGAGCATATTTTGTCCAGTGTCACATAATGTTAAATGCAAAATGATTGTTGCATATAACTCACTTTACTATTAAGACTGTCGCTGTTCTTTAATGTAACTTCTGACAAATTAAAGTAACGCAATTGTACTATGCACACTGTCCTACCAGTAGCAGCGAGACATGTTTGGAAAATGATATAAATATTTTCCACATCGGACAAGCTCATTACATCCTTTTGATGTATTAAACTCCTACATCTTTATGTCTTGACTCCTTCACTTTGTGTAATAGTGAATTATACTACTGTACTATTCTTTGCTTGACATACAGTGGCGTAGTAAGGGGGGGGGGAGAGGCGGACCACCCAGTATGGGCTGATGAATTGTTAGTGATTAAAGTGGAATTATTGGAATAGGAGTCAGTTATTTACGTCAATATTAGCATTGAGAAGAAAGCTTGACTACAGTTCTGCTCATAAAATAGTTGTAATACAAGTAGTGGTAATGAAATCTAAAGTCTTATACCAAAATTCCAAAAAAAATAAAATCCAATGTTTTTGACTATTTATAAAATTCTGCATTTTTGTGCACAATTTTTATTATGAGGATGTGAATTGTAAGTGATTAAAAAGATATTTTTGAAATATAACATCTATGCTAATAATAATAATCATAAAAATTTTGAAAAAAATGTGTGGCCGCATGGCGAAATCGGCCATGCTATCGAAGCACTACAAATGTTTATATCACAAAAAGTATAATTCCTAGCTTATTTTAACCTTCATTTTTGGAAAGCCCACCCCTGAAAATGGGGGGATAGATACCAACTTTATGAAGATTGGGCAACTAGGTCCCAAGATATGAGCATTTTTATGCGGCTCATTAAAAAAATTGCCACCTGGTGGTCAAACATTAAAATAGCGATAAAACAAAAACCGCTCGACCAATTTTGACAAAATTTGTGCCAAATAACTCAGAATTTCAAGCATTTTAAACTGTGAAAAAATGGGACAATTCTAAATTCTATGGTTCCATGGCCTGGATGAATTATAATGAAATGACCCTAGACCGTATGGTCGCCTCGTTGTCTCCCTGTCGGTATGGGAACTTGTGTAACTTTTGTACTGTGTATATTGCATATTTCAAACATGTACCTATGTTCCTGTTACTGACAAATAAAACATTGATTGATTGATTGAAGATGGCTACTGTCCAATTGTGACCCTTCCTAGCACTCATCCAGAAAGTTAATGCTTGTTTTGAACTTTATTTGGTAATTACAGAAGAAAAGGAGCAATAGCATTGGTGGGAATCGAACCCGCGTCAATGAAATGACTACTTTCTAGCCCTAACCCTAACCCCTAAATAAGCCAACCAGCTGACAAAAAATCCATCACTTAATTTGCTTTCTATCATCTTCTTTTCGTCATTTTTTACGTCACTTAAACCGTAGCTTATGATTGGTTGGCGGTTTCATTCTAGTCATTTTCAGTGGAAGAATTTCGACTTGTTAAAGTGGCTACCCTGTGAATCAATATACAGAAACGTTGCCATTGATTGTCCAGACATTTCTTTTCCCGAATTGGTGTTTTGCATCATTGACGAGTCGAACTCTCCGCTTAGTAAGTGACTCAGTCAAGGGCTCAAGGCAGGGCCGTATTTAGACCATGAGAGACTCTAGGCAGGGGCGCGAAACGATTTTTGACTGGGGGGGGGGAGGATTATGAAAAAAGGGCACTTTTATTTACTGAAAGACCAATTTTTTTTAAGTTTTAAGATAAGATATAGCGATAATTCTTATCTATCAGCTCACTATTGCGTAATGATAGCCTACAAGTGTCCAGTATACAAAGAAGGGCATCATGCTATCTTATAATGATGTAACCAACTGTGTTGCAGAATTTTGTGCCGTGAATATTACTTTGAAGCAAAAATGAAAGATAATTAAGCTAAAAGCGAGTAGCAGAAATTGCTATATTGCAAAATGTGCAGTACCTTACATGACCTTAAAAGGGCACCGTTGCCCCCCTGCCCCTCCAGCTACAGAAACATTGAGGGCCACCCCCCTGCTTCCGAAGCCTTTGGCCCTAGGCTATTCCATTTGTGAGGCCCCTCCCTATTTTTGAGCTCAGAATTTCTCTCTAAACAACATCACAGGTCATTGCTTAATGTTAAAAATATGAGTGCATTAAACTCTTCGTTCTTTTCATTTTCCACATTCATGAGTGCAAATTTTTAATTAAAAGAATAAAATTTTAGTTAAGGCAGTTTTGCTTTTAATTTCTTTGATCAAACAACCGTTATAATAATTGAAAAGTTTATTTACGAGGACATAATAGATAGTTTACAGCTATCAAATTGAGTAAGACTAGGCTAAATTTTTTTTTCTAGCTTTCGTCAAAGCAAAATCATGCAAAAGTTTATCAAAATTTATCTCTTTAAGTTGTATTATCACTATCAATGGCCAGAATGCTAAGTGCGGACAACCTTTCTTGAGACATTGTCGATCTCAGTTTAATTTTGATGCTTTTGAGCCTTGAGAAAGATCTCTCTCCTGAGCAGTTAGTGACCATTAAGCTTATAAACAGTCTTAATATTGCTTCCACATTAGGAAAGGCAGTGTTAATTTTTTGGGCAACACTAAAAGGCGGAAACGCGGAAATAAGCCGAAATAACTTTAGAATTAAAACAGTCATAGTATTTAATGATCTCACAATTGCTTCTCAATAATATCTTTCAATGATATTTCAACATAAGAAATGTTCGGTATTGAGTTGTGGCTAAAAATCGCATTTCCGCCTTTTTCCATGTTGCAACATTTCATTCTTTCATGATGAAGTTATTGCTATGTTAAACAATATGGACGCCAAAATCGTATTTCCGCGTTTTCTACATCGGCATTAAATCGCTACTTCTGCGGACAATACGCCATTTCACACCCGGCTTATTTCCTCGTTTCCGCATTTCCGCCTTTTAGTGTTGCCCTAATTTTTTCCTTGCACATAATTTCATAAAGGTCTCCATGAGACAAGGAAATAGATACTCTTCTGTACCGGTAAGCCCTTGGTTTTATGTTTGTCTCACATACAAATGAAAATGTAGTCCCTAGTTGATCAGTAAGTTTCGGGTCAACATCTTCCGGATACGCTTCCTTTAAAAGTTCTCCACCTCGTACAATTTCTACCTTAGTTGCTTTCAGATTAGCAAGAAAGAGGAACATTTCTGCAATGCCACTGTACACATTAGCTCTTTTTCTTAAATTGGCTTCAAGTTCGTCAAGCATAGGGATAAAGGAATTTATTTTAAACATTTCCTTTGAAGAGAATTCACTTAAAGCATCAGGTGCATTTCTTTTGTCTATTACTATTAGTGACAGCTCTGTAGTTAATATTCAATGCTTTTGCTTGCTGATCAAACTCATCTTTAATTTCGCTTAGAAAGTCTACAAGTGAACTGTACAATTCGGCACAAGTAGGGGAAGAGGGGGCAAGAAGTCACAAAATTTACTAATTAAACCATCTACACTCCCTGGGTGGGAATTTCATAAACATTTACGAACTAAGGTTTACTGTCATACTTCGAGTACTTGAAGTCCATATAATATTCCACATAACTATATTCTTTATCCAAATTTTTCAACATTTTAAATGAGCACTGAGGTGAGACTTTTACCCCCGCCTCAAGGTTAGTTGTCACAAAGCTTGGGGTAAATTGTCATATGCAGTTTGTAACGCATAAAGTTTATTTAAGATAGAGTACAATGGAATGAATAAGATAATACAGATAGGCTCCATTAAAAAGCCAATTATACATTGTATTCACTTTACAAGTATGGTATTTGTTGTTACTTAATTGGCTTTTTTGTGGAGTCCAAAACTACTGCACATTGCGTATTCAGATAATTGAGAGCAGTGAAAGCTAAACAAGTTTTCTCCTCGTTTTGTTTGTCCACAAGCTAGAGTTGGAAGCTTGAAGACAACATCCTCTAGTGGTGAAGGTAAGTACCGTATCAGGATTTTCAGAAAAATGAAACTGCATGTTTCCAAATTTATCAAGGCATTTTTCCCGCACGAAGTTTGATCTACTCTGATCTTCGGTGACTTCTAAAACTGTCCCAACGTAACATTGTGCGGCTCGATCACTTTCGAATTTCACAAGAATGTGGTCGTCAATGTCTATGTTATCAAGACTAAGTGGTGTCTGGACACAACTTTCATCATCTGAGTCTTCATCGGTGGCATCATCGCACAAGGCTGTTTCATCTGAGCTTTTATTGTCATCAGTTGATGATCTGGTGCTGGAATCTTGGCCTTCTATTGAAACATCACTCTTTTAGCCGCTGTTTTCTTCCCTTTTCTTTTGTTGTTTTTTTCTTCTGCCATCCTTTTCATAACAGGTGAGCTGCGTATATCTCGAATTTTCCCTTCTTCCTTTTCTTGGACTCTGCTAAACTATCCTCTATAGTTGTGGTCAGCAATTGGTGGTGAGAAGTATAACCAAGTTGGGCGTCCTTTAAACTGTTGTTGTTAGCCTTATAGCTTGGAATGTAACGACTTAAGGTTTTGTAGTTAACATCATTGTTGCGAGCAGATTTTTTCTGAAGCTTAGGCCACCATTCACAACCGCTTCTGCAGCAGCCTCCGTCGCGTCTTTCGAATACCGTCCACATTCAGTTTTCCTTTGGTAGTTACGCATCTGCAAAAACATAGCCTAAGCTACCGGTTTTATACCGGTATGTTAAAGAAAAAAGTAGGAATTATTGGTAATACAGTAGGTTTACCCTAAATAGGCTATAACAGAATTTACAGAAGTACACTCTGATTGAAACAAGAGGATTCATGAATTATTACTATTGATCATCGGGGTAAGTTGTCACAGAATGTGACAACTTACCCCAAATTATCTTTAGTTTCAAAATTCCAAATTCTGGTCAACAACATTAATCACTACTAACAGAAACATAAAGATTCCGTATATATTCAGAAACGATTAAGTTACCGTATATCAAAATACCAACCTTGGGCAATTCGTCTTCGAAAGAAGCAGAAAGTCACTACAGGTTATTGTCTAGATTCTGTTCACTTCTGTTGCTTGAAACAACATGGCCGATCTCAACGTGTAACCAAGGAAGTAGTACTCGCTTTTTATGACGTCAGAAAGTAGTTTCCCACATTGGGTGCGCTAAACTCAGGCTTGTGACAACTTACCCGTGTGACTTTTAGCCCCTCTCTCCCCTACTTAATAACAATTCAGATTTCTGAAGGGCTAAACCTGTGAAAACGACCTAGCACTCTGGACCAAAAATGCAACATAAACACAAATTGCAATTTTTCCATTTTTTACAAAAGGTTGTTAGCATGAAGTCTGGTATCACCCTTCTCACTTACATTGGAGTGCATATGACTGAGAGCATTGGTGATGGCACTGTAACTTTGCAAAATAGCTTCCGTGGCTTTTGCATGTGCATCTCTTCTCACCTAGTATCTGACAACTGTTTTGGCTAGATTATTTAACAAAACCCTAGATCTAGTGGAAAACCACTAGGAGTGGCAGCCCTGATGTCAACCAACTGTAGGGCAAAGGCAGGTTAGTTGATACAATTTTCACGTTTAGTGAGATTTTACTAAAACTGTTGGACATAGAAACACCATTTATGGTGCTAAAAAAAGTTCGTTTGTTGGGCTAACTTTCCCCCAAGTTTAGTCTGTTTGATGTCACTAGTTATCGGTTTAGACTCATTCAAACATACAACTCCGGTTTGTATCAACTAACCTTCTTGGAAGGTTAGTTGATACACTCATAAGGTTAGTTGATACATGGGATTCCTAGTTGATACAATCAAAACACGCCTCAATTATATTGAGACTATACTTTATGCTTTTGAAATTTATACTCAAACTACTGTAGTGTAGATAGTAGAACCATATTGCCAGGTCAGGAGTTAACCAAAACCCATGATAGTGCTGCAGTCTTATAGTGTTATCTAGTGTAAAGTGTGATAAAGATATTTTACATCCGGATGTTCTTCCTAACGTCAACTTGTTATACAGATTTGGAAATTGGTGTAATTGTCAATTCTTATGACAGCCAAGGTTTACGTAGAGAGTCTTCAGTTGATCTGTAGCATCGATCAGTTGTTCTTTTATAAAACTGGCGCATGTTGTCAAAGAGGCCTTATTAATTCAAGTGATATTGTCAAGTTCACAGGTTCTGCAGCTTCATTTACACACAGCTTAATTCTTCAACAACTATTTCCAAACAGATTTACAGAGTTTCACATTTACGTATTTTACCTGAAAATATGGTTGAAATATTGCAGGTTGCCGTACTGAATGTATGAATGCAAGTTAGTTGATATCATCATATAGTGTATGATATCATCATATCAACTAGCCTGGGCTAAAATGTATCAACTAACCTTTTCTTTACTTTTATCAAAAATGTGTCTGTCATCAATCTAATAAAGTCAGTTAAAAATGATTTGATTTATGCAATAATACTTTACACCAATACACTGCCTGTCGCCAAGAAGTTAATCTCTTACCGTTTTTCAAACAGTCAAGAATTAACTAAATTGTAAATTTGAAAAAATTTGCAAAAAGACTCAATTTTTGAACATTTCGCATTATTTTACAAACTTGAAACTGGATAATCGCGAAATCACATATCACCATTCAATCATCATTCTTCACCAGTTGGTGGCGGTATTTCTACAAAATCCGTTTTCTAGAATCCGCTTTTAGTGGTGTATCAACTAACCTGCCCTTACCCTACTGTTTTTTGCAGAGAAGACTGCGGTACTTCAATATAGACGCTTCCAGCAGAATGCGCGTAAATAATTTCCTTTATTACCGGTATGATACAAACGGCGTAATAATGACTGTTTGCCCGATAACTCAATTGGTTAGCGCGTCGCTTCTGGAACGAAGAAGCTTCAAGATCAAGCTGAGGGGGTTCGTCTCTCAGGGTTCAGCGGCATCTAACGGATGGAATAATTCCCCGGCAACAATTGGAAACTTCACTCTGTCAATCTCGGTGACCGGGCCTGTGTCAGTAATTCAAAGCCTCTAAAAGTATGCAAAACTGCCAGGATTAAGCTCTGCAAGAAGCTTTCCCAGTCCAAGGATAAAGATTCAATCAATCAATTTACAATGTGGTTGAAACCAGTTGTGTATAGAATTTTCTACTCTGAAAAGCTTGATAATATACGGTACTTTAGCCTTTAGGTACCTAGGGTTTAAACTTGTCAAGTTTTTAAAAGAATTACAAACTTCGAAACCGAATTTCGAGGCCCCTGGAGCCTGGACGTTGAGGCCCTAGGCTTCAGCCTGCCTAGCCTATTGGTAAATCCGGCCCTGGCTCAAGGCTATGGGCTCATGGATGATCCAGCAAAGATTTTTTTTTGCTGAAATACAAGATTTCTTACGGTTTGTCTGACAAATTTTATCATGATGGGTTGTTTACCGTAAATTATAAGCCGAGATAAAATTAAACAATATTATAAATGGAGTTGTAACGTTCAATGAGCTGTCCAGATTTGATCTTTTTTCTTGGGTAGAAATTTGAGTAGTTTTCAGTTGCAAATTCAAGAAATGTTTCAAAAAGACTCTGTACATATATATTTGAGACTGTATGAAGGCTGGTCTTATTTAACTTTTAAGCTATTTTGCTCATGCATTAAAGTTGTGTTTTTGTTGTTTCAGAAATAGTTTATGGAAATTATGTATTCCATGTATATACATTTTTTATTGGTGAAACATTTAGAATGACTACAAGTACAAATGAACATAATATTGCTGAGTTGCCTTTTCAACAGCTTAGCAAACAATCACAGGAAGATGTCATTGCACCTTCAGCATTGGAGAAAGTGATTGTTAGTGCCCTTTCAAGCAATGTGTTTTCATCAGTGAATGCAAAGTTTACTAGCCCACATACCATGGAAGCAAACAATGTCTTAAACGTTGACTGTGTTGAAGTTCCTTTATCATACAATGATTTTTATGAAAAGTTTATGTTTAACAATGTTCCATGCTTGCTTGGGAGTTGGGTCACTAGTAACTGGCTAAGCTGCAAATCTTGGACTAAAGAGCTTGGTGGAAATTTGGTGCCTGATTTTGATCTTCTATTGGAGTCATGTTGCTCAGCAACTGTACCTGTTGCTGATTGCAAGTAAGTGATGCTTCACAATTTGATGCCTACAGCTATTATTGGGTAACCTAAATGAACATGCAACGTGTTGGTGTTCTGATGCATCATCGACATTTTAATTTAGTTTTATCGCTACTGGTGGGAGTGACTAATTCTTTCTTTGCAACACGGTAATTGTCTTAACTCTCATGAAGTTAATTGGCTCCGTCGATCGTCACAATGATAATGCCACAGTACGATTGATCTGTTCTCTTACAACCGCCTTTCTGACTGGCTAACGATGGAAGAGTTGATAGCATCCATCGGTTTATAAATGTCATGAGTTAGAGAAGGCTGCTTTGGTATGGACGCGTGACACACATGGGAAACGTCATGTGACCAAGAAAATTCAGAGTTTAAACATCCATATTTTTAAAGTTTAAACAGCCTTTGAGAATATGGTATCCTAAGTACTTAAGTAGTAATGGAATCAAAGTCGACCATGTTTTCCACTGCTGGAGTCACTTTCACCTTCAGCCTGGAGGACGTGGAGGTGTGTGTGCAAGTTTACTTTATAAACATCCCGCCTACGTTGGAATTGCCGAATACGGACTCGTCGAAAAAGGCTCTCGCCGAATTGGACTCGCCGAACCAGACTCGGCAAATCGGACTCGCTGAATAGTAGCAGATCCCAGTATTTCAGTTGGCCTATAGGTTGACTGTAAAAACCCACTTTCAACCCCGGACTGTAGTTGATATGTGACAAAACAGTCCACTTAGTAAAAAATGCTGCAAAATATGACATATAGTCAGTCATCTCTGATAGTTTCTTGTCTGGTCACATAGATTTAATAAAATCACAGCTCAGCCAGAGCCTGAGTGAGACTGAAAGGTATATCATTTGTTTTTGCAATGCTGAGCACTGGGTGGAGGAGTTATGTGTTAATACCAGGGATCAACCTATACTGATGAGCCAGTAAGCAACCCTAGACGTTTATCACAAGCAATTCTTGGCACTTGTTCACGAGCTGTTTACTATGTTATTAGCTGCTGATTTTTTATTTCAGAAGTCGAGAGTTTAACGCACAAGAGAAAAGTGATTGGACATTTGGAGATTATATAGATTATTTAGATAAGCACTCTAGCAATGACCACCCTACAACTGAAGCTTGCTTGTACTTAAAGGATTGGCATTATTTTAGGTGATACTGATAATTTTAAACACTTAGTTACAAAAAAAATTTCTATTCTTATTTTGAAAATAAATGTATTTTGTATTGGACAAAATAATACACATTCGTGTGGAAGCATGGAGCTGAACTTTTGCTTGTTTAAGTTATGTATATTATACAAGGTGACCCAAAAAAAACGGGCCCCAACTCTAACTAGGTCCCGTTTCTTAGTGTTTTGTCGGAATGAAATGAAACTTTGGTTATAACTAGTTTATTATGTTCAAAACATCACATCAAAACATTGGGGTCTTTGGCCTTTTTTTCACCGTTCTACAGCATGTGTTCTAGATGGCCTCCATTTACCTCCGTGCATTTCTTGAGGCGCAGCACGAAGTTGTCCATGACGTTCTTACCTAGACTAACTTGGGAATGGCTCTCATGTCCTCCCTGGTGGCTTCCTTGAGTTCTGTGATGGTTCTGGGTTTCCCTGCGTACACTCTGTCCTTAAGATAGCCCCAAAGGAAAAAATCTGGGGGGCTTAGGTCCGGGCTATGGGGTGCCCACTCAAAATCAGTCTTGAGACTGATCACTCGGCCTCCGAAGTTCTCTTTCAGTCAATCTCAGGACAGGTTTGAGGTGTGAGAACTTGCCCCGTTTTGCTGGAACCAGAACTTGCTCATGAGCGACGGGTAGAGGGTCTGGAGCTCACTCTTGAAGGTTTTGAGGACCTCCACAATCCACATACCGCTCCTTGTTGACTGTCACTGCTGCGCCAGATTCTTCGATGAAGATTGGTCCGATGATGCCTCTGACTGAGATTGCAGCCCACACTGTGCACTGAGGAGAGTGCAGAAGCTTGGTGGCTACTTCAGTGGGTCTGGAGGATCCCGAGAAGACATTTGTCTTGGAGTTCACCTTTCCGTCAAGATGGAAGTGGGCTTCATCTGAGGTCCAAAGGAGGTTAAGGCAACCTGGTGTCTCCTCGATCTTCTCGAGGATCTTGACTGCCATAGCGCTCCTCTGCTTCTTGTCTGAGGCTGTAAGGGTCTGCATCGTCTGTATTCTGTATGGGTGGCAAGCCCTGATTCGTTCACCAGCACTCTCCTGCAAGTCTCACAGGACATACCGAGAGACTGACTTCGTTTACGCACAGAGCGTTTCGGACTCTGCTGGAGAGACTCCCTCACACTTTCGACCAGCTCGGCTGTCCGCTTCTTGGGACGTCCCGAGTGGCCTGGACGGTTCTCACTGGCAGTGTTGAGGTTCTCCACGGTCCCATACTTCTCGAAGTGGTCCACCCAGTTCTGAATTCTGCGTTTGGATGGAGCATTTTTACATTCGAACTGATGCATGAAACTGTGCTGGGTTTTCTTAAACGAGCTTGTTTTGCAGTAAAATTTAACACAGTGTATTCTTTGTCCCAGCTCCCACTGGGGTCTTGGTGTACTTACGGTCGTTGATTCTGCCATGTCCTATAAAATAAGGGCAATCGGTGAAGAAATAAAGAAGATATGACATAAAGTGTACGCTAGGGTGGTTAAAAAAAAACAATTTTTGAAAATGATATGGGCTACCCTGCCAAAAGTTTCCATTTCCAGAAAAAATAACTTGTGTAAAATATTTTTGAAAAATATTAATGTTTAGGGGTGCCCCAAGCCCCCTAAAGTTTTGGCGATTTTGTCATAAAAGCCTAAACTTGAAATGGCTGTGTTTCGAAAATGGTTTATGCTAACATACAAGTGTTTGGGTTCATTTTAATCAGCAAAGTGAGCTCTATGATTTGGCAAAGAGTAATAGTACTTTAAGGTAAATATTTAAATTTCTGATTTTCATGTTTAATTTTGTTATGTGTTCTAAAGTTGTATTATTGCTGTACAATAGTAAGCCTATAAGTCTATTGGTTATTACCAAAGTTCACACAAGGTCTTAGGTCATATTGGGTGCCCCCACTATGACGAAATGGGTATCAGCTGTTTAACCCTTTGAGGTACAGTGGCACGCATGTGTGCCACAAAATTAACTGTGATTTTATGTTAGAAAATCGTTATATTTTGAAACGATTTTTATGCTGCAACCTCTCTATACATCAAACTTTAATTTGAAACTAATAGTTGGAAACTCTGAATTAATTTCTTCAGACAGGCCTTAAAATTGTTTTGCCTATTTTAGCTATTGCTTCAGAGGCATGTTTGGAACTTATTTTTATTAGTTTATAATTCTCAATTTATCATAATATTTATTCAGAGTACACTTTAGAGTGTCTAGGACACCATTTTACCATTATTTAAGTTGGAAACTAAGGTTTACTGGTTGTGAGGCTAACTATTTGTGTGTGGCACACATATGTGCCATTGTACTTCAAGGGTAAAAATTGCTACACAAGTTTATGTGAACCTTTGTGAGAAAGTCTGGTGATGTTTGCAATGTGTGAAGAAAATCTGTTTGGTATAGTAATTCAAAATGAAAACAAATTGCAAAGTAACCTGATATTGAGTTTATTTTCATGTTTTATTAGTGCAAACTAAGTATTTTCAAAATAATAATATGGCTAAAATGCAAAAAGTTTTCCATTTGAGTGAAGTCGCCGTCAATCGTGTGTTATTTGCGGACTGCAGGATGCCCTTTCCAAAAGAAATGTTTTCAGTACTGGCGCAGTGAGATCCAATAGGAAGCATTTGCCAAAATCACAAGTCCCTGCTGACAAGAGCATGAAGATAGGGGATGTTGCTTGTTTTCAAGCTGAAAATCTTGTATACTTTGTGAAGTGGATGGACAACGAAGCCATCAACTTTGTATCAAACTTTTTGACAGCTATTCCATTGGGTAAAGTGAAAAGAGAGAAGGAATCAAGCTCGAAACAATCTGTTGCCTGTCCAGATGTTGTGAAGCATTACAATCAGCACATGGGTGGATCAAAAGTAATGGATATAAATTGGTATAATGGATAATGGATCAAAAAAAAGTGATGAATCAATTTGATCACAAGTCTAGAATCAAATACTGCTTGCGAATTGTGTTTGACCTAATGGACATTGCTGTAAATAATGCATTTGTTATTTACAACAAACTATGTGATGAAAATCCTGATATATGAGCTTGACTCTAAAACATTTCGACGACTTGTTGCTAGGAGTATGATTGGAACATTTACAAACAGGAAACGAGCAGTCGCATCTATCATGACCTCCAAAAGAATTTGCTCCATGGCATCAGTTGATATGAACCATACAATGGAAAAGATGGAAGACAAGAGAAAGCGATGCAAGTTGTGCACTACCCGGAAAACATACAATCAGACCAACAACCAATGTTTGGAATGTTGAAATCGTCTATGCTATGTGAATAACAGAAACTGTTTCAATGCATATATACCACAAATCTTTGTAGTACAGTATGCATGTTGTATGATGTGATTTTAAAACCAATGAACAATTTTTATCAATATCTTGGGAATGGCATCCTAAATTCATCATCATTTTACTTTGATTCAGGTGGCTATAGATCCTCTAATGATTTGTACACCTTTATTTCAATCTGCAGTGATTGTTTTTACCTCAGAATACTGTATTTGCTGTGTCCATTCTCTTACTTTATATTAGTGAACCAGATGGTTCAAGGTCTTGAAGTCAGTTTCCTAGGTCTCTACAGTCTACAATGCATGGTAATAATATTTGCATAGAACTTGAAGGTTGCTTAATTTTTAATCAGTCAAATGTTGTGTTGAGTGTTCTTGCTAGTTTCCAAAATTCTACTTTGCAGATTTCATTTGGATTCCACACTTTTTATCTGTGTTTTCAGGGTCTTTGTGGTGCGTTGTTTGTCTATTTCATTGTTTGTGATTAAATCAATGTGATCTGCAAAACCTTGCATTGGTTATCAGGCTGCTGTTGAAAACCATATGACAATTCTACTGTTTCTATTGCCATTTTGGCAACACAGGCTGGTGCTGAGAAAATAGACAAAATCTTTACCCTTGAGGCACAATGGCACACATACGTGCCATACATTATTTCTCTTACTACACATAATTTTTTTTAAATTTCTTCAAAAGTCCTCTTAAACAACACCACTAACCAAAATAATACAATGGTTGACTGAAAATTTCTTTCCAGTACCTTATGTGCGTCAAGGGTTAAAACAGGAATTTCATGGCGACCAACCTCACTGTTACCCAATTAAGGTGTTCTTTGATGCTTGAGGAAAGCGTTTGCGATGCTGAGACACAAGCAGCAAAAGAAGCTGCAACTGGTCTTCACCTTTTGTCAAATGTCCAGAAAATGTTTTTACAAGGGCAACATTTCTTATGGTCATTATTGACAATCAGTGATCTAAAGAAATCTTTGTCCATCTGGTAATCACTGTTTCCATCCCATTCTGCAACTGGAAGGTGGAGAAAGGCATATGCTATTTTCTGTTTCTTGAACAGCAGCTGTGTGTTGGCTGTAGCGAATGTTGTCAAGGTTTTGGTGTGTATGTCATCCAACAACACAGTAGCTCTTTTTGCTGGAGTCCTCAGTTTCCTGAGCGACCAATCGACCATTATTGCTTTTGCCATTCGATGTTTGATGATTGGCTGAGGATGTCGCAGAGGATGTTTAGGCAAGCTCGATAGGAGTCTATTACAAAAGAAAAAAAGGCATCGAAATGCTGTAGAAAAACAACACAAGCAATGCCGATTAGCAGAAGAGGAAGCTGATACATCAGCCACAATGGCTACTCTGGAAGATAGCAGCAGTTCAGCAACTGAAGAATTTGTCTCAGAGAGTGAGAAATAAGCTGGGTAATCTGATGTTTCCATTTTATCCCAGAAGGGTAGAGAAAATATTTTATCTCCTACTTTATCTGCAAGCCTAGACAGAGCTAATGTCTCCAATCGAGCAGCAATGTACATCATTAGTGAAACTGCCAAAAGTCTAGGACACAACATCAAAGACCTAACCTTCAGTACTTCAAGCATCAGGTGCAGCAGACGTCAGCATCGAAAACAGTTTGCAACAGAAATCATGAAAAACTTGTCTCCAAAAGCTCCTTTAACAGTTCACTGGGATGGAAAACTTCTCCCAGATTTAACTGGACACAATCATCGTCGATCGCCTTCCCATTCTAATTTAATCAGCTGATACCCATTTCGTCATAGTGGGGGCACCCAATATGACCTAAGACCTTGTGTGGACTTTGGTAATTACCAATAGACTTATAGGCTTACTATTGTACAGCAATAATACAACTTTAGAACACATAACAAAATTAAACATGAAAATCGGAAATTATATATTCACCTTATAGTACTATTACTCTTTGCCAAATCATAGAGCTCACTTTGCTGATTAAAATGAACCCAAACACTTGTATGTTAGCATAAACCGTTTTCGAAACACAGCCATTTCAAGTTTAGGCTTTTATGACGAAATTGCCAAAACTTTAGGGGGCTTGGGGCACCCCTAAACATTAATATTTTTCAAAAATATTTTACACAAGTTATTTTTTCTGGAAATGGAAACTTTTGGCAAGGTAGCCCATATCATTTTCAAAAATTGATTTTTTTTGAACCACCCTAGTGTACGCGGGGCCCGTTTTTTTGGGGTCACCCTGTATTTATTACTACAAGTACCGTACAATGTTGGTTTCAGGCTTGTCTCATGGTTTTCTGATAGATTGCAAGAATTTTTCTTGCAAACTTACTAAGTATGATTAATTTGAATAGAACGTAAGTGTATCTCGTTAAACGCACATGAGTATTTGTGAATTTTTTTTAAATAGATGCCTTCTGTGTATGATTGCATTGCAGAGACTTTCCGAACCATGACGCATACACCGTCCCACTGTATTTTTCTTCTGATTGGTTGTTTGAACTGTGGCGTAACTGTCTACCCCCGTTTGATGATGATTATCGCTTTGTCTACATTGGCCCAAAGCACTCCTGGTGAGTTCCCGTCGAGTCAACAACTCATCTAAACTACCTATCATTTGAGAAATTTAGAAAGCAACACTAAAAAGCTGGAAAATTGAGGTCATCTCATAGCAACATGTCGTCTTGGTTCTAAAAAACTTTCAAGCAGTCAAAGCTCTACCAAATGGAAGAGGAAGAAGCCATTCCATATTGGTGCAAGGTTGAGCGGAAGGCCAATCCACATTGGTGCATGGTTGAGCGGAAGGCCAATCCACTTTGGTGCATGGTTGAGCGGATGGCCAATCCACATTGGTGCATGGTTGAGCTGATGGCCAATCCACATTGGTGCATGGTTGAGCGGAAGGCCAATCCACATTGGTGCATGGTTGAACAGATGGCCAATCCACATTGGTGCATGGTTGAGCGGAAGACCATTCCACATTGGTGCATGGTTGAGCGGATGGCCAATCCACATTGGTGCATGGTTGAGCGAATGGCCATTCCACATTGGTGCATGGTTGAGCGGATGGCCATTCCACATCGGTGCATGGTTGAGCGGATGGCCAATCCACATTGGTGCATGGTTGAGCAGATGGCCATTCCACATCGGTGCATGGTGAGCGGATGGCCAATCCACATTGGTGCATGGTTGAGCGGAAGGCCATTCCACATTGGTGCATGGTGGAGCGGAAGAGTCCACTGCGCGTACGAAGACGTATGAGGCGCACCCAGACCCATGCCTGTCTTTGTAGTGTCAGGCTGATGGGACGAGTGTCGGTGACAGGTTGAACAAATGGAGTCTCGTGGTACTTGGCTTCCATTCAGAATTCCTCTTATGGTCTGCCCAATTAGCCGCAGAGATGTCTTGTTCATCAGCTTTGTTAAGCAGAAGTTGAGTGGCTGGCACAAATGGGTGTCTTGATTCCAGTCGACTAGATGCTAGTCGATTCCAGTCGACTAGAATAAAACATGTAGAAGGTTACTTATTGTTTGGCCTCACTTGTTGCTTTGATATTTATAAGCTGAGTTTCATTTTTGAGCGGCTAGCTGACGATATTGCGATGCCGCATACTCAGTTGCCACTTAAGTATTTCATTATTCGTGTTAGTACTTGACCAGCCACGATTTGCATCGTTGCAAACTCTGAACAGGATAAACGAAATGTTGGTTGCAACAAATATGAGTTTCATTCAAAGTCATGCGTATTTCTTTCCCCAACATAATCTCAGTTTTAACCCTCAACAGGACTCCATTCCATGCTGATGTCTTTCACTCCTACAGCTGGTCAGCAAACATCTGTGGAAGGAAGAAATGGCTGCTCTTCCCACCAGGGAGCGAGGTAACCTCCATTTGAGAGTTAGTATTGATGGAGTGCTCTGGATTCTAACGAATCTTGTTGTACAGGAATGCTTGAAAGATCAAAATGGAAGATTGCCTTATGACGTCACAACATCATCCAGTTACACGTCAATGCCTCATGTTGAAGTGACTCAAGAGGCTGGGCAGGTGTTATTTGTGCCCGCCGGGTGGCACCACCAAGTGCAAAACGTGGTACTTGCATGCTTATAATACGTTCTTGGTGTATTGCGTACTACGGTATTGTGGTATTGTGTACTACGTGTGTTATGTACTACGGTAAAAGAAACAAGGGCAGAACAAGAATGATTTGGACAACAAACATTTCTAAATGGACAAAATTAAGTTATAAAAGTGCGGTACGAACGAGTCTGCTACTATTCGGTGAGTCCGATTCGGTGAGTTCCCTCTTCGGTGAGTTCCCTATTCAGTAATATTTTGAATTTTTTATTTTTAATTATCGGGTACCGTAGCCTAATCATCATTGCAGCTTTTACATCGTTTTATCGTCGCTAAGCCTTGAAATAAGACCCTAACCCTAAGGGTCCACGTCTTTTAGGCGCAGACAGGTAGGCGCTGGTCAAATAGGCGCGCACACTGTGGCGTCAGGATATTTAGGTGCGGAGCACTGTGGCGCCCGTTCATTTAAGTGCTATTCCTAGTAAAATCTGCATATTGTATCAGCTCAGCTTTGGCAAAACCTAGTCGGGGTTTTGACGGAAAACTAAGTTAGTTACTCTTCACTCAAGCCTACCACCCGCTTGAATACAGGCTACGGTATATTTTTACTGATGTTTAGTGTAGTTATTAATATTATACTTCTATAACTAAAAGTGAACTCAGTGATGTTCGGGAACTTGAATAATTTATTGATGATAAAGCTTTCGCCGACGCAAACCTGGACTGACAACAAATAAATGCCGAACATGCCCATTAAAAAGACAATATATTTTTCTGTTCAATTAATAACATTTTGTGTGAAAAGCATTGCGGGTTTATGCAGTTTCCCCTCGTGGAACGGAAGCCATGACATATTTCTCTGTTCAATATAACAGTTTGTGTGAAATGCATTGGCGGATAAAGCAGCTTCACTCACTGCAAGCCATGACTAACAACAAATAAATGCACGCGCATTAACAAAACAACATATTTTTCAGTTCAATATAACATTTTGTGTGAAATGCATTGCGCTACCAGCTAATCTAAGCTAATACAATCTGCAGACTTTCTAGGAATACAATCTAGGAATATATAGCACCTAAATGAACGGGCGCCATAGTGCTAACTGTCTGCGCCTAACTGTCTGCGCCTAAAAGACTTGCTCCCAACCCTAATACGGCAATGATAATTAGGCTACCGTACCCGATAATTTTAAAAAAATTTCAAAAAATCACCAAATAGGGAACTCTCCGAAAAAGGCTCTCACCAAATAGGAAACTCTCCGAATCGGACTTGCCGAAACAGGCCATTCCGGGTACGAACAGCTCATGATCGATAACAATGGCGCAGTGTATCCAACCCTCAATACGAGGAAGGAACATAATGATGATGGTGTATTGTCGTTTGAGTAAGAAGGTGACTGTAAAATATACTTTCTTGTTCACTTTATGAAGTAAAGAAGACCTGATTTTTGTATAAAAACTTAGCTACTCGTATCTTTTGTGACATAACAATAAACAATTTTGTCGTGAAACAGTTAAACACTTTTGGTAGTTAAGAACATTTAGATTTAAACAATTCTTTTTGATTAAATCATCAACCTATTAACTGTGCATTCTGTGTGCCTTAACACATTGAAATGAATTGACACAAAAAGTCAAGGACTCCAATCCTCCTTGGAGTCCTTCGAAATTGTTCGTAAGTGTTTGTCCGAGTTCGACACCAAGATTCATGAGGCATTGATAATCAAGTCTTTCAACCCAAGGCTCAACAGGCAATTATTTGCTGGCGGAGCTTCCTATCTTTTAACAGTTTTTGATTGATTTGTCACGTCTTGTGCTTGTTGTATTTTTACTTTGTTTGTGCCACTATCTCGTGCTGTGCTTCTGTCCATCTTGCGTAATTTGTTTGAGCCCTTTTCTGAACAATTAATTAATTTCACCTCTCAAATACTTGACCCGTTGTGCTGCGTAATTTCAGTTATCAGTTTGTGTGAGCTAGTTAAGCAAGTTTCTCAAATGTTTAGATTTATCCATATTTTGTTGCGATAGTGTATTATTCTTTAGTATTTCTTTTAAAATATTTTTTTTATAGGGTTGAAAAGGGCTGTATGATTAGCCGAAAACGTTCGCTTATTGTTTTGTTTTTTGTTTTTATTATGTTAAATGTAGTGTTGTTGCTGGGTTACGTCTGTTTATGGTTTAAAAAAGTTACCTCTCTACCCAAAATGATTTATGTTGAAGTCGACGAAGAGGTTTGCTGTTCAGAATTTGATTTCTTTACGTGTTGGAAGTGGTGAACCATTTGTCAGTTCAAGCATTCATCTATCATCTTACACGGAATGGCCCGTTTCGGCCAGTCCGATTCGGCTATTTCCCTATTCGGCTACAGTTTTGAATTGTATTTTATTCCACAATATCGTTTCTTTTGCATTCCGACAAAGAAAAATAAATTGAAATGAAATTTAGCGCAAAATGTTTGAACTATTAAATTGAAATGTTTGCTCACATAAAATCGACATGTCTCCTACGTCACCGTCTGTATGCAAACTTAGAATATATTAGAATCCTCAACTATTACAAAATTCCAAATCCAACGACGCCTTCTGTTTATTTAAAGAATGTTGTATTTTATTCCACAATATCGTTTCTTTTATAGTTGAAATTATCGAAGCTTTAGATGAGTGGGGTTTAGACCTAACCACTAACCAGGGACAACAAAAATGGTTATTACAAGTGGTGTTTCAAAGATAAAACACTTCGCGAAAGAGATTTAGATCATTTAAACGGACTTAAAGAGTGCCGAAAGCGAAAAATAGCCTACGTTGCTCTTGCCCGCAAAACAGCAGCTGATCGCATGGCTTTCTCATACGGTATGGAAATTTCAAAGTAGATGATAGAGTAACTTACTCTGCTGGAATAGTCACGTAACTATTCACTGCAATATTAAGTAAACCAGCTAAATTAGACGCGCTATTTTCAAGGAGGTCTTCCCGCTGTGAGATCAATTATGATTTAACAGAACGCATTGTTTTGTTTGCAATGTGTGAGAAGTAAATTGAAAACCGATAAAAGAAAAGGTGTTTAATGGTCTTGGCCGCAGATATTGCCTGCAATAACGACGTCTCTTACGGCTATTATCACCTAGCTAACCTGACATCATTGTTTTATGCGACCGCTTAGGTTTGACATCGACTTCAACGATCATGGAATGTTACGTAATAAGAACGATTATATACTACACGCAAAAATAAAAAAATCGATTTCTTAAAACAGCTCTTTCTGTTTTGTCTCGTGAGCTTTGCATATTGCTCAACAAGTACGTAAAGTTTAGAATTGACAAGAAATCATTAAATTTGAAATCACTGGAAATAAACGTATTCAAAACTTTTACTTTTCGACGCCGTTTCAAACTCCGTAATCTACGTCGACAATGATTTTGCTGCAGTAAAAATGCGTTCATTTTGAAAACTGCCAAGCTGGAGACAATAGCTTGTCCCGGGTATAAGTTGAACCTGTCTTTTTGAGGTGAAATTCACTTGCGAACATCTCGACTTATACTCTAGTATATACGGTATTCGATAAAAGACTATAAAGACTTTCGATAAAAAACAGAAGAGAAAACACTTGGCCGTTGTTAACGCTTTGAAGGTAAGTAATTAGCAAAGCGTGCGATACGAGGTTAATAAAACCGATAGCGGGTTTCCACTCTGCTTGAAATCACGATTTTTTTGCGTTTTATTTCGATAACTTCACTGTCTTGATCGTTGTTATTCACTCGCACGAAAAGGAAATGAATCGGCTTGTTTTCCAACTGTTCCAATTGAGCTAACAATATCAAAATTTTTACGACCAGGCGTACTGCATGCGTAAAACTAATCGTTTCAAGCAGAGGTTCTAATAAATTCGGTTTGCGACCTAGGTGTCAATATAAACAAGACACTAAGCTTAATCAAAGACTATTTTAATTGAGTAAAATAGCGTTATGGTTATGACGTCATCACTTTTCTCGCCCCTTAAAGTTTTTTGAAAAGTCGGCGCCTATGATTGTGGAATAAAATACAATTCAAAACTGTAGCCGAATAGGGAACTAGCCGAATAGTAGTAGACCCCATCTTACAAGTAGAACTATGCGGCCATTTATTTGAGTGTTTTACTTTTTATATCCCTATAAAATATGTCATCAATTCCAAAGTCTCTTTACGTGTATGAACTAGATGTTTAACCCAGAAAAGATGCAATCGACCTCTTTGAAACTTTAAATAACCATGATCCATCCCTAACAGTCAAGTTAGACAAACTTGTAGCCACTTACATTTGCGCTTGAACATCCGTGGGCCACCAGCCCACCAACCGCGCGAAAAATTGATTCAGCGTTGTTCTAGATTTTGAATCCATGTTTTCTCAGGAGGACACGATCTCCATCAATCACAACTGGATCAACGGTTGCACCATAGGACGGGTATGGGACTTCCTGCAGGCAGAGTTGAGCGACGTTGAACGCGAGATCAGCGACTGCCATGAATCAATGGACAGCAATGAGTGGACCAGCCATTGTCAGGTGCATTTTTAGACTCGCAAATTTTATCCCACCCACTTTTTAAGGTACCGTCCGTAACTAAAGTCACTGCGTTTACTACATGGTCATTAGGCCTTTACCCACTTTTGATTAAAAAAATTGTCAGCTTTAAACATTTAATTGATCACTAAAGAAAACACGACTATGTATTGTATAACGTATTAAGTTCTTGAATTAGCCTAAGCATTGAAGGTTTTTGGTGGTAGGCTTTCATGGTGCAATGGTGAAGACGTCTATACAGTAAGCGATGTTTTTTTAGCGTGTTGGTTTAAGTATATACTTACGCTGTTTTTGCAAATTACTATTAACATTTTAAAATTGACATGTCAAACCTGTGGTTTTTGGAAATTCTCCACACCAACAATTCACATTGTCTGACATTCAATTCAATCAATATCATTTGCTTCCAATTTTGGATGTCACTTTACCTTGATTCAGTGTAATAACTAATAAGCCATCAAAAAATGGAACTAGGCTACAATGTAGCCGCTACATGTATGCAACAGGGTTACCATATTGGAGTTGTTAATGACAAATTTGGCGTTTTTTCTATGCGTTTGGCAGGCTATTTTTGGCTTGGCATGTTGGCGTTTTTTTAAGTTGATTTCAGCATTTTAAAGTGAAGTTTAAAAAAACCCTGTTTTATCTATTTGCATGAAGAATCAGTTGAAATGGCAACTTTTCGTTGTAATCCTGATAGTGCTTTTCATAATCCTGTTGTTACATTTTGGGCTGATTTTGTCCACAACACCGTTCGCTCATTGCCTCGCTGACTTTCTTTGGTTGTTAAGAGGCATGAAGCAAGATTACTGACTGGCAGAAATGGGCATTTGCAACTTTAAAAAGAGCGTGCTAACGCTACTCGGGCTAAAGTAGTGCGCACTACCGCTACTTCTCCCACTACTTTCGTCTTAACTTAAATTGACACAGGCAGTAGGCAACTTTGTGACGCCAAAAAGACCTTGTAAACAAATGATATCAATTATTTACACTGCCATTTCAACATTGTTATAGAAAACACGTAATAGGTGAAGTTTATTGTTACGCACCTTTGTAGACCTACACATAATTGTAGAGTAGACTCTATATATAACAGGAGTGTCCAACGTCCGGCCCGCGTTTCCTTTTTGTATGGTCCGTGTCACTTGTTTCACAATGTGTTATTTTTGGCCCGCAGACACACAAAAATGATATCAATTTAGTTTGCATTTACAAAAAAATATTAAAAAAATAGCATTTTTTGCAGCAAGAAAAAAGGCGTCGAAAAAAGTTAGAATCGTTATCGCGTCATTGCGACATCAACTATTGTCCTTAAGTGTATGGCTAGGCAAGCCAAGCACGTCGGTATATTATGGCTAGGCAAGCCAAGGACGTCGGTATATTATGGCTAGGCAAGCCAAGCACGTCGGTATATTATGGCTAGGCAAGCCAAGGACGTCGGTATATTATGGCTAGGCAAGCCAAGCACGTCGGTATATTATGGCTAGGCAAGCCAAGCACGTCGGTATATTATGGCTAGGCAAGCCAAGCACGTCGGTATATTATGGCTAGGCAAGCCAAGCACGTCGGTATATTATGGCTAGGCAAGCCAAGCACGTCGGTATATTAGCATCTGGACTGGAAGCCAAACGTTAGGCCCTATCTTGGACAGCAAACAGGTTTGCCATATTGGCGGTTTTAACGCCAAATTTAATAAATTTGAACGTTTTGTAATGCGTTTGTCAGTCTGTTTGACTTTAGGATTTTGATATATGTTTGGGCGTTTTTTTAAATTTTTTTCAGCATTGTAAATAGTTTAAAAAAAACTCTAATTTTTATCAATGCGCAGACTTGACCTAATTACAAAGTATCAGGTTTGAAAAGATACCTCCCAATCTTGATGTTTTACATAATATTGCATTTTGGGCTGCTTTTGTCAACAGCATGATTACTACTATAGTCTACTAAGGTGTTGCGCCTGTACGATATTTCAACCTGAGAACCCATTAAAAAAACGTCAAATTTTTAAATATTGGCATTAAAACGGCCAATATGACAATCTTGTTTTTGCCAAGATGAGAGCGTTTGGCTTCCAGTCCAGATGCTATTATAGCGATGTCCATAAGCGAGCGTTCATTCATGTCCTTGCTAGCGAATTCTGCAATTAAAAAAGATTTATATATAGCAGAGTTTTGAACCTTTTTGAGTCACGGAACGCTTTATGCATTAAAATAATCCTGCAAAACACCAAACGAAATTTCGCGATTATGCAGTGAAATAAACAAAACAACAACAATTTATTCACTTTCAGTTTTTCTCAGTGGGAATTGGATGAGCACAAAGTTGACATAAGGGCAGGAATTGTAGAAAGACAAATGCGAAGTTGTTGCGATTTTGATTTTTCACCTGTGTTCCATGGAACACAAGTTAAACTAACAGATTTGTTGTGGAACACCTGACAATTTTTAACGGAACACTAGTGTTCCGCGGAACACCTGTTGAAAATCACTGATTGCTATTCAGTTTTTTCTGCGTGAACTCTGATGATGGGGCTCCGACTCACCTGCAGCTCATTATGAGCTAACTATAAGTGTCAAAGTCGACAGCAACATTTTTCCCTTATGCTTTTTCTGCCAGTAGATGAAAAAATTCCAGAAAGGGAAAGATTGCAAAGAAAATGTTGAATTTGTTCGGTTATTAAAACAAGATTATCAAATATTGTTGGCCCTCTGACACTTTTGCGTTATCAAATTTGGCCGGCCTTGGGAAAAGTTTGGACAACCCCTGCTCTACAGGATGCTGGGCCGAAATTATGTCATACGCATGTGGTAGTTTAATTTGGCGAAATGTGCGACCTCACTTATAACTTTGCATCCAATTGACAACATCTCATCAAATCAATTCGTTTGCTTCGTTGCCACTTCTGTTGCTTGCTGAATGTCATTTCAACGTGGTGCTGGTGTGAAAAGTAGTTGTGTTCAGCATTTCAAGTTTAGTTCAGTTTTGCTGATGGACGAAACACGTGACTAATGACTATCGCTGTCGCTGCCAATCTTGCTGCTTTTGCGAGCACTTTGTTCAGTTTATATTGCGTTGTTGTAGAGTTGAAAAGATAGGATATGGACACATCAACTTTGCAAAAACATCTGCAAATATTAATAACTAATATTTTATTCCAGCTGATTATGCTGTCACACACTGGTATCGACTACATGGGTTTCTTTCAAATCGTCAGAAACATCTCTTCTCGACGTATCGCGATCATTACGAAGGGGGTTGAGGCCGCGCGATCCGACATCGATTTCAAGCTCTGTGACAAGGCGGCCCTGATAGCCAGCTATGATGCGCAACATTGTGCTACGATTTTGTCACTGCTCAAATCCGTTTGTTATCGTTTACCATCAAAAGGAATGAACAGGAATTTGCATTCCGTATTGGAACCTCTATCAGACTTGTGTTTCATCATTCCAGTGTTGCTTGGAATGACTGATACCTTCCGCGGGATGGCCATGACAATGACATCTGCCGCTTCAGACTGTTCGTCTCTGCTGCGTGAGATTTGCTTTTGTCTCGATGACGTCGTTTTCGTGTTTTCAAACATTGATTGGTCAGAAGCTGGCAGTCACCCACCGAACGACACGTCATGAGGTTCCCGGTTCCCATGTTGGCCTGCCACTATGAATTGTTTGACGTAGGCTGCTGTGAAAATCAAACCAGAAGTTATAATTTCATACGGTTCTGGACATACAGGAGAATGTTAAAAGTTTCATGGAAATGAAACATCTTCTGACAGGTGTCAAACCCACAACAATGCTTGACATGAACGACTCGGTTACATATGTCTTGTAATGTAAACGAATTTATTTTCACGCGAGTCTGCTCAATCATAAACAATGAAGAACTGTGAAGATAAATATTAAACGATGAAGTGTCAAAGCCTCTACAGTCTACAAGTATACGAAACTGCCATTGAGCTTTCAACATTCAAAAAAGCTTTCCCAGTCCCAGGATAGATTCAATCAATTAATCCAAATTCAATACTAGCAAAATTATCTTACAAATAATCAAAAGAAGAAAGTTGAAATATTTCGGACACACGACAAGGCAAAATTCCTTACTAAAATCTTTGATAAAAAGTAAAAGAAACAAAGGCAGACCAAGAATGATTTGGACAACACACATCTCTAAATGGACAAAATTAAGTTATTAACCAACCAAGAAAGAATAACGGGGTCACAACACAAACCTTTCAACTGGGCTGCATGCGGTCTGTGGATTAGACATAGCTGTGACCTTGCATTGGCACACATTGTTACGGTAACTAAGGACATTGCTTTGTGACTCCCTTTGTCATGTGGGAGCGTTGTAGAGAAATAATTGTTTAAGTTTATAGCAAACTGTGTGATTTATCTATTTTTGAATGAGCCTAATAACCTTTCGAATGGATATCGTGAGTTATCAGCGCTTTGTGCCGTCATACTCCTATGACCTCGGACGTTTGCCCTTAGTCCCTGGTGTTTGGATAATATATACCGTACTGTACTGTATTGTTCACTTGAACTGAACTGAACTTGTATTGTTCACTTTCAGGGTGCTGTTTGTAGGTTAATTTGTAACTGTATGTTCAATGTTGATCTGCCTGGGAAAAGATGAATACGCAGAAACTAAAGAAAGGTCAGACTTTCGCTATTGCACAAAGTGATTTGTATCGATTGTTTAAAATGCTATGTTCTTAGTGCCCTCCACTGTGGTCGACCACAACCTCCACTCGTATGTCCCTTCGAAAACCTCCCCTTGCATGTCCCAACAACCTCCCCCCGCATGCCCCATCGGCGACATCCCATCGCATGCCCCATCGACAACCTCCCCTCTCATGCCCCACCGGCAACCTCCCCTCGCATGCCCTATCGGCAACCTTCCCTCGCATGCCCAATCGACAACCTCCCCTCGCATGCCCCATTGGCAACCTCCTTTCGCATGCCCCATTGGCAATTTCCCTTCACATGTCCCATTGGCAACCTCCTTTTGCATGCCCCATCGGCAATCTCCTCTCGCATATCCAATTGGCAACCTCCTCTCACATGCCCCATCGGCAACCTCCCTTCGCATGCCCCATCAGCAACCTCCCTTTGCATGTCCCATCGGCAACCTCCTCTCACATGCCCCATCGGCAACCTCCCTTCGCATGCCCCATCAGCAACCTCCCTTTGCATGTCCCATTGGCAACCTCCTCTCACACGCCCCATTGGCAACCTCCTCTCGCATGCCCCATCGGCAATCTCCTCTTACATGTTGTTCATCTCTTGATGCTTTGGATCCAACATTTTGATTGATTTTACATTGGTGTGTTTGTTTGGTAGTTTTGATTGTAGTAATAATAATAGTTTGTAGTGACAACTTTTCTTGCTACAGAGTGGTAATTTTCATTCTATTTATTGAAATAATAATTTTGGCGGTGTGATGCAATCAATGCCTTTTATTACATCATATACCGACGTTGATTTTAAGCTTCGCCAAGAGTGTGGTTCACATAGGGAGCCAAGTTAGAATTTGTAACCTGAAGTTTTTATACTTATTTAGTAGCTTTTAGTTGCATTAAAAGTTAATGGGCTACAGAGTTCTTGCAACAAAAATGGACCACAAATAAAGGGTTGAGAACCATACATTCAGAGGGGATTCCCCGTATCTCGCCCACTATTTTAACTCAACTTCCTTGAATAGGTGTCGGTCTGATGGAGTACTTCACCCTTGAGCTGACGCATGGCTACTTCATGGACCAGAACGACGCGCGATACAGCGAGCGCAGAGAACGAGTCTACACATTTCTGAAGCAACCCAGAGAGATTGAAAAGGTGAAGCGGCTACTTGGCTTACCACGATACAATTCTAACACTTGGTGGGGTCTCATCTTCCTACTTTGGTAGCCACTTTAACAAGCAGATTTCTAATAAACCACGAACCATTAACCAATCAGAAGCTACGCTGTTCATGACGTCATCAAAGTTGCGTTTAGGAAGAACAAAGGAAAAACGCAAATTCTAACTAAATTAAATCATCGCTTTGCCATCGGTTGGCTTGGCGCAGAGGGTTAGGGCGGTGGTAGTCGTTTTGTTAACGTGAGTTTAACTCCCACCTCTGCTATAACTCTTTTTTCTTCTGTAATACCAAACAAATTCAAAGTAGTAAAGTCTCTGGCTGAATGCTGGAATGGTCACAATTGGACAGACAACGTAGCATCTGATTGGTTCGTGGTTGGATTGGATATCTGCATGTTAAAGTGCCTACCTCCTATTTTATCACATGTTGCAAAGTCGGATTGTTAATGTTTGCGTCAACTTTTATCCAATACCTGCGATGTTTGCAACAAAATAAGGCCAGTGGTCCAATTCAAAGATGGTAGAAAAACGTTGATTGTTGAAACTCTTCTGTAGTTCTGCTTTTAACAGAACATTCAATTTGTTAGTAGCATTTTTCCTGCTTGTAAAACACAAACATTTTCCCTCTACCATTCAAGTGGGTTCGTCGGCGTGAGACGTGATACCGATGCGCAGCACTCATGCCCTACGCTTTGTGTCCAGATGATGATCTACGGAGTTTTGCTTTGTCTGGATGTTTTCCTGTATGTCTTCACCTTCCTTCCGATGCGTATCATGTTGGCAATGTTTAGGATTGCTACCTCCCCCTGCCGCTTTAGCATCAGGTGAGTATGTACTCAACTCTTTGCTGCTAGTTGGTGTGATTTTAGCTACATTCAAGAGATCCATCTGACATGGTGGCCACGACGACTTGTCTTATGCTCTACTCACAGGAGGCCTTTGCTCGACCATGCACAGAGCTGTGATCTTTTGAAGGGAATCATCTTTGTGGTCTGCATTCACTTCATGTCCTTCATCGACACATCCTTCATCTACCACATGGTGCGCGCACAGACCTTGATAAAGCTCTACATCATCTACAACATGCTGGAGGTTGGTGACCTTCACCTGTGGAACGTTGGATAATGAAGAGTTATTGATTGAATTTTTATCCTCAGACTGGGAAAGCTTCTTGCAGAGCTTAATCCTGGCAGTTTCGCATACTTGTAGAGGCTTTGAATCACTAACGCAGGCTCGGTCACCAAGATTGACGGAGTGAAGTTTCCGATCGTTAAAGTGTTGTTGCCGGGGAGTTATTCCATCCATTAGATGCTGCTGAATGGAGAGCAGTCCTTACGTGCGTTGCTCAAGCGCATCCCCCGAGAGTCGAACCAGCGCCGCGTGATCTTGAAGCTTCTTCGTTCCAGAAGTCACGCGCTAACCAACTGAGCTATTGGGCGGATGCAACGGGATTAAAGCTGTTATTTAAACTGTGTCTTGCACCAAAATAATACTTTCAAAATATCTTTGGAATTGTGGCGGCCAACTAGCCTAGCATACAGGATAGATTAAGTTGGATCACGTCATTCGAATAGTTTAATTGTGACATCACAGGTGGCCGATCGTCTCTTTTCGTCGTTCGGGCAAGACATCCTCGATGCGCTGTTCTTTACAGCCACAGAAGCGAAGCGCATGAAGCGAGATTTCTACAAGATTGTCTTCCATCTCCTTCTAGCGATCATTTATGTTTGTATCCTATTTCAACTAAAATCCTACATGCAGCCCCACCTTGTGGCCACTGCGCTTATTCATGAAGAAAGTTTTTTAATTGTTGCCCAACTTTGGCAATCTCTGTATTTGCCTTCAGTGCGTGCGGTAGGAGAGATTCATTTGTAAACAGTTTTAAATTTGTTAATAAATTTAAACTCTGGTCGTCGCCTCACGTGATTTACTTTAAATGCTCAAGCGCGAACCACAGAAAATTCGGTTTCCTTGGTTTCATCAACAACAGCTTTGTAGTCACCTCTGTTGAGCTGAACATGACCGTGATTCCCAGTTGGGCACAATGTGACCTTTGAACTCCTTAACAAACCTCCGACCAGTCTCCCACGCCCTGCTGGTGCTGTTCGAAGCCACCACCTTGAACGTCGCTTTTAATTCCCACAACAAAGTCCTCCTCACCATAATGATGGCCAACAACTTTGTTGAAATCAAGGGAACGGTGTTCAAGAAATACGACAAGAACAATTTGTTCCAGGTGAGCCAGTGTCGCTGTTGCGATTTAGAAGTGCCTCAGTCTTTTCTTTGCTTTTTTTTCACATCTATCCAACTTTAGATTTCTTGCTCGGACATACGTGAGCGTTTCCACTATCTGGTGTTGATGTTGGTTGTCCTGTTACGGAACATGCAGCAGTACTCCTGGAGCTATGAGCACTTTCTGGACATCCTCCCGAGCATAATCGCCCTCATCGCGTCCGAGTACGTCGGTACGTCATAATTTATGTCATTTCCTGAACAGATTTGACATAAAAACCCCTGAGACCCACACAAACAGTTTCTTTCGCGAGACTCGCCTGATTGTGTCGGTCTGTGTTGTGCCATCTTGTTGACTTCATGCAAATTGTGAGAAAAGGTGATCAAAATAACATGAGCATTGAGCAGTTTAACCAATAAGGTCTCGTTCCAGTTGACTGGTTCAAGCACGCATTCGTCTTGAAGTTCAACCATATCGCCATTGAATCGTACAAAGAATACCGCGCCACATTTGCTTATGACGTGGTGAGTAGCCGTCACAAGGGGGCGATCTCCGACTACTCAGATGTTGTTTCCCGCCGTCTGGGCTTTATCCCGCTGCCGTTAGCTGTTCTGGTGAGTTTATAATTATCAAGTCACTCTACTTTCTGGCATGTAAACGCCATTAGCTGCCACCCTTTTCACTATTTTCTTGTGACATCACAGATCTTCTACGTTACACGGATATCTGTCGACTTCCACGGATTGATGGGATGTTGCGTCATCGCTGTCGGCTACGTCATGTGAGTTGAGGTTTGGTACGTGGCGGGAGAGAAATGGGCTGTGGCCGCACTCGACACAGATTCCTCCAAAAAGTTTTCATTTTATTAAAGTTGAAGCTAGGTTTAACATTCACGCACAAACAATGAGGCTTGGATAGTTACTTCAACAAAGCAGCATAAAATGAAACCATTCCCAATTTGATGCATATTGTGAAGATAATCCATTCTTGACAATTGCTGCGTGACATGTGACCTTGTCATCTATCAAACCTTGATATAAACAACAAGCTTTCCATATTACATTGTAAATATTTGGTGCATTCTCACATCTAAACTTTTTCTTGTGAATTTTGTCGCACATCTTCATCTTGTTGTTGGCTGTTGACTTTCACTGCATAATATTTTCGTTTGTGAGTTGATCGCATTAGAGTTGTGCCTATTAAAGTTCTAACCCAGGGAACCGTTGGCAGGATGATGTCATTGGTGATGTTGTTCTCAGATTGGTTCTCCTCAAGATATTGAACAGCATCATCATCACTGGCCTGGCGTGTGGCTACATTAGCGAGGACATGGCCGCTGCGGGAGGCAGCGTGGCGGTCATCGACCCTTTCGAACAGCGCGGAAACAAGAAGATCCTCGTCACGGATGACCAAGCACTGATTGATAAGAAGTCACGTGATACAGGACTAAAGAACGTGAAACAGTCTGAGTCTCCCCTGCACACCATTGATTCTGGAGAAGGGGTCACCCCCGCCAGGTTGGTAACTTTGAAGGTATTTTCTCTAGAATTTATTTTTAAGTATTATTAAATAGAATTCTACTTCTAAATATTGCGGCGGGCGAAATCACCCAAAACGGTTTGGCAACTCTGCTTCGAAATGCCAGCTGGGTTATCAGCCGCCTTGGTTGATTGATTGCGGGAATGTTTATCCGTGAACTGACAAAACCTCGATAGGGATTCCTTGCAGTTTCGCATACTTGTAGAGACTTGAACCACTGACGCAGGACCGGTCACCGAGATCGACAAAGTGAAGTTTTCGATTGTTGAAGTCTTGTCTAGATTAGTCCATCCTTTAGGTGCTGCTAAATGGAGAGCAGTCCTTGAAATGCATTGCTCACACCTGGAGAGCCGAACCAGCGCCGCTTGATCTTGGAGTTTCTTCGTCTTACCAACTGAGCTATCGGAGCGGACTTCAGTGAAAATTTAAAGAAAAAAATTTGGACACATCATACGTCGATCCAAACCACCTCCGGTATCCATCTTTCTCTCATTGTCCATTCCATCACTTTCCTTGGGGTTCTGTCAAACGCCTTCTCCAAGTTAACAAAACACATGTATAGTTTTTTCTTTTCCTTGTATGCTTCTTGCATTCTTCAGCGTCTGTTATTCCCCTTTCCGGTGTAACGGTCCAGAAGTTACTGCGGTCTGGAAGTTTCTAACAGTCCAGAAGTTACTAAAACAGGGTTGCCAGATTTGACGCTTGCAGCAGATTTGAATAAATTTTAACATTGGAAACATGTTGAAGGCTTATCCACCATTGCATCTTACCGCACAAACGTAATTGAGAATGAAGGGAAAATAAGATGAAAGTTAAAAGATGAGTTTTGTACCAGAAATTGTTGCTGTATTGGAATGAAATTTTAATTTGTAGCAAGCCGCAAGTTTTAATACGTATCATTTTAACCCGATTCATTTGTATTATACCATTTGAAGTTGTGTCCGTGCCTTACGTTGTGTCTGTGCCATCGCTCCAAACATTTCAAAGTTTGAATCGTGGCGGCATTTAATAGGGTACAGGCCTTAATATACATCGTGCAAAGTTTGCATTTGAAGGCTGACTTGTTAACCGCTGGTCTTGAGTTGTAGTTGACGAACATCAACCTTCAGTGAGTATAACAGTCTCGTACGCAAAAACAGTTTTAACTGCAGAATTTCAGTCCATTTACAACTTTTCCCAAACGAATTTCTAAAAAGCACACCCACTTACAATAGTAGTAACTTCTGGACTACTGCTACGGCGTTGCAGTCTAGAAGTTCCTGGCAGTCCACAAGTGACCAGGGGTGCCCGGCGTTTTCGCAAACGATACAAAAGCGAAAATTGTTTCAACTAAGTTTAATGAATTCATTGCTCTCAAACTAATGCAAGCTTTTCAGTTAACATTACAAAATACTTATAATTGTTAATCTGACCTTTTGAGAGGTTAAACATTTAACTATTTTTCAAAAAAAATTAAATAAAATTTAAATGAAATATTTGGCAACCCTTGTAACTTCTGGCCTGCAGTAACTCCTGGACTGCTACACCGGCATGAATCCAAGTTGCACGTCATTCAATTTCAACGCTTTTCTGAACCGCTTCTTTCATATGTTTGATAATTGAGAATACACAGACACATAATAATATTCTAGCATAGTTTTGAGACAAACTTTCAACAAATTACGGATATGCCATCAATTAACAAAGCAATAAAACTCTTATGGCTTTGTGAGCTATTTGATTGTTTTTTCTATTTTATGAACTATTTCATTTTGCTTATCCAAGTTTTTCAAAATATAACTCTGGCCTGGAGTAACTGGTTTTGTGGCTTCGTCGCTTGCTTCTACTTCTTTCATAAAACCTCCTTGCTTCAATAATTCACTTTGACTCCGGCGATTTTGGAAAAGTATCAGCAAGGCAGATCTCTCTTCCACTGGACTTTTGTAGATTCCGTATGTTTTGTTGTTGTATCGAGTCAACAACGAAACGAAATCGCTTTTATTTCGGCCAAATAAATCCTTCACCAAAATCTCAATGTAAAACGAAACTAAGAAAGAAATTCTTCATGGAGTTAAAACGAAATATTTTTGTAACTTAAACCTGGCGAACTACTGGATCAAAAGCAGCAAAACTAATTGTTGCAACTTAATTGAAAACTTTCAAGCAGTGGCGGATCTCGAAAAAAAATTATGGAGCACCGGAGTTCCTGTGAGTCGAAAGTTATAAGAGAAAATGAACAATGCTAAGAGAAAATGAACAATGCTTAGAGAAAATGAACAATGCTAAGTTGTGAAAATGTAACCAGTATGGGGACTTGACCCAGAAAATTTTGACAATATTTTTTATTTCCTACAATTTTACCTCGTTTTAGTCTTTGCGTATTTTCTGAGTCAAGAATGATTTTTATTTGGCCATAATAATCATTAAAATTAGATTTTGCCGGAAGTTGAAGTTGAAAGTTATGATTTAAAAATGAAGTTAAATTTAATATCACTTTATTAATGACACACGAATTGCAATAATCATTTTTTAAACGTTTTGCCTTCATGTTCATCAGGGGAAAGCGTGTGCTACTGTAAATCGCCACCAAGGCGAACTACAGGCTGCGTACAAGCTTCGAAATTGATTGGAGGTCGGTCTGCTACACATGATTGCAGTTACTGTAGAGCAGTGGTTCCCAACCTGGGGGCCGCGACCCCCAAGGAGGTCGCAGAGCATTTTGAGGGGGTCGCGAAGCTGTTGCTCATGCAACAACAAAAGTGAATGTAAGTAGGACGTGGTACCGGTCCTCTAGCCATTTCATTCGGATTGCTTGTAGTACAACATTATTGCATCAGTAGGCGTCCACTGTGATGTAATAAGCGTGGCTGTAAGTCCTACAGTCACGTGTATTACATCACAGTGGACGCATACTGTGTAGGAGTATTCGCTGTAAAAGTGTAAATTGAAACTCTATTAACGAGTAGCCTTGTATATTAGACAACAGAGATCAGTCAATACTCGAGATTGCTAAAAAATAGTTAAAGAGAGCATCGTTCCATGGAGAAAAACCGAAAATACGTTGAAGAGTGCATTAACCTTGGCTGTACTTCTTAATTGACCAATGGTGTTGAGAAGCCACAGTGTGTTCTCTGCAACGTTGTTCTTAGCGCAGAATCATTGAAACCATCAAAATTGAAACGCTATTTAGAAAACAAACACCCTCAACATGCTAAAAAGGATGCAGCATTCTTTAAACGCCATGAAGCTGGTCTCAAGCGGCAACGGCTTGACGCTACTGGAAACTTTCATCAGGCAAATGTGGCTGTAGCCTAATTCAGGCGTCCTATGAAGTCGCACTGGAAATTGCCAAAGGAAAGAAACCTCACACTATTGGGGAAACACTTGTGAAACCATGCTTGTTAAAAACGGTAAAGCTGGTTCTCGGGGATGCAAGTGCGGCGAAAGTTAAACATTTTTAGTGCTGCCTTTTGTTGTATTATTTGTTAATAGTATACTTGCATTTAGGAAAAAATATAAGTGGGGGTCGCGGTATCTACGAAAATTTTTAAAGGGGGTCGCCAAGACAAAAAGGTTGGGAACCACTGCTGTAGAGTAATCAGTACAAGTTGATAGTTTTAAGTAACAGTTGAAACATACAATCCATGTATGTGTATATTTTGGACTACTGTAACCAGGCAAATATTTAACTGGATTTTGGCACTTGCGTTGGAAATTCGTGAGCATCTGGCAACTGGCGAAAAAGAAACATTTGCCATTTGCCAATTCAGCAATTACATTTTAGCAATTAGGTTTCTCATAACTATCATTTCAAAGAAAAATTAAAAGTATATTTGGTCTAGAGACTTCAAAACCAAAATTACTGCACATTGGCCTCCAGTAATTATTGCAGGTTTGCACTTCAGCCTGTTCGCATAGACCGCTTTGTTTTGCACCATAGGGCAGAATTAACCGATTAGAAAGCGGTAAGCCTTTCACACTTCTCAAGAACAGAAAAATAGGTGCATGATAGTACAAGATTGTTATCAATCCTTTTAAAATAACTGTTTTTTCGGTTTTAGAAGGGGCACGTTATCAAGTGCCCTCCATGGATCCGGCTCTGCTTTAATGTTGAGCTGCAGTGGGGCTTCTATGCTTGTTTGAGGCAAGAATTTTGCATCGTGTGACGTTGTTGCTTCCAATGTTGTACTTACCCTGTCAATGCATGTAGGGCCCGCTCCATGCGCGCACCCTCCGTGGACCACACGGTTGCAGCAGAAGCTCGTCGGGATGGAGATGAGCGTCAAGCAACTGGTGGCGCTGGAATGCGTCAAGACGTGAAGCGCCGACGTGCTCTTGACCTTGGTGACGTCACAGAAGAGCGGCCTTGAAGATGGTTGTTCGTTAGCGTCGAACGGCGGTTGGAGTGCCGTGCTCACGTGTCAAGCGGGTGCTGGCTGAGGAAGCACACTGCACAACAAAGTGCCAATATTTTCCAGGGATGGGTCGGCTTTTTGGTGCACAATGCACATTCTTCTAAAGTCTTTTACTTCGTGTTACTTTTTGTTTGCTCGTACTAGGCTAACGGTGTAAACAAAAAAATGTATTGTTGCGAATTTTTTGATGCGGTTGCATTGTGTTACCAAGATAGTATGAGTTGTGTCGGCGATTTGAAATCCTTTATCTGTTGTTAGTTTCTTATTCTCAACATAAAAAAAAGTGTCAGAAAAACGTAAGATTTCTGAAATAGATGTAATAAATTGTACAATTTAAAAAAGCTCCGTTCTTTCTTGACGCCAACACCTGTCCCTCCGGATGCCGGCATGGATGCGTCAATCCTGTTCTACTGGCGTCGAGTTTTTCCACTCAACCGTACACCAATGGGAGCGACATTTCCCTTTTCCCGCAAGTGTGGAATCAAGGAACAGACCGTAGGCTGCCACCATCAACGACCAAACCACATGTAGGCTAATGCACCTCGCACCCATCTGGCAATTTTGGCACTGTTACCTGCCATCACAGAAGTTTTGAAGTCAGACGAGCTTCTTTGAACAAAATGAAAAACGAGGATATACAAAAGAGAGGCAGCATATAATCCCGCAGCAAAAACAGAGGCAGCAATTTGTAAAGGCTTCAGATAGTAATAACTATATTTAATTTAAAAATAAGTTACGTAAGTTTACTGCTATTTTGCATTTATGAAATGCTGACATATTCACAACAATTTAACCTTTTTTTAGCGCAATTTATTCAGAATCAATTTCGCTGTTATAACAATATCTTCAGTTAGCACTTGTAAAAAAGAAAAATTGAAAAATACTTAAAACAAACATATAAAGTAAACAATATCACACCAAATCAGAAGAATCGGTTTATTTAAATACAGAGCTTTCGCCACACAAGTGTGGCTTCATCAGTATAAACTGCAACAATAATAAAGAATGATATACTATTAAGATGGTTATAAAATTTAATGAAAGTGTTAAAAAAGTAGATAATATAGTAAAAAAATAGAAAAGATCAAATATTATACATAACTATAAGACTTTAGGTCAGTAAACTAGATAATAAGGCGATAATCAACATGTAAAAATTCAAATCTATTAAAATTGTAATTGAAGATAACTTTTAACTATAAAACTAGTTTCTACGTATTATAGCTCCTATCATTTGCCTGACTTCTAACGATGACATAGCCTACACTATTTATTATCGTGATAGCAAGGAATAAAAACAAACTGAACTGCTAATTCAAAGAATGTTGAGATGCAAACAAACTGAACCGCTAATTTAAACAGAACTAAACTCTAAGAATGTTGAGATGCAATGACATTGGCATAGCAACGATAGGGTAAAAGTAAAAATGCATTTCAATAATGATGTCATAATGAAAATTTTTTATTAGAAATGAACAAGAGAGTAGTAAAGAAAAAACGTATTGAAAATTTGAAATGTTTAAATCAATTAGTGAAAGAAAAAAACATCTAAAACGAGAGAATTAGGAAAATAGACAAAACAAGAAGGTCTAAAAAGTAGTTAGTAAAAAGAAAATAAATCAATAGTTTTTTTTCAAGTCTAAACCATTTGACCAAGTAAACACTCACAATAGTATTTCAAATTTTAGTAAAAAGATCGTCAAAGTAAAAAGATCGTCAGTAAAAGAGTGATAAGATTGTTTATTCTCTAATGTTTATCCCAGTAGGTTCTTGTGAGTGAAGTGTTTTAATCCAAAATTGTTCTTTAGTTTTTCTATATTCACACGTTTTGTTAAGTTTGTCAATGGCAATGGCGTGAAAATCAACAGTGGTATGATTTGATGAAAAGTTTTGAAAAAGTTTTGAAAAGATTTAATGAAAAATTTGATGAAAAGTTTAGGAACGAAGTTTTGTTTTGGAATATAAAGCAAACTTCGATATTATCAATACGCATAAAAATTCTATTCTGAATAGATGGTTACATAATGTTAAAACCAAAAACTGGTACTGCTATTTTGCATTCATCAAATGCTGGCATTTGTACAACAATCTAACCTCTTAGTGTTATTTATTAAGTAAGAATCGATTTCGCTATGGTAATAGCATCTTCAGCTAGCACATGTACAGTAAAAAAGAAAATTTGAAAACTACGTAAAACGAACAAATTAAGCAAACTCCGATATTATCAACACCAGTGGCGGCTGGTGAGTCCTAGAAATGGGGGTGCTGCCGCCGGGCTTCGCCCGACGGCGTGTCCGCCGAAGGCAAATAGGCTACAACAGCGGGGAGGGCTCTCCTTCAGAAAATTACATTTGATTTGGTGCATTCTGAGCATATTTTAGCTCTAAATTGTGATAAAAGTTTAATGTAAAACTTGGCTTATAAGTTTTGCAAATGTGTAATATTTTGAAGGGGACGATCAACAAACATATGTGAATAACACGTTCTTAATGATTAAAAGAAAAAACGCTTGTTTTTTTTAATTACCTACTCGACAAAAAATTCTCCCGCGGCCTATGACACTTTCCTACATTTTGGATGTAGATACGTTGCTTGTTGCATGACATATTAAATTTAAGCAGTTTTTTCCAAAGATGGGAAGTAGACCTATCCTAAAAAGTATCAGTTTTTCTAGTGCCTCCGTATTTGCGTTCTTTTTTAACTAAAACTACCCTCAATCAATCAATGTTTTATTTGTCAGTAACAGGAACATAGGTAGATGTTTGAAATATGCAATATACACAGTACAAAAGTTACACAAGTTCCCATACCGACAGGGAGACAACGAGACGGCCATACGGTCTACTAGTCAATTGCCACCCTACGGAAATGACGATTTTGCCATTTAAAATAAGCTTACAAGAGAAAAATAAAACGTTAAAACGTTCCCGCGCTTCAACATACGCACCAAAAAAAAAAAACATATTTAAGATAGCGTAGGCCTAAACACAAATTCCAAGAAGCAAGCAGAGATTAATCAAGTTTCCGACTGAACATTGTATTGCATAATAATGAAACTGGCAAGTTGGCTTCCATAACATATCACTTACGATGCACTGTAGCTTTGTAAAATTAACGTTTTGATCTCTTCTTGAAACAATGAAATGATAAGTTTTTTAGCCTACCTGGAACCTCTGACCAGAGCATTGGTCCCAATACCTGCATGGACTTGATTGATTGATTGATTGATTGAATCTTTATCCTCGGACTGGGAAAGCTTCTTGCAGAGCTTAATCCTGGCAGTTTCGCATACTTGTAGAGGCTTTGAATCACTGACGCAGGCCCGGACACCGAGATTGACAGAGTGAAGTTTTCCGATTGTTGAAGGTTTGCAGTTACTGTAAACTCAACTTTTCGTTCAGATGCTATCAACTTTTTGCCAAATTCTGTGTTTGATCTATTTATAAAATAGTTGGTGCTTGTTTGATATCTTGTGTTATGTTGATGAATGGATGAAGCATTTGTAAATAAATCACAATACGTAGACGGATACTAATCAGCGAAAATGTAAACTACTAATTGGTTTATTGCGTAATATTTAACAATACATAATTTCACAGCGTAAAGGCGGATTCACACTGGTGTCGCTATTGCGTCGTAAACTACTTTTGACGTCACCACGAAGCCAGACACAGTGCATCGACTTTTTTGAATTAGAATTTTATGCATGTTGATAATATCGGAGTTTGCTTTATTTGTTCGTTTTACGTATTTTCAAATTTTCTTTTTTACATGTGCTAGCTGAAGATACTATTACTATAGCGAAATCGATTCTTAATTAATAAATAACACTAAGAGGCAGTAGCGTAGCCAGGAATTTTGAAAAGGGGGGTTTTGACGACCTCCCCAAGGGGCCTCCCCAAGAAAATTTTGAAAAATTACTTTGAATTTGGTGCATTCTGAGAGTTTTTCAACAAAAATGTAGGTATAAATATTCCTGTAAAATGGTGCTGTCCGGTGGCATAGCAAAAGGATAAGATCATGTTTTCTTTGGCATTTTTCGGAAATAAAGCTAAGTCTCAATGTTTTCTTGTTGCTAATTCCTGGCTCGTCGTCGTCGTCGTCTGAGCTTCTGGGGCCGAGGGTCTATCCTTTTACCACCCCAGATTCACGATGTTCCCGGACTACACTGGAAGGCTGCTAGAGAGCAGCCAGTCTTTAGTTTCATCATCCATGACGCGCAGACCTTCCACTCCGTTAGGTGGCTTGAAGATGGTACAGTCATTGATGATGTGGTCTGCGGTCTGTTCCTCGGCACCACATTCACAGGAGGAGGAAGAAGCCATTCCCCATTGGTGCATGGTTGAGCGGAATTCCTGGCTAAGATGTTTGAATGTTTGGTATTGGCAAAACTTGCTCTTTCAATGCAGTTTTGTTTAAAATTAGGCAATTTTGTTTTAGACTGAAAGCATCATTCTCAATATCGTGACGTCACACGCGTAGCCAAAGGGGGGGTTGTAACCCCCAAAACCCCCCCCCCTTGGCTACGCCACTGCTAAGAGGTTAGAATTTAGATTGTTGTGCAAATGCCAGCATTTGATGAATGCAAAATAGCAGTACCAGACTTTTCACTCTGTGTCTTTTTTCCTTTTTTCTCGTTCTGCCCGTTGTGCTGTCCAAAAGACAGCACATCGCTTTGCAAGTCGTTTGTACTGGCAATTCAAGAAAACACGCGGCTCTACGACGTCACAGTCGATGCGATTTTCTAGCACGCTGCGATTTTCTAGCACGCAGAGTTTCCAAACATAATTTACACTTATAACAGTCAGAAATTCTGTGAACAAAGAACATAAAATACATTTTGGGCAGAAGAAACTCTTAAGATATTTGAGAAACTTTTTGTGAAAACTTTTATGGGAGTGCTGCAGCACCGCAGCACACACTAGCGAGCCGCCCCTGATCAACACGCATACAAATTCTATTTTAAATAAATGGTTACACGAAATTAAAATCAAAACCTGCAAGCCTAAATCTGAAACTGGTGTTCTGCCACGATTTTCAACAATATACTGATACAAAATTCAAGAAATACATGAACATTATCGTCCATCAAGTAAATTACAATCGTTCAACAAGACGAATACAAAGAAAAATGCAATTTAGTTTACAGTCCACTGCCATAAGTTTACATTGATATAACGCCAAAAAGAATAAAGTGTGAATGGGCATGGTTGAATAAGCTATACTACAGAGGTCGAAGGTTGCTGATGACATAAGATTAACCAAAACAGACTAAGTGGTTGGTCGAATCAATTTTTGTATGTTAATGGAGGCTTTGATTTTATGTAGCCATTTATCTTCAGCGATGTCTAAACATTGTTTGCTGGGTTGTTCGGCGAAAGTAACAACAAAGCAGTCTGCCAGAGCTGGTTTCTTTTTTAGTTCACTGTTGTGGAATTTTGCATAATGTTTCAATAATGCTGCTTTGTCACCGGATTTATCAGAGTAATTAAAACTGTTCCAAATGGATCTGTGTGTTGCCCAACGTGTGGAAAACTTTGTGATGGTTTGGCCTACATATTGTTCGTGACATATAGTGCACGTTGCAATGTATATTCCGTAATTTTAGCAAGTTAATTTTTGTTTAAGACTGAAATTTTTGTTGGGTTTACATTTATTTTTGTTGGGTTTACATTTAATAGAGGTACATTCTTTTATCATAGGCTTATGCGCTCCATGGTCACCGCATAGTGCACATTTGCCGCATGGTTTGGAGAAGCCGTTGGTTGGTGTTTCTGTATTCAGGGCAATTTTTTTGTATTTTGTAAGTAAATTTCCCAGCGTGCTTGGCTTTTTATATGTAATCATTTGATTGGGCTGTAGTTTTTTTTCTGCGTTGGTGGTCTTGAGTAAACTGGGAAATGATGTAGGCCAGATTACTCTGTTGGCTTTGGTTGCATTTTTTTCTGTGGGTTTAGGTAGTCGTTCTGTCCATTTTTCAGCAAGTTGTATTTCTTTTTTGGTAATTTTTTGGCGAAAGTTTGATTTCAAAGCTTTGTTTTTAAGTTGTTCAAGTGCTGCAGTGTAGTCGTGTTGTGTTTCATTCAATCTCCTGAGTCGTAATGCTTCTCCATGTATGATTGCCTTGAATGTAGATGTGGTGTGATGTGATTTACCATTGAGGTACAAGCGGTCTATAGCTGTTTCTTTGGTGTAGTTGGTGGTCACAAATTTAAAGTTTGAAGTTTTATAAAAATGCGGTGGTTAACATCTAGAAACTCAACATTTTTACCAGTTTGGGAGGTGTTGATTTCTCTGAAAGTAAGTTCCAAGTCGTGATTATGAAATGCTGTAGTCAAGCTGTGTTTTATCAATTCTGTAGTTTTTTGGCCAAATGATATCGAAGTTATGTCATCTATAAAGCGTTTGAATATTTCTGCTTGTTTCAGTGTGTTGGAAGCTGTTTTGATGACGTAGTGCATGGCAATGTTGGCGATCGATACAGAATGGTTGTCACCTGTTATACCTTCTGGTTGCTTATAGAAACTCTCACCGTTTTGCGTGATAACACTGTCAAGACAATACAACGTCAAATCTGTGAGTGTTTCTATTGCAATCCGAGGATATGTCGTGTGTTGATCCAAAGCATATTTCAGCGCCTTTTCAATTAATGATCTTTTGACGTTAGGATATAAAGCCTTGACATCAGCCGCAACTAAATGTAATTGATTGCTTATGAGCTTTTCTGTGATTTGGGTTTGTTTGTCAGATTGCCATTGCATGAGTGTTTCTACATAGTGTTTGCTATCTCTACAGAATTCATTTATTTCACTTTGACAAAAGGTTATGCTGACGGGTTAAAGCAAATGTTCAATTAAAGCTGTGATTCGGGATGTTGTGATGTGGCCAGATGCCTGTAGCAATCGTACAGGAATTTCAGTGACATTAATGGTTTTTAAATTGTCCGGTGTGAGTTTGTATGTTTTGAACAGGGGGTAGGCAAATGCCGGGTCTTTGGTCGAAAAATATTTTGTTTTACTACCTGTAATTCTGGTGTATGACCCTTGTGCAGATTTTTTTCTTCCAATAGTATGGAAGAGTAAATCGTCGTCAATAACATTTAGTTCGTGAAGTGATATTTCCTTTTCACATGTTTGCAGGATCAAGTTCAGTTGTGCATCAATTCCTTTCTGGGTAATATCCATTTTTGTAAAAGAATTCAACTCTCGTTCCAAGATTTGTTGGCAATCTTTGTAATTTAGTATCAAAATTTTCCCGTCTTTGTCCGCTCTGCAAATGACGATTTTATTGTTTTGTGTCAAACTGGTGAGCTTTTTTAAGCTTTTTCTTAAACCTGTGTCCAAATTGTTCTTGTGTTTAAAATTATGTGTGACCATATCTCCTAAATTTCTTAATTTTGAAGTAGCCATGTCAGTGTAAACTTAATTTTTTCGTCAATGAGACCTGGGTCCGGTCGAGAGTGTTTTGTTAAAGCTGCAAGACCAAAAGCTGCAAGACTGAATCTTACCTGATCTTGTGCCACGACTGTAACAGATTGAACGATTAGGCCTATAGCGCCACCTACCATCTGTATATATGTGCGGTTACCATTATTATGACGAAATATACATTCTCACGAGTTACTGATGTATGCGCAAGACGCTAGTTTGATGAAGCTATAATTCAGTATAAGAATCAATATATCTTGAGAGATCAAGACGTTACATGGTGTCAGAACTTACTTGAACCTACGTATTACAAGAAGAATTATCAATAATCGTTTTTTTAGTATAAGCATGGCAGATTTTAAGCAGCCTGCCTCGATGAACTTCAACAGTTCAAGGACAGCAGAAGCATGGAAAAAATGGGAGATGTCTTTCCGAACCTATTATGTAGCCGCTGAGATCAGCAAGAAGTCAGCAGAGACGCAAGTCGCAATCTTGCTACACTGTGCTGGGACTGCAGCACAAGAAATCTTTAGCAATTTCGTCTTTCCAGACAATGATAATAATGGTAGCAAAGACAATTACGACCATGTAGCCTACTGAGAAAATTTCGGTTATATTGTGAACCAAAGAAGAATGAAATTTTTTCCACGTACAAGTTTTGGCATAGAAATCAACTTGATGGTGAGTCTTTTGATTGTTGGATTAATGATCTAAGAACACTTGCAAATAACTGTGCATTTCATAATCAAGCTGTTAAAGAAAGAAATCTTCGTCTGTGGTATTTCAAATCAGAGTATTAGAGAAAAGCTGATGCAAACCTCAGACTTAACGCTGGCAAAAGCCGTTGATTTATGACGCAACAATAAGCCATTTTTTGGTCATGAATAACACACAACCACAACATATCGACAGCATTAGTAGTAAACGCCAGCCAACCATGACGAACCGCGCAGCCTCTGTGGTGCAGCCCGTTCCAAAGCCAAGAGACAGTTGTAGATACTGTGGTAAAGTCCACGCACCTAGAGCCTAGACAATGCCCTGCCTATGGTAAAACATGTCTCAACTGTGGTGTGCGTAATCATTTTAAATCGGTGTGTCGAAAGCCACCTACGAAGCCGATGCATGACATCAAAGCCGAAGAATCAGAACCAACATTTCTACAAGTTTCTACCATTGATGAACAAGAAAGCAGCACGAAAATGCGAACTCGCCTGCTTATTGGTGATCCTGATGGTCACAAATATTCTGTGTTGTGTAAGCTTGACACTGGTGCAACTGCAAATGTTATTCCTTACAATTTTTTTGCACAAATGTCCGGTCTTGAATTGCAGCAGACGAGCACCAAGCTTTGTGGTTTTGGTAATAGCGTTGTTAAGCCGCATGGCACAACCGTAATCAAATGCTATGATAAAAGGCTTAAAAGCGACAATTGTTTTGACTTGTTATTTTACGTAACTGATGTCATTGATATTGCTATTCTTGGTGCACATGCATGTGCTATTTTAAACCTTGTTAAACGCAGGCTATCGATGCATACACACAAAATGGCGCTGGTACTATTGCAAATATTACCCATGAATATGCTGATATTTTTTCTGGCATTGGAGCTTATGATAAAGAATACCACATAATGCTCAAGCCTGATGCCAAAGCTGTAATCCAGCACCCCAGAAAAATTCCTTATGCTATCAGATCACATTTGCAAGAGCATCTTGAAAAACTTAAAACACAAAAAATCATTGCTGATGTTGATACGCCAACTGATTGGGTAAATTACCTTGTGGTGGTTGAAAAGAAAGACAAATCGTTGACCCAAAACCATTGAATACTTTTATTAAGCGTGAACGTCATAATATTCCAACACCAGCGGATGTCCAATCCCAACTGTCCGGAAAGAATTTATTTACTGTAATTGACATGAAAGACGCTTACTGGCATGTAAAGTTGACAGAAGAATCTTCGTACCTCACTACGTTTCACACCCCTTAAGGTAGAAAACGATTTCTTCGAATGCCTTTTGGACTGTCGTCCGCGTCTGAAATAATGCAGAAACGAAATGAAGAGACATTTGGTGACATTGCCAATGTACATATCATAGCTGATGACATCATCATAGCAGCATCTTCTGAGAAAGAACATAATGCAATTCTTAAAGCTGTGCTAGACAGAGCTCGTCAAAAAGGAGTGAAGTTTAACAAAAAGAAAATCCAACTCAAAGTGAAAACTGTTGAATATATGGGTAACATTGTTTCACAAGATGGTCTGAAGCCGGATGAAAACAAAATTGACGCTATTGTGAACATGCCCAAGCCCACAGATGTCCATTCTTTGCAACGATTGCTAGGAATGACGAAGTTCTTATCTCAATATATACCTAATGAATCCTCCATTACAGCGCCTTTACGTGATCTGTTAAAGAAAGGAGTTGAATGGAAGTGGACTGATGCTCATGACGAAGCATTAACTCGTTATAAATTACTGTTGACAAGTAAGCCAGTTTTATCGTTCTACGATGTCATGAAGCCTGTAACAATCCAGTCCGACGCTTCTCAAAAAGGACTCGGAGCGTGCTTACTTCAAGATGGAAAACCGATTGCCTATGCTTCTAGGTCCATGACTGCCGCTGAACAAAACTATGCACAAATAGAAAAAGAAATGCTATTTATCGTTTTTGCAACAAAAAAGTTCCATCAGTACATTTATGGAAAAGACTCTATTGTTGTTGAGTCTGATCACAAACCAATTGAATCAATTATGAAGAAGCCATTGTGCAAAGCTCCGCCTAGACTTCAACGTTTAATGCTTTGTTTGCAGCCATACGATTTAAAAATTAAATTTGTTCCCGGAAAAGAAATGTACGTAGCTGATACTTTATCACGTGCTTAGGGAACGTTCAAATATTACGTAACGCCTTCGAGGGGGAGGGGGGGGGTTTATGCAAAGCGTTACGTTAGCGTCACATCGGGGGGGAGGGGGTTCAAGCAAAACGTTACGTAACGCTTTCGAGTACAAAATGGTAGTTTTTTGTGCTGAATTCGTAGTGAAAAAGCGTTACATGTGGGAGGGGGGATTGAAAAAAGCGTTACGTTGGCGTTACATGGGGGAGGGGGGGTCAAAAATTCGGAAAAAAAGCGTTACGTAATATTTGAACGTTCCCTTATCTCAATGTTGTGGCAGACAATGAATTGAATGATGACCTTGTCCGTGTAATCCACACTCTTATAACTAGCCTTCCAGTTACGCCATCTCGCATGGACGAGCTTATTGAGGCTACAGAGCGAGATACAGGTCTTAAAAAGGTCAAAAGCTATTGCAAAAATGGATGGCCTCGTGCACAAAGAGACGTTCCAGTCGAAGCTAGAAGTTACTGGAATATGCGTGACATATTGCATGAAGCCGAACACTTAATAATGGCCAACGATCGAATCGTTGTTCCAGTCGAGTTACGATCGTTTATGTTGAATTTAATCCATGAAAGCCACTTTGGAATGGAAAAATGCAAATCAAGAGCGCAGGACTTGCTTTATTGGCCTTGGATGTTATCAAATGCAATGTTTGTTGTGCTCATCAACGAAACAACCAACGTGAACCGCTAGTTTCTCACGAAATTCCAGATGGACGCTTTTTAAAAATTGCTATGGACATAATGACTGTTAAAAATCGCGATTATCTTGTTGTTGTTGACTATTATTCCAAGTACCCTGAACTGCTTTCCTTAGCTGACAAGACAGCAAAGACTGTCGTAGAACAAGTTAAAAGTGTCTGTGCGAGACACGGTATTCCTGAAGAAATTATCAGCGACAATATGCCGTTTCGAAGCAAAGAGTTTGTTGAGTTTTGTAAAGAGTATGGTGTTAAGAGTATTACCTCCAGCCCCGAATATCCTCAGAGTAATGGCCAGGCTGAACGCACTGTTCAGACGTTAAAGAAAATGCTCAAAAAAGCTTTTGATGCAGGCACTGACCCTTATTTAGCTTTGTTAGGGTACCGTAATACACCCATTGCTGGTCTTGGTTACTCACCTGCTCAAATTTTGATGAGTCGTCGTCTTCGCAGTAAATTGCCTATTGCTAACACTTTACTTGTGCCTAAAGTTGTTGATGTGTATGCGGATTTACGCAAACGTCAAAATCGCCAGAAGTCTTATTTTGATCGTCATACAAAACCCTTACCTACTTTGCAGAAAGGAGATAAAGTACGTTATAAAACACGTAATCATTGGAACAATGCTGTTGTTTCGAATGTATGCAATGAGCCTCGATCTTACATTGTTCGTAATTGTCACGATTTCTTTCTATCTCTTACCAGGAAAAAGACTTGGAAAGATTCAATGACGTAGTTTAATGGGTTATAACCGAAAAGCAGTCAATTAAATGTCGAATAATTCTACTAGTGAAATGATAATCTGACTTCTTGAAGAACTTTAACGAACGGCTTCTCAAATAACTCTAATTTCTGCATCAACTACCAATCCACAACTCATAGCACAACTCTCATAATCAACTCATAATAATCACCATAATAATCATCATAATAATAATAATTACACAAACTACACCACTATTTATTGGTTGTTGAATCAGTCCAGTAACTTCGAGAAGGTAACGTAGTGTTGCATCACACGAACTCATCGTCGGTCACGTAGCATTTAAATGTAAACAACAGAAGTCTCTAGAATGTCACGTAGGGCCGAAGGTTGTAGAAAACACGTTACATAATACAGATTTCGTCATCAGAGGTTACTTTAGGTCAATACCCGATAATAACACATCGCTCAAGAATTCCATAATGAAAACAGCACATTCTGTCAAGACGCAAAGCAGCCCGACGCGAGGCTTTGCACATTGATTGTGACATAGGGGCTCGTCCGGGATTAAACCGAAAAAGGATATAACCGAAAAACCGAAGAATACCGAAAGATTTATTGAAAGAATAATAAATTAACAACAAGCTGTCAAAATGGCGGATGCCGTCAAACATGAGATGATTGAAGACTTACGGAGCATGGCTGAACGAATGGGGCTGAGTGACAATGAAAAGTCTCAGTTTGTGATGGAAGAGTATCACAAGATAATGGCCCAAAAAGCTCAGCGAGAAGCTGACGAAAGAGAAGATAGAAGAGGTGCTCGTGAAATAAGGAAAGCAGAACTTGAAGCTGAAGAGAAACAAGCACAACGAGAAGCTGAAGAAAAACGTGCTCAATGGCAGTACGAAGCAGAAGCTGAAGAAAGAAGAGCGCAGCGCGAAGCAGAAGCTGAAGAAAGAAGAGCGCAATATGAATTGGAAAAGTTAAAACTTGAATTAGAAAGACAAAAGCTGGACATTGGTGAGCGATCTAATTCTACTAATGATAATGCTCGAGATGTTATTGTGGCGCAAGTTAGACGTCCAGATTTGCCATCATTTGTTGAAGAAAAAGATGAGTTGGATAGTTATTTGTTAAGATTTGAAAGATATGCTACAATAGCCAAATTGGAGAAGTCGACGTGGGCTACCCAGCTAAGCATGTTATTATCGGGACAAGCTCTTGATGTATATTCAAGACTTTCGCAAGAAGAAGCCATGAATTACGACAGATTGAAGTTAGCTCTGTTAAAACGATACAATTTTACCGAGCATGGATACCGTCAAAGATTCCGTGAGGCAAAGCCTGAACGACATGAAAGCCCAGGTCAATTTATTGAACGTTTACGAAACCTTTTGTTAAAATGGTTTGAACTTTCGGCGGCCGAACAATCATTGGACGGATTGGCAAACCTTATAGTTAAGGAACAATTCACAGATTCATGTTCAAAAAATCTGTCTGTTTATCTAATGGAGAGAAGTCCAAAGAATCTAGAAGAAATAGCCAGTGTGGCGGAACAGTACTTAGTTGCTCATGATGAGAAGTTGTCGACTGAAGAAACGTTGTCATGCGATAATGACGAGGAGCAAACAAATAATTTTAAAGGAGGTGCGGTTCCAAGAGAAGTACGTTGTTTTAATTGTAATGGCTTAGGTCATAAGTCTGTTAACTGCCGGAGGAAGACTAATAGAAATCATCAGGAATCGAGGAAGTGGTGCAATCGTTGCAATAGGCAAGGACACGAAGCGAAGGAATGCAAGGACAAGTCGTTTTCCCTATCCAATCAGTCTGGAAAAGATAAAGACACGGACGTTTATCGATGCGGTTGTGCGTTAATGATTCCTGAACCCACGCTTGGGGAGGAGAGACCGGATGAAGAAGTTTGCGAAAAAATAATACCTGAAGATTACCTGCCAGTAGTGGATGGAACAGTTGGAAATAAAAAGGTAAAAGTTTTACGTGATTCTGGTTCTACGGGTATAACGGTGAGAAGAGATTTGGTTAAAGACAGTCAATTAACGGGAAAAACTGGAATTGTGATGTCAATAAATAACACTTCAATCCAAGGACCGTTAGCGAAGATATATATCGAAACTCCATATTGTAGTGGGACTGTGAAAGCGTTATGTTTACAAAACTCTTTAGTTGATCTTATAATCGGAAATGTTATTGAGAGAAATTCTGAAGTTACTTGTTATTCTTGTGGCAAGAATGGTCACTTTGCCCGAGATTGTTCTGCAGATAATCAGCAACGATCTCACGATCATGGATACAATGAGCGCGAAGAACCGAGGAGAAGAGGCAGGCGACGACCATTTGGAGTTTGCTATAGATGCGGTAGACGCGGACACTTCGCCAGGGAGTGCGTTGCTGACGGCGGACATTCGGAAAACAGACGTTGCCGTAACAACCACTGCTACCGATGTGGGGAGATTGGACATATAGCCAGGAGCTGCCCTTTTGATGATAAGGCTTGCTACAACTGTCACAGAGAAGGTCATCTCGCCAAGGACTGTCCGGAGAGGAGGTGTTTCCGATGTAGGAAAATGGGTCATTTTGCTCGCCGATGCACTGAAGACATTGAGGACGATGAAAACTTTCACAGTAAACGTGACTATTGTTTTGAGAAAAGTTATCGTTGGTAGATCATGCAACGATGGACTTATGAGAATTGATTTATTGAGTAATTAATTGTTTTGTGGTGTGTTTTGTATTGATTGTGTTGTTATATTGTTTGCAACAATATTCTAAGGGGGGGCGTATGTCACAATCAATGTGCAAAGCCTCGCGTCGGGCTGCTTTGCGTCTTGACAGAATGTGCTGTTTTCATTATGGAATTCTTGAGCGATGTGTTATTATCGGGTATTGACCTAAAGTAACCTCTGATGACGAAATCTGTATTATGTAACGTGTTTTCTACAACCTTCGGCCCTACGTGACATTCTAGAGACTTCTGTTGTTTACATTTAAATGCTACGTGACCGACGATGAGTTCGTGTGATGCAACACTACGTTACCTTCTCGAAGTTACTGGACTGATTCAACAACCAATAAATAGTGGTGTAGTTTGTGTAATTATTATTATTATGATGATTATTATGGTGATTATTATGAGTTGATTATGAGAGTTGTGCTATGAGTTGTGGATTGGTAGTTGATGCAGAAATTAGAGTTATTTGAGAAGCCGTTCGTTAAAGTTCTTCAAGAAGTCAGATTATCATTTCACTAGTAGAATTATTCGACATTTAATTGACTGCTTTTCGGTTATAACCCATTAAACTACGTCATTGAATCTTTCCAAGTCTTTTTCCTGGTAAGAGATAGAAAGAAATCGTGACAGTAATGAACGTGGACCTCTTCGACGCAATCGTAGGCATCTATTGCAAATGCCCGCTGATCCGTACTGTCATGGTGATTTCAATTTTGATCCTGATGAAAACTGTATCGCAAATAATCATGACTTGAATCAAAATGTGCCTGATGTTCGAAATGAATCAAGTACTTCTCGACTTGAAAATAGGACAACCCGATCTGGCAGACAAGTTGTCACCCCACAAAGATATCGTGATTGATTTATTCACCGACTTGTGACTTACAAGCATTTGTGTTACTGTTCATATTTCACGAATGTATTTTTATGCTGTGTAAATAATGTTGGCCTATTTGAAGAAGGAAGATGTAACAGATTGAACGATTAGGCCTATAGCGCCACCTACCATCTGTATATATGTGCGGTTACCATCATTATGACGAAATATACATTCTCACGAGTTACTGATGTATGCGCAAGACGCTAGTTTGATGAAGCTATAATTCAGTATAAGAATCAATATATCTTGAGAGATCAAGACGTTACAACGACCTACTTTGACAAAAGTCAAGAAATATAGGCTATGGCCAGATCATCCATCAAGTAAATTTTAACCGTTTGACAAGACGAATAAGGGAGATGCAGGACCTATTATAGGCCTACAGGGCCGCAGCAACAAAGAACGTGGCCCCTTCCAACACAGAAACTGGAATGTGGTATTTATTTTACACAGTTCAGTTTGTTTTTATTTCTGACCATCACAACGAGAAAAAAACAATATATGACAAACATAGCAGAGGTTCAGAAAAAGGTAGAAGCGACAAAACGCGGACGTTATAGCGTGCATGATACCAAAGATACGTTATCTTAAATATGTTTTTTTTTTGGTGTGTATGTTGAAGCGCGGGAACGTTTTATTTTATTTTACTCTTGTAAGATTATTTTAAATGGCAAAATCGTCATTTCCGTAGGGTGGCAATTGATTAGTAGACCGTATGGTTGTCTCCCTGTCGGTATGGGAACTTGTGTAACTTTGCATTGTGTACATTAATTGCATATTTCAAACATGTAGGCTACCTGTGTTCCTGTTACTGACAAATAAAACATTGATTGATTGAAAGCAGGACAATCAGTTGAAAATATGACACAACACGCAGGGTTCATATTATGTGTAAGTTACACAATAGAGGGCACAGTTCCGCTAATTAGCGAAGCTAACGCTTTGGTTAGCGCAGTGGTTCCCAACCTTTTTTATCTGGTGGACCCTTTTAGTCAATATTCAAATCTAAATTCCCCCCTATAAATTTAGTTTGTTAAAAACTTGTTTACATTGCATAACTTAAGTCTTGTAAGATAAATTAAACTTTCACTAGCAGGCCCTAGTAAGCTTTTTAGCCTGTAATATTCCTTTTCATACTAAAATAATTTAACTAATGAAGAACGTTGCTGAAAAGTAATATCCCTGTAATATTCAAAGAAAAAAAATATGAGACACAAAGACCAGCTGAAAGTCTCCCTCAACCATGCAAACATTGATTTGGATTCATGAACAACTTTGCTCGTGACAGATCACTCTGGAGAAAAAGAACTGGGGAAAGCACAAAAATTTTGGGAAAAAAAACTAGAACAAGTTACAAAAAGCCCATGAAAAACAAAACACTAGAAAAGAAAAGCTAAAACTACCGCGTCCCCACCCATCCAAACAATGTGATTTTTCCCCACGTCGTTCCCATCATAGACTGGGCCTCCAAAGCCACATATGACATCACCATCCAAAGCCAAATTCGATCGGACACGAGCTGGAGCCAACGACATTCAATATATAAGAGTCAATGCATAACAATCTGTGTGAAGCTTGTGATTTTTTTGTTTCGACAACTCATGAAAGAGGTGGAAGAGTATTGGAAAGAGCATAAAGAATGTCATTCTCCACGTCTAATCTGTTTCTTTGTCTTCTTTTCATCTGCAAGAGTTGAAAAACCTGATTTAAACCAAAAGGTTTTGCCATCTTTCCCTTTTGTTGGTGCCAAATTCGTGTGTTTACTTTACCGTTCTCTACATGTTCGCGCTAGCAAAAAAAAAAAAAATTGAATTGAAATTTGCATACTTAAGTGGAAGCAAACGGAAGGATACTTTGAATAGCTTTCTCTGCCACTTTGAGATAGGAATTACACGTTAATAGCCAAAATCCAGTGATTGATTTTTTTCTGAATAAGTCTCTTGTGCAAGAATCTGTCTTGAGTTCTAAAAATTCATTCTGCAATTTATCGGAAAGTTTTTCCATCAACAATGTGAATGAATTTCGTATTAAATCAAGCTCATCGTCATAAATTTCAGGAAAATATCGAATGAATTCCACTTCTAATCTTGTAAGATGTTGCAAAATCAATTCTTTTTCCAACTTTGGAAGAACTTGTTCTTTGCCGTCAACAACCAGCACCGATGATAATTCTTTAAAAATGGTGACATGTTCAATTGTTCATTCTAACCTTTCTCTTTCACTCATCAAGCTTGTTAGTGAAAGCTTCCAAAGCATCTTTAAATGCTGAGCGGTAGCCTACTGACGTCTGCTCCTGGAAGGGCCACTCAAGTCAGGCTAGTCGAAAGGTAGAGGCCAGATAAAACGTAGTCTCCCCGCGATCAGGACAGCAGAGCCTTCTAGTAGGCTACCTTGAGACAATGTCCTAATGACAGTGATATAAATCAATCACTCTCTTCCAACCTGCCTTGAGCCAGCATGGAAGCAGTACAGTTTGTAAATTCCCATGGTATCAATATGTCAATGGTGCAATTGGTGCATGGATACAGATAACAGACGTTGATGCGCAATCTGCTTCAAACGGAGATGGCTATTGAATATATAGGCTACCGCATATTATTGTTTTTCCCTTGCATTTTCAGATTCAGTTTATTCAATGGACCAAACATATCAATCAAATAAGCAAGGCATCTAATCCATTTGTCATCATTACGCAATGAAACAAATTCCAATTTTATTTAAAGGTCAAAAAATAATTTAAGCTCGTCTCTGAGCTCAAACACTCGCTTGGTTACGTTTCCTCTTGAAAACCATCGAGCATTTGCGTGAAAAAGAAGTAGGCCTACGTGATGGTTTGTATCCATGTCAGTACACACACAGTTGCTTAAATAATCGGAACTTAAGGGCTCCTCCTTAACGCTTTAAAGCTCTGGTCTAGGCCAACTTACTAGGCTTAAAAAGCTTTACAATCCTAAAACCAAATTCCCCCCTAAAAATTGCAAAATTCTCCCCTAGTGGGGAATTCCCCCCCCCCGGTTGGGAACCACTGGGTTAGGGTAAAGGTTAGTGGAAACTGCGGAAAAATGTTTGCGGAAACTGCGATCAGCGAGGGTTAGGGTTAGAGCAGAGCCACTATATACATAGTCTGGAAAGTCAATGGCAAAACTGCCAAAGGTTGTTGTTTACAGCGCCACCTAGGAAAGCTATGGTTAAATCACAGAATCTGCTTGGAAGGTATGCAAATACAGGCATGTTGTCTACTATCAACGGTGAAACTGTGCATGATATTGTGGTTGCAGACTTGTTTTTAACTAATGTAGAATGTTTAGGATGTTAGTTACAGTTAGTATATAGAAAAATTCGTTTGGTCTACTTTTCTGAGGCTTAGGTTAGTGTTACATCGCCATCAGGTTAAATTGGTAATTGATTTTTATATTTAAAAGTGGAAACACCGATTTTGTACAATGACTGATTCTGTTTTAAAATGTGCTTACTGCTTGAAGACTGAAGTGAACTAAGTAAGAAGCTTACTATTACCTAACGTGTCAATATACTTTCTAAATCATATATATGCTTGTGCTGGGTATTCTTAGACAGTCTACAAACACAACATATAAACTGGCGACAAGGATTGGATTTTAAAGTTGTTTTCAGCAAGAAACCACTTCACAATGAGTAACAAAGAACTTGTTGAGCTACTGAAAACACAATTACAACAGCAAAAGCTTCAAATTGAAGAACAGAATAAGCAAAGTAAAGAACAAATGGATATATTTCTTAAAACTATTCAGAAAATGGGAGAAAGTACCAGTGGAACTTCTACACACACTGAAAATGTAAGTTCTGTTTCCAACGTAATGCCTAACTTTAGTGCCTTTGATCCATCAATGGAGCTATGGACTGACTACTACTCTCGATTTGAAACATTTGAACCGTATCTGTCACTGGCGTAGACCCTATGGTCTCGCCCTCTGCTAATTCAGCAATTTCACATAGAAGCAGTGACGCTAGAAACCTGAGATTTCTTGACTTTTACTTTTTTTTCTTGCCCCAACTTTTAATCCCGATTATGTTGGCATCGGATAATTGTGAAGTTCACAATAAACCTTTTGTCACAGCCAGTTACGAAATGCAAGAAATTTTCTAATATTCAGTAGCTTGATTGACAGTTTACTATTACAAGACGTGTCAATATACTTTCTAAATCATATATATGCTTGTGCTGAGTATTCTTAGACAGTCTGGAGCCAACGAATGAATTCCACTTCTAATCTTGTAAGATGTTGCAAAATCAATTCTTTTTCCAACTTTGGAAGAACTTGTTCTTTGCCGTCAGCGATCAGCACCGATGATAATTCTTTAAATATGGTGACATGTTCAATTGTTCATTTTAACTTTTCTCTTTCAATCATCAAGCTTGCTAGTGAAAGCTTCCAAAGCATCTTTAAATGCTGAGCGATACTGGCATCTGCTCCTGGAAGGGCCACCCAAGCCAGGCTAGTCGAAAAGTAGAGGGCAGACAAAACGTAGTCCCCCCGCAATCAGGACAGCAGAGCCTTCTAGTACGTTAAGACAATCTCCTAATGACAGTGACATAAATTAATCACTCTCTCCATTTACCATTCTCTAGTTGAGAGTCAGATATTATATTGTATCTCAACATGGTGTCATGAAAACAAAACTACATTGCAAACAGGGGCCCCGGAACGATTTTTGACTGGGGGGGCAAGATTACGAAAAAAGGGCACTTTTGTTTACTAAAAGGCCAATTTTTTTTCAAGTTTTAAGATAAGAAATAGCGATAATGCTAATCTATCAGCTAACTATGTATTGAGTAATAATAGCCTACAAGTGTCCGGTATACAAAGAAGGGCATCATGCTATGTTATAATGATGTAACCTACTGTCAAGTCTTAAAGCAGAAAAATCATGCATCCGCTCCCCCCGCTTCCGGCGCTCCTGATTGCAAAAGCTGCAAAGTAGGGTAGCCTAAGGGAAGGTAATTTGATAAGGATTGATACACCCCCCATACAGAAATGTACAAAAAATATTAGCCAAAAATATTCTCAAGTGGAATATCTGTGAAAATAATGCCTACAAAAATGATAGGCTACCATGCAGCTAACTCGTGCTTTTGTGGCATAAAATTGTAAAAAGTGTATTTTTTGAGTATATTCGTAAAATTTTTAACTCATGATTATTTTCGTCTGGAAAATTAAAGAAAAGTTCCTGAAAGATGATACCAAACTTATTTGACAGTTCATTGATAAAGCTTCACGGGCATGTTACGTTTTTTTTGCAATGTGCATCCAAGCTTACAAAAATCAGAATTTTATAATTTTTTTTGAAAAAGGCAAATTGATACATGTGGAGAAGGTAAATTGATAGAGTATATCAAATTCAGTTTATCAATTTCTTTTGCCCCGCGAAATCTTATGGCGTTTATTATGTGACCGGCTTTTTTATGACTTGTTCATGACGTTAACATTTTGGTGCTCTCTCACTTTGGGCAGGTGCCCCCCCCCTCCCTACTTTTTTCGCTCTGGCAAGAGCACTGAACTATAGGCCTACTGTATAGTTCTTGCATCTTTTCTCGAAGGTCATACATAGCCTATCTACTTCATACTTACTGTATGGCTAATTTTCTTTAACTTTAAACAGGAACAACTTTTAACTTGCTACGCCCCTAATCTAAGCCTAGGCTATGCAATAAAATCCCACTCTCCAGAGTCTTGATCTTGGAAAGCGCGGTAAAATGCACGATGCTGCAATCAGAGTTCTCTTTCTGCTGCAATGCTTACTTGAAAGCGGCCTCGTATTCATAGGCGTAGCCAGAGGGGGGGCGAAAGGGGCCATGGCCCCCCAAATTTTCCAAGTTTGGATTCCGAAGTTGAGCCCTTTGTTGAAAATGTAATAAAATTTGTAGAAATTTATTGCGTTTTCCAAGACATCTGGCTATTAACACCTCCAAAGACTTGTTTTAGACACACAGAAAGACACCAATAAATTTTGCAAATCGTAAATCGCGCAAAATTTACGCGATTTACGTTTCTTTGAACTAATTTGTGGAAGCAATTTCAGAATAGCTTACTCTGTTAGGTTTTTGTGTAGCTGAATTTTTGGGGTTGTCTAATTTTAGCCGCAGTTTTGCCCGTTCGTGTGTAAGAGCTATCTTTAATAAGTTAATAGCTGTTTATCTGCTAATAAATTTCATACAAATATTACCCTAAAAGTGTTTCCAGAAAGCGTTATAATTCATTATTTGAGTGTAATTTTTCAAAAAATTTTCGGGGGAGCATGCTCCCGGACCCCCCTAGGATACGCGTGCCTCAGGCACGCTCTAACCCCCCACCAGTTTTATTGCTTGCCTTGCTCAACCCACCAGGATACGCCACTGCACATCAAGTGGCGATGGCTTAAATCTACACTTTGTTTGCTTAAATCTACACTCTTCAATTCATCAAATGTTTGGCCCGCCCAAATTTTTTTTTCTGGCTACCCCACTGCTCGTATTGCGACACTTTCACAAACCACTTGCCAATTTCTTTCGCTTCGCTTCAAAGGAAACTGTCCCGCCTGTGCGCTTACATTTCAATTGTAAAATTCACTCGCGATTGCCGATTGCGGCAAAACAACAAGAGAATTGTTGCATGCATTTCATTGCATTGCAATTTGCAACTCTAAAAATTATTGTGTTGTCAGGGCCGTTGCTGCAGGGGGGCGTGCTCCCTCCCCTAACAACTACCTGTGTACACACACTTCAGGCACTGAAGAAGAACTGGTTTCAATTTTAGTTTCATTAATTAGGTGGCTAGTAAATATATTACTTTTCATGGTCCTTTCACTTGAGTGTTGATCCGAAATAAAATTTGTCTGCGATTATCGGCGATAATCAAATATTGCCTTTGGCGATAACGATAAACGATAACTGAAAAAATAATTGAGCGATAACGATAAGCGATAAAAATTTATCGCCAATACTTCTTGCCGGTAAATTATCGCCGATATTGCCCATCACTGATTATTATAGCGAAGCTATGCAAAAGTATTTTGCTTTTATTTGCACAAGGAACGTGGAAATTGCTGTGTTTGCTATTTAATCCGCAAGTGGATTTAAAAAGGAACTTTGCACTTTCCCACAGTTTTTAGTGTGACAGAAAGACTGGTTTCTTTCGCAGCCAGCAACTTTGCCTTATGACGTAATAATTTGTACTGTTTTTAATTAGCTGCAATGAGAATAACAAGACAGCAGCTTTAGGCGGCCTGCGATCTATAAAGAATCTTTATCACTACAATTATATCTTTACTGATTTTGAAAAGTTGCATGAAATATTGGAAGCACATTGGGCTTCGTCTGGCTATCTCAAAGAGTCCACTTTAGCCAAGAAACAAGCGACCTGCCTACACACAGAGTAACCATTATTTCGAAGAAATGTGAACTTAGACAAACCAGTAACTCATCTATTGCCATCGTCTGCAGCTACAGACGACACTAAACGAGAAACACTCTTTAACTGCTTTTACAGTGATGTAATTGCATCTGGAAAGTTCATTTTTGTGACGTCACATTGATAGCGGCTGGTTACTTACAGAAACATGCTCCCAATGCCACATAAAGCATCAGCGCCAGAGCCGCTCACATGTCGCGCAATAATGGAAATTACAGAGCGAACCAAACAATTCTATTTGATTGGTTGACACGAACTGTTCAATGTTCTACTCATCTTCTGTCACGCGGTTGGCATTATCGTGGCCTCTGTTCGAAACAGGCTACCTTTTTAGGCTACCTTTCAAGCAGCATAGGTAGGTCGTGGACGTCGCTGCCATTACAGCCACGTCCACAGGCAGTGTTGGGCGCGATAACTCATTTTTCAGTTAAGCGATAACGATAATCGATAAACGAAAAATGCCTAAAACGATAACGATAAACGATAAATCAAAAAAAAGTTAAGCGATAACGATAAACGATAAAATTATCGCCGATAATGTCCGATAACGATAATTTTTTTTCTTGATTAGCGCTGCCCCATCCCATGCAGCACGAACTGTTTTCATCAACATGACGAAAAATCGAACATAATATAGGCTACTGTAAAGGGACAAAACTTTTTGTAAGTTATGCATGAATAGAATCGCAACAGCGGCAGTGGGTATCGAATCTTCAACCTCTTGATCCAGAATCAAACCACTGAGGTAACCGCTGTGCTTATAATTATACCTTCAGATACCAGTTGGATGCTTTTATCAATTGAGTTACACTGCCGCTTACGTGTAGTAGGCAAAATAATTAAATCAAATGAAAATACCATAAAAAATTCCAAACTTTGTATTTTGCTTTCTGCTTCAAGGGCTGTTTACAGCAAAGTCAGCAATAATTGAAAAAATTCCAAAACACGCAAAATCAAACGAAATTTATATCGGAACAACAGTATCGGATTTTTCAATGTTAAAATTAGCCATTTAATGCCAAAAACTCTCTGATAAACTCCCTGAGCTTCCGATCCTCGGATTCCACTGAGTGAGTTTGCAGCGCTTCTCCAGTTCTCTGGCTGAATTTTAAATAATTTTTCATTCAAGTTCACTAGGCTATTATTTGTTACGTCTTTTGTCTCTGTGACCTATCCTTATAAACCGATTTCTTATTATGTTGATTAGTTATTTGTTAACTTTGATTTGCAAAATTACCATTCCGCATTCATAATATTGTTGCCCCACGAAAACTTATGGCGTTTATTATGTGACCGGCTTTTTTATGACTTGTTCATTAGGTTAACATTTTGGTGCTCTCTCACTTTGGGAAGGTGCCCCCCTCCCTTTTTTTTGCTTTGGCGAGAGCACTGAACTATAGGCCTACTGTATTGTTCTTACATCTTTTCTCGACGGTCATACATAGCCTATCTACTTCATGCTTACTGCATGGCTAATTTTCTTTAACTTTAAACAGGAACAACTTTTAACTTGCTACGCCCCTAATCTAAGCCTATGCAATAAAATCCCACTCTCCAGAGTCTTGATCTTGAAAAGTGAGGTAAAATGCACGATGCTGCAATCAGAGTTGCGCTTACATTCTAATTGTAAAATTCACTCACGATTGCCGATTGCAGCAAAACAACAAGAGAATTGTTGCATGCATTTCATTGCATTGCAATTTGCAACTCTAAAAATTATTGTGTTGTCAAGGTCGTCGCTGCAGGGGGCCGTGCTCCCTCCCCTAACAACTACCTGTGTACACACACTTCAGGCACTGAAGAAGAACTGGTTTCAATTTTAGTTTCATTAACTAGGTGGCTAGTAAATATATTACTTTTCATGGTTTTTCCATTTGTGTGTTGATCCGAAATAAAATTTATCGGCGATTATTATCGGCGATAATCAAATATTGCCTTTGGCGATAACGATAAACGATAACTGAAAAAATAATTGAGCGATAACGATAAGCGATAAAAATTTATCGACGATAATTATCGCCGGTAAATTATCGCCGATAATGCCCATCACTGTCCACAGGTAGGTTCACAACTATAAACGATAAAAATAAATAGTAAGTAGCCAACGTGGCTGTTAGCGCTGTAAAAAACAAAATATTATCTTCAACTAGTTGCTTGTTTGCTTATTAGGTTACTGGTTGTTTGTTTCCAACGTTTCGCTTGCAATCAGTCGCCCTGGTTGCCGGTGCCTCATAACCAGTGTGACAAAAATCGATAAAACCAGTCTGGCTTTAGAATGTGATCTCACCTCATAGTTGAGGTTAGAATTAAAAATCAGGAAATCAATGACCTAAAAGAGGTGATTAGAGAACTTTCGATAAATCACTAACTACCTTGGTTGTCTGCCGAGGTGATGTGATGGCAACTCAGCAAGTCGAAAAAAATATTAAGCAAAAAAGAAACTATTTGAAATTCCCATTCTGTTGATGAGCAACATCGACTTACCTAATAATCATATGCTGGCAGTAAACGGGCCTCTATACTGCGGAGAAAAGCTTTAAAACAATCCAATCTTTACGAATATTTAACCGATACGATAAAAGACTTGCAATCAAATGGGTAGCCTATAGCCTGTATCGAGCGTATCAGCGATGACTTGAGTGCAGCGCCAGCAAAAGCAACGGGTTGTAGGCTACATGGTGTTGGCCGTATTTTGCAATCTAAGAAGCGTAGGCTATTGTGTAGCCTACAGTAATCTCTCACTTAATTAGAATCTTGTCGGCTTCTGCGTGCTTACCTGGTATACTGCGTATCCTTGAGGTGTTGTGACCGTGCCATATTTTAAACTGATTGTCCTGCTTTAGTATCATGCACGTTGGCCTATAACAGCCCCCTTCTAGATACTCGAGAGACTTATCTACGCCCGTGTCGAACCGATAACAGATTCATCCTCAGCTCCCTCGGAAACAAGCCGCTTTTCGCCACGGAAGATCAACCGTAGACCAGGTCACTCTGATGACTCAAGACATCGAGGATAGCTTCTCGGCAAAAAAGAAGGCTGGCGCAGTGTTTGTCGATCTCACGGCTGCCTACGACACTGTATGGCACAGTGGCCTTCCCTGCAAACTACTCCGTCTCCTTCCTGACAGGCACATGGTCCATATGATTATGGAACTTGTGCAAAACCGCAGCTTTACCCTTTCCACCGGTAGCGGCCGACGAAGTAGACTACGTCGACTCAGGAACGGCGTCCCACAGGGCTCTGTCCTGGCCCCCTCCTCTTTAACACTTACATCTATGACCTGCCTGACACCATCTCCAGAAAGTATGCTTACGCAGACGACCTGGCTCTCCTGCATTCAGTTCAGTTCAGTTGTTTTTATTTCTGACCATCATATCAAAACAATACACGTCAACAGCATAGCAAAGGTCGAGAAAAGGGAAGAAGCGACAAAACGCGAACGTTAAAACGTGCTTGAGACCGAAGTAAGTTATTGATTTGAAAGAAATTTGGCACGGTCGCAACACCTTCAGAAAAATTTAAGATATAAAGGGAAAATAAAAAAAGAAAATTTTACAAAAAAAAATAAATAAATAAACAACATATATTTAGGCTATAGCTTTATTAGCCCACATAGCTTTAGCTGATATATTTAAGATTTGTATGGACAGTTGCTATGAAGATCGGCCATGGTGCGTTATCAAGAGTGCTGATGGTCGTAAGGGGAACACGTCTTGATGCGTTTAGCTCATAGCAAAGAAGAGCAAGGCAGGCAAAGAAAACCCCACAAAGAAATCCTACCACGGGCAAAGCCATTTCAAGCGCAACGCACCCAGGCCCGGTGGCGAATTTTTTTTTCCACGAGATTTCTGTATCATTGATTCTAGTCACTCTAAACGTAAGATTTTCCGAAAGTGTTAAGAGATTGGTTGATTCAGATTGCGAAATAACTCTTTACCAATCAAATTCTGCAATGATAATTTAATAAAATATAAGCTTTCCCTAACCCTACTTTTTTTGAAAAGCTCTTGTGCATCGCAAAAATTAATTTATAGAAGAAAAAAAGTTTGACTTCGTCGGGCGTCGAACCCTCGTGCTCACGATCACTAGGCGAGGATGAAACCACTGAACCAACCATGCCAACGAGAAAATGTTGCATTCACACGGTTTTAATCCAAACTTTTACCAACATATGTAAATGAGACAGAAATCTCGTAGGAAAAAAATTTTCGCGGCCCGGTGCTAGGAACCGCGGGGCCCAATTAGAAATGTGATGACGGGGCCCCTACTCTTCATAGCAAAATTTATGGGTGTTTAATATATCATAAAATACATACCAACCCAATCCGGCAACTCTGCGAATGATTGCTAGCAAGCAACCATATTCATTATGACGTAACAGGCAGACACAGAAATATAACTTTGATTTAGTTACGATGCATAACAAATTGATGTTATGAGAAAGAATATTATTTCAATTTTTATTTTACGTTTCAGTAGTATTTTAAACCTCGTAATACAGAAAGCCCCGCTAGCGCGGGGCCCCTTCAAGGTGCGGGGCCCAATTTGATCTAATCGGTCAAATCAGCCTAAAACCGGCCCTGATACGCACCATAGGCCTTGTACGACTCACAAAATAGATAGGCTATAACTTGACGACATTGAAAACAATGACAAAAATAAATAAAACAAACTAGCAAGAACAACATCATCATCTTTCGGAAATTCAATTATACCCAGGGAAGTTATGTCTTGAAGATATCAAGCGTGCTTTGATAAAAGTTGCGTTGATAAAGCGATAATTTCATACCCCAGTCAGCTACACTCGTCACCTCCACACTGATCCAACGTTAGCAAACGTTGAATTAATGCAAAAACGACAGGCATCGCCAGCTGGGATGTAGTAGTGGCATGTCACAGTAATATGATAAATTTGGGTTAGGCTACCGTATGTTTTACACGTTAAACCATAACAAAAGTGAAAAAAAAATCCAATTCGGCATGTTAGAAAAATAGATAAACAATCAGACAATAGCTTGTTCCAAACTGTTGGCCCCATGTAGGCTACCGTATTGATTGTTTGCAAGTGTTAATTCTGCAATATATCGGAATATAAGGAGAATTACTTCTTGTTGTTAGGCTATTTGATTGTTTACACATAATTATATCATTAAATCAAATATAGTTATTACTATCTGAAGCCTTTGCAAATTGTTTCACCTAACGGATCATCAGAAGGTCTGAAAAAACATGCAAACAGTAAAGATCGATAATTCTGAAAAGATATTAAATATTACAACTGTAATTCAATCTGCCAAAAAAAACCTCTAAACCTGTACTTCCTGAGAAGATATTAAATATTGCAACTGTAATTTAATCTGCAAAAAAAACCTCTAAACCTGAATACCAGAAAAGATATTAAATATTATAATCGTAATCCAATCTGCAGAAAAAAACCTCAGAATTACTAAGGACAACCTCCATCCGTTACCACAAAGTTTCAATCAATTTGTCCCAATGGAAACCAAGCAACATGATGGCAACATCTATGACATCACAAAGAAGCAAAATGCATCTGTGATGATCAGCGCAACCTGTAGTAACTTGAACAAAATGAATAAAAATTGTTTTTAAACCTGTAAAAATTAAATGAGATTTATAACCTGTAAAAATCAAATGAAATTTAATTTTTTCAAAATTATAACCTGTGAAAATCCCAATATGTGTTTGTCCAATATTGGTATGAATGGCAAAGACTTACGTTTTATTATCAATTTGTACTGGAATCAAAAAGCATTTATTCGCATGGAAAAAGATTTGTCTAAAGGAATTGATATCAAGCGTGGAGTACGCCAAGGATGTGCACTTTCTCCATGTCTTTTTAATTTATATACAGAAATGATTTTTCGATCCATTGATGATATGAAAGGAGTAAAAGTTGGTGGCTTGAATATAACAAATTTACGCTATGCTGATGATACTGTTCTGTTGGCTGAATCACAAGAAGATCTTCAAGAAATATTGGACAATGTTAACTCAATTGGTAAAGAATTTAATATGAAAATTAACGCTAAAAAGACCAAATCAATGATAATCTCAAAATCACCAGACACTCCAGTACTCCAAATTATAATTGACAATGAAATTATACAAAAAGTAAAATCTTTTTCATATCTTGGTCATTTAATAACTGAAGATGGGAGGTGTGACCATGAAATTCTTAGACGGATAGAAATTGCAAGAACTACATTTGGAAAAATGAAAAATATTTTAACCAATCAACGTTTAAATTTATCAACTCGTCTCAGGATCTTAAAATGCTATATCTGGTCGACCCTATTATACAGTTCTGAAACTTGGACAATATCACAAAAAATGGAGAAACGGATCGATGCCTTCGAGCTCTGGACATACAGGCAAATATTAAAAATTTCATGGAAACAAAAAATCACTAACGATGAAGTACTCTCCAAATTCAATTCAAGCAAAATGCTCTTACAAACAGTCAAAAGAAGAAAATTGAAGTATTTCGGACACACAATAAGGCAAAATTCATTACAAAGATCATTAATAGAAGGGAAGATAAACGGTAAAAGAAGTAAAGGCAGACCAAGAATAACTTGGACAACAAACATCACAAAATGGACAAAATTAACTTATGAATGTGCAGTACGCACAGCTCATGGTCGAGAACAATGGCGCATTGTATCCAACCCTCCAGACGAGGAAGGAACAAAATGAATGAATGAATGAAAATCCCAAGGAATTGTGATGATGTAATGTAACCTGTAGTGACCTGAACAAATGAAATAAAATCTGTTTATAAACCTGTAAAAATTAAATGAGATTTATAGCCTGTAAAAATCAAATGAAATTAAAGTTGATCGTTTGAGGAAAAATGTCATTCAATTATTTAAACAACATGGCTTAGGCTAAATATTACTATGGATACTGGACTAATTGAAACTGCTTTCTTGACGTCACTTTGAATTTGCTATCTGGTAAATTCTGGCCTTATCGAAAACCCAATAATGATCCAATTTACATCCATGCCCAGTCTAATCACCCACCCAATATTAAGAGACAAATCCCGACTATGATTGCAAAGCGATTGTCCGCCACATCATTTGGCCAAAATGAATTTGACAAGACCGCATCTGTTTATAATGATGCCCTTTTGAAAAGTGGTTTTGCGGAGAGAGTTTGCTACAACCCTGCTAATAACTTGCGAACATCTAGGAAAAGAAGTCGAAAAATTTTATGGTTTAATCCTCCTTACAGCTTGCAGGTTGATAGCAATATTGGTAGGGAATTTTTCAGGCTTGTTTCCATACACTTCCCGCCCCATCATAGATTGCACAAAATATTCAACCGTAATACTATTAAGCTGAGCTACAGTTGTACTCCGAATGTTGCAAGTATTATATCCTCCCACAACAAAGCAATATTGCAGGCTGATAACACAAGAGAACACAATTTTTGTTGACTTCGATCTAACAATTGTTTTTGACTAACTTTTGGGCGCTGAATCCAAAAATGACATCAGATTTTTTCTATCACGTCACGTTTTTGAGCTAGGCACCCACCACTTTGTCTCATAACCCACAAAAAGTACAACATTTAAGACATCTGTGTTTATTGTATAAAACGTTTTAAGAACTACAAGCAACCGAAAGTAACTCCATGGTTTTCAAATAAACATTTGTACAGCTATATTCTATTTCTTAAAACGGATATTGCTTCTGCAGGACAAATAAAGAGCGACTTTTAGGGCAAAATTTACGCTGGTAGCTTTTCCTGGCATGTTCAAGCTATGGGCAGTCTCTCTTAATACTCCAGCAATAGTCAGCCAGCATATGCAAGTTTCATCTTCCCTGATATCTTTCCTCCATCACCTACAGATCTTGGTGGAATCTTTCTCCTTGCCCATCGCTGACCGCACCAAGGTTTTCCGGGAAATTAGCAAGATGGCTATGCAAAAAATGCATCTTGATGCTCATGTTGTAGCCGAGTTCTTTGTAGCTTTCCAATAGCTTCTGAATAATTTCGATATAATTCTCTGCCCGTGTATTCCCAAGAAACCCCTTGGCAAAGTTTTTAAATGATAACCACGCATTTTCTTCCAATTCTGACATTGAACCACTGAAACGTTCATCTTTGATCAGTTGCCGAATTTGTGGACCATCAAATACACCAGTCTTAATTTTTTGTGTTGACCGGCCAGGAAAAGCCAAAACGAAGTAATTGAAACAGTTGCTTTCACTTTCAGTTGGCAATGCTTTAACAAATCGCTTCATTAGGCCGAGCTTTACATGGAGAGGTGGGAAAATAATTTTCTCTCTGTCAACAAGTGGCTCATGTAGAATATTGAGATCACCAGGTTTAAGGTCAGATCTCGATAACAAAGCTGCTGTCACTTCGAAAGTACGGTAAAAACGCATTTTCTTTCGATCGAAAGTATGATACCTTCGCTCTTTTTCAAAGTAAATTTTTCTCATTTAGTCTGGATGCTAAGAGTTCCAAAGCTTTTTTTCCTAGTTCTAAATCTCGTGCCAAATCATTCAACTCATGTTGATGTAATACACCACGTTCTGAATCGTCTTCAATTTCAAAATCTTCATCATTAGGCCTGCCATCACTAAAACAATACATATATTGATTTCCATTTAGGATAGGCTAGGGGATCTCCAGACTAAGAAGCAGCAGGCCAGCGATTCTCCATCAAGTATCAATTAATCATTCTTTATTACAAAATACATGGAAAATCAGCAGAGCCCTATTGGCATATGCATTTCGCTCTAACTGTAGAGCATCATTAGTGCCTTATTCAAATAGATTTTATTTGAATAAAGCACTAATGATGCTCTACAGTTAGAGTTTAGTTTAGTTTCTATTACATATTATTATTATTATATTATTTATTGTTGTTATTGTATTAGTTACAGTTACAGTTTAGTTTCTATTTGAATAAGGCACTAATGAGTAATGATGCTCTACAGTTAGAGCGAAATGCATATGCCCATTGGGCTCTGCTGATTTTCCATATATTTTTGTAATAAAGAATGATTGATTCATCAGTAAAACATTCATCATGATCCAAATCTTCGAGCGTAGGTGTTTGAACGAAAACTGGAACTAGGATTTCAACTGAATGAGGCACTGGACATATAGCTGATGGAAGACTTGAATACTCAATTTTACGTTTGTTTTTCTTTTTATACCCTGAAGTTTGCACCAAGCAAAAGTAACTGTGTAGACTAATGATCTTTAGGCTCTCGCCACAAACCATGGGTCTACCGAATGCCAATTTGTCACGTGTTCCCTTGGTTTACATCCGCAAACTCTCGATACACTGCTTGCATACCTTGTGGGGTGCCCAAGACTTATTTTGATCACCAAGTTTTATTTTTAAAATATGTGAAGTAGGCTTGTTTAACAAATGACGTCTTTTCTTTGGCTAAAAATAGTAAAACTGCTGCAAATATAGCAAAAGGAATCCGGATTATTTAGACACTGACGACGAGAAACAGCAGACGCAGACAAGATAGTATTCTAACAAACAAACATGTAGATTGTAGTACATACATGGTTGAAAGTGGAAAGCAACTAACTTCAATTTTACCACGGTAATCTAGTTTCGTTGGATGATTGCATCCTCCTACCAAAAATGGGGAAATAGCCTAGCATCCACCTAAATCGATGCATGTGCCTTTTTTACTTAATAATTCAGTTGAACCTCCTTGTATATAACTTACTATATGATTAGCTTGTGCATTCCTTTTACGTATGGAAAAGCAACACGGCTAAACTCGTGAAAAGTTGCATATTTTGGATGTATGCTGTAGAGCAAAAACTTGACGTGATAGAAGAAAACTGGTGGCATTTTTGAAATCAGCACGCCGGAATTAGCCTAAATCAAGTGCAAAATCAAAGTCAACAAAAAAAAATTTCAAAATTGTTCCCCAGTGTAATGAACCATCGCAGCCTGGTTGCAATTGTAGGGTAAAGCCAGATTGTCCTTTGAATGGGCAATGCTTGCAGAAGGCTGTTGTTTACAAAGCCACCATTGATAACGGCCCGAAGGTTCTTAATTACATTGGTTGTTGTGAAACTACTTTTAAAAACGTTTTTCCAACCATAAATGTTCCTTCATGGCTAGGTCTAAACGAAACAGCACCGAACTATCTAAGGCAGTTTGGGACCTTGAAGACAAGGGTGTTGATCCTAAAATAACTTGGTCCATCCACAGCTGTGCTCGGCCTTATAGTGGAGGTGGTCGTAACAATTGTGGCTTATGTTTGGCTGAAAAGCTGGCCAGTCTGAAAGCTGATAGTGGCCACCTTTTGAACAAGAGTTCCGAACTGGTGGGCAAATGTCGTCATAGAAACAAATTTAAACTCAAGTACTTCAAAATAAAATAAATTCCTTTTGATTTTCACAGGCTATTTAAAAAAAAATTTCATTTGATTTTTACAGGCTATAAATCTCATTTAATTTTTACAGGTTTATAAACAGATTTTATTTCATTTGTTCAGGTCACTACAGGTTACATCATCACAATTCATTGGGATTTTCACAGGTTATAATTTTGAAAAAATTAAATTTCATTTGATTTTTACAGGTGGTCACAGCGGTAAACCATAATCTCTTCGTGGGAAAATTGTAACATAAGATTTCCGGATCTGTTCGTCTGTATGTAATGACCGAAAAAGAAACACTCTTTTGAAACGTCTATTCAAAAAGTGTATTTCTTTAAATTAGCCACCTGGCTGTCGAAAATGGAGTGCAACGCAATACACCACTAAAAACTTGTCACTACAATACAGATTACTTGGATAAAGACGGAATTTTCGTCCAGCTGACAAGCACTAAGCAAACAGTTAAATATGCTACCAACTTTCAAGCAACCATTTTACGAATGACTAGAATAATTTGCGATATCTCAAACTCACGTAAACAGTAACTGTGACGCAATAATGAAAGACATTGTCACGCAATTCAAACAGGTGTTCAAAGGTGGTGATGCAATGTTTCATCAGGTCTTACGAACGATGGTGCAATATTTGGACATTTTCTAGCAATTTTCATGACGTAAGATGCCAGCTAGGTTAAGTAGACCATAACGGTTTTTATATGACGTTTGATTTGGTGAAAATTGTCTGTAACAACAGGTTATAAATCTCATTTAATTTTTACAGGTTTAAAAACAATTTTTATTCATTTTGTTCAGGTTACTACAGGTTGCGCTGATCATCACAGATGCATTTTGCTTCTTTGTGATGTCATAAGTTTCTTGCAGAGGTGTAGTTCTTTTTGGAGTGAATAGTTTTATTTGCTATGTACTTTTTAAACAAGCGCTTTTTCTTCGTAATAGATGTAGTAGTTCTCTATCAAACCAAGAATTATTCTTTTTTAAAGGTGTTTTTTGTAAAGGAAAATGCTTATTAAATTGACTAGTATATTCTCCTATGAATGACTTCAGCCGGAGATTGGCAGTCAATGGAGAGGAACCTAAGCCAGGACATGTCAACTATATTAACATAACTTATCTCCAGAAACGGAAGCTACAGCTCAGCAAGGCAAAGACAGTGTCGGCGGCTTTCCATCTAAACAACAAGGAAGCAAAACGTGAGATCAACATTACCACCGACAGGGCCTCCAAGAGCCCTGCCGGGCCCCGGTGCAGATGTTGCTGCCGGGCCCCCCAGCGCGACATGTCGCGTGATATCTCACCAATCACAAGCAAAATTTGCGGTGCGCGTTCTTACAAAGGATAAATTAGGTTAAAGTATTAACACTCCATTATTTCACAAACAATGCACTATTGTAAGCATAACTTTAAATTCACAGATACACACTAGTTATACACAAAGATAAAATGCTGTAAAATGCTAAAACACTACATAGTGTAAATATAGCCTCAATAGCGTTGTCAGATATGGAATTCTGCCCTAATTTGAGGAAAAGTTTATAGCTGTTGAAAACAAAAACCTGTATTTTGGATATTTTTTTTAGTCCTGGGCAAAGATCAAAACCCTAACCTTTCCTAATTCTAACCCTTCCTAACTCTGGCAACACCTGATTGTAACCATGGCAACCAGTGGGTAAAATCAGCCATTTTGAAGATAAAAATTGCAATACTATCCGACATGGCTGACATAGCATTGCATATATGTGCTTACAGCTTTACATTAACATACAATACCATTTCTGACCTTGAAATCTACAAAGACTAGGGCAGCAAACTTAGGATGAATGCATTGCTATTGTTCAAATACCAACTTCAATTTAAGAAATACCAGAGATGTACGTATACGCCGCAAATTCTACGCCGCATTTTTGCGGCGTAGACTTTTTGTTTACGCTAACGCTTGCGGCCACATTTTTTTGGATAGTTTGCGCTTGAGGCTACGCCGTAAAGTTTTCGCGGTGTTTTAGCGCATAGCGTCAACGCATACTTTTTAATGTATTTTTTTTCGCTACAACACGCCAATACCTTCTAACGCTGCAGTTGAAAGAATGTTTTCAATAGGCCAAGACATATTGGAACCAAAACACAGCAAAATGTCAGATGAACACTTTCAGATGCTTGTGTATCTTCGTGGAAATTCAAAATAAAACTTGTTTGTTTCGAGTGGTTTATACCGTGTGAATGTTTGGCACCTAGCAAACAAAATGAGTTTACGCCAGTGTATGCGCTGACGCCGCCAACTATTTTTACAAGTTACGTTGACGCATACGGCGCATGTTTTTTCAAACGTTTACGTTTACGCTGACGGCGTCAATAGTTTTTGTATGCGCGTACATCACTGAGAAATACCAACTTCAAAATATTAAAAAAAATTTATGCAAAATTGACCTTAACACGCAAATTTAAACATTTTATTGGCCCCTGAACGCAAAAAAAAAAAATATTGTTGTTCTAAAAATAGGCATACCCATGAGGGGGCCCATTCAAAATACAAAACTAATATTCATATAAAAAACAATATTTTATGCAAAATCGACCTGAGCACGCAAATTTAAACATTTTGTCGGGCCTCCCAAAACTCAAAAAATTGAAAATTCTGTAATTTTAAAAAAGGGCATAGCCTAGGCTACCCATAAGAGGGCCCCATTCGACATACGGAACTAATATAAAAACAATATTTTATGCAAAATCGTTGAAATCAATCTTTTTATCCCGTGAATTTAGACATTTTGTCGGGCCCCCTTGAACTCACCGGGCCCCGGTGCAATGCATCGGTTGTCCCCCCCTCTTGTGGGCCTTGACCACCGATGACGAACGCCTGCCATACTGCACCGAACCCACCTACCTCGGCGTAACCCTGGACAGGTCACTCACGTACCGATGACACCTGGAGTCACTGCGCAAGAAACTATCTGCGCGCGTTGCACTTTTGAGGCGGCTGGCGGGTTCCGGCTTGGGAGCTGATGCGAAAACCCTTCGCACAGCTACCTTGGCCCTCGTCCATTCCACCGCCGAGTACTGCGCACCAGTGTGGTGCCGCAGCTCTCACACCCGCCACATTGACACTGCCATCAACGACGCACTACGCACTGTGACTGGATGTCTGCGTCCCACTCCAACGGAATGCCTTCCCTTCCTTGCAGGCATCCAACCTGCTGAGCTTCGCCGTAAAGGAGCCATGATTTCCAGGGCCTATGAGAGGGGGGTACGGAGGGTACGGCGTACCCTTGAGGACCAAAGCCTGTGATTGTTGGGGGCCCGGAATTGTGATTTTATAGTTTACGCGCAAAGTTGTTTGGGTAAAACCATCCTAAACGACTAAATTCAAGCATAAAAGTTGTTATTCTTTTGTCCTGGGGGGGCCCGTAATGTAGCAAGAGGGCCTGGAAAGGTAACTAAGTGCATTGTGCGCAAATTAGAAGTCCAAAGTGGTGATTTAATGCTTTACGTTAAAAATGTTCTGTTAAAAACACCCTAAATTAAATCATAAAAGTTGGTTATTTTCCTGTCCGGGGGGGCATAGCGTAGCAAAAGCAAGGTTAAGATTGCCTAACCCGCCAGATTTTTTTTTAAAAGCCCGGGTGTTTTTGGGCTTTTTTGTGTTTTTTAAAAACTATTTGAAAAAGGTAGTTTCACTCTTACTTTACTTCAAAATGAATTTAAGAGTTGTAGCAGGAGCCAGAGTCAATACTTTCGGAGCTGGAGCGGAGCCGAAGTAAAAAAAAAGTGGCTTCATTCACCTCTGCTAAGCATGTGGTGAATGCAAAAGCTAATGAAAAAAAGGTTATTGGTCAGATGATTAATTTGATTATGTTTTGACCTGATGTTGTGTTTGAGCCTTGGTAGAGAGCTTGACTTGTTGTAGGAGATACATATAACACTCAGTAACGTTAACGGATTTAACATTTTTTATTAAACACAAAAAAAACATTAAAAACTACTAAATCCAACGTTTTCGACACCACATAGTGTCCTCATTTGGAATAATTATAGGCTACATCTAAGATAAATAACTAAGTTTGAAAATTTTACATTAGAGCTGTAGCCTACAAGCCACACCTTTCAACAGCACCATCAACAACTGACACATGAATTCAATTCAGGATACACAAATTGGCGAGTGACAAATCACATGACATGCACAACACAAAACACTAATTAAAAACGCAAAGCAAGATGGTAAGTTTGTGTAAACTAAAGCTGATCAAAAATTATTAAGATCAACAACAGGTGAAGAGCGTTTAGTCAATCTGGCAAGGCTCAGCATAGAATCAAAGTTAGTCAGACAAGTTAACTTTGATAAAGTTATTAAAGTTTTTGCAGAAAAAAGGGCAAGAAAAATCTGTTTTGCTGAATAAAGGAAGTCAGCGATGTACAAAATACTGCTTTTGGTATATAGTTGACATGCAAGCATTGCCTAAGAGTCAAAGAAGACCCTGACAAAGTTTATTTTGGCCAAGTTATAAAAGTTTTTGAAAGAAAAGTCCAGACAAGCTGTTATGCTAACTAGTAACTATAAATACCGATCATGAAGTTATTGTAACTTAGTACAAGTATTAGCCTACAGTATATTGTCTTAGTTTTGATTGTGGGCTAACTTGCAATCATACCATACTACAGCTACTAATTTGATGCTCTTGAGCCTGTTGAAGCGTGAACTTTTGAAAGTACTTGAGCTTTTTTGCTTTTGGACGGTCATTGTCATTCTCAATCTCAGCAAAATTTTGTACATGCTCAAGTTAAATGACGGATTGATTGTTTAATAATTATAAATAGTGAATTTTTTATGTCCAGCAGAATTTGGATATAATGATGGGCAGCATTTTTTGTCCTTTCCTGTATCAGAAATTTGACATATACAGTATTACATCCAAATGCCTTGGAGAAAAAAAAACTGACCAGAGTGTTGGTCCATTACATCAGAGTTCTACAGTAATAGCACATTATACTGTTATGTAGTTGTTAAACTGTACATACAAATTATCCTCTTTGGCTCTTTGTACAATAGTAGCCTACTGGCTGTATGTGGGTCCACGTCTTTTAGGTGCAAACAATTAGGCGCCGGTCAAATAGGTGCGCATACCGTGGTGTCAGGATATTTAGGTGCAGAGCATTGTGGTGCCCGGTCATTTATGTTCTGCAACGTCAAACTCTGGTAAGAAGATGCTATGTTTTAATGGAGTGAAACTATAGAATCAAATACCAAAAGAAATACAGGAAAAGTCTTATAATGCTTTTTAAATTTAAATATACCGGTACAGTAAATGTTTATTAAAGAGTTTGTACAATGATCACTCCTGAAACATCTTATTTCTCTGCACAGTTTTTTTTTTGATGTTGCCCTGTGTTACTCCACTGTTAATGTATTATGTAAAGTGCTGGTATTGTGCTATATCTGTTAATATTCTTAATTTTGAGTCTTTTGTTTAAATGTTTGGGTGGCAGCTGACTTTGGTGACCTTTTGGTCTTTCGCTGCCATTCTTGTTGTGTGAATTATTTGTGTTTATTGTGTTTTAATATATTTTTGTTCTTTTCTTTTTCGCCAACAAAACAAAATAAACTGAACTGTCATTATTCAGATGCATAGGAATAGAATTTAATTTAGAATAGGCCAATCCCATTCTCTGTTCCTATAAACTTGTATTTTATGATGCTCAGTCTTATCTTATCTGGCAGCAGGGCAGGGTAGGCCTATATCATATGAAGTAAGTGACATATTTATCTTTCATATTCAATATTATTGTGCATCATCATCATCATCATCATCAGCCGGTCATGCCACTGCTGGCAGATGGCCTCCACATATGTTTCCACACCATTCTGTCTTTTGCTGTTCTCATCCAGGTGATGCCAATCTTTTCTTCTATGTCATCTCGCCATCTTCTTTTTGGTCTCCCTCTAGTTCTTCTTGCATATCTTGGTGTCCATTCTGTGGTTATCTTGGCCCATCTGTTGTCTTTCATTCTTGCTACATGTCCCGCCCATTGCCACTTTAGGTTTGTTGCTGTTTCTATGACATCTTTGATACAAGTTTTGTTTCTGATAACTTCATTTCTAATCTTGTCTTTTCTATTGATGTTCAATATTATTCTTTCCATGTTCCTTTGTGCTGCTGCCAGTTTTCTTGTTTGTTGTTTTGTGAGTGACCATGTTTCTGCTCCGTATGTTAATGTTGGCAATATTACTGTGTCCATGATTTTTCGTTTTAAGCTAATTGGAATATTCTTGCTCTTTAAAAAAGTGTTATATTGACCAAATCTTCTCCAGCCTGATGTTATCCTTTGGGTGATCTCAGTTTCCATGTCGTTTCCTGGCGTTATCATTTTTCCTAGATATTTGTATTGATCAACCTCCTCTATCTTTTCTTCATCTATCAAAATACCCGTCCTTGGTTGTTACCCTGCTATCTCGTTACACATTATTTTTGTCATTATTATTGTGCATAGCCTATTAAAATTAAGTAATAGTTTTATTGCAGCCTGGTACTATTATATCACACAGATGTTTAATTCTGCAGTAAAATGTTGTATGATGTGCAATACGCCTAAGCAAAAATCATGCCCTTTGCCCAAGACGAAGGGGGCCCGGAGTGAAAGGGGGGCCCGGAATGACTCTTTGTACCCTTGATGAAAACTTCTCTCAGAGGCCCTGATGATTTCCCTTGCTCGTCGCGCACTAGACCCCGACCACCGACCAGAAAATTTAAACTTCAAATCAGAAGATAGATCAGTAAGTTCTTCCTGAGAGATGTGCCTTCTCAAACTGTTTCAACAGATTTGACAAATGGTCAATAACCAGAGGTCTAATAACATTTGATTTTACATCATTGTCAGACAAAACTTCTTCAGTAAATGAGAGCATTTCAAATGGACCATTTTCAACCTGGTGTTCATTTTCAAGCAGATGTTTAAATTTTTTGTCCTTATTTTTGATGAACGCTTCAAATTTAGAATTCAATGTAAAAACATTGCTGTTTTCTGCTTGGAAAAGACAAATTAAGTTCGTTCAGTTGTTCAAGGAAATTTGGTAAATAGCTTAATGTTAAAAACCAGATGTCATTACAAAATTGGTGGACTCAGTTTGATTTTTTTTTCGTTAGAAAAATCGAGACTCCAATTTTCAACACTAATAGCATTTTAAAGCTTTACCTTTTGAAAGGTATCTTACTTCACATTGTACGTTAAAAAACGCTTGCCGTGACTAGTCCTCTCTCTTTTTCGATGACATAAATAAAACGATTCAATTCCATTATTAGTTCGTTGGCATCAATGTCTCCCATTTTTCTTTTAATTTTTTTGCAGTGATTGTCCAGTTCCATTGTCCGCCCCATTAGCTTAGTGGTTACGTGCCCGCTCAAGACCACGCGGCGCAAGTTCGACTCTCGGGGTGTGCGCTTGAGCAACGCATTTCAGGACTGCTTTCCATTCAGCGGCACCTAGTGAATGGAATAATTTCCTGGCAACAACACTTCAACAATCGGAAAACTTCACTCTGCAATCTCGGTAACCGGCCCTGCGTCAAGAGCCTCTACAAGTATGCGAAACTATCAGGAATAACCAATCAAGGCTTTGTCAGTCCGAGCATAAAGATTCAAAACCAACCAACCCAACCATTTTCTCTGAGACACTTCTTTAGGCTGCTAGCGTTGTACAGAAATTCAAACAACTTGTACCACTCCACGAGGTGGTCAAAGCGCAAAGAAACAGAATACATGGCCTGATCAGTGAGAACAAGAAAAAATTGCGATTTGAATTTTTCTTCAGCAGGAAGACGACGGAGGGAAGTTGCTACGCCTCTGGCGCTGTATTTTCTTTACTTCAGAATAAGTGTTTTCAGTTTTCATGGTTTTGGATCAAGATTTTAGTCCAACTAAGTTGTATGAAGTTTCGTGTGATAAAAGCTTTGGATTCAAGATAAGCACAGGATTTTCCATTTTGTGGTCAAAATGTAAATTTTTGGGAGTTCAACAATAAGGCGATAAGTTTTGTTATTAAAGCTCTTTGCAAAAGTTTGTATTTATTTACGGTTGTGTGGTTATTAATCTAAGTTGTCACAAAATTTCAGAATGATTGCTTGTGTAAATACATTTGTATTAGCTAAGAATTAAAAATGAATCCTTGAAAGACTTATTATAGACTACAAAATGAGTTAAGGCAGTTAAGGCACCCCATTATGAAGACGCCTCTTCCTCAGTTAAGAGCTATTGATGTAATACCGTATCAATTAATCTTACTTTAGCAATTAAAATGTTTATAAACACTAAGTAGGCTATTATTATTTCACTTTTTATGAGCTTGTTTTTTGCCAGGAAAGTGAAAAAAACATGTTTTGTTTTTCAATGTTAGCTTGTGTATAATAGGGGCAGGACCTATTAAGTTATACACTCTTCAAAAAAGTTTGTATAAGCTTTAACTTCACAAAAATATATTCGATTCTCAAGATATCTCCACAGTCAATAAACATTGACCTTGGCCGTATTCTCTAAAAATTTTGTCTAATTTTGATATGAGCTGAAGAAATGAGATCAAAAACAAAAAAAATGTAGCCTATGGCCTAATAGGTCCTGCATTACAATTTTATTGCAGACAACATTTTGTCCATAGTAACCACACAAAAACGATAAAACTAGACAGTATGATCAGTTCAGTTGGGCTTAGCCCTAAGAAGGGCCGTAGGCATTTCTCTCCAGAGCAGCGTGCTGTTTTTAATCATGATAGAAATCAAAGATGATAGTAGAAGGGGCCCCGCCATCGACGCGTGCCTCTAAGTGTCTTGCCAAACACACAGACACATGTTCTTGAACGGTGTCGAACCGGCGCTCGTTCGAACGTCGGACTTGAAGATGGTACAATCGTTGATGATTTGTTCCTCAGCGGCCCATTCACAAGAAGAGGTAGACGCCATTCCACACCGGCGCACGCCCGACCGGAAAATCCCGACATCAGCACGTTCATTGTGATACGGTTCAGTTTGTTTGTATTTCTGACCATCACAACGAAAAAAAAATATGTGCCAAACATAGCAGAGGCCTAGAAAAAGGTAGAAGTGACATAACGCAGACGTTATAGGCTTCTTTTTCGTCGTATGGGCTTTCTTCCGGACTATATGTTTGGGCATGAGGTCATCAGCCACTCGACAGTCTCATCATCCAGGGCCTTCAGTCCAAGCGTTCCATGTGGTGGTTGATGGGTTGGGCAGTCATGGACGATATGGTCTACTGTCTGGTCTGTGGCACCACACTCGCATCTCGGTGAGGGAGCCAGGCTCCATCTGCACATATCTGAACAAAAGCGACCGACGCCGGTTCGTAGGCGGTTAAGCCGGACCCACGCAAGTCTTGCGAGGGACATTCCCGGAGGGTGGGGATCGACGTCGGGTAGGAAATCACGGAGTCGGGAGGTGTTGTTTTGCCGCTTCGTGTTCCATGTGTAGTTCGTCCAGTGTGCCGCACTTATTCCAAGATCTTCAACGTTGTTCAGAAGCTGTCGTGCGGCGGGTGCAAATGGGCGTCTTGATTTCAGTCGCTGCTGTTCTCCAGGTAGGCGCTGGAATGTACTGTGGAGGAGGTGGTCGGGGTCTAGTGCGCGACGAGCAAGGGAAATCATGGCTCCTTTACGGCGAAGCTCAGCAGGTTGGATGCCTGCAAGGATGGGAAGGCATTCCGTTGGAGTGGACGCAGGCATCCAGTCACAGTGTGTAGTGCGTCGTTGATGGCAGTGTCAATGTGGCGGGTGTGAGAGCTGCGGCACCACACTGGTGCGCAGTACTCGGCGGTGGAATGGACGAGGGCCAAGGTAGCTGTGCGAAGGGTTTTTGCGTCAGCTCCCAAGCCGGAACCCGCCAGCCGCCTCAAAAGTGCAACGCGCGCAGATAGTTTCTTGCGCAGTGACTCCAGGTGTCATCGGTACGTGAGTGACCTGTCCAGGGTTACGCCGAAGTAGGTGGGTTCGGCGCAGTATGGCAGGCGTTCGTCATCGGTGGTAATGTTGATCTCACGTTTTGCTTCCTTGTTGTTTAGATGGAAGGCCGCCGACACTGTCTTTGCCTTGCTGAGCTGTAGCTTCCTCATCTGGAGATAAGTTATGTTAATATAGTTGACATGTCTTGGCTTAGGTTCCTCTCCATTGACTGCCAATCTCCTGCTGAATGCAGGAGAGCCAGATCGTCTGCGTAAGCATACTTTCTGGAGATGGTGTCAGGCAGGTCATAGATGTAAGTGTTAAAGAGGAGGGGGGCCAGGACAGAGCCCTGTGGGACGCCGTTCCTGATTCGACGTAGTCTACTTCGTCGGCCGCTACCGGTGGAAAGGGTAAAGCTGCGGTTTTGCACAAGTTCCATAATCATAAGGACCATGTGCCTGTCAGGAACGAGACGGAGTAGTTTGCAGGGAAGGCCACTGTGCCATACAGTGTCGTAGGCAGCCGTGAGATCGACAAACACTGCGCCAGCCTTCTTTTTTGCCGAGAAGCTATCCTCGATGTCTTGAGTCATCAGAGTGACCTGGTCTACGGTTGATCTTCCGTGGCGAAAAGCGGCTTGTTTCCGAGGGAGCTGAAGATGGATTTGTTATCGGTTCGACACGGGCGTAGATAAGTCTCTCGAGTATCTAGAAGGGGGCTGTTATAGGCCAACGTGCATGATACTAAAGCAGGACAATCAGTTTAAAATATGGCACAGTCACAACACCTCAAGGATACGCAGTATACCAGGTAAGCACGCAGAAGCCGACAAGATTCTAATTAAGTGAGAGATTACTGTAGGCTACACAATAGCCTATGCTTCTTAGATTGCAAAATACGGCCAACACCATGTAGCTTACAACCCGTTGCTTTTGCTGGCGCTGCACTCAAGTCATCGCTGATACGCTCGATACAGGCTATAGGCTACCCATTTGATTGCAAGTCTTTTATCGTATCGGTTAAATATTCGTAAAGGTTGGATTGTTTTAAAGCTTTTCTCCGCAGTATAGAGGCCCGTTTACTGCCAGCATATGATTATTAGGTAAGTCGATGTTGCTCATCAACAGAATGGGAATTTCAAATAGTTTCTTTTTTGCTTAATATTTTTTTCGACTTTGCCAGCATATGATGATTTCGACTGGTTTTATCGATTTTTGTCACACTGGTTATGAGGCACCGGCAACCAGGGCGACTGATTGCAAGCGAAACGTTGGAAACAAACAACCAGTAACCTAATAAGCAAACAAGCAACTAGTTGAAGATAATATTTTGTTTTTTACAGCGCTAACAGCCACGTTGGCTACTTACTATTTTTATCGTTTATAGTTGTGAACCTACCTGTGGACGTCGCTGTAATGGCAGCGACGTCCACAACCTACCTATGCTGCTTGAAAGGTAGCCTAATAATGTGAAGCTTAAGTACAATATGCTTTTGGTGAAATTCAGAGAAAACGCTTTCATGTTTCGAACAGAGGCCACGATAATGCCAACCGCGTGACAAAAGATGAGTAGAACATTGAACAGTTCGTGTCAACCAATCAAATAGAATTGTTTGGTTCGCTCTGTAATTTCCATTATTGCGCGACATGTGAGCGGCTCTGGCGCTGATGCTTTATGTGGCATTGGGAGCATGTTTCTGTAAGTAACCAGCCGCTATCAATGTGACGTCACAAAAATGAACTTTCCAGATGCAATTACATCACTGTAAAAGCAGTTAAAGAGTGTTTCTCGTTTAGTGTCGTCTGTAGCTGCAGACGATGGCAATAGATGAGTTACTGGTTTGTCTAAGTTCACATTTCTTCGAAATAATGGTTACTCTGTGTGTAGGCAGGTCGCTTGTTTCTTGGCTAAAGTGGACTCTTTGAGATAGCCAGACGAAGCCCAATGTGCTTCCAGTATTTCATGCAACTTTTCAAAATCAGTAAAGATATAATTGTAGTGATAAAGATTCTTTATAGATAGATCGCAGGCCGCCTAAAGCTGCTGTCTTGTTTTTCTCATTGCAGCTAATTAAAAACAGTACAAATTATTACGTCATAAGGCAAAGTTGCTGGCTGCGAAAGAAACCAGTCTTTCTGTCAAACTAAAAACTGTGGGAAAGTGCAAAGTTCCTTTTTAAATCCACTTGCGGATTAAATAGCAAACACAGCAATTTCCACGTTCCTTGTGCAAATAAAAGCAAAATACTTTTGCACAGCTTCGCTATAATCAGTGATGGGCAATATCGGCGATAATTTACCGGCGATAAATTTTTATCGCTTATCGTTATCGCTCAATTATTTTTTCAGTTATCGTTTATCGTTATCGCCAAAGGCAATATTTGATTATCGCCGATAATCGCAGATAAATTTTATTTCGGATCAACACACAAGTGAAAGTACCATAAAAAGTAATATATTTACTAGCCACCTAATTAATGAAACTAAAATTGAAACCAGTTCTTCTTCAGTGCCTGAAGTGTGTGTACACAGGTAGTTGTTAGGGGAGGGAGCACGGCCCCCTTGCAGCAACGGCCCTGACAACACAATAATTTTTAGAGTTGCAAATTGCAATGCAATGAAATGCATGCAACAATCCTCTTGTTGTTTTGCCGCAATCGGCAATCGCGAGTGAATTTTACAATTAAAATGTAAGCGCACAGGCGGAACAGTTTCCTTCGAAGCGAAGCGAAAGAAATTGGCAAGTGGTTTGTGAAAGTGTCGCAATACGAGTAGTGGCGTAGCCAGAAAAAAAAATTTGGGCGGGCCAAACATTTGATGAATTGAAGAGTGTAGATTTAAGCAAACAAAGTGTAGATTTAAGCCATCGCCACTTGATGTGCAGTGGCGTATCCTGGTGGGTTGAGCAAGGCAAGCAATAAAACTGGTGGGGGGTTAGAGCGTGCCTAAGGCACGCGTATCCTAGGGGGGTCCGGGAGCATGCTCCCCCAAAAATTTTTTGAAAAATTACACTCAAATAATGAATTATAACGCTTTCTGGAAACACTTTTAGGGTAATATTTGTATGAAATTTATTAGCAGATAAACAGCTATTAAAGCTTTGGTAGAGAGTTTGCTTTGTTGAACCATAGAGAAATAAAACATAGTAACTTTAGCGGGTTTAACATACTTTATTTCACACAAAATATAACATAATTAAAATAAAATAAACTCAAACGTTTTCGACACGTACGTGTGTCCTCATCAGGAATTAAATCTGCAATACATAAAATTCAAAATCGTAAGATAAATTTGACTATGCACTGTAACTGCAACGACACTCTGGACTGAAAGCACAAACTGAACAAAGGATACGAGAATGATTGCGAGTAAATTATGCGGTGGGAAACAGATCACATGAGGTGTAAACTACAGGCATTGGACAAACAATTAGAACACACACAAAAGGAACGATGAGCCACAGGCGAATAACTGCCGGTTGAGAGATGGATTGTTACGTTTGATTCTTAAGGCTTCCATGATCTTAGTCTGAAAATCAGATCTGCCTCGAGAGATGATTTTAAATTGGTCGATCGAGACATTGTCAGTGCACGTTTCACAAGAGGCGATGTGCTCTTTAATTGCACGATTTACCACATTAATTTCCCACAGCATAATTTACTCGCAATCATTCTCGTATCATTTGTTCAGTTTGTGCTTTCAGTCCAGAGTGTCGTTACAGTTACAGTGCATAGTCAAATTTATCTTACGATTTTTCATTTTATGTATTGCAGATTTAATTCCTGATGAGGACACACGTACGTGTCGAAAACGTTTGAGTTTATTTTATTTTAATTATGTTATATTTTGTGTGAAATAAAGTATGTTAAGCCCGCTAATGTTACTATGTTTTAAACAGCTATTAACTTATTAAAGGTACCGGTAGCTTTTACACACGAACGGGCAAAACTGCGGCTAAAATTAGACAACCCCAAAAATTCAGCTACACAAAAACCCAACAGAGTAAGCTATTCTGAAATTGCTTCCACAAATTAGTTCAAAGAAACGTAAATCGCGTAAATTTTGCGCGATTTACGATTTGCAAAATTTATTGGTGTCTTTCTGTGTGTCTGAAACAAGTCCTTGGAGGTGTTAATAGCCAGATGTCTTGGAAAACGCAATACATTTCTACAAATTTTATTACATTTTCAACAAAGGGCTCAACTTCGGAATCCAAACTTGGAAAATTTGGGGGGCCATGGCCCCTTTCGCCCCCCTCCTGGCTATCCCTATGAATACGAGGCCGCTTTCAAGTAAGCATTGCAGCAGAAAGAGAACTCTGATTGCAGCATCGTGCATTTTACCGCACTTTCCAAGATCAAGACTCTGGAGAGTGGGATTTTATTGCATAGCCTAGGCTTAGATTAGGGGCGTAGCAAGTTAAAAGTTGTTCCTGTTTAAAGTTAAAGAAAATTAGCCATACAGTAAGTATGAAGTAGATAGGCTATGTATGACCTTCGAGAAAAGACGCAAGAACAATACAGTAGGCCTATAGTTCAGTGCTCTCGCCAGAGCGAAAAAAGTAGGGAGGGGGGGGCACCTGCCCAAAGTGAGAGAGCACCAAAATGTTAACCTAATGAACAAGTCATAAAAAAGCCGGTCACATAATAAACGCCATAAGATTTCGTGGGGCAACAATACTATGAATGCTGAATGGTAATTTTGCAAGTCAGAGTTAACAAATAACTAATCAACATAATAAGAAATCGATTTATAAGGAGAGGCCACAGAGACAAAAACGTAACAAATAATAGCCTAGTGAATTTGAATGAAAAATCATTTAAAATTCAGCCAGAGAACTGGGGAAGCGCTGCAAACTCACTCAGTGGAATCCGTGGATCGGAAGCTCAGGGAGTTTATCAGAGAGTTTTTGGCATTAAAGTGCCTCTGACAGGTAAATAAATTCGCTAAATTTACCTAAGATACCATAAAGATGACACTAACAAACTTCCCTGACCAGCAAATCGTAAAAAATATCAACAGGCTACTAAGTTACACGCTTGCAAACTTTCGTTGACATCGGCGAATCTGGCACTCATTCAATTGCGAAAATAAAAACGGCAACACCGCTGTGACGTCACAGTAAGCGGGAAAGATACATTCTTTCTCTGTGATGACTTGGTGAAGTGTGGTACGGCTACTGCAAAACGTGAATGTGTGGGGCTCTGTTGGTCCAAAGCATGTGCAAATTAAGAATTACCGAAATGAAAAAGTGAACTTATTACTATCAGGTTTCGATCAAATAGGTTGAGTTTACTTTTATCAAGCAGCATCTCAATTCAATTGAAATTGCAGTTTCATAGGGCTACAATTTTCATACTTTTTTATTTGTCCTAATCTGGCTATAGCCATTTGCAGTGTAACAACAGTATCTCACAAACAGTACCTTTAATTTATGGTTGAGGCAATGCCTACAAATTGCTGTTTACGTGACATTGTCAGTGACAAAGACCGTGTGCTTTCTTTTCCCACTTTCCCACAAAACAAGGTAGGCCTGCTGAGAATAAAATGGTCAAAGTTTTCTTCAAGTGTTCGAAAGTGGGATGGGCCATACAAAACTAGTCGTATATGTTCACTTCACTGAAGATGATTTTGTTAATACCACTCAAGTAAAAATGCCTACAGGCATGTGTGCATACTACAAGGTGATGCTCTCGGAAGCAACAATCGGATTGTGATGCCGTCATGCATTGTTTGGCGAATCCAAAACAATTTTCCAGTTCCAGATGACCGTTACACAGGATTTCAATGGCCAACTGAAGGCACATTATGAGAGAGAACTTTTATTTATTTTTGAATAGTGATGATGAATTAAATATGAATGATGATTCGTACGATTTTTTCACTTCAAGTATATTTTAGATTTTGTAGGAACGTATTCAGTACAGTTTTATTAAACTGCAAACAACAATAAATCTTCGAAAAAAGCAACCGCTTGTACCAACTCCGACCAAACTGTGATCCACCAATTACATCTAGGAAGCGTTTGTTTCATCCGTTGCTAACGACATCCACTTAGGATGACGTAATACCACCAAAGTCGTCCCAGAGCAGTGAAATATGGAGTTTCGCCTGCGGTGGCGCTGCGGAGCAGTCGTTTGATTAAATTACGCCCTAACCAGTCGAGCTACGAGGTTAAGATTAAAAAGTTGGCTAAGTGTAATTCTGCGCTAGGAAATGCTTTAAAAAGTTACTATACTTGGATCCAACCTGTCAGGGGCACTTTAAATGGCTAATTTTAACATTGAAAAATCCGATATTGTTGTTCCGATATGATATAAATTTCGTTTGATTTTGCGCTTTTTGGAATTTTTTCAATTATTGCTTTTCAAGCCCTGGCTGAGGGCCCACCTGCGTCTAAGGGCCCACATATATTTAGTTCGAGTGTTTTTCGGCTTGTAATTTTAGATTTAATTAGACTCTTCTATTTTTGCAAGTTTTTTTCTATTTTTTCAACCTCTAACGTCGACAAAATAAAACAAAGTACTGGCGTAAAGTAGCAATTTTGCGAAAGCAAAAGCAACTCAATATCAGAAATCCAAATTAAATCTACTGCTGGCACCGGTATCGCTAGTCGACAAGTCGGCATAGGCCAATTCGATAATGTAATTTTGCGTTTTTTTGTAACGCAATAAAGTGTAATTGCACACTATGCGATGCAACAGACCACTGGAAGCAACAAAGGGCTTTGTTCTCATCTAGTCAGCTGCTTCCATCGTAGGAATCCTTCGCAGTTCTTTTTTTCAAACAGGGAAAATGCTTTGACCAGCTTTCACCTTGCACAGTAAACAACTGCAAGCAGGGATGGAGGAACCATTTTAAAAGTAGGTGGGCCCAGAGGCGCAGCAGTCAAAGTACACAACTTCTGGGGGCTTTGCCCAGAAGTTGTATTCTGGGCGAAGTTCCCCTTCGGCTTCACCCCCCAGATCCCAATAATATTGTTGCAGTCCTAATACTTTAAATCGTTTATGCTTGTGTTTTCATGATTACCTTACCTTTCGTGCCACCCGGCGAAAATTTTCCATGCTTGGCCCGATTTTGCAAATTTTTTTTACAAAATTGCTCTATAGCGCTGTACAAAATATGGCGATGTAAACACAAATAAACAGGCAACTACACCGAAGTAATAATATGCAGCATTATACAGTTCGTGCATATGTAATGATATCACTGTTCTAACCATAGAGAGCATAAAGAATAATGAATTGATTGTTAGATTGCTCCACCAATCACACGCAACCGCACCCACACGTGCTGCCCATCAATAGTGGACTCAACAGAAAAGTTTAAAGATTGGATTTCATCATTGAGCTATCAAAGATAATCAAACCAGTGTATATCAAATGAGTGAAGACCTTTTTTTGGAACTTCCTCTCTGATTTGCCGTTTTTTCTACCTATTCAAAGAAATTTGGCTTTCAAAAGTGGGTGGGCCAAGCCCACCCAGAAAATAAAGTAGGTGGGCCCAGGCCCACGAGGCCCACGTGGTTCCTCCATCCCTGACTGCAAGGTCACTTTCTAAACTTAAGATTTTTGAGAATGAATGATAAAGCATCATGGGACAGAACAAACTGAACAGTGTGACATTTCAACGTGGATCTTCTAGTTCTTCTTTTTTCGTATGAAACAGGATTGTTCAGATTTCAGGGCAGGTGATGGAAAGCTACAGGTGAGTGTAGCTTCATCCAGTGCTGCTATACCATGCATTCCATCTGGCGCTTTGTAAATGGGGTATTCAAGAACCACACGGTCAGCTTGCAAGCAGACGAGGATTCAAACTCCACACTGAGGTTTGTAATGGCTGCTTTTGACAATCGATTCAAAACAGCTACTTTGCTTTCTCTGTATTGATATAGCAATACTCTCGGAGCAGCGCTCGCAACTCGCGTTATGCATCCCCTCCGCTATTTTATCTGGCATCGCTGAAACCGACCTTCATAATTATATAGAAGATCGGGGGGTTATCAAACTTTACGTGGTTGTTGGTAAATTCATGATGTTTGCATGTCAGGTACTATCTTAGTTGTTGCAGTTTGTGGAACGACCCATCTCAAGCATTTTTCTGTCCTACCTTATCTCTATCGAGACAGTCCTTCATTCAGTGGAACACTTTGAACGAGATAGTTAGCAACAACACTTTAACGCCAAAAGAAAAATTTCAACTGCCAACTTCGGCGAAAACGTCCGCCTCAGGAATAGATTAAGCCTTCCAAGATTTTTATTTGTTAATTTGAGATATAATAGCCTTATCATAAAAACAGAGAGAGACTGTTCACCAGGCATTTGGTAATAAAATTAATTTGCGTTCTTCTGGTGACTATTTACTAGGTTACCTCGTGATGTTAAAGATGATAACTAGCTTTTTTTCCGACGTTTCGTCAGTCAGCACGACTGACTTTATCAAGGTGGCTAAAACAGGTTAATACAACCTGTTCAGCAACGATGGCACAACACAAAAACATACTGATAAAATGAGTAAAGTAAAGCAGCATTAAAGTGGTTCGCCATAGCAACAACAAGAAACTAACCACTACCATACACAAAAAAACAACACATACAGACAGATACCTGCAGTTCAACTCACATCACCCCAAGCATCAAAAACTCACAGTGGCCAAAACATTGTACAACAGACTGGACACACACATAACGGATGATTCTGAACGTTCACACCACAAGAAAAACATTCACAACACTTTAATGCTCAACGGATTTCCACGAAAACTTGCTTGCATACAGCGACCCAAACCGAAACCTTCGCTTCCTCCTTATAAATCTTTTACTTGTCTTCCTTACATAAGGGGGGTAACCGACAAAATTCAGCGTATCCTCTATGGCATAGGAATCAAGGTTGCGATGAAACCCTATCTGACAATAGGTAAATACCTTCCCTCGGCTAAAGACCCCATGAAAGAAGGTGAAGTTTCTGGATTGATCTACCAAGTTCCGTGTCATGACTGTGATTTAATCTACATTGGACAGACAAAACGTGATCTTAAATCTAGAATCAACGAGCACCAAAGAGCTATTAAATTTCAACGTCCAGAGCATTCCGCTCTTTGCAAACACTCTATAAACTCAGACCATAAAGTTACTTGGACCAACGCCACCATTCTTAAAACTGAAAAGGATTATACAAAAAGATTGTTCACAGAAAAATGGTACATAAACCAGAAGGCACAACATGCTCTTAACCAAAAAGATGGTCAGAATTTCCCCTCTGTGTACAACAAATTACTTTAACTTTAGCTTCACCTTTTCCATTCTCAGTGCGTCTTCTCTACCATTGTTATTGCTAATCCCATTGCTTTCTGTCTTGTCTGATGTCTTTTCAACGTTTTTTGACAGTGGCCCAATAGATAGATAAATTTACGCTGCGGGAAGTAGCCTACTGGTTTTAGGCATTCACTGCATTTAGTTTAACCTCTAGGTATCTTGTTGCGTGTTTTAATTCTGATTCTTGCTGCTTTACTTTACTCATTTTATCAGTATGTTTTTGTGTTGTGCCATCGTTGCTGAACAGGTTGTATTAACCTGTTTTAGCCACCTTGATAAAGTCAGTCGTGCTGACTGACGAAACGTCGGAAAAAAAGCTAGTTATCATCTTTAACATCACGAGGTAACCTAGTAAATAGTCACCAGAAGAACGCAAATTAATTTTATAGCCTTATCACTTGCAACTATTGCAGCCAAACTTTTAAAGGTTATATACGTCAAAGGTTAAATAAAAACATCTGTTTGTGAAAGTTTTTGACTAAAGAAGTGGCCACCCAACCCTTGAACCGCTCGTCAACATCTCCAAACTTATCGGTATTGCAGCGACCTTTAGTGACGGTGATGCAGAACAAGCAAGAGATCTACTCATCCGCTAGGTGAGATTATGATTCGACGGTTCCCGCCACAATTTCATCGCAGACAAAGTTTTATATTGGTATTTTTGATTCGAATGTTTCCAGGCAGACGACATACCACGTAAAGAAACGTTGCAATTTTACAAATGTTGTCAACGTAGTGAACTTTACCAATCGGTCAGCAATTTGTTGGCCGGCCGCTTAAATTACCTTGGAGCAGAGCGTGAGATAGGCTGCTGCAAAACGATATCTGACCTAGCAAGTTTCATACATTAAATGCAAACGTTGTTCATATAAAAATAACCTACTAACCAATCATACCATAAGTTAACCATTGCATTAAAATAGTGATGGCAACAGCTTATGAAGTCTGAAACGGCTATGCTCGTTTTCTTAATATAGAAACACACGTCTATGGGTATTTTAGCGAACATGATTTAAAGCAGACTTCTAATGCTTATCGGCACGCCAACGTTGTTCAGTATGCAGATAAAATGCGAGGGAAACCCCATCGAGCTTATTTTCAACCTGTCAGTTCCTCGTTTGCTGTCCTAGTTTCGTCAGCAATAGCGAAAAAATGTAGTCTGCGGTTATGGGTCACTTTAGTTCTATTCGGTTTAGTTTTCATTGAAGACACACGAATAGGCTACAACATTGCTACCAAGCTACTTTGATTGTGGCATAGCCAGGAAGTTATTAAGCGGGGTTAGGAGAGCAATGTTAGCCACAACAAGGGTGTGCAACATAATGCAACTCGCGGGCCAAATGTGGCTCGCGAAGCGAAAATATGTGGCCCGAGAAAGGCTTTGGTTTTTGGCTCGCACCACGAATAACAGCCTACTTTGAAATAAAAAATATTAATCGAGTAAATTTGTCAAGCTTTTTAATCTCACTAGCATAATTCTGTTTTTGCATAATCTTAACTCTGGCTCTGGCTAAGGCTATCAAAAACCTATTCCACCTTTTTGAAATGCGTTGGCTAAGTAAGGGCCAAGTGCTTTTGTAATCTGAGGGTAGAAATCATACATTTTTTTAAAATTAAAGAGCCACCAGTTTATGAAATGAAAAACGAACGTTAGGATATTTAACTACCAAAAATCTAAAATGGGCACAGGCAGATCATACAGCGAGATATCAGGACAATAGATGAACTAACAAATTAACAACTTGGACAACCTGGGAAAACAAACGAGGAAAGCCGAAAATAAGATGAAGAGACGAGATTGACAAAGATAACGGAACAACAAACTGGTACATAAAAACACACGATAGACCAGATAGGCAAGCAAACGGAAGACCTTCGCTCAGCAGTGGGGTACCTCAGGCTGAAAATGATTATGATGATGATATCGCATTCGTTTATGACGACACTGAAAATGTCGCTCCTCCTGGAACAGGCCTGGCCCTTTCCTTGTCCCCACCTCCTGTAAGATGGACCTGGTTACCCCACCGGCCCAGCTTTATAAACGGTTGCACAATGTATTGCATACCCCTGATGTAAAACAAACTTTTCCAAATCTGCGTGACGCGGCTGCGCGGCGTCTGACTAATAATAACAACATTTATATAGCGCCAAATCCACAGTGCAAACTATGCTTCTGGACGCTGTACATGACAATGGTGATAAATAATACGGTACTTTCAGTCATAATGTTCAGTGAAATAAAACGTTTTCAAGCGAGTTTTGAATTCATTTAAATTTTCAGCTTCTTTTACAAAAATATGCAAACAATTCCAGCAACTGGCAGCAACAACTGGTAAGGTGCGATTTCCATATTGTGTCTTACATGAAGGATTGCACAAGAGCAATTGATGTTGAGAACGCAAAGTTCTGACAGGTTTATTTTGAACAAGCAAAGTGTCCAGATAGTTCGGAGCAAAACTATGGAAAACTTTATAAATTAGTAGACATACTTTTATGCGAATACGATACAATACTGGAAGCCAATGCAGGGATGGTTGGTTGGTTTTACTGCGCCATGCCTTGATTACCTTCTCGAAGTCAATTTTCTTTGCAAAGATGTTAGGACAGCTTTCTTTAGATTTCAGAATTTTTCCTCTGACTGGGCTATAACTTTAAAGATGCCACAAGCTTACAGATAATCAATTACTCCAGAAATGATACGACATTTGAACAACGCTGTAGGCAACACTATGAACTCCAATTAGATTTAAGCAGCAACAACATAAACAAAATATAGACAGGGTTCACTATTCTTTAATCGTGCTTGGACTGACACCTTCCACTTTCCCAAATGTGTTGGATACCACCTCATATGCCTGGCCAGTGGCCAAGGCAGATTTTGAAGTTAAGGTTCAGTTGTCAAGCAAAAATAGTTCACGCTTAGCCAAAACAGCACCAGTTTTCAAGTTGAAACTATCAATAGCCTACAATCGAAACCGTTCAGTGATACAGAAATCCTTTCAGCTTTAGATTTTACGTCTTGAAGCTGTTCAACATCGCTTACCTTAACACGAAAATGATTTGTTCTTGATGAGAAGCATCTGGAGTGACATTTACAATAATGGAGAAATACTTGGAACTACGCACTGCATTTAAGAATTTGTTTATTACTGAGTTGGTACATTTTTTTTATTTTAGTAGTAAAAATGGGCCCCCCTCAAAAGAGCAAAAACAAAAAAACTACTCGTTTTTCCTTTGCAATGTTTTGCTAGGGGGGGAAACTGGTCCGACCCCCCCCCCCCCTCTCGGAGCCCCTGCAGTGCCGGTCTTTGGGATGTGCAAACCGTGCGATCGCACAGGGCCCGCAAATTAGGGGGCCCGCAATTTACTCAGAAAATGCAGTAATTTTGTCATTTTCAAAGGAAAAATTCAACAAGTGAATTCAGCAAAGGAATTCGCAACAAGAAAACATAGAGACTCAACGAATTCAACCTATTTCGTCGCCTGAATATTTCGTACCCTGAAAAGATCGAGAAAAAAAAACGACATAGCCGAAATCGCTGATCGGAGTTGCCGCAAACATTTCAAAATTTCTCGATCTTTTCAGGGAACGAAAAAAGTCGAAATTTAATTTTGCTACACGATTTCAGGGGACGAAATAGGTTGCATCCAGACTCAACATACTGTAGAGACATAGCTTTATTTCCGAAAAATGCCAAAGAAAGCATGATCTTATCCTTTTGCTATGCCACCGGACAGCACCATTTCACAGTAATATTCATACTTAAATTTTTGTTGAACATGCTCTCAGAATGTCCCAAATTCAAAGTAATTTTTCAAAATTTTCTGGGGGAGGCCCCCCAGACCCCCCGCCGCTGGTTGTCGTCTTTAGCGATCACGCCGCCGCCCCTCCCCTTTCAAAGTACCTAGCTACGCCACTGAATTGGATTATTGTCATTGGGGCCGCAAAAGCATATTCCGCACAGGGCCCGAAAAACCCTAAGACCGGCACTGGCCCCTGCCTCGGACTGACAAAGCCTTGATTGGTTATTCCTGGTAGTTTCGCATACCTGTAGAGGCTCTTGCCACAGGGCCGGTTACCGAGATTGGCAGAGTGAAGTTTTCCAATTGTTCAAGTCTTGTTCCCAGGAAATTATTCCATTCACTAGGTGCCGCTGAATGGAGAGCAGTCCTGAAATGCGTTGCTCAAGCGCACACCCCGAGAGTCGAACTTGCGCCGCGTGTTCTTGAGCCAGGCGCGTAAGCACTGATCTAACGGGGTGGACTGATTTTAGTATTTTAGTACATTTTAGAGATTTTAGTATAGGAGTAATATGCTCATGTCTACGTGTTAAAGTAATTAGCTGAGCGGCAGCATTCTGAACTCTTTGAAGACGCAAAGCAGTAGGCTACAATGTGGAATGTTATTTAACAATGAATTTGAATAATCAAGTCTGGATGTTACAAGTGCATGAGTTAAAGTTTTACAAGCATCAACATTTATGAACTGTCTGATGGAACCAATATTTCTGAGATACAAAAAGGAAGATTTAACAGTGAAACTGACAAATTTTTCCAAACACAAATGTTAATTTAATGTCACACCAAGCAATTTAATTGAGTTAGAAGAAGAAAGATTAATATTACTCAGGATAAGGGTCATGTCGTTAAGCTTTGAAATACACCGTTTCGGAGAAAATACAATAAACTCACATTTTTCTTGATTCAGTTCCAACATATTATAGTAGGCCTACATCCAATTGGAAATATCAACCATACATTCTTGGAATTTTGATTTAAAAATTTTAATACAGCACAATGAATATTTATCAGTAACATGCAAGTACAATTGTATATCATCAGCATATGAGTGGTAAGAAAGCCCATGTCGCTTTATGATGTCAAACAAAGGTTTTATGTAAAGACAAAACAAGACAGGGCCTACAACAGAACCCTGAGCAATTCCAGAAGAAAGAAATGTTGCAGAAGACATTAAGTTTTCGATTGCTACAGACTGAGTTCGGTCATAAAGATAAGAAGAAAACCAGTCAAGTGCTGTACCTGTAATGCCGAAATCTGATTTGAGACGATTTAGAAGAAATTTGTGATCAACGGTATGAAAAGCAGCTGAAAGATCAAGAGAAAGTGAAGTAGGCAGTGAAGTACAGCTACAGTGAAGTAGGCTACAGTAGCAATATCATTATGAAATTTTAGTAAAGCTGTTTCTGTGAAGTGATGTTGACGATAAGCAGATTGATTGATATCAAATAAATTTGCACGTTTAAGAAATCATTTAACTGTCTGCCAACTACTCTTTCCAACCTTTTTGATACAAAAGATGGATTGGACACAGGGCAGTTCTTGAACTCTTCTTTGTCTAGACTAGGCTTTTTTAAGTGTGTACGAACAATGGCATGTTTGAGTTTGGGGGGACAAGACCACTGGCCAAGGATTTGTTTAAAATAGAAATCAGAATAGACAGAAAAGATGATGAATGCTTTTTGAGGAGCCTGAGGGAACTGGATCTAGTTCATAAGATGCAGATGATGATGTAATTAAAATGTTGAGAATTTCAGTCTTGTCTGTTTCATGAAAACCAGAAAATGAAAAATCAATGTGATTATGGTTACAGGGATCTGCTGACTGAGTTCATCCAGTTATATGGTCAAGACATGGAAAAGTATTCCTAATTAAACTAATTTTATTTGAAAAGTGTAGGCTAAATGATTCATCAATTTCTTAAGCAGACTTTCAGTTGGATGAACAGTAGAACACTTCTGTTATCTTTGCCCATCAATGTTTTAGAAAATTTGAACAATTGTTTTGGAGTTTTGTTTTCACTGATTTGCTTAAGATAGTAATTTTTCTTGGCTTCAAATACTAGCCTAACATGTTCACATATTTGCATTGTTTTTTGTAAATATATCGATGAGTTTTTCTCCATTTGTGTAAGGGAAGATGGGGCAAAGCGGGACGCGAGGCAAAGCGGGACATCGCGATATCTCACGTTTTGTATTCCTTGGCTCCCTCTAACCGGAAGGACTAGTTAGGCAACTATAAACTGTATTTGCTGTGAAAAAATGGCGACTGGCAGAGCACAACGCGTGTCATGAGGAAGTAAAATGTGTTTTGGTATGGTTTATTACAAGAAAGAGATGGAAAAGTAGCTACCACATTCGTTAGCATAGCCGTACGAGACCAAACCATTTTAGGGGGGCAGAACATAAATTTGCCCAAATCTGCACGCTTTTATAGAAATTGACCAAATATAATGTATGCGGTGCAGAATAACGGTGAAAAACTAACATAACAAGATCACCAGCTAGCTAGAATTTCTTACCAAAGTAATCAAGATAGAACAACTGAATTCATCTTTGAAGATACCTTGCTTGTGCATTGCTCGATGCTTCTGCACTTTGGTATGGTAGGTAGGAGTAACAAATATTGTTTTACACACCACAAATAAAAAACAACCCCACTTAAATATTCGGTATAAAAAGTACTGTATAAGGTAGGCTACTCTGGTTAAAATTAAACCTATACAGACCAAGTGCATTGATTAATAGACCTTGAAGTTGAAACAATGGAGCCCGTCTGCAGTTATATGATTGCACAAATCATATCAGGAAAATCAGGAACAGGAAATATATTAGTACTTACCAAAATGTACTGTATTGTGTGCTAAACCGCTTGAATGCTTGAGCTAAAAACTATAAAAATATGCTTTCTACATCATTACAAGAAACATTTTCTATGCATGCAGCTTGCCAACATTTTTTTGCAACCAGAAAAAGCAGAACAAGTTAATGCAAACAACTGAATCTGTTTCCACAGAACAGAAGTCAAGATATTAATGAAAAAAAGTGGAGCTGCTATGTTTCAGACAAGATCTTGCAAAGCAAATAATTTGCCAGCTTGCATGGCAGGTTTTGAGTTTGGAAAGCTTTGAAATAAATGAATATTATTATTATGATTGGTTTGAGATTATATATTTCAGCGGTAGCATTTTAAATGTTGGTGGAATTAACATGACACAGTTGCATAAACAAACTAAATTTATATATATATTTTTTTGGGGCGCAACTGCATCATGATAATTTGGGTAGTTTTATAAAAGTAACCAAACAAAGCTAAGCAACACCACAACATTAACATTACATTTAACAGGTACAGTATAACATTTTTTTTTGTTAAATGGTGTGGTGTTGCTTAGCTGTGTCCGTTTATGGTTAAAAAAGTGCTGTAACCTTTCCATCCGAATTGTTTTATAAAAGTATTTTCCAGATTTTTATAAATTCATATTTTGTAGTTGCCCAAATCAAGATGATGCATTTATGGATATTATGAAAAAAAACTAAAGACTTTGTCAATTTTGATGCCGAGGCAACTGCATCTTGCCAATTTGGGCAGTTTTATAAATAGGCTATGATCAGATAATTTCATATTTTTTTTGTTGCCCAAATCTAAACGATACAGTTATGTAAATGGGAAAAATTAATGAATTTGTTCATTTTGGGGAAACTGCCGCACGCTAATTTGGGCAGTTGCATAAACAGACTAATCAGTTTCATCAGATAATTTCATGTTTTCAGCTGCCCAAATGAACACGATGCATTTGTAAAAATTAATAAAATTAGCTAGGTTATATAGCTAATTTTGCGTTTTGATTTGGGCAGTTTCACAAAAGTATTAGAATAATTAGAGACATATTTTGGTGGCTGCCCAAATTGGCATGATGCAGTTGGTTAAATGCATTTCGTACTACAGTTTGATCACCATGCAATACAATGCATCAATGTGCAAATATATATGACAATGCATCAATGCCCCGTCAACTACATTTCAACAATTGGAAAATTCACTCTGTCAATCTCGGTAACCGGCCTTGCTTCAAGAGCCTCTACAGTCTACAAGTATGTGAAACTACCAGTAATAACCTATCACCAGGGCCGGATTAAGGGTATTGGAGGTTCAAGGCTGTTTACTAGAGAAGGGCCTAATTTTGCAAACCAAGCTAAAAAAAATGATAAGAATAGCCTACATACATAAAAAATCAAATTATTTACTGCAAAATAACATAAACACAACAGAAAAATGGCTCATGATGGCGCGTAATTGGTTTTGGAAACAAACGCAATTTTTTGTGTCAAATTTGAAGCAGATGGAAAAGATTTTAAAAAGAAAGAAATGGATACTACAGTATAGGTACCTATGGTAATACTCTACCAAATGACACTCTAAACCAGGGGTTTTCAAACTTTTTCCCACCGCGACCTTCTCAGAGCAATCAATATAGTCTCGCAACCCTCCATAAAAGTATTCAACAAAAGCATATTTATTGAAAAATTTAACCAAATTTGATTCATGCTGGGCAGGGTTGGAAAAAATCATGATTTTTTAAAAAAGCGTCGAGTCCACTTGGGGGAAGAGTGTTACGGCCAATCTCTGTACAAATCAAACGTCATATAAAACCGTTCAAGTCTACTGAATATTACGTCATGGAAATTCCTAAAGCATGTGCCAAAATTGCACCATCGTTCATAAGACCTGTTTGGACCTGTTTGGGCCTGTTTAAACAGGAAATATTACATCAGCTTAAACACCTGTTGGAATGACTTCATAATTGTCTTTCATTTATTGCGTCACAGTACTGCATACGTGAATTTGAGATATTGATATCTATTCTGGTCATTCGTAAAATGATTGTTTGAAAGTTGGCCGCACATTTAACTGTTGGCTTAGTGCTTGCTAGCTGGACAAAAGTTCCGTCTTTTATCCAATTAATCTGTATTGTAGTGACAGTTTAGTTTAGAGGTGTAGGCGTTACACCTATTTTCGATAGCCTCGGGCTAATTTTACTGGAATACACTGTTTGAATAGACGTTTCGAAAGTGTGTTTATCTTTGGGTCATTGCATGCAGACGAACGGATTTGGGAATCTTACGTTACAATTTTCCCACGAAGAAGTTATGGTTTACCGCTGTGACCAAAGAGATCATTTTAGTAAGATAGCAGAATTATTTTTAACCCCTTGATTGATTGAAAGGCTTTGCTTTGCAAGTGTTTAATCATTTTTATCATCATATTGTAGGCTAGCCTGTCTAGTGTCTATTGCACATATTTTTAAGTAGGTGTGATATGTTGCTTTATACTAAATCATAATGTGCATATCGAGATTGAGGTACGTCTCAGACTGTCATCTCACTACACTAAGATCTTTCCTTGCGTTTGAGCGCACATCACTTTGCTTTTTTGATCAACTGATGCATAGCCTACAACCAGACTTTTTGCAAAGAAAGTTTAACTGTGTAATATATGTTACCGACGTACCATATCAAAACAATAAAAGTTCAGATGACACAAAATTGCAGTTTATTTTGCATTGAGAAGTTTGTACATAAATACAAGCTCGCCAGCTTTTGCAGTGCCCAATCGATTTCGAACTTCTGATTGAACCAGACCAAAAGTGGAAAAAACTCGCTCAACGTCAACACTAGAACCTTTTGCTGCCAAAACTTTCAGAGCCATCTTTAACATATCACTGCTGATTCTGTCAGACTGAGACTTCTGCCATGCCAAGGGTGTTACTGATTTGAGCACATCTTCTTGAAACATGTATGGTTTGAAAGACCCAGTTTTAGCACGATAATTGAGAACTTCTGACAAAATGATTGGGCTATCCGCTAATGTCACCAGCAAATTTCATTGCCTCGTCAATTTCTTCCATAGAGAGTCTGCTACCTCCAGTATCATTTGATTTTTTTAATTAATTTTTTTGATTTTTATTGTTTAATTTAAATCATGCTTTAAATCAACCAACCCTTTGCTGACATCCAGTTATGTTTAGTTTTGCTGTTCCAACGTAAATTTCCGAAACGAAAAACGATTTTTGCGATGTTACGGCTTTTATTGCATTTCCTCGGATTGTTATTTCCTTTTTCTGTCAATCTTAGCTAGATAATAGGAGAAAAAATAATGAGAATAGTCTAAATTTTCGTACTTTCACCGGTTGAATGTATTACAATCTTTTATGGATTTATTTAAATCAATTTCAGTGAGATGGTTGGTGCAGCATATTTTTAACTATTAAGTTTGTCAATGCGTGCACCTGTTGCTGAAAGAACTTTCAAACAAAATAGCCGACACTAATTTTTTTCAATGCCATTGAAAACAATACTGGGAAATCTATATTTTGCATTGGATTCTACATAACTTTGCTTTTTTACCGCAGCGTGGTTACCGGTTAACTTTAGTCTGCACAACGTACATGAACTTGGTGAAAAAAATCGAATGCTTTCCTATAATTAAAGCCTTTTGCAACGTCTGAAAGCTTAAACGATATAATTACCTCAAATAGAGGAATGGTCGATTGCAAAAAAAAAACACAGTTTTTAATCTTTTCTGGCAAAAAAGAATACACTAGAATTTCAAGCGCCTTGCGAACCTCCGAAAAACGGCTCGCAACCCCCAGATTGAAAACCCCTGCTCTAAACTCAATTTCGGTAAAAGTGGCGCCTACGTGGTTTTGGAAATGGGCTCTTCATATGTATTGACTCAACTCGGTCATTCGTTTTTAAGCAAAAACTACTGTACTGCATCTGGATCTGTATCACTATCAGCCTTACAAAAATTTAACCTTAAAAAAAATTGAAGGCTGAATTTTTCCTGGGCCTAAGGCTATAGCCTTATTAGCCAAATGGTTAATCCGGCCCTGCCTATCAAGGCTTTGTCAGTCCGAGAATAAAGATTCAAAACCAAACCAACCATTAGTACGTTTAATATTACATCATCCGTCACCCATTCGCGCCAGCCGCTTAAATCTACTAGGCTGAATACAAAAAATAGGCTTTGTTTTTATTCCACAAATACAAAAAATAGGGTTCGTTTTTTTCCACACATTTTAAATTTTTACTACATTCGTAGTTAATTTAGTAGTAAAATAATTCTAAAAAGTAAAATAATACTTTTGCCTTTTTTTGGTAAGATTTCACGTCAAAATGAAATGTTTAACTATCTATAGGCTACCTAGGTGAGGAGGCGTGCTGAAAATGTAACATTTTCTTTTTTTCGGAATGAAAGAGTTGGCATAACCGGGAATCGAACCCACTCCTTGCCAAGAGGCTGCCACTCAGAAATTGAGCGTCCTTTTAATGCAGTGCACAGCCAGCGCAACACGGACGCCACCAAGTGGTTCGGGCAAAACAAGCCGAAGGAAAAGGTTTGGCTTCGAACTAACGGAAAAGTTGACGCTCATGCTGAAAGGTGAGCGGTTTCAATTGCAACTGGTCTATCAACAATTTGTAAATTCATTGGTTGCTGTTTGTAAGTTAGTGGGGTAGCATTTCCAACTGAGCTATATAGTCTCGAGTATGAATTTACTGTAAAGTTTCCTATGATTTTGGACCTGTCTGTAAACTAAATATACTGTTATTTAACATTTTCTGAAAATTATTGGAAGCGATTGTGCATTAAACCGTTGTTCGCTAGCAATGGCAAAGCAGTCAGCTCGGAAACTCTCATCAAAAGTCAGAAAGTAACCTATAAAACGAATATTGAGTTAAATGCAAAATAAATTCCAGTTTCAAAACGAAAATTCTTGCTGAGCAAGCAAATAGGCCACATGCCTGCTCTCAAGAGTGGGACTTGCTTAAAACCACAACTTTCATTGCAGCGTGTAGCTTTTAATCGACATCCGCACTCAACTGCTATATGACGAATGCCTTGTTATGTTGCTCGGAGTTACATGTTCATTCATAACATAGTGAACTAAACTCTATTTAAATCTATCACTATTTATTAAACCGAATGTGGCTTCTCGCAGCGAACGGCGAAAGCTTATAAAAGCGATGACGAAAAAACACAACCCTGATCTGGTCAGTCAGTGGCGACCTCCAGTGGAGAAAGATTGGACCGAAGATTTAAAGGAAAAACAAAAACGAAGTCTCTTCAGGTGACGTCATTATTTCTATTATTAACTCAGTTGGTGCACGGTGGAGAGAAGGAAAAATCTTTGTTTGTGAAAAAAATTATTGATAGAGCTTCGGTAGAGAGTTTGTCTTGTTGAACCATAGGCATACGAAGCCGAGTAACGTGATCAAGTTTAACATCTTCAAGTTTATTACATATAGAAACACAAAACTACGCAACAAATTAATTATCAAACGTTTTCGACATCACAAGATGTCCTCTTCAGGAATAATATACATACAACTTAACTACATCTGAATAAAATATAATGGTTAACTAAATCTATAAACAGGAAAAGACAAAAACTGCACAGTACTTCTGACTAGCTCAAAAACTAAGCCAGGCAATCCCGCGAGACCGGTCGTTTCCATGATTGGCACTCCGGAATATCAACTGGCAAAATTTTTGGACAATATCATAAAGCCGTATATTCCCAACACTTACATGCTAAATTCGACGAAACAATTCATGGAAAAGCTGAAAGAATTTAAATGTCCTTCGAATAGTGTGATGGTGAGTTTCGATGTGACATCGCTATTTACTAACGTGCCGCTTCGAGAAACCATCAATATTATATGCTGATCACATTTTTAATGACAACCAACCGCATCGACCGCTCATTGAGAAAAAAGATTTCATAAAATTGTTAAATCTGGCCACTGAAGGTATGTTTATGTTTAATAATCGCTTGTCGTCAAATCGATGGCGTCACCATGGGTTCTCTACTTGGTCCAACTTTGGCCAACTTCTTTTTAGCGCACTTAGAAACGAAAATGTTTGAAGTGTTCCGTGATTTTTACCCTAAAATGTATGTACGTTATGTTGACGATATTTTTGCAGTTTTTGACAACGATCAGTCTTGTTCCCAATTTTCAAACCTTTCAAATGCTCAACATCAAAATATCAAATTTACAGTTGAAAAATCTGATGACACTATTGCCTTTTAGATGTTGAAGTAAAAATAAATTATGACTCGTTTGACACACAAATCTGGAGAAAACCCACCAACACTGGCCTACTTTTAAATTACAACGCTTTTTGCCCAAATAAGTGGAAATCTGGATTTATCTTATGTCTTTTATCTTGTGCCCATTTGGTTTGCTCGACGGACTTATTGTTCCACAATCAAACTAACAAGTTGAAAAATCTGCTACATTTAAATGGATGCCCGTCATACTTTTTTGATAAAATATTAAAAGCTTTTTTGGATACGAAACCGAAAGATAAACCCGAAGAAGACGATTTTAGCAACTTTTTTGATGTACCATTCTTGGGAAAAGATTCGGTAAGATTTTCAAAAAATCTAGCTAAAATTGTCAAAAAGAAATTTGATTGTGACATTTACCCTGTGTATAAAACGTTTAAAGTTGGCAGATATTTCCAGCTGAAGTCGCCTACGCCCTTTGCTCTAGTTTATGTTCTAATGTCGTTGATAAATTCAGTTGTTTGCGTGATGCAAGCCTGACATACATCGGTATGTCAACAAGACATTTATCGACTAGAGCTGGAGAACACCTAAATTTGAATTTTGTACAGAAAAGCGCAATTAAAGATCACATTTTCTCATGTACAGAATGTCAAAACAACGTTTTTATCAAGCAATTTGAGATCATTTCCAGAGGCAGGTCTGAGTATCAAACAAGATCTTGGAAGCCTTGGCGGCTCGTCTTTCTTGCTCTCTGTATTTTAAAATTATTTTTCGCACCTTGCCTTTCTACCATATCATGTGATCTGTTTTTAACACCTTTTGATGCAGTTGCCTTTGATTCTCGTGGAGCCTATCGGTGATTTTGAGCTAGTCAGAAGTTCTGTGCAGTTTTTGTCTTTTCCTGTTTATAGATTTAGTTAACCATTGTATTTTATTCAGATGTAGATAAGTTATATGTATATTATTCCTGAAGAAGACATCTTGTGATGTCGAAAACGTTTGATAATTAATTTGTTGCGTAGTTTTGTGTTTCTATATGTAATAAACCTGAAGATGTTAAACTTGATCACGTTACTCGGCTTCGTATGCCTATGGTTCAACAAAAAATTATTCTTAAAGAAAGTTTGTTGTCTTCTTCAATGGTTGAGTTTATCTTTTGCCTAGCTCAATACAATCTGTAAATTTGCAACCAGCAAATATTGAGAGAGGTTGCTTATCTTTATCTTTTCGCTTGTTGAACCTACAGAATATAAATCAGTTTGTATCCTTTGTGGACCCTTCTCTTGCATCATGGGGAAATTCTACAGATGCTTGCAGGTGCATCTCCTTTTCTTACAAGTTTTGTACATCTGTACGTTGATCATTTCTATGTGCTTATGAAAAGTTTGTTTCGGTTGCGAACTAACCGGGCAGGATAAAACTTTCTATGAAAAGTTAAGAAATGTGTCACCCTCCGTTAAATGGCGCTGTTGGTGGCCTAGGGACAAATCAGGTGTTTTCTTAAATGAAGACCAAAACAAAAGCTGTTTGCTCATTTACTGCATACGCTCGAGCGCCGATAGATTCTTCTAGAAACTTATCTGTGACGTAGCCACACATTGTTATGACAGATACGAAGAACGACGAAGAGCTCGCATTGACAATAAAGAAGGTGTCCTCTCTTCATCCCGACTCACACCGGACGGTTCTGTCCAGGTGAGTTGCTGTCAGGCTAAGGCAACGGTTTGGTTGGCTCCTCAATCTTCAAGTTTTGAAAATAACTTTGCCATCAACTACGATGTGATTCAAAATATTATTTTTCCTGAACTTTGAACTAACTTTCTTTGCTTTAAGAATTATTTATAAGTCAACCGCTTTACCAAGATCATACAAGAGTACGCAATGAAAGTGCTTTAGTGAAAGTTCGCCTTTAATATTACATTTATTTATTTGCATCAGACTCAAGATGGTCCATATTACAATCACACATAAAAAGTAGAAACAAAGAAGATACTCAACTCCGAAGAGCTGAGTCGCAATGAACCAAATACAAATATTGATAGTAACAGTCTGTTCGCATTAGTTCATAAATCCATTGATTGGAAGACAAGTTACATCGTGTTACAAACTGGTATAATTTTTACGAATGAGAGCTTGAAAAGTTGTGGTATTGTTATCAACGAATGCAGAGGTGATGCTGCATCGTCTCTGCAGATTAAACAACCTTCTGTAACAATTATTGTATCCAACACGTAAGCGATTACTACTGGATAAAAGATAGTTGCACCATAGTTGACAGGCATATTATAAAGGCATACAATGGGAACGAAACAACACATTTTTAACAGCAATCGAACATTTGGAAAACCTTGCTTTTAACATGTTTCCAGCACAATACAACCAGTGCCGGTCTTAGGGTTTTTCGGGCCCTGTGCGGAATATGCTTTTGCGGGCCCCAATGACAATAATCCAATTCAGTGGCGTAGCTAGGTACTTTGAAAGGGGGGGCGGCGGTGGCGGCGTGATCGCTAAAGACGACAACCAGCGGCGGGGGGTCTGGGGGGCCTCCCCCAGAAAATTTTGAAAAATTACTTTGAATTTGGGACATTCTGAGAGCATGTTCAACAAAAATTTAGGTATGAATATTACTGTGAAATGGTGCTGTCCGGTGGCATAGCAAAAGGATAAGATCATGCTTTCTTTGGCATTTTTCGGAAATAAAGCTATGTCTCTACAGTATGTTGAGTCTGGATGCAACCTATTTCGTCCCCTGAAATCGTGTAGCAAAATTAAATTTCGACTTTTTTCGTTCCCTGAAAAGATCGAGAAATTTTGAAATGTTTGCGGCAACTCCGATCAGCGATTTCGGCTATGTCGTTTTTTTTTCTCGATCTTTTCAGGGTACGAAATATTCAGGCGACGAAATAGGTTGAATTCGTTGAGTCTCTATGTTTTCTTGTTGCGAATTCCTTTGCTGAATTCACTTGTTGAATTTTTCCTTTGAAAATGACAAAATTACTGCATTTTCTGAGTAAATTGCGGGCCCCCTAATTTGCGGGCCCTGTGCGATCGCACGGTTTGCACATCCCAAAGACCGGCACTGATACAACGACCGTAATTGTCATTTCATGTCTTCATCATCGGTTAGCAAGTCGTTAGTTATTTCAAATATTTCACAGAGGTCTCAAAGCAGATACGTTTGTCTTGGATTTAAATAAAACACCAACAGTTTTGTTGTTATAAGGCACCTGCAGCTAATAAGGCCCGCTAATTTTCAAACCTCAATATTTTTCTAAATACTGCATAATTTTGAACGAAACTTGGAATGAGGATACTTTGGGTCTATCTAAACAACATATCTATGAAACAAGTTTCTAAATAAAAGGGGTTGTAAAATATTAAAAAAAAAAAAAAATCTCAAGCGGACCTTATTAGATGCACGTGTTGTGAATAAGGCCCGGTTTGAATTAGCACCAAAAGTGATGGAAAAGGTGTATTTTCTCAATAACAACACCACAAAACAACTTCTAATCGACAACACAGGCACATAACTAATAATTAAATACACAGAGACAACTATTCCTTCCCCCGAGAGGAGCCAAGGCTGAGCCCTGTAGGACGCCGTGTGTAAGTCGGCGTAGTCTGCTTTGACGACCGCTACCGGTTGTGAGGGTAAAACTGCGGTTTTGCACAATTTCCATCATCATATGGACCATGTGTCTGTCAGGGAGCAGACGGAGTAACTTGCAGGTAAGGCCGCTATGTCATACGGTATCATAGGCAGCCGTGAGATCAACAAACACGGCGCCAGCCTTCTTCTTAGCCGAGAAGCTGTTCTCAATGTCTTGGGTCATAAGTGTGACCTGATCTACGGTTGATCGTCCGTGTCGGAAACCAGCTTGTTCACGGGAGAGCTGCGGATCTATTATTGGTTCGACACGGGCGTAGATGAGTCTCTCGAGGATCTTGAAGGGGGTGCAGAGCAGAGAGATTGGACGATAGCTCTTCTGGTCCCCTGAGGGCTTCTTCAACTTAGGAACTGCAACCACAAGGGCTCTTCTCCAGATTCTGGGAATTCTCAGGTGGCGCAAACAGCAGGAAAGGAAGTCTTTTAACCAGGACTTTAAGGAGGCAGCACAGTGGCGTAGCTAGGGAATGTGCCGCGCGGACGGATTCAGATTTTGCCGCCCCTTCAAGAGTAAGCATGTGAAAATGAAATGCGTTTTTTTATCAGATTACACACTCACAGGCCAACAAAAAAATTTTGGCTCAAAAGGTGAGAGTCATTTTAGAGTATTTCAGGACCCCTGATTCCGAAAATGCACTTAGTTTTTTTCGAATTGGCTCTAGTTTTCGAGATATTCGACAATAAATTTTTTTTTGAAATCGTTACTCAAAAGCTTTGAATTGGCACATTACTTATTTTTTGTCCTGCTTACCATTGTGATGTCATAATTACACTTGTCTAGTTCAATTGGTTGATATTGTACGAAACTTCAAATCGCAAGCATGGGTTGAAATGAACTGTGATAGCTCGAAAGAAAAACAGCTCGAAAGTCATGTGTTTATTAATGCAACTTTATATTGAAAAGGTAGGCCTACTGAAATGGATACTTGTACAAATGAAACTTTATTCTAAGCCTTTGCTAAGGCCAAGTCTTTGCTGCAAGAAGTTTTTTTTTTTTATCTATAGGCTAATAAATGGCATAGGCTAATAAAATATGCCTTTGACGAAGTAGGATGCTGTCCTCTATACGGCTGCATTGACACTGTCTGCTTTGGAAAGCGCTGAGGAACAACGCATTCTGCGATAGATTATTCTAATTACTTTGACATGAAACTGGTTGATCAAGATAAGTCCTGGGTTCCTCCTAAACTATGCAAACATTGCACTCAAACCCGTTTCTGGGCTCAAGGCTGAGAAGAAGTTCAGAGTGCCATGGCGTAAAGAGAGCTGTGGAATAAAGAGAGCCGTGGAATCACCTTATTGATACTTCTGTACGTTGAACATGTTCAAATGAAATCGTCACAAAGGAAGTTGGAACATCAAGTTTACATGGAGTGTGCAAGGCGGGCATTGCATGGACCTTGCCATTTATGTTTTCTTTTTGCCCTCTCTTGTTTCAAGTGGTGATTTGCTTGAAACAATAGTAAAACGGAAATGACCGAGAGTAACTTCAATACCTTTAGCGATGTTTTGGAGCAAGGTCAAGGTTTTTTCTCAAAACCATTTTCTATCACCTGTAGTTAGAAATTTAGTCATCAAAAGTGGCCGCTGGAACCTTGGCTCCTCATCTCGATCAACGTGGCATTCTTGACTCCGAGGCCAAGATTACGTTTTTCCGCAACAAAGATAAAATTCTAAGCAGCTACTTTAATGAAGAACATAACTTTGTATTCTGTAATTATATAAATGGCCTTCGTACCTTGATGGGGTGTTGCTCAGTAGGCCAATCATACTGTAATAAAGAGTTGCGTTTGTTCATCGATAGCTTTGTTTTGCATATTTGTCTAGTTTGTTAAGCAAAACAATGTATGCATTTTGTTTGTACTTAGTAGCTTAGTTAGTAAGTCTCAGTGACGATCGGTGAGGGAAAGCAAGGAAAGCAGTGCTTACCTTAGCAAAAACTATGCAAAATATAATGACTGAATTCTAGGTTTAACTTCTTATTATTTTTATCACGTCTATTTTAACTTGAAAATTACTGTTTTCGTGGCTAGAATTACTCGTAACGCTTGTGAGTAGTCTAAGACCTCACCAAACCGCATGTCTTGCCTATAAATGCCAATTAACGTAAACGCTTCTGTCAGAAACAACCACTGAGGCTCCAGGTAAGCAACTATCAAAATTGCTTACCCAAGTTCAAAAAACGCCTTCGTTTTAACCAATCCTTACTCGTATTGCAAAACGTCACCAGCTGCTTAGCCAATCAGATAGGTTAGACTTGCTTAAGGTTAGTCTTGCTTTCCCAGTGACGTCAATGCATACATTTGCTAGAGCGACTAGACCAGGGGTGGGCACAGTTGTTCAAAGAAAGAGCCGCTTGCGGATAAACCATAAACACCAGCGAGCCGCAAAATCAGTTGACACAAAATAACATAACAGCAATAAAAACACAATTATTGCTTATCCATATCAGTTTTGTACTTGACTCGCTAATCTCTGAAAATTTGAACGATAAGTTGTTAATGCTGTGCGAATTAATTCTTCCAAGTATTCATTTGTCAATGTTGCACGATGTTTTGATTTTACAAAGTTCATTACAGAGAATAAAGATTCACAACCATAAGTTGTTAGAAAAACAGAAATGAGTCGTGCAGTGGTCTTTTTGTGTTCTGAATATTTATTCTCAGGAACCTGCAGATTTTTTCAAAAACTGATATTAATTAATTTAATTTGTCGCAGACATTTGTTGCCTGTCGGCGGGTTTTGTAACCGTTGGGTTGTATGCTAACTAGAGATTGAAAAATCGACGGCAAATCATTCCCAATATTGGTGTGTTCTACTACGAATTGAGTTCCTTTTATCCGTTTGATAACTTGAGGAAGTTAGGTAAAAGTACGGTACCGTTTATTCATAAAGCACAGCTTGTGAATGAACCTCAAAACTTCAGACTGCTAAGTTCTAAGCAGCGCCAGCACAGCACGTAAAAATAAATCATACCTAGCATAATTCTTGGTCTCAAAATTTCGTATAATCATGCTTATAGGCTCAATAATACTATAATGCTAATTTCTTCCCAGAACAGACTGAGTGCTCTGGTCAGGCCAAGTTGAAGTCATACAAATACAATAGATTAGATTTATAAATTCTTACAAAAATGAATAGCCTAAATAAGTTCTGGTGCTACTTCTAAGCTTCAACTAATCGCTGCTTAGTGACTTTACTAAACTTCCAATTGTTGCTGACTGAGCGCAAAATGAGCCAGGAGAGGCACAATGTTGCTTTTGCAACGTCACAATTCCATTGTTTAACAATGGCTACAGTAAAAGAGAGACTCCTTTTTGATCTTTGTATTGTATTGCCTATTGGGCGCAAATTAGATTTTGAAGAAAGTGTTAGTCACAAACTTTAATTTATAGCAACCGATTTTTGCGCCCCTATCAATGTGGTGCCCACGACTCGAGCCATGCCTGCCATAACCTAGGTACGCCACTGCTTGGTTGACAGCGCGAGATAACATATTTAAAATAATCTTAATTTTTTTTGTAATATTACGATTCAATACAAGAGCCACAAAATATATGTTGAAGAGCCGCATGCGGCTCGCGAGCCGCAGTTTGCCCACCGTTGGACTAGACTAACTCGTCAGAATGATCTCTCGTCACGGTACACGCACAGCATCATAATTGCTGTTTTTTGATGTCTCCTCGCCATGTACTTTAGCCTACTAGCTTTCCTAGTCATGCCTTTGCCCTTTTTACAGCGTTGATATAACGTTACTTCGCCAATGAACGTTCAGGTGCGGATGCAATATTTAGTTCGTTAACCCTTTGACCGCCAGCACTCATATTTGAGTGCAAGTCTAAAAACCACAATATCTTGCGAACGGTGGCATCGTTGATGCTCGTTGACCTTTCAAATCAAAGATGAAGCAATGGAGAAGTAAAATATATATTAAAAAAATATAGTTTGTATTTAGACTTTTTGAGATTTTTACTGCCAAACTTGGACAAAAATTTTTGCTTGGATTTTCCGCGCTCGCTTCAGACGAGAGAGCGTTACCGTCGCGCTAGAAACTGTTTTTTCAGTGTTGCCGATAATATTTCAAACATTTTATTAAATTTCAACACCAAAAGAGCTCAAAATTTAGCTTTTATTTGGGGTTGAAGTGAGAAAAGTATGAAAAAAAATGCAGATAACTTTGCAAGGTCAAAAATTAATTAATATAACTGTATAAAATAATCTTTTTACATTTTTGAAAAGAGAAAGAATTGCTCTTCGACATTCATGTGAAGGTTATTGAGGGAAGATTCATACATGAGAAATTTAGGGCCAACAAACTCGTGATCACTCATGCGTGACGGTAGGGTAAATTTTTGGTGGCGGTCAAAGGGTTAAGCTTCTATAAGCAGGAGGCAAACTTATCCAGCTTTTTGTACAAATTGCTTGCGGTTGTAATGTTTAGGCCTAAGTGTTAATTTTTGTAGTGTAGGCCTAACTGAATATCTGAGAATGAACATTCATGACGAATTAAACATTTAGACAACTATTATTCCATGTCTAACACAGGATTTTGGTCCTGCAACGTTAAAATTAAGATTGTTCATGACTTCTAAACATTAAATGGATGTATGATCACCACATAGGCGAAGCACAATTTGACAGATTTTTATTTTTGATTTGTTTTGGAAATGCTCTCAGAGCGCACCAAATTGGAAGTGTTTTTCAAAAATTTTTGGGGGAGGCCCCCCAGACCCCCCGCTGGAAGTGTTGCCTTCGGCAACACGCCTTCGGGCTTCGCCCGACGGTTACGCCCTTCGTGCCTACTACCTTGCTGCAGCATATTTCCAAGTTGCTTTCCCAACGGTTTAAGCCACCGAACGTCACTGGTAAGTCTGATACCGTTGAAGTCAACTACATAAACACAAAACACAAGTTATACAGGTAGCCTATATTCTACATCTTGCCTCCTCAGGCTTCCTTCACGTCGTATTTTGATTGTTACTAGGCCAGTAAATGTTAAATAGCTGTTTGTTTGGGTTGTAATCAACGTGACTGGCTCCAAATAGCCTTTGTACAACCATGGCCACCTGGAGATGCGGCCTGATTTGTTACATTTTGCAGATTTTGATTACAGCTACTGCTAGTGCTTGACTGACATTTTTTGAGATGTTTTTACTTTTTGCGGTTTCCTAATGACATAAAACTTTTTTGTTGCCTTGGGGAAGCAGTAGCAAATGAGAAAAAGTAAGTTGAAAACGCTAAATCAGACTGTTATTGAAAAATTAACAGTCTGACTAAAATCTTCGAAATCAAATTCTCTTTGTTTTTCAACATGTGAGGATGTTAAAACCTATTGTGTCATCTGGAGAAAAGAGTAAAGAAAGCGTAAAAATCTAGTTTTTAGAAAAATTTATTTAAACGTTTGCCCAAAGTTAGAAAAACCTGGAAATTTCTGCAAAATGTGACAAATCAGGCCATATCTTTAGGTGGCCATGGTACAACTCAGAAATGTGCCGCCTGGGATTACTTTTAGTTTTGTCTACGTAATAAACGACACGACGTCAAATCTATAGGGTCGCAAAATTGCGAAAAACATGTTTTTGCTGTATCTCAAAAACTATAGCCAATTCGAAAAAAACAATTACATTTTCGGAATCAGGGGCCTCGAAATACCCTAAAATGATTCTAACATGTGGCTTTAAAAAAAATTTTTTTTTTAGGCCTGTGTTATAATCAAATTCAAAAATCGTAGTCTGAAAGTGCCACCCCCCCCCCAGCCAGGGGTGGAGGAACCATTTTAAAAGTAGGTGAGCCCAAAGGCGTAGGAGTCAAAGTTAATCAAACTTCTGGGGGGCTTCGCCCCCCAGACCCCCCATAATATTGCTGCATTAACCTAATACTTCAAATCGTTTATGCATTGTGTTTTCATGATTGCCTTTTGTGCCAACCAGCAAAAAATTTCCGTTTTAGCCAAACAAATTACAAAATTGTTAAATTGCTCTATAGCACTGTACAAAATATGGCGATGTGCACACAAATAAAAAGGCAAAATACACGCACAGTTATAATACCAATCTGGGAGATATAATCTGCAGCATTATACAGTAGGCCTACGTGCATGCACTGCATAATATATAATGTTATGTTATCATTGTTTTAACCTTGGAGAACAATTAGATTGATTTATAGATTACTCCACCAATCACACGCAACCGCACCAACATGTGCTGCCCATCAACAGTTGGGCTCAACAGAAAAGTTTGAAGATTAGATTTCATCATTCACAGGCCAACAAAAAAATTTTTTTTAAAGGCACGGCATGTGAGAATCATTTTAGGGTATTTCGAGGCCCCTGATTCCGAAAATGCACTTGTTTTTTCGAATTGGTTCTAGTTTTTGAGATAGCCTACAGCAAAAACATTTTTTTTTTGCAATTTTGTCGTGTCATTTACTACATAGACAAAACTGGAAGTAATCCCAGGCACATTTCTGAGTTGTATAAACGCTATTTGGAACCAATCACGTTGATTACAACCCAAGCAAACGGCTATTTAACGTTTACTGGCCTAGTGACAATCAAAATACGACGTGAAGCAAGCCTTAGGATACAATTAAGATGTAGAATAATTATATAACTTGTGCTTTGCGTTAATATATTTGTTGACTTCAACAGTATCAGACTTACTAACTAAGCTACTAAGTACAAACAACAAAATACATAGCCTACATTGTTTTGCTTAACAAACTAGACGAATAAGCAAAACAAAGCCATCGATGAACAAACGCAATTCTTTATTATGGTAGGCATACTATCGGCCTACTGAGCAACACCTATCAAGGTACGAAGGCCATTTATATAATTACAGAATACAAAACTATGTTCTTCAATAAAGTAGCTGCTTAAAATTTTATCCTTGTTACAGAAGAACGTAATCTTGGTTCGAAATTCAATTCCTGGTAGTTTCGAAAAAACTAAGCGCATGTTTGGAATCAGGGGCCCTAAAACACTCTACATTGACTCTCATCTTTTGTGCCAAAATGTTTTTGTTGGCCTGTGTAATCAAACTAGTGTGTATCAAATGAGTGAAGAGGAGTTTTTTTTGGAACTCCTTCTCTAATTTGCCGTTTTCGCTACCTTTTCAAAGAAATTTGGCTTTCAAAAGTGGGTGAGCCAAGCCCACCCAGAAAATAAAGTAGGTGGGCACGTGGTTCCTCCATCCCTGCCCCCAGCTACGCCACTGAGGCAGCAGCATGGAGTATCAACTCCGGGCATAGGTGGTCAGGGTCCGGGGCTTTACCTGGCTTTATGTGCTCTGATTCACGGTCTCTCGATTTGTATTTCCCGTTCTCCACAAGTTGTGAGGCGATGGAATTTGCTGAAACGGACATTGTTGACGAGATTGATTGGTTTATTTTGTTGTGCAATATTATAACAGCAAAATCATTAAATGATGCAGCACGCTTAACGAACACAATTGAAACAAAGAAAAATAACAAATGTACACTGCATCGTTGAAGTAAGTAAATCACAACGAGAAGCTGCGAAGTGACCACGACGGTCTTCGAGTCAAGCAGCCACCCTCAGCCAAGTCGTAATAAACACTACACTAAAATATCCACACTTACAACAAAGAGTCAAGACAGAAACAAACTTGCATCCATGATATGTCAAAATTTCAAGTTCCAATATTAGGTGTTGATAGTCAACGATTAAAAGCTTAAAGAGTATCGGTCCACATTAGTAAATTACACTGCATTAACTTTAATATTCTGCAATTAGATAGTTTTTGTAAAGTTTTTTAAATGAGTCAAAAAAAATTTTTTTAATGTCTAGTAAGATTGAGTTCCATATTTTTACTCCACTATACTGTACTTGATGCTTCGTTGAAGTCTTGTAGTAGCATACAGAGGAACAAAGTAATTATCATTTTTGATTGAACATCTAGTTGAGCGATTATGAACGTTTGATGTTTTTTTGAAGTAATTCGAAAAAGTACAGGGTAAAGAATTATGGTTATATTTAAACATTAATTTAGCAATCTCTAGTTAGGTTGTTCAGTGTACTCCATGCTATGCGGCTGGAGTGCGTGAAGTCGATTGATTCAACAGCTTCTGTCCAGCAATCCTTCCTCTTTGAGTCCAGCCTTGCCAGCAGAGCTGTGGCTGAGCTGTTGGTGTCATTGCCCTGAGGGGCGTGGAGGAGGTCGGAGTAGAGGCTTTCGCACTCCTTATCCCAGCACGGTATGTAGGTCTTTCGTCGGCCGCGGGGGATGGATTGTTTTGCCGCTGATGTTATTGCATCACAAAAGTCCTGGTAGGCTTCTTCCACGTTGTTGGTGTGAGGGGATGGGAGATACTGTGTGGCTTCATTGGTGAGGAGGCTATAGTACTCCCAGTTAGCCATTCTGAAGTTCCATCGATTAACAGGCTTGCTCGGGACAGGCATTATGAGCGCTGGAGCCGTGATAATCGAGGGTCGATGTTGAGACCTGGGGAACTTTTCTAGCACACGTCTGTCCGGTTGGCAATTATCGGGATCATCCCTTGCGAAAGCATCACTTAAAATTGCATGAATACAACACGATAACCGATGCCATAACATCCGCAACTTTTACAACAACCGAAAATATAAAGACATTGAAACAGTGCAACTGCAGTGGTTTCGTTCGTGAGTGGTAAAATTGAAATTAAACAGTTTGTAGCAGTGAGAAAATATGACGTCACACATAGCGCATTGTGATGAGTATATTTTTGACAGGATACGTAGTTTGGCGTTGCCTTGCGAGTCGGAGTTTCCAAGCAAAAACTTCAAAAGTTGTGCAACAAACTAAAAACATGAAAATAAAACACAAAAGTAAAAAATATATTAAAAATAATTTTTTTATCTCTACATTAGTGGGAGGTAATTTTGCATTAGTTAACCCCCATTCCGATTGGTGGGGGGTAATCATCCCCGCGGCCCTCCCTCTAACGGAGCCCATGAGCACAATCAATTACTGTCACATGAAATTATTTTTTAGGAAAACGCCGACGTGTGCGACGGTCCAAAGTGGGAGAACTTGCCAGATGAGAACTTTAATGAAGTGAGGTTGGAAAATAACGTACTCTCCCGTGAGAAAACGAAGAGGTTAGGAAAAGCAGCAATGTTTACGAACCCGCTTGATTTATTGAGCGTTTACATAAAACTTTCAAGCTGCAGGTTTGATGGCGTCGATGCTCTGGTAAACTTTTATAAAGTTTTTATGAAATCTTGTTGCTTCAAGGATTTAAGAATGATGAGAACATTTCATGTCTAGAGATGATGCCTGGAGTGACGTAACAGATTGTCATGCAGCGAGCCGTACCCCAAGCGTGAACAAGATTTGACTTTCCCCTAATTTGCGGCAGATATTGCCTCGAGCGAGTTTGTCATTCGCAATTCATCAAGCGTATCGAGCCCAAAGGACAGGTACAGAAGACACTCAGGTTACTCGACTTGTTTGGTGCATGAGCAGCATCGAAGGCTACGCTTGAGGTGTTGACGGCCATGTTTGAGGTTTGTCTTATTTCGATATCAAAGCATTGTTGTTATTTTATGCCGAACGATTTAAGCCCAAAGGCATTGAATGCCGTCAATGTTAGACCAGGTTTGGTTGAAACGGGCATGCCAAACGTTTTCAAAGGAATTTAAGATTCAATTGCAATCAGTGTGCTGGCTGGTGGAAACTGTGTTTGATGAAGTGCAAAACATAAGTCAGCGTTTTGAGTGACTCAAAAACGGACGGTATTCTGCACGTTCTTGCTTGTCAGGAAGGGCAAAAATTAATTAGCCCACTTTCGCAAGTGTTGCCATATAAGAGTGTTAGAATTATTAAGTAGCCTTGATTCCTAAAACATTGCAAATGAGCTTATCAAAGTGAGGCAGCAACAAGATCCAAAGTTCATTTATGTTGTGTAGAGTTGAGGAGAGAAACAAAATAGCGTAATGATGCTGTTTGTTCAGCCAAGGTCTTTCTCTTCGGTGTGCCATGCTCAACTGCTCATAGCATGCAATAGCAACAAAGCGAGGATAGCCTGTAATTCTTTTAATACCAAGAGTCAGTGAACTTCAATGCCTTTGATATGAGAGCTGAGAAGGGTTGACAGGCGGTACGTTCAGTAGTGTTAAGACTAGGTTGACAAATATACGTTGGTAAGCCGTGAGCTAGTAGGAGCTACTTCAGTTTGACGAAAACAAATATCGCATGCTGATTGTTTATATAATGTGTAATAATAGTCCATTCGGCTAAGCTACTTGAAGCAAAATATGTCTTTGTGTTTCGACGCGAATTTCTTTTGTTTTTTTAAAGAATTATGTTGTTTAATTCGAAAAGATTGCAAGGTTTTTCGCCAAGAGTTACGTTTCATTTTATTTAAAATTTTGTTTTCAATTTCGTTTTCACGCAAACTGTATGGAAGAAATTTCGCTTAAAGGTGCACTGCAACGAAAATACATAGCTTTTGTATTTGTAGATCTTTCTGAAATAAAACGTTTTTCAACGATTTTTTTATTTTTTGTGTTACCATTAATTAAAAAACCTAAAAAAACGTTTTTTGAATTGAATGATTCTGATTGGTCAAAATTTTTGATGACGTCATTGGCTGGCAAAGCGGCATCCAAGGTCTATTGTTTTGCGTACAAACACAAGGAACAAATCGCGTAGGCTACCGAAACAGCGAACAATTTTGTGCTAAGGGAGTTTTTACACCCTTTAAATGGTGGCTACTTGTATGGCTCCCGGTTGCACTAACCGGGAAATCGTCAAATCTTTCATCGTTTACCTCTGAATAATGACGACAAGCTGAAGAAATGGATCTCAGCGATGAAACTCAAAAACCCACCTGTAAACAAGTACTGCCGTGTGTGCACCAATCATTTTCTGGCCAACGATTACCAACGCGATCTACAGGCAGAGCTACAAGGCACCAAGTCCAAACACCTGCTCAGTGCTCATCCCTGAAACTGTTCCTTTTGTCTTTGATTTTTCAAGATATGTGAAAGCCACTGTCAATACAGTACAGTACCCACAAAACTCGATCGACCTAGGTACAGGTCTGTGAGTACGATCGGGCGTTTGGATCGAATAGCAAAGCGAGAAAACAACAAGACTTTGAAACAGGTCAGTAGGACAGTAAAACATTGGCAGGGTAGGCAAAGGCATATTAGGCAACTCTGAATACATAGGCTACTTTTAGTTGATATAAACCACTTGGTTCAAGCAAATTATTTTCCTGCATTTTTTTCAATGCAAATTTTCCATCCGACTGCTGTCTGAACTGGTGTTGTCAGAGCACGAATCAGAATGATGTTCTTCGCTGTCAAGTCGCCGTCTTTTTGGTTCAAAGAGAAATCCTTGTCTTGTTTCAGACATCTTGTTTATGCTCAATATACAATGACCTATGCGACGTTTCTAAGGCAAATGCATGAAGCTGTTTACTTGGTTGCCAGCCGATGACGTCACAAGACACATAGCGCCATCAGGTGGCCGATTTTCATTTGGTTATATCTCCCAAACAAAAAGACATATCAAAAAAAAATTTTGAAAAATATAATACTTAAACACTAAAGAATCACCAAAAAAATTTTAATTTTTCATTTCAGGTCCCCTTTAAACAATAAAATCTTGCTAACTATGCTACTACTGACGTAAAATAAACATGTATTAGAAATATCACAGTTACGGATAATTTTTGATTTCATTGACAAAATACCAAAAGAAAAATAAAACGAGAAAACATATTCTGACTCAATTGATGTTGGTTGGAATTGATTGAATTATCCAGACCTATCGCAGCTTAGCATCTTTTCAAATTTCAATGTTCACATTTGCTTTCAAATATATTGGGATTGAAGACAGAATCAAAGAAAATAATTTACGTTTTAACCTGGACTCATACTTAATTCTAAGGAATCTTTATCATTGCTCATTGTCTTAGAATACAGTTACGTAATGCCTTGTGGGATGAAAACTATGAAATTGGAAACTAAAGCAAAAGCCGCTTTTCTGGTTACCTCGCTCTTGGTTATGCTTGCTATCAGTGGCGGCTCGTGCCATGGGCCGCAGTGCTGCAGCCCCACCTGAAAGAAAGAGAAGAGGGAAAATATGTTTTCCTCTGTGTTTGTCCGGCCCGGTAATTTTTTTCACTTAAAAATTGCGGATTGAAAATTAAAAAATTAAAAGTTTCATTTGGCAACACCGATTTTGGGCAGCCCGACATTCTGGATTTCAAGCTCTCTGATTCGCTAAAAATTATCCTTGAAGCTCCACCTCTTTTGGTATTTTACAGCAATTTTTTAATCTGTTGGGGGCTGCATGGAAAACAGCCCCGAATAACATTACAGACTTTTTAAAGTTAATTTTTATTTCGCAGAGTAGCAATGCGCCATGAATGTAGAAGTGTTCGCTGTAGAGTTAGGGTATTCAACAGGTTATGGAAAGTGCTAGTCCAGCCTAGAGCTTCTCAAAATCACTCGAACCTTGTATGCAACGGCTAGGCTAGTCAAGACTAAGCTCAATACTAGTAAATTTGTCTCCAAAGCTTAGTTTTTTTAAATACAACTTAGGAATACATCAACTTTTCAACAAAGTTTGAATGCATGTTTTCAAAATTTGTGGTAAAAACATGTTCAGAACGCACCAAATTCATTGTAATTTTTCTGGGGGGAGACCCCCAGCGAAATCGTTCGCCTTCGGCGAGCTCAATGACGGGCTTCGCCCCCCCCCCCCCGGACTATATTTATTGCAGCCCCACTGCTCAGAAACTCCACCAGTCGCCACTGCTTGCTATGCATCACAGTTTCGTTTAGGCTACTCCAAAATCTTTTTTTTGGTGAAATTGAGAAGAAGCGATTCCAATCAAGTTGCATCATTTCAAGTAGTGTCTTCCCTGAATTGTTACATAAACTGCACAGAACCAGGTTAATTTTGTATCTTAAAGCGGTTGAGTGCCCATTATTGTATTTTGGTTCAATCGGATCGTTTGTAAATGGCGGGTCTTCACAATAGCCGGCCACTTGTACATTGGCGCAACGTCGTCAGATGTTGAATCAGTGATGAAGAAAGCTGATTTGTTGTTTATCTTTTGTGATGCCTAGGCCTAGCATTATTATTTTTATTTTGCGCCCATTCCAACATACAATTCACGGCAAGTGCAGGACATAACAACCAGTAGGATAGATAAAGCAGCGAATGGACATGTAGTCATCAAGTCAGCTGCTCCGTGTAAGTGGAACCTATCTCATTTTATTGTTTCTCTTTGCGAAACCGCCATTTCTCCAGTTTCTTTCAAAAGCATTTCTGGTGATACATTTCCTCAATTGCAAGTTTTGTTAAAACACGAATGAGAAGATTTCTACAGGGTGTTTATTTCGAAACTAGGTTCTTCATGTCTTTACCCAAGAGAAAATTTCTCATTGCAACGTTTTTTATTCATCAATGGATATTTGCTTTTTAAATCAACTGTTTTGCATAGTTTGTACTATTTTGATCATGGATTGCTGTTTCTCGTAGAGCTGATAACCCAAAAAACATTTGCTATCATTGCTTCTAAGAACCTTGTGCACACTGGCTTTTATATTGTAGCAAGAGAAATAACGCGGTTTGTCATATTGAGGTCAAACCAAACAATGGGAAACTAGACGATGCTCCTCTCTGCTCGCGCATATCGATGCACGAAGCGATTATGAGCTTATGGCTTGTTATCGCAATGTAATCCATTTCACGCTTTGCTGGAAGTTAGCTAGAAACAACAAAAATTCACCAAAATCTTGAATTTCCAAGAAAACTACACAACTTAATGCATGGCGTTACTGTGCTTTTAGTAATTAACGGAAATATGAGGGAGAGCCAGATCTGGCCCCTCTTTGAGGAACAAACTGTTAATTGATTTGGTTGTTTTATTGTGCGAGTTTTTGTCCTCGGACTGTGAAAGCTTATTTTAGTGTTAATCTTGGCGGTGCCTAGTATCCCACTTGTAGAGGCTTTGAACCACTGACGCAGGAAGGTTACCGAGTTAGACAGAGTGAAGTTTTCGATTGTTGAAGTGATGTTGTCTGTAAAATATTCCATCCACCACTAGTAGCCAGTAAATGGAGAACTGTCCTTCAAATGCGTCACACCTCGAGAGTCGAACCAGCGTCGCTTGATCTTGCAGTTTTTTTGTTTCTAAGGTCTGGCGCCAACTGAGCTATCCCGACGGTATGAATCTTTATCTTGGGATTAAGAAAACCTCTGGAAGGTTGCCCTTAGCAGTGTCGTATACTTGTAGAGACCTTGAACCACTGACGCAGGTCGAACGACTGGCTTATTCAGTTGTTGAGTTAAAAAGTCATTTTGGATTCATATTGTGTAGTTTTCAATGTTTTTGACCAGTTTTGACAAAGAAACACCACTTTTCAACTACCGTAACTATAAGCTATTGTAAATTGTGGAGTGAATCGATTTCTGGTATCTCCAACTCATCTTTCCCTGAACAGGTGGTTTCCCACAGTCTTTTCAGGAGATGTTATGCCTGTATCAGGCCTGAGTTTTCATTCATATGTAGTTTTATTGAATTCAGAATTTAACTATATATTTACAAATAATTGGTTGTAAAATTAAATACGTTTTGCTGGCAGTAAAGCCCAACAAAAGTTAACTTCTTCATTCGTATATTCTATAAAAATTGTTCATTTCTTTTGTTTTGGTGATAAATTGATTGCATTCTGTAAAAAAGCACATTTTTGTTCTACTTGGGTTGTTTTTTGTTTGTTTGAATGTTTTGCTTCAACATACAATGGTCCGAACGATGCGCCGTTGAATCAATCGATCGCAGAATAAATAAGTTTGTGGAACCGTGTCCAGCTCGCATAGTTTTTAAAAGTAGGCCTATATCTAGGAAAAAATCTGCCGCTAAATCCAAACAAAAAGAAGACAAAAGATTTCACTTAATATTTATTCTTAGATGGCTTGACCGTGAGAAAATCAACGGAACAGGATCAAAAACGGAAAAAGAAAAGCAACAGCGTGCAAAGCCTTTCTCGGGACTGCTTAGTTATTTCGACCCGGAGCCCTACCGACTTGCATCCATGGCGAAACGTTCGGTGATTGTGAGTTCTTTTGTTACCACTTCCAAGGAAAGCTTCATCGACAAAGAAATTCGAGAAACAGCGGAACGAGAAGAAATGTGGAAAAATGAAAAGCTAAAAAAAGGTGATAATATTTCTAAAGGCAATTAAAAAAAGGAGCTTTGTTTTTTCTTATTCTCTATCAATGTCAAATTAGCAAAAAGTGCTTACCACATTTTCAAAGATGCAATGAGGAGAAGAAACCCACACAAATTTGTAACCTAACTTTAGACTGGTTGCTTACTTCACAATGTAGATATTAACGACTTGATTTACAGTAGCCTGATGCTGCTGGTTCGATGTGGTAATAGCAAATTAGTCATGTGCTAGGACGGATGGTGTTGTAGTCAGTGAGTCGGTGTTTAATGCGGCTCTTTTGTTTGGCTTGAGGCTGCTGGCTGTTGAGTGAGTCTCTGTGCTGCTAGGCGTTATTGCTGTGAGGTTTTGTTGAATCAGTTGATTAATAGATTAGGTGACGCAATTCTTCCCTTTTGGCACGGTTGTTGATTTTTTGATTTTTCTCTGAAAGAAAACGATGCGGTACAATTGCGCTTCACAGAAGCCATTTTCATAAGCAGACAGAGTTCAAAAATCAACAACCGTTAGACACCATTTTTGATGAAAATAAATAAGTTAGTCTGGAGAAATAAAATAGCCTACAACTTACAAAATACAACAAAAAGATAACCAGGTATTCCTTTTCCTCTTCTACTAGCAAGAAAGACATTTGATAAAACCATCACTGGATAAAACACCTTTCCATGAAATTTTATTTGACAACACTTGAGTTTGAGTTTTTGGTTGTTGTAGTTGTACTACCTGTCGTGCTCATAATGTGGCATTAAAATATTGCAGAGGAAAACAATAAAGCAGGGATTGGAAAAACTCCTTTCCTTGCACAAGATACCAAGAAAAATGGAAAGCAAGAACCAAGGTAAGGTCATTTCTCGTATAGGTTTGATCGCATGGACGCGTCCGACTGGGTTGGTAAGTAGATGGGTGTTGATGTCAAAGTAGTTAGATGGATGTAAATGCTAAAATGGAGTAAAGGCTTTGTGAGAGGCGGTGTTAGAATATACTTTGTCGAGTTGGGCAAGTTCTCAACTGCTTGGGAAGATTCCAATTGGATTTTAGGGAAATTGCATTCCTTTGAAAACAATGAAATTGAGAACAAAAAGTTAAAACATTTTCTTATCGACTTTATTTTTTATTCAGAGTTTTGTCCAGACAAGAAACTCATGACTTCGAACAACCTCCCTTGCTTGGTCAAACAACTGCTGCTCATGCAACTTTAGGCAGTGAGGAGGCAGAAGGAAGCCACGACGATATAGATGAAGAAGTACAAAGAAGTGAACATGATACTGTAAAACTAAAAGATGGGTCGATTGAAACCATTCAAAACGGATTGGTTACAGAACACGACAAAAAGAATTTGTTAACCCAGGACGAAGATGATGAAACTTTACCTGAAAGTCATCTGGATGAAAAAATGGAGTGCAGAGAAAACCTTTCAAGTAAAATAACTACTTCCACATCCAATCATGAAGTTCTTTCCCCCAACAACATACAGCAAGAGCAGTGTGATCTTTCGCCAATCCTAGTAGAAGAGGAAGATATTATCCCCGTGAAACTCCCACGGAAATTGATTACCGATAACATTCAAATGTTGGAAGATATTTCTGATAACAACTTCCCAAATTCCACAACTGGTCAAAGGTCCTCCAACGACAAGAACAATCAAGCTAATGCTTCCATGAGCGTTAGTGGTATCAAATTGGATGACTGCTCTCCTGGGGAACCCAACGATGAAGGAAATAGTTTTGAGAAAACAAGCGTCAGCGAAGTTCATTCAAAACAAAAACCTGATGAAAACACAAATAAAATAAGTTCGAATAAAGAATGCTTGCTGGGAGAAGATTGTGAGGAAGGAACTACAGTTGGCAACGATGCTGCTTCGACTGCAACAATTTTGCTGGAAGAAGATGGTACTGAAAAATTTATGAAGGTGAATTTTCTTGAGGGGTCAACGATTGTTGGAGAAATTGATAAGACGGAAAACATTGTCGAAACAATTTCGACGGATGAAACTAAAAAGATTATCACAGAAGAATCTTCAACAGTGCACAACTCTTCAACTTCGGACAAGATTGGTGACGGCGTTTTCGAGGTCCCGGGTGATGGGGGAGTTTCTCAGCATTGTGCTGCGGGAATATCAGAGCCACTTCAGTGCGAGGACTGCAAAAGTTCAATAGAACAAGAAGTCAAGGTAGCTCTTAATCTCGGCTTCTTGTTTGACTGTGTGTGGAAATAGAAGTGTTGTGATAAGAAGCCATGACATATTCACATTTGATTGTTGACATTGCAGAGCACCCCTTCAATGATGTCACAAACCTCCAACAATCTGTTTCTTACACTCTCCCCTAGAGGTTGGGGAAGCAAATCAGCATCGATAAGTCCTGCCACGCCTAAGCTCAAGTTTAAACAGGTTAGTAGCCTATATGCTTGGTGGACACAGGAATGATTTGCATTCTGAGAGTTTCGCCTTCGAGTATTGTGCTTCAGTGGGGCTTCCAAGCAATAAAATGTAAGAAACAAAAGAAAATACGGTATACTGAATCTTTTTGGTTGTATATCACTGTTGTGTTTTTGCGGATAAAATAAAAACATAACTAACATCAAGCGACATAACAGACGGACTGTTGATCAATCCAGCATAGACCCAAACATGGGGAGTCGTGAGTTATAGTTGAGCCATCGTTGAGCAAATAAACGCAGAAAAACAAACGTAAGATAACATTGTTGAGACAATTAAAAGTACCAAAGAATACATCACTGCACTATGCTTCGCTACCAAACATTGAAGTACGTTATTTAATTATTTTTCTCTAATCACTGCAAAACCTGTTGAATCTAATGCAAAAATTTGCATTTTTTGTAGTTTGATTGAGCTAAAACTAAGTTTTTCAGCAACTGTGAATAACAAACAAATAAGCAGGTAACAATTAGATTACCGGTATAGCGCAACTATACTACATTTGGTGTTTCAAGACAAATGCAATTTGTGTTATTAAAAAGTGAGAACTGCATTGAAAATGTATAGAAACCCCTTAAAAGTGTAGTGGTTAAGTTTTTACCGTACGTATTTTGATGTGATAAACTCAAATAAACATTAACTTCTTTTTACCAGTGGAAAGGTAGGCCTATATTAAAACCTTTCATATGATATTTCACTCGAAAAGTTCCAGGAATAGTCATTTTTATGTCGATTAAAGTTGCGTCACGGATGAGTGATTACATGAACGCAGACTTAGAAAAGTGTCTGGTAAATCAAAAAGTTGCTTGAAATTTGAATATAACAATTAGCCTATGATACACCAGCGACAAGTTGATCAAAATCCATATTTATAAGTTGAAAACTAAGTTTGTTGTAGCCTAACAATTGAGTGATTACTAATATTCTCCATTTTCAAACGGGCTATAACTTCAAAAATACTGACCTATTTTCCTCAAATCAACACTATTTTTCCCTGAAGGCTAAGCTCTATAATTTTATGAAAATCTGTAACTATGAATGACATGACCTGATGACTTCACAAAGAATGACCTTTTGGCTCTCTTGTAACGGTTGCTATGACGGCGTAATATGCTCTGCTTATGTGACGTGCTTTGCGTTGATATAAACCAACAACCGCCTCACAAATGTCTGTCGCAGGCATCATCTTTGGATGGAAAAGCTGAGGCAGCAGAGACTTCAAGAAACATCAACGATGCTGCTGATGTTGAAAATGAGAAAACGAAAGAAACTGGAGGCTCGTCCGGCGAACTTCTTCCAATTGATCGGAACAACTTCATGCCACGCACTGGTGAGTAGGCCAATGGAATCATCACGGTACCCCGAGGAACCATTTCTTAATAGAGACAGAAACGTGGCGTTTAAGGGCCATATGCCCCTCAATCATTGTGAAGGTGCAATGATTTTATTGTAATTAGTTTTAAAAAATGTTTTCATAAAGTTTAAAAAATTCTGAATAATGAACTTTATCAAAGTATTAGAGAGCACGGAGGAGCACGTGCCCTTCCGATCATTTCAAAGCTGCAGTAAAATTTTGTATTTTTATTTTGAAAACAATGCTTTCATAAGGTTGGTTTGAAAAGTTCCTGAATTACAAAGTATCAAGGTATCAGCGGAGTGGAAGGTCACCCATCACTTAAATTGCACAATTGATGCACGATGAAAAACTTTTTCAAATTTTTCGAATCATGGCACATCAAAAAATTTTGAATCCCACACTGCACATTGACTTACTTTGTCAGCCTTTTTTGAGAAATTACATCAGTTTTCGATAATTTTTGAACGATATTTGGTGAATATGCTATGTCGTGCCGTATATGATACCTGCATTAAAAAAATAAAATTCACAATATTTTTGTAGAGATATTTCCGTTTTTTCTTAGAGAGTCCTAACTACACGGCTTTCCCCCTTACATATAGGCTATAAGGTGCTTGGTTATGACGTATGAACTATATTTACACGTAGGGATGTTTCAAACAAAATGCGTTGTATTTCAAAATTCTCCTTCTTGTTACATAATTCCTTTTCTTTAATTTTCTTTTCGAGTTAAAGTTGTCGAACGAAAAAAGTCCTTTGCCCTATATTTGCTTCACCTCTAGTTTAGAGCGATTTGATCTCGTTTCAGCAAAAACAATCAAGTTTTGTTTTTAACAAAATAGCCTATCGCACAATTGTCGATCAGTACGGCCAAACTTAATTTTGTCCGTGGCTATTTGAAGATTAGTTTGCCAGCTAATAACGACGTTGACTCAAATTAATTGATATTAAAACTATAACAGCTTCAAAAAAATTACAATTCTCGTTAATATGACAAGTGTTGGCTTTGCCTCGTCTGCGATGATGATGGTCGTCGCAGATGATGATGGTAGGCTAATAGATCTGCTCTCAAAACACCTCCATGAGTGGCAAATCTCCAAAGCAGAGTATCCTTTGCTGTTTCCTCCCAGTTTGACATGACATGTAAGCCTAGGCTATGGTTGAAACGCTGCATCAACAAGAGTGTAAGATTTTAAGATATTTTCAGAATTCAAAGAAGTTTTTTTAGAGTAGCTTTACGCAGTTTTTTATCAACATCCTCATGAAAATGTTCTGCGTGTAGGCTACTACTCATTCCGAAAAAGATATTTTTCCCAAATTTTGAAGCGTACATAGGCCTACTGGCAAGTTGAATGCCCAATACTTTCGTGCCTATACTGCAGGAACTGTTGCCTAATTTCAATAAATAGCTTTTTAAGATCCGTTTGCCGAGTTCAGGCAAATCAAGAGTCCCTGGCCGAACTGCGCATATTTCTTCCTTTCTATGTTTTGTGAGTCTTTTTCGTTTAGTGCAAATCGGATGAGTTTGCAAATGGACATAATTAGAAATGAGAAAATGGCTTAGTTATATTACCAATGCGTTTATTGGATGATGGGTAAGGTTTCAATTTTTTGAACAAAAATTGCCAAATTTTATGTTAATTTGGAGTGCCCTCTAATCAAATGTCACGTTACGCCACTGAATGTAGGTACTTGTTCTTAATAGGGGTAGGCTACCTGTTTTTAATAGAGGTACCTGATCTTAATAGAGGTACCTGTTCTTAATAGAGGTACCTGATCTTAATAGAAGTACCTGATCTTAATAGAGGTACCTGATCTTAATAGAGGTACCTGTTCTTAATAGAGGTACCTGATCTTAATAGAGGTACCTGTTCTTAATAGAGGTACCTGATCTTAATAGAGGTACCTGTTCTTAATAGAGGTACCTGATCTTAATAGAGGTACTTGTTCTTAATAGAGGTACCTGTTCTTAATAGAAGTACCTGTTCTTAATAGAGGTACCTGATCTTAATAGAGGTACCTGTTTTTAATAGAAGTACCTGATCTTAATAGAGGTACCTAATCTTAATAGAAGTACCAGTTCTTAATAGAGGTACTGTACCTGTTAATAGAGATACCTGTTCTTAATAGAAGTACTTGTTCTTAATAGAGGTACCTGTTCTTAATAGAGGTGCCTGATCTTAACAGAAGTACCAGTTCTTAATTGAGGTACTGTACCTGTTAATAGAGGTACCTGTTCTTAATAGAAGTACTTGTTCAATAGAGGTACCTGTTCTTAATAGAGGTACCTGTTTTAATAGAGGTACCTGTTTTAATGGAGGTACCTGTTTTAATGGAGGTACCTGTTTTAATAAAGGTACCTGTTCTTAATAGAAGTACTTGTTCAATAGAGGTACCTGTTCTTAATAGAGGTACCTGTTTTAATAGAGGTACCTGTTTTAATGGAGGTACCTGTTTTAATAAAGGTACCTGTTTTAATAAAGGTACCTGTTGTTAACAGAGGTTTCTATTCTTAATAGAGGTACTTGTTGTTAACAGAGGTTCTTAATAGAGGTACCTGTTGATAGAGGTACCTGACCTTAATAGAGGTACCTGATCTTAATAGAGGGGCTTGTTCTTAATAGAGGTACCTGTAAAGAGAGGTACCTGTTCTTAGTAGAGGTACCTGTTTTAATAGAGGTACCTTTTCTCATGGGTCTTGTTCATATTTTTCATTTAGTTTTGTGAACCATCTTTTAGGCATTTCACTAATACATTATAAAGGCAAAACAAGACCACACCTCCACTCTGCTGTTAAGAAGGGAAGCCACTTGAGAATGAGAAAGCATCAATCGAATTAACTTAATGAGATTGCTGGGTCATGTGATTCCAATGTTTAAACATTAATCTTTTTTTGACGCCAGCAATTCAAATTTAGGCAACGTAACCCAAGTCATTGTGACGCCACAAAGATCAGGACATTCATTCGAGGTTGTGTCGAGCAAGAGTCGACAACACACGATTATGCAGCTTGAAATAGCAGAAGCGCAAGTACAACAACGTTATATTCTTTATCTGTGTTTTTATAATCAAAGTTTCTCGGTTCCTTTTCAGGGCATTGGCGGCTCAAACCCGATCGATTCAATTCAAATTTTGTATTAAGCGAAGCGTAAGGTCTGAAAAACAAAACAATATACTTTGTAAACAAAACGACTTTCGCGACATAAAATTCCAGTGTTCAGCAAACTTGATGATCCGATCCTACAGAACCTTCAGCTCGAAGAAGGTCAATCATTAATCTTCTTCGAGCTGAAGGTTCTGTTGGATCGCATTGGAGTTTTCCCATTCTTGGTTTAAACTGAAAAAACTTAAAAAACTCCCACTTGCTCCCTGGAAAGGAACCGAGATAGTTGTGAACAGAATACAATGATACTTCAATTCTAGTGTTAACTTTACTCGTGTAAAGTAAAATCAACGCAGCGATGTTTGAACTTCTTTGCTTTTAATGCAACGATTTCCCGTAATACAGTTTTCGTGAAAAGGTGATTTTCTTGATTGCAAATAAATTTAAAAAAGGCAGCGGGGACTTGTCATTGAGGTGCGGGCCTGGATTTGCCACAAACCACCATGGAATGTCTTTGTGGTTCGACTGGTACTGGCAGAATACTTCTGGGGGATTTAGGTGCATAATATCAAAATACTAAAGGTTGAAAAAGTAACAAAATTTTAAATTATCGGAATTAAAACCCCAAGTCCCAATCTCCCTCCTACATCTAGCTGCAGTATGACCAGAGATGAGCTTGATCTTCAAGATCACTTATTTGGTGGTCTTGGTTTTGATCTAGGATCACTTTTTTCCATGATACGATCAAGATCACTTTGTAATTTGGGTTGGATTACTATAGATAAAGGCATTTTTTAGAACTCGTACTGTGCAAGGTAATGAGTGGCAACTACTAACATTAAGCCACTGTTAATACGATACGTGTCTAACAAAAGTTATTTTGAAGTCTTAATTAGTTTGATCATTATTGTCAGGGCAATGTCAACCGCCCCCATACCTCTGGCCGGGGGAAAGTGGGTTTTAGAGCCCACTAATTGTAGTCTGTTTAATAAATTTAGGCTGTTTAAAAACGAAACAGTTGCTAAAAAAGCTCGATATAATCAACAGTTTAAATCATGCAAGGTCGGTAAGTGAAACAGATGAAATTTGTCCAAGCTTATACATTGGTGGTAATGCTGTTGAAAATGTAAGTAGTTTCTGCAATCTGGGCGCTGTCATAACATACACTTCGATGATAGCACAGAAATTAGGCGAATTGCAATGGCAAAAACAGCTGTGACATCACTTACAACGGTGTGGAAACAGAGGTCAATTCGTAAGAACACAAAGTTAAGATTACTGCGAACTTTCGTTTATGGAAATGCAATTACAGAAATAGAAAGCATACCAGAAGTGATAGCAAAACAAAAAACAGAACAGAATGGAGGGAGTTCGTATTGGAGGCCACAGCTGACTAAATATAATTAATCTGTTGAAGAAGAAGAAGATTTTCAGTTAATGAAACCAGTAAATCTATGCTATTTTGTTTAAGCTTATAGAAAATAAAATAAGATTATCTAATATAAGAGCAGTGTGAAACTATGGAACAATTAGAAGCTACGCACAAGTCACGAGATATGCATCAAAAAGTTAAAGAAATGACTGGTAATGTAGAAAGACAAAAGCAAGACAAAACAATTGCATCAAGAATAAAGACGAAAAATGATTTTCGATCGAGATCTGGTGACGCGAAGATGGGAAGGGTATATTAGCGACCTGTATGGAGATGAGAGAGGAAATATTCCTGCTATTAATAATGAAGAAGGTGAACCAATACTGGAATCTAATTGATAAAGCCATAAATGAATTGACAAGCCATAAAGCTCCTGGTAAAGATTAAATAACAACGGAAATGATAAGAGCTCTGGATTGTGAAGGACTGAAACATATTTATAACTTATGTAATAACATCTACATGAATGGCCACATACCACTAGAAATGAATGAATCCATTCTTGTCAAACTGCCGAAGAAGCCAAAAGCCACACAGTGTACAGAATTTAGAACCCTTTGTCTGATGAGTCATAGGCTATACTAAAAATTTTGCTGAGAGTTGTTCTCCGAAGAAATAGAAAAATCATCGAATATGAAATCAATGAAACTCAAAGTGGTTTCATGCCTGGAAAGGGAACACGGGAAGGAATTTTCAATATGAGAACTATATGTGAACGCTACAGCTAAATCAATAAAGACGTTTATACCTGCTTTATAGACTATGAAAAGGCCTTTGACCGAGTTAAACACGAAAAATCGATGCAATGTTTGGCTGATATAGGTTTAAATGGAAAAGATCTGCGACTGATAGCTAATCTATGTTGGACGCAAAAGGCGTATATTCAGATGGAAGATGGTTTATCTGGTGCAATGGACATAAAACGTGTAGTTCGCCAGGGATGTATACTATCTCCATGTCTATTCAACCTGTATACTGAAATGATCTTCAGACAGATTGATGGAATTGGGCAAACTACGGCCCACAAGCAGCTATATGCTGCCCGAAATAATATTCAAAACTGCTTTATGTATCCGGCCCGTGACTTCATTAAAAATTGGTGTTTTTCCTGGTCGGCCAGATGAAATTTGTGCTGTATATCTCGTATATGTGCTGTACCGACGTGTTTTAGGCTACAAAAAGGCTTTTTAAAGTAACCACTGATACGGATCAGCCTTCAGACGTAGTAGTTAGGTTTATGAACGTGTTGGGTTATGTAGGCTAAATTATTAGAATCCATATCGTAAAACTATTGTGAGCGTGTGTGTGCATTAAAACTGTGTCATAGAGTTGTGCTGAATGGGCGGAAGATCAGAAAAGATGAAGTTTGTAGACTCGCACAATCTTGGCAGCAACTATTCTTTACAAATATGGGCACAGAAAGTGAAAGAAATATATGTGGAAGGAGAATTTATAAAGGAATGCTTGATGGCAGTTGCAGAGATCGTTTGTCCAGAGAAAACTCCATTATTTTCAACCATCAGATTTCCAAGGGCAGTCACAAGTCGAAGAGGGAGCTTAAAAGACGCTGAAAGAACAAACTCAACGGAACTAAAAAGACAATACAAGAACAAATACGGCGTAAACTACTTGAGGTTAGGTTTGCCCAATCTTATGTTATTGAATGAGTATCATTGCGGCCTCCGCATAATCACTTCTTCATTTGACCCGGGCATGCTAAAAGGTTGCCTACCGCCAGAGATGTACGTATACGCCGCAAATTCTACGCCGTAGACTTTTTGTTTACGCTAACGCTTACGGCCACATTTTTTTGGATAGTTGTCGCTTGAGGATACCCCGTAAAGTTTTCGCGGTTTTTTAGCCCATAGCGTCAACGCATACTTTTTAATGTCTTTTTTTGGCTACAACACGCCAATACCTTCCAGCGCTGCAGTTGAAAGAATGTTTTCAATGGGCAAAGACATTGGAATCAAAACACAGCAAAATGTCAGATGAACACTTTCAGATGCTTGGGTTTCTTCGTGGAAATTCAAAATAAAACTTGTTTGTTTCCAGTGGTTTATACCGTGTGAATGTTTGGCACCTAGCAAACACAATGAGTTTACGCTAGTGTATGCGCTGACGCCGCCAACTTTTTTTACAAGTTACGCTGACGCATACGGCGTATGATTTTTCGAACGTTTGCGTTTACGCTGACGGCGTCAATATTTTTTGTATGCGCGTACATCACTGCCTACCGCCGCATTAAGACTATCCAATCAACTATATGTCTCTCGGCAGCCCAATGAAGCTAGAATTAACAACGATATTACCATCAATTTTTGCTACAATCGACATGAACTGAATCAAATGATTCGCTTCATCTTTACCGTGATTTCAGGTCTCATCACAGTTTCAGAGGTTAGTTAGCACAAACAATAGTCAGACAACTCAGCAAGTACATTTCAGCTAGGCTACTGCCAAGTCAGCAAATGAGATTTTTAGCTAACATCTGACTTGCTTGGTCATCGCTTGCTAAAATGGTTTTGTTGACTTGTTACATGCCGAGTATCGGTTTGCTTAGTTTTTCCTTGCTTAGGTTCATGATTATTTACATATTTCAGACACTTGCTGAAATGTTGCTAGCTCAGTTGTCACTTGCTCAACTGCAATGTGCTGAGTTGTAGGAGACTCGCACAAACAGGTTATCGTGGTTCCCACCTAACCAAGTTTTAAGAATGATTGTTTACATACCATACATGCTCCATCCGAGCTGGATGGTCTGAAAACCCCTGATGTAAATATAACGGCATGGCAGTTCAATTTATGTTCAGATATCTGGTCCGATTTTATACAACATGGTCCAAAAATAACCTTCGGTCTTTGGTATGACGTTGCGTTCTTACATAAACTACCACAACGACTGATAGCAACAACAGTCATCTCTCTACTGTAAATCTTAGACCAGCACTTGGGTAGTTAAAGGCAAAAGCTAGCAATATCAATTTCCTTTTAACTACATTGCTTAAAATAATATTTGTTTTTTTGCAACTTTATTGATCAAGAACTGCAGATTTTAAAGTGCACAAAAAGTGATCTTGATCCAAGATCACCGAAACTGGCGACCCAGACCATCAGCACCATGCAAGACAAGGCAAATCCTAAAAAGATAGCCCATAAAGGAATGCTTGTTCCATTTTGTTCGGTCAACAAGTTATTGAAAAAAATGTTTCTAGCGCCTAAGAAAATGGAAGATAATTTTTTCTCATGATCAACTTTTTTTATTAAAAGTTGAGAGAGCAAGAATGGAGGCAAAACCTGGTTGGAGTTGATGCTGACGACATTATTGACGGGAAGACTGTTTCTGTCGGTACTGATGAGGTTGAGATTGGGAAAATAAATTTCTTTTCAGAAGCGTCCGAAGCAAAGAGCACTTCGCCACCAAGCGTTAGTGAGTATCAGTATCATGTTGTACAAACGTTCCGAAGAACTTCAGAAAAACGTTAATCCTTACATAAATCCAAACGAAATAAGTTGTGAAAATAAATGAAACAAACAGGAAACAAGATATCGTCTCATGTGTGCTTGGCGACTGTGATATCTGTCCAACGTAACTCGTTTGTCTTCTTGGCTGGATGACAAGCAGCTCCCCATCCTGTGAGTACAATCTGCACACAAGCAGATGAGAAACAAAACTTGCCAACAAAGAGCCTCCACTGGGACGGCACAGCTGCAAGGAGCAATGGAAAGCAGAGGGAACCCCTCTGACAAGTTGAGACGTTGCACTGTCCTGTAGCTCAACATAGAAGTTAGTTTATTAAGTTACAGCAACGTCACTACTAAGTTATTCTGCAGCGTTGGTTTGTCATGCGATCGCTTTGTTCTTTTTTTGAAATAATTGTTTGTTTAGCTTTCGTATTTTGTTGCTGTAGAACAAAGCTCTGCAGGTGACTCGGAACGGGAGCTCAACGTTTCTAAAGAACCCATTGAAAAGATTTCACCTGGAGAGAGCTCTGAGCACCAAAAGAAAACTGTGAGTTTGCTAAATCGAAAACCGGCAGATGTGGGCACCCTCTGCTTCAAAAGTAGCTGGCCCTTCCGCTACTTGTACGCGCTATCGTTTGTCTTCAACTGACACTGGATGTTTTGTCCTTAAGTGTTTTGTCAGGTCGAGATGACGATGAAGACGAATTTGTTGATAATTCAGTTTTGAAACATAATTTAAAGAGTATTTCCAAACTTTAAAACAAACAGCTGGTTCAACCACGGCAGTGTTTTATACAGACATTGCGGAAAACGATATCTATTTTTAACATGAAAGTATTGTGTAGCGAAATTACAATTGAAGTAATTACAGCGCTTATTTCATCACTGCCACATTAATAAAAAAGCATCGCGCTAGTGCAATTGTCTGGCTACTATTGAAAAACTGTAGCGCTATTACGACACAAAAGTAGAGCGCTACAACCCGCCTCTGGAAATGGGATTTAACGAGATGACCTCATTTTCTATACCCAGGCTGATTCTAGAAAAACTATTCCAACTTTTGCATTGTTCAACTAAGCATTGCATACGTCACAGGTTGTCGAAGCAAATCGCGTCATGAAGCGGAAGTGCACGATGGCGCAGCGATGGGAGGCTGGGAAGTTTGCGAACAAAGAAGACTCATGACGTGTTGTTTGTTGCTTTATGAACCGCTGGTGGCGCGAATTACTAAAACTATTGCATTAAAATTAACTCCCGGCAGCAGTGGCGTAGCCAAGGGGGGGGGGGGGGGGGTTGGGGGTTACAACCCCCCCTTTGGCACGCGTGTGGCGTCACGATATTGAGAATGATGCTTTCAGTCAAAAAAAATTGCCTAATTTTAAACAAAATTGCATTAAAAGAGCGAGTTTTGCCAATACCAAACATTCAAACATCTCAGCCAGGAATTAAGCAACAAGAAAACATAGAGATTTAGCTTTATTTCCGAAAAATGCCGAAGAAAACATGATCTTATCCCTTTTCTATGCCACCGGACAGCATTATTTTACAAGAATATTCATACCCACATTTTTGTTGAAAATGCTCTCAGAATGCACCAAATTCAAAGTAATTTTTTAAAATTTTTTGGGGGAGGCCCCCCAGACCCCCCGCCGCTGGGTTGTCAAAACCCCCCCTTTCAAAATTCCTGGCTACGCTACTGCCCGGCAGCTATCAGCGACAACAATTGATTGTTACAACGAGATCTATAACCAAACATCAGAAGTGAGGCCCGTAAAGTAGTTCATTTGGAACGCCACAACTTCAATTTGTTTGCACACATTGCGTTATGCTTGAACCCGAACATTAACAAGTTTTTATGGGTTTATTATTAGTGACCTAGAGCAGTGTTTGCACATTTTGTTTATTGGAAAATTCCCGAGATAAATTCTATGTTGTACCAACGATTGCTTGTGGTCGCCTGATGGTGTTTGTGCAACACCATGAGGCGCCCAGACAAACCACAGCGCATGTAGAAAGAGTTTATTAACATTGTTTCTTGCAAAATCTTATTTCTATATAAATCTAACCTTGTCTCATTGTAGAGTTTGGGTATGTTCAGGGGCACCCCCACGGTGCTGTTGAGGGAGACCATTCAGTTTGTTTAGCCACATCCTCTTTGAAACAGAAGTAGAAAGTTTTAAAGAATGTGTTATCTTTACCTAAACTCCAACTCTGTTTGCTTATTGTAGTGTAATGCCGGATTAAAACTGACTTTAGTACGACAAAGTATGTTTGCGATAATTAATAGAAAACACACAAAGTTTTTCCGCAAACGTTTCATAGTTTCTTTTCATCTTTTGGTATTTTTATGTTTTTTTTTTATTGAAGTTACCTAGGCCACCTCAATGCAAAGATGTGAAATCTACTTACGCCTCCATTCGAATTAGGATCAATCCACCTGTCCGCGAATTTTTTTTCCCACAAACTTTTTGTTACTTCGCATAGAGTTTGTATTAATATCGTGTGAATGCAAACCATTTTTTTGGCGTGTTTAGTTCAGTGGTTTCATCTTGTGCCTTGTGTTCGTGAGGACAAAGGTTCGACGCCTATCGAAGTCAATTTTTTTTAATTAATTTTTGCCGTGCACAAAATCGTTTAAAAAAAGTTGGGTTAGAATTAATGGGTTAGGGTTAATTCTTAGGGTTAATGTTAATTCTTAATCAATTCGGAAAATCTTACTTTTAGAGTAACCAGAATCAATTTCTTTTTTCAACTTTTTTAAACTTGACTAGACTATGTGTGTCTCCAGCAGGTTACGTTTTTTTCAAGTTCAATGTTTAGATTTGAACCTGGAGGGCGAAAATTGGCTGCTGACATTGAAAACGCGCGAAAAAAATGAATCAGTAAAAACAGTTACGCGTCACGCGGTAACCAGTAGCCTAATGGCTGCACTTATAGAAATATGCAAATGAGACAGAAAGCTCGTGGGGAAAAAATTCTCCGCCCGGCCACTAAACTGGGCAGGGCACACTCACAAGTCACGTTCAGGCGTAAGTTCACATCCTGCAGCATTTTCGTCACAATTTGAGTTACCCTTCAGCAACATAGGTGCTATAGAAGCTCGAAGCGATTGTTTGAAACAAAACTCATCGCTGAAAATCTAATTTGAAGTGAATCAAAAGAGCAAAGTTTGTTGCGAAACGAAACAAATATTTCGAAATAACCAGAATAATAAGATTTTTATCTCGAACAGTCAAAATATTTGATAAGCATGAAGTGGTAAAAGCAAGCCTCAAAAAGTAAAGCTGGAGTTGATTTTTTGACCAAAATTAAAATCTTTGAGCTACAGGCAGAGTTTGTGGGTTTTTGATGTTGAGCTTGTCTTTAGGTGTAGGCTTTTGCCAATTATATGGTAGCCTACATATTACAAATATGAATAGCTTATAACTTCATCTCGACTTTGGTTTTAAGAAGCTAAGATACTTCCAACTGTTCCGTGTTCATGCAATTTCCAGAATTGATTATTATAGCTCATTTGCTACAGAAAGTTGCATGTTGCTTTAAGCGATAACAGCAAGCAGTTCAACTCTGAATTTTTACCGATCAAAACAACTTTTCTGTAGTCAAGTGCGGTCTATTTACAGTAAGTGAAAAAAAGATAACGAAGCAATATTGATCTTAAATCTACAAGCCTCGCTCCAATAAATCAATGGTACAAGCGCCCAAATTTGCAGAAAACTTTCAACACTTCAAAAAGAAATGCTGGTTGGTTCAGCTCTCGAGGTGTGGTCGTCAGATCACTCGGCATGCGACAACTCAACAAGTACATTTCAGCTACTGCCAAGTCAGCAAATGAGATTTACTTGCTCAATTCGGACTTGCTTGGTCATCGCCTGTTACTGATTTTGCTGACTTGTGACATGCTAAGCTTTGGCTTGCTTATATTTTCATCATTTGCCAACTTCAGCCACTTGCTGAAATGTTGCTAGCTCAGTTGTCGCTTGCTCAACTAACCATGTGTTCAGTTCACAACTACTGACTTGCAAAGGCCTCCTGCGCTTGAGCTAGTTTGCTTCAGCTTCTTTCGGCAGATGGACTCCAGGAGTCCCGGGATGTAGGTGTTGGACTTGTATCTGCACTCAGTCGTGGTGTGGTTGGGATTTCCACAACAAAAAACGCTGTTTCATTTTCGAAACAAAAAAGTAGGCTACTTGTAAGCTTCCTTCTTATAGTAGGTGTTGGAAGTTTGTTGATTTCTGAAAACTTTTGTTTTTCTGAAACCGGTGAATCCTGAACGACCAACGCAAATAGAAAAAAAGTAGACAGTGTGACACTACACTACTGACACCACTAGACACTACTAGCAGATAATCTTCAGGTAATATTTTTCCATATGCACCTTTTATCACTTTCTCTCTCGTGTTTTCTCCAGTTGATTATCATTTTCATCCGGTGTCTCCTCCTCAAGCGGTGGTTTATGAATGATTATCCCATTCCTTCCAGACTGATTGGATGGGGAAAACGACTTATCTTTACATTCCTTCGCTTCGTGTCCTTGCCTACTGCAACGATTGCACCACTTCCTTGCATGTTGATGATTCCTGTTAGACTTACTTCGACGGTTAATAGCTTCATGGCCTAAGCCATTACATTTGAAACAACCCATTTCTCATGGAACAGAACCCTCTTGAAAACCATTTGTTTGTTTCTCGTCATTTTCGCACGTAAACTGCTCCTTAACTATAAGGTTTTCCAATCCGTCCAGTGATTGTTCAGCCCCCGAGAGTTCAAACCATTTTAGCAAAAGGTTTCGTATAGGTTCAATAAACTGACCTGGGCTTTCATGTTGTTCAGGCTTTGCTTCACGGAATCTCTGTCGGTATCCGTATTCCGTACTCAGTAAAATTGTAACGTTTTAACAGAGCTAATTTCAATCTGTCGTAATCCATTGCATCTTCTTGGGAAAGTCTTGAATATACGTCAAGAGTTTGACCGGTTAATAACGTGTTAACTGACGAGCCGACGAGGGCTTTCTTGCTTTCCAAATCTAGTCCTAATTTTTCTAATTCAAGTTGTCCTCACCTTTTTTCAACTTCTGCTTCCCTTTGCGCTCTTTCCTCTTCAGCCTCTAATTGTGCTCGTTTCTCTTCTGCGTCACATTGAGCTCTTTCCTCTTCAGCCTCTAATTCAGCTTTTATCTTGTGATACTCTTCCATCACAAACTGGGACTTCTCATTGCCACTCAGCCCTATTCGTTCATTCATGTTCCATCACAAACTGGGACTTCTCATTGCCACTCAGCCCTATTCGTTCATTCATGTTCCATCACAAACTGGGACTTCTCATTGCCACTCAGCCCCATTCGTTCAGCCACGCTCTGTAAGTTTTCGATCATCTCAGTTTTGACAATATCCGTAATTTTGACAACTTGTTATTGTTTTTCGTCTCCCGGACGAGTCCCCAAAATGTCATAATTCCTTTGTACACGTAGAGAGACTTTGGAAAGATTGATGACGTAGTGTATTTGGATATCAAACGTTAAACAGTCAGATAAATGCTCGACTAGTTCTACTTGTGAGATGATAAATGAAAATTCCGAACAGTAAACGACTTCGTTGATTTCAAAATAAATATACACTACTACTGGCAACAACTACTTTACAATAATTGGCAATAACTTCCACTTTTACAATCTATTTAATATCGGTTAGAACTCTACAATCGTCTTCAACATACTTTTCATTACAACTTCTAATCCCAATATTGCACAGCTCTCAATATAACTCTCCACAACTTTAATAGTAGCCTAACTGTAATTAAATCACGTGGCTATTGATAACAGGTTTGCTTAGACCAGATGCTTCCAGCGACTATAGGGTAATATTTCATAACAAAAACTCATTCTTCTGGTCAACAAGTTAAAGAGGTTTCAGAATGTCACGTACACAAAATTTTCGAGAAGGAGATTTTACAATAAAAGTGAGTAACTAAAGGTTAATATCGGTCAGTAATAACCGAAACACCACAACAAAATCACACAAATATATAGTTCACCCATTCTAGAATAATAATGTTGCCTGTCGCAGGACTACGCATGTTGGTTGTGACAGTACGAAGATTTATTTAAACTTGAATCAGGTTGTCTTCGGGATTACGAATTAGAGATCGAATTCAACTCTGATTGTAAACCAGTGAGACCAGACCAATGCTTTTCGCCATTCAGGAAGACTTTACTCTTGCTTATGACGCCGGCATAGAAAAAGATATCTGGACACCTGTACAATTCTGCGACTGGAGAACTCCTGTAGTACCAGTTCGCAAGGCTTCTACCAAAGGTAAGAAACCCAAATTAAGAGATTGTGGTGACTATTCCTCGACGGTTAATCCACAACTTAAAACTCACAGGCAGCTTTTGTCTCTTCCAGAGGATTTAATGCGTAAACTAAGGGGTGGCCAAGGTTTCACTACAAGATTGACCTGGCAGATGCTTATAACCAGATTAGGCTAGATCCAATGAGTCGAAAAATATTGGCATGAAGTATCCATAGAGGGGTTTTACTACAAAATCTTATACCATTTGGCATCTCTTCTGCCCCTGGCCATTTCCAAAAATTAGTGGATGATGTAACTAGTGACCTCCCAGGTGTCGCAGTCTACCTGGATGACATTTTAATAAGTGAAGCTACAATAGAAGAGCATTTACAGAACCTTAAACGACTACTCGATCGGTTATCATCGAAAGGTTTTAGATGTAAGAGGGAAAAGTGTAAGTTTTCCCTTGCAAGTATCGAGTACCTATGTTCATGTTCTAAGTTATTGCCATGTTCATGTTCTTCAGGCCATGTTCTTTCTGAGCAAGCGATTTCTAAAAGTCCTAAAGTCGATGCTGTACTGAGCATGCCTGCTGCTTCCAATGTTGGTATTTTACGTTCTTTTTTGGGGTCGGTTCAATTTTATTCTTTATGCTTCCAGATTTTTCCACGGTAGCGCAACTGTTATATCATTTAACCAAGAGTGGTGAACCTTGGAGATGGAAACACAATGAACAATGCGCCTTCTCAAAATTGAAAAAGTTTCTTTCTTCCAACGCCGTTCGCGTACACTTTAACCCTTTGCTTCCTTTTTGCATGTGATGCAGCATGCATGGGTAGGCCACTGGCGCCACACTGTTTCACTGCTCTCCGGCCGGAAGCGAGAGGCCAATATAGCCAATGTGTCAAAAATCGACAAAATCTCAACGAAACTACAGCCCAATTCAAAAGGAGGCTTTATCCATCATCTTCGCTTTAAAGAAATCAGGGACAAGATAGGCTATCCCTAGAAGAAATTCTACCAATACCTTTACAATAGGGATTTGATTTTGGTAACTGCTCAGAAGCCTTTGCTTTCACTCTTTGGTCTAGATAAGCCTTCTTCTTTGCTGGCGGTTGACCGGTTAGCACGATGGGCGTTGTTTTTGAGTCCATTTAGTTATGCTATAGAGCAGAGGTCCGCAAATTTTGGGTCGCATAGGTTGCGAGACCATGCACAGTGGGTCGCAACGCGGTTTAAACTTACTATAAATATAACTTGTATAAATAAAATAAATACAATCATATACTCTTTGATGTGCTGAATTTCGTACAATTTTGTACAAGAAAATTTATACTTTCGATTGTAGTACAGTAGTCCCCGCTTATTACAGTAGGTCTAAGCCCACAGTTATAAAGCCTACAAGACACCTTGAGCCAGGACATGAAAACTCTCTCAGCTTATCTCCAGAACTGGCGACTGAAACTCAGCAAACTGTGGCAGCAGCTTTCCATCTATACAATCGGAAAGCTGATCGTGATCTTCATGTTCAGAATAATGAAAAACCTCTGCCCTGAATCAAGGTGTCTTGGGGTGACACTAGACAGATCGTTCACATACCACTACCATTTGGTGTCACTGCGCAAGAAACTTACATCCCACGCTGTGCTACTCAAGCTCATGGCAGACTCTAGCTGTGGGGCGAGAGCTGACACTTTGCGTATGGAGCTACAGAAGAAGATTTACTTCAATTTACTGGCCCAATATCGATGCAGACATTGTCGACCTCTGTCGAAAATGTTTCCTACTACATGTGCTGAGCATCGAGCTGCACCAAGCAACACTCAAGCAAGATTAGGGGAATAGTGCACGTCACTGGAGCACCATACCATCCAGCTACGAACGATGCGCCTGAGCGTTTGGTGCGCACTTTCAAGCAGGCTGTGAGAAAATCATCACCGCTTGGAAGTAAGACTACGCGATTCTTGATACAGTTTCGCCGTACGCCTAATGCCAGTGGTTACCCTCCAGTGAGCTTTTAAACCACCGCCAATTACACACTAAATTAGATGTCTCACTTCCTTCCTTAGCTGAGGTCACGAAAATATCGACGAGCCCTCCGCCTCGGGAACAAAACCGGAAAGCAATTAAGTCTGATGTCGGTGATCCTTGTTATGCTTTGTACTTTGGTTCCAGGCTTAGCCAAAGCCTTCGTTGTTTTCCTGTCGTCGTGGAAAGCGACATGGGAGTCGTAGTTTGCAAGTTCGAGTGGACCCTCGAGGTCCAATATAGACTAGAAGCCATATCAACATATCATATCAATTGTAACACTTCCTCCAAACAGAAACTACAAGTTTGAAATATTTGACTAAGCCTTTGAAGGTAAAAAATATTCTATTTTAATAAGCTTAACTGAAGATGGTCTAGCACTCTAGCTGCTAGCTGATCGAAATCGATTTCTAGTTGTTTATGATTGAACTGACTCGTGTGAAAATAAATTCGTTTGTAAACCATTTTGGTTGGTTTTTGTGGCAGTCCAGGAAATCCTCAGCATTTTTCGGAATGCCCACATTGCAAACCCATTTGTTCTTTTATTCATTCTTTTGGTAATTGTCCAGGTTTCTGAATTATATCTGAAAATTGGAAAAATGTAACACTTCACCACTCTACATCTGGTTGAGAAAAATATGTACTTGTTGCACAATATTGATTGCATTTGTTGCAAAACGGCTTTTGCTTGAGCAATACGTACATTACATTTAACTCCTTATCAACTTTGGGGTCCCAGTTTATTGTTGTCCCAAGATATCAAAAACGTTTTACTTGTTTTATAGTTATTTCATTCATTTCTCTCGTGGCATGTTTGCAAGGCTTGATCATAGTTGAATAATAGTAAACTTTCGGTTTTGTTACGTCTTTTTCCCTTGCCATGTATTTGTTGTTTAGAACTGTGCGCTGCCTCTTTGACCACCAGTGATGACGGATGAAAATCAATGTTTCGTATGAATCTTCGTATGTTGTTGCTGAGTATTAAAGGGATACTAAAGGAAAAACCTGACTTGGCGATTGTACACGTTCTTTGTGTTTAACATGCTACTATAAAACGATTTGCAATAAAATTTTGCCCCATTACGGTCTGATCAGCATTCCGCGCGTGCTTTTGTCAGAGCTTTCAATACGGGAATGGGCGTGAGCAGCGAAGCGTGCGACTGTACAGTCTACGTCACGAAAGACTAGCAATCAGCTGATCGAGCAATAGTTGTTACTGCCGGCGATTTAACTGTAGGCTATGTATGTATGTAGGCTACATCAAAACATCAGATTTCAACATCAAAACTTCAGACAGTTTGCTCAAAACATCAGATCTGATTAGTGGCTTTTGTTATTGCTGTCTTTTGTGACGTATTCTCGAGCAGTGTTTCCACTTTTTGGTCATTTTGAAAAAATTAAAAATAAATGAAACATTGGACTTTGGACCTTGCCAGTGCCATTGAAAACAAATTTATTTCGGGTAATTTTTTTTGAAATGTATTCTTGAATGTTCAGTTTATGCATTTTAATGCTTAATTCCCGTTTGAAAATTTCATTTAGTATGCCTTTAAACTCTCCTGACGTCAGTCGTGTTTAAATTTAAAATTTTTTGTTTCAAACAAAAGCAAAGCAACCTAACAACCGCAAGTGACGCTGGTTCGACTCCCGCTTGCACAACGTGTTTTAAGGGCTGCTCTCCATTCAGCAGGACCTAGTAGATGAAATATTTCTCAGACAATTACTCGGGAACCGACCTGGGTCAATGGTTCACAGCCTCTACATTCAATTTCACGATGAGGAAAGTAGGCAAAGCTCAGCTTATGACGTACATGCAACGCATGCCACAGATTTTCTGCTTTTACTTTTGCTAAAAAGATTTTTTGCCCATTTTTCGTGTTGCTTCCCGACCAGTCCTGATTTCTCTTGGTGGGCTTCACTACCCACGATCGCGTGATGACAATATCCGCCATTGCGACATCAGCTCAATCTCGTCGCCTCAGGTATCTGCGACGTCACAACACAGCGAAAGCACGCACAGCTCGGAAACTGCCTCGCGGTTATGACGTCACAGATTTGTCTGAGACGGAAACTGAATTGTTCTGTCTGAATATTTCAGACTGACTTAGCGAATAAAACATAATTAGTTGTTCTCCAATCAGGAGCCACTTACTAAGCTCTTCGTACAAACACAAATACTCGGCAATTTGAAATATACATGGTCTTCGCTGTGGACGAAATTTTATTTTTAAAATTATATCCAATTTACGATGTCACCACATTGTCATCCAACCCAGGGATGGAGGAACCATTTCAAAAGTAGGTGGGCCCAGAGGCGCAGCAGTCAAAGTCAATCCAATTTCTGGGGGGCTTCGCCCCCCAGACCCCTCCATAACATTGTTGCATTCCTGGTATTCAAAATCGTTTACACCAGGAGTCGGCAACCTACGGTCCGCCAAGAAAAATCATCCGGCCCGCCGCTCCTTTACCAATTATAATAATATGTAGCCACGCCAGTGGTTTATTACAGTATAATCGAATGGAAGAACAAGTACTTTTTATTAATCATTTTAGTAGGCCCACGTCTTTGATTTGCAGCGTTTCTGTTTGTATAAACAAAGAACTCAACATAAAGCGCCATTATGATACAAAACATATTATTTTTTCCAAGTTAATGGGTCAAACAAGGAACGGCAAAGTTAATCTACTTAAAAATAGCTTTAAAACAGCAAATTTCTCTGTTACAAAGGAAAGGAAAACCAATGAATCAGAAAATTATTTTGCTAGCTACAAGGTAGCACAATCAATAGCAAAAGACAAGAAATCGTATATAGTGATGGAGAATTTGGGAAAAGGTGCAAGATGGATGTTATTGAAAACATATGTCCAGAGAAAAAAACAAACTACTTTTCAGATATAGGCTAGGCCTAAGTCTTTCAATAAGAACCGTAACTCGACGAAAAGAAGAGATATCGGAGAACGTAACATCTAGCAAAAAGTTGTTATACATCTACAGTCAGTAGCGTAGCCAGGAATTTTGAAAGGGGGGGGGTTTGACCACCTAGCGGCGGGGGGTCTAGGGGGGCCACCCCCAGAAATTTTTGAAAAATTACTTTGAATTTGGTGCATTCTGAGAGCATTTTCAACAAAAATGTGGGTATGAATATTCCTGTAAAATGGTGCTGTCCGGTAACATAGCAAAAGGATAAGATCATGTTTTCTTCGGCATTTTTCGGAAATAAAGCTAAGTCTCTGTCTTTTCTTGTTACTAATTCCTGGCTGAGATCTTTGAATGTTTGGTATTGGCAAAACTCGCTCTTTTAATGCATTTTTGTTTAAAATTAGGCAATTTTTTTTTAGACTAAAAGCATCATTCTCTATATCGTGACGTCCCACGCGTGCCAATGGGGGGGGGGGTTGTAACCCCCAAAACCCCCCCTTGGCTACGCCACTGTCTACAGTTCTTCGCAATGGCAATAGATGAGAGCACAGACACGACAGATAAGCCTACAGCTGAGCTGGCAGTATTTGGGCGTGCAGTAAATAAAGATTTTGATGTTTAAGAATTTGTTCAGCTGATTCCCGTCAAGGATATTGCTAGCCGATAAAGTACGTTCTCACTACTCGGTCACGCAACCTTATCGTCATAATATCTTAGTAGATGACGCTTTTTGTCCGTAAGCAAACTTTTTCCCTCTAAACACACGAACAAAATTTACGAACTCAAAGATTTTTTTCTCAAAAACACTTAAATAATTTTTTTTATTCGTGCAATTATTTTAGAGAAATTTTGACTGTTAGTAAAACATTTTGTTACAATTAAAGTCTTCGTGTTTCAAATAGTCGCACAAAGCTTCCCAAACAAAATATTATACATGGACGGCTTACGAATAACAAATATTCGTGTTCGTACGAAGAGCGTGGTATGTGGCCCCTGGCCTGGTTTGGTTTTGAATCTTTATATTTGGACTGACAAAGCCTTGATAGGTTATTCCTGGTAGTTTCGCATACTTGTAGTGTTGTAGAGGCTCTTGACGCAGGACCGGTTACCGAGATTGACAGAGTGAAGTTTCCGATTGTGAATTCTTGTTACCGGGAAATTATTCCATTCACTAGGTACCACTGAATGGAGAGCAGTCCTTAGAATGCGTTGCTTAAGCGCACACCCCGAGAGTCGAACCAGCGGCGTTTGAACTTGAAGTTTCTTTGTTCACGAAGTCGCGCTTTCCACTTATCGGGGAGTTATCTGGGCGGGGTCTGGTCTCCTGCGGTCCCTTGTGCTTGATAGGGCAGACACTCGAATGATCCGTCGCCTTCGACTTGGAAGCGCGCGATCCGCTCAGTTATGACACTCCACATATAACCATTAACCAGGGTTGCCAAATAATGTATTATCTACGCTAATTTCTTTGAAAGAAGGTACAATCATAAAAGAGAGATTGACAATTACATTCATATTTTGATTCGCTAAGAGGAGATTACGTCATGTGCGTTACTTGTTTTAATGGAGCAGGAGGATGTAGCCTAACATCTGACACTGATGGCGTATACAAGAAAGGGAGTAAAGATCATTTATAAGGAAATGATCCACCAGATGCCAAACAACAGGCAAGTGTAAAGGAACTTAAAGCGAAATTAATCGAGTCAGCCGCTTCAGGATTGGCGTGTCATCAAATGTTGCCAAAATACATACACGTGATCTTGGGTTTTTTCTTTCAGCATGGTTGATAAATGGCGAAATTTAAAAATTGTTTGTGCTTTGTTTATGTAGCCTATTATAGCCTGCAGTGATTCTCAAACTGTAAGTTGCAATGCACTGGAGCGGACATTGGAGCGGACAATTGCAACGGACATTGCACAAAAGTTTGGTTTCTTAACTAAAAAATATCATATAAATGACTTAAACCTTTTCATAAGGCTATGTTGGCTATCTTCAACTTAATTCTTTTGAGATAGCGGATTCATGACATAATTTCGTCAATCTCATCAATCGTCAAGTGCGTTGCGAATTCAGCAAATTCTTCTAAGTGTGTTGCCTCGAAACTTATGTAACATATGATTACATAAGGAGACGCGATATACCAAAATTTCAAATAATTTAGAAATTTTTAGGAGTCCGCGACCGCTTCGAAAGCACCAAAAGGGGTCCACCCATAGGCGTAGCCAGGGGGAGCGAAAGGGGCCATGGCCCCCCCCCCCAAATTTTCCAAGTTTGGATTCCGAAGTTGAGCCCTTTGTTGAAAATATAATAAAGTTTGTAGAAATTTATAACGTTTTCCAAGACATCTGGCTATTAACACCCCCAAGGACTTGTTTTAGACACACAGAAAGACACCAATAAATTTTGCAAATCGTAAATCGCGCAAAATTTACGCGATTTACGTTTCTTTGAACAAATTTGTGGAAGCAATTTCAGAATGGCTTACTCTGTTGGGTTTTTGTGTAGTTATTGAGTTTTTGTGTACCGTAGCTGAGTTTTTGGTGTTCTCTAATTTTAGCCGCAGTTTTTGCCCGTTCGTGTGTAAGAGCTATCTTTAATAAGTTAATAGCTGTTTATCTGCTAATAAATTTCATACAAATAGGCCTATTACCCTAAAAGTGTTTTCAGAAAGCGCTATAATCCATTATTTGAGTGTAATTTTTCAAAAATTTTCCAGGGGAGCATGTTCCCGGACCCCCTAGAATACGCGTGCCTTCGGCACGCTCTAACCCCCCTACCAGTTTTATTGCTTCAACCCACCAGCATAGGCCACTGCACATCAAGTGGCAATGGCTTTAAATCGAACACTTTGTTGTTCTCTTCAATTCATCAAATATTTGGCCCCCCCAAAATTTTTTTCTGGCTACGCCACTGGGTCCACCAAGACAAAAAGGTTGAGAACCACTGCCCTAGTTACTGACGAAGCCACACTTGTGTGGCGAAAGCTTCGCAGTACATTTGAATTTATCTATTTAGTGCGGTAGCTTACCTAGTAAATTAAAAGAAGATTTTTAATGAAAAGTTTATTTACGAAGTTTTATTTTCAAAATTTATATTGAGCTGGCGAAATTAAAAATTAAAGAGATACATTATAACCAATATAACCATATCCACTTAAAATCCATTTCAAAAGTTTTACCGGCTTTTCGCTCTTTTGTGCACTGAAGTGGATGAATATATTATATCTGTAATTATTTTCTTGTAAATAGCCTATATGTAAAATTTACTCCAGGTAAAAGTCACTGACGGCGACATGTTTATGATAAGGAGGAGCTCTTCAGAAAACTTTGTGTTTTTGGAGAGGTCAAATTCTCTCCACATTGTGTCTATCCACTTACAATTTTCAAATTCGCCAACCATAGACCTGCTCATTGCGCTCAACCTAGTGATCTGTCTGAACAATGAAGTGAAATGCTGTCCCAGCTTTAAATCGCTGTGATAGTGACAACTTTTGCTGTGGAAAGACAAAGTTGTTGAGAAGAGCGATCTTCCTGGCGTCAGCACTACCTGACTACTCATTAGTATAGAACAGCGAGCATTGTGTTTCGTTAACTATACCTGTGTAGCCTCCACACTAGCCATCAAGACTTTTCCCAAAAACATGTGTTTTTCGGCAGTCGAGTCTAGCAAGAATTGACAATGATAGACACACGTGTTTCGCCCATGAGGTGTTTTCGCCCATGCTCGCTGTTCTACAGTTGTGCAGGGATGGGGAACTTTTTTAGTATTGCGGGCCACATAAAATGAGAAATAACACAGGCGGGCCACTAAAAATTTCGAAATTTTATTTACAGATAAAAAATGCAGCGAAGTAGACAATGATTTAGGCTATTTCACTTTCACAGCCAGTGGGATGGCTGAAAGTTTTTATTTTTGATGAGTCGTGTGATGTCTGCTGACACGGAAGATGTTGCAACTCTTAACTGCATCTCCACGTTTTTATCAGTCAGTCTGGAGCGAAGCCGATGGATTAACTAGTCACAGGCCATTCGCAATATACCGAGAATGCAGAGCCTACTCTTTTTTGAGCTGTTGTTTCAATATATTTTGGGTAAAGAAATTTTGACGCGGGCCACATGGAACAGTCACGCGGGCCGCATTCGGCCCGTGGGCCGCAGGTTCCCCACCCCTGGTATAGTGAGTAGCCTAGTCAGGTAGTGCTGACGCCAGGAAGATCGCTTCTTCTCAACAGTGCACTGCATATCCTTGGCGACAGTTAGCTTAGTTGTTTTCTTTCCACAAAGGATTCAATTGACTGACAAAAGCAGCGGTTGAGAACTATGTGGCATGAATTAGTAGTGCCATACTGATGAGCCCATACAAAAACGCGCAAGTCTCGATCTTGACTCGCCACCTCAAATCCATTTTATATGGAAAAATGTAAACCTGCAAGGTGTAGTGGTATCCATCTTGAACTCTGATCGTTGCGCGAAAAAAAAGCCCAACATGGGCGAAACACGTGTCTATCGCTTTCAATTCTTGCTACACTCGAGTGCCGAGAAACACAAAACATTTGACCTATTATAACCTAATAAGTTTTCCTGTTTATTTCACAACAAAAGAATGGAGCAAACCCACTTTCATTGTTGCGTCCTTCCAGAGACTTTCTAGAAACACAATATGTTTTGTGACGCAGCAGTGCTTGGTGTTTGTGCTACATCAAGTCGTGAAAACTTCAGAGTAAAATTACCTTTTGTGAGAACAGTTCTTGGACGTTCTGAGCTTCAGAAGATTGAACGTTATTGGGCGTGTCTGCGACATCTCAACGACAAAAAGTAACGTTAGTATTATTTTGATAAAGCTGGCAGTTCTTCAAGCTACTGTTCGACGTTCATTGTGAATCATGGAGCCACTTTTTTACAACGCGTTGGTGCGGACGTCACAGCAACCGACAAAGGTGAGTGTCTGTTGTTGACAATTTGACACTTTCTGCAGTAGAGTAAATACAAAGTGAAATTTCGTTGGAAACGAAATTACAAAGAATGTTACACGATTCTTTTCATTGCAATTTTTTCTATATATTTTTCTTTTAAACAGCTCAAGTTGTAACCTACAACCTACATTCTTTACGTAGAAAATGGGAAAACTCTTCACTTTTTTTACCAACAGTTGCGGTCTCGCGCTAAACTTGTCTGTTGTAAATTGTTTTGAATCGCACTTGTGTAAACTTTCTAGTTTACAAATTCATCGCCTTTTGTAGCCGAGATGTAGCCAGAGGGAGATGTTTTTGGAAAGCAACAAAACTATATAAACTTTTTTTTTAATATGCGGCTGCAGGCCCGTAGCCAGCCGGGGGCCAGGGGGGGGCCTCGCCCCCCTGAAAAAAATTTCGCCCCCCCCCCTGGCAAAATCCCAACATTCTCGAGCAACAGCTACAATTATAATGATTTTGCCCATCTTTCCCTTTGCAGAGCTCCAACCTAGGCCCAATTAACTACAATTGTTTTGTTTAGTTAACAGCTAAGATGATTGAACAATTTCGCCCCCCCCCCCCCTACCTCCTCCTTTGGCAACCTCAACATGTTCAATTCAACCAAGGCCAACACGTGTTAGGTTGGTAGAAAAATTGTCAGAAACTGTGCAAAATGAAAATGTTTTGGGAAAGAATGATAACCTAACAAAGAGGGAATGGTTTTCCAGCAGGCCTACAAACCGGTACAAATTAGGCTATTTGATATCAGCTGTCGCTATTCTCGGTACCATACCTAATTCTAAGGGTCAGTGATAACCAATTTGTGCAGTGATAAACCAAATTTGTGCAGTGATAAATCGCAAAATGTGCAGTGGTAAAGCAAGTGGTTTTTGAAGACAACGCATACAAAATATAAACCGTAATCTTTTTAAGCAGTGTTTATTTTTTCTCTTCAATCCAATCAGTGTAAATAATTTTTGTTTCTAGTTTTCTGATCTGTGAAGTGTTCAACCTTGCAGCAGATATTGCTACATTTGGATCTAGCACTTCCGTTTGTGAGTGTGGATTCTCAGTGTTAACAAGGGTTGACGCTCAGTGTTTCTTAACCTTTTTAGCGCTCGTACCCTTTGAGCTTTCATGAAATTTTCTCGTACCCCCTGTCTACAATGGCCGACGGGCGACGAAAGCAAATAAAATTGTAATATTATCTCTTGGATCCAAACGATTGCCCGACTTAGTTTTGATGTTTACAAGAGTTAACCCAGTTTCACATGGGTAGGTTGTCGCAAAAAGCACAAGAATTTCTAAAGCTTTTTTTCTAACTGGGGAAATGTGTTGAGTTGTGCACACCAGAAGGCATCCAACTGCATTGGATCAAACTTCATTTTGCTTTTACTACTAGCTTTCATTTCAATAAGATAGTCTTTCATTTGGTCATTATCATTCATAGAATGTAGGCTGAAAATAAATGGGTCTTGCATCCATCCCTGAGAAGTAGAAACCTCTCCAGTACCGGTATATAGACATATACAAAAGTGACTTGTTACGCATTCTTCACACATATGCCTAAATGGCGTATAATTTCACACTGCACGTCGTACCCCCTGCTTTGGTGCTTCGTACCCCCAAAGGGTACACGTACCCCTGGTTAAGAACCACTGCACTAGACGGAGCATGTTACAACCAAGACAGGCAAACTTGGTGCTTATGGCCTTTGAACTTTCTGTATCGAAATCTATCGATTTAGACTTGTTTGTGAGACGGTTTGCATCCAAACATCCGCGACTGCAATTGCAATGGACTAGCTCACGGGTGTATAGGCGGAATGTAGCCTAATCATATATATCAAAGTCCTCGGCACTAGCTTCTTTGAGCCAGTTAAAGTTTTTGCTCATAACAAGTACCGCTTTTTATACAACAAGTCAACAATTGCTGTGTTATGTTGGTCATTGTAATATGGTTGCCGTGATTTAACTAGCGGATAAAATAAGAGACCAGTGTTGGTCTTAACACTAATCTGATATATTGCAATTTTTGTGGATACCGGTATTTAAGAGGTTAAAATGCCAAAATTATTTAAATTTTTTCGCCCTCCCCTGACAAAAAGTTGGCCCCCCTTGCTCTGCGGTCTGGCTACGGCCCTGTGCGGCTGAAATAAAATTACCAAACCCAGTTGGATCAGTAGGCTACTGCAACAATATCAACTTTCATGGGTTACAACGCGCCAACACATAGTAAAATAGGTGTGTTGTTCACACAATTAGCTAACACAAACGCAGAAGAAATTAGTCGTAATATGAAGTGAAATAGCCCACAATGAAAACATAGATGAGAGAGATCGAACTTGACCATCAGTGACGAAACAACGATTCTTGTGACGAAAGCGGTGTTTACTCAAGCGTGTGACTTGTAAAACTTCACATCGTCTTGAGAATTGAGCGGTAAAGCTGTTCACCATCATTACAATACAAACGATTTCCACGCACGTGCTCGCTGGGCTGTGCGCGAAACAGGAAGGCGACTATCGATTAGCTAGTTGCCGTAGTGCTTTTGACTTCACAGTTGCTTCGGTCGCGTGACTGACCAGAGGTGAATGGCAACGTGGAAGCGTCGACACTGCTCAGATACGTGATTCGAATATAATAATAGATTGTGAGGGAGAGCGTGATTTGTTGTCAGTGAAAGATTCTGGCCTCGTTTGATGAAGTTGTCGAAGAGATCATGTTTGAACGTAAGTCGATAATTTGACTTTCAGCACCATGATTAGTGAAATGTTGATTTTCCGAGTTGTTTGTTTGATGATGATCAGATAACTGCTTTATGGCAAGATCTTGGATGTTTGAAAGGTTAGAGGGTAATTATTAACAAAGCTACTTCAGCACTTTCTGTATAGCAATCAAGAAAACAAGGTTTGCAGCTCGTCAAAAACGATGATTCAGCCATTTCTAATCTAGCCTCAGTAGCTTGTAATGCAAAGATTACGAAACAGGTTCAGTGAAAGTGAATTGCTTCTAGTTAGTGATAAGCAGGCAAGGTGATGAAATAGGAAGGCTACTTACAGGCCTTTATGAAAGCTCTAAACTTCTATTTGGTGTAGATTTTTAATTAGACACAATCTAACCTAAAATTTTCTTAATTGAAAGTGTTAAATGGAAAAATTCGCCGCGCGACGAAAAAAGTTTGAGAACCCGTGGACCTCCGAATAAGTCAAAAATAGGAGGCTCTATTTGCGATGCGAATTCACGTTGAGTTTCCACCCTTCCATTACTGCTTATATTGTAGAACAAGTAAATGATTATACTGACAAGTACATTGATTAAAATGTCGCTTAAAGTAACTTCTATCGTGTATAGTTTGTTCAACGTAGCAGCTTTGATCCAAAAGTTGGTCGTCGTCGTGTGAGCCTCTGGGGCCGAGAGTATCCTTTCACCACCCCAGATTCACGATGTTCCCGGACAAAGCTGGAAGGTTACTAGAGAGCAGCCATTCCTTTGTTTCATCATCCAGGACACCAGGCCCAGATTTAGGGGGGGGCAGAGGGTGCAGGTGCCTCGGCCCCCCCGACTTTTGAAGGGCCTCCCTACGTGAAAAACGTGATTTTGTGTTGTTGTTTTTTCAGCCTTTGAAGTTTCTGCAAAATGCTGTGCAGTGCTAGATTGATGCTACTGTAGACGTAGGGGTGATTTTCGCGCCGTAGGCGCGAAAAATTTTTTGCACGGGGGGGCCCCCCGATCTAAAAGTGCCCCGGGCCCCCCATCAACTAAATCCGGCCCTGCAGGACACACAGACCTTCCACTCCATTGGGTGGCTTGAAGATGATGCAATCGTTCATGATGTGGTTTGTGGTCTGCTCTTCAGCACCACGTTCACAAGTAGAGAAAGAGCCATCCCCATTGGCGCATGGTTGAGCGGAAAAGCCCGTACTTAGTTAATAAAATTGAGTTAAGTCACTAAAATGGAGTTGAGAGCACAGCAAGCGAGAAAAGTTTGCGAAAACGTAGACAATTTATGTGATTTGTGGGAGAGGCACGTGATCAAGTGCTCTCCTGGATCCGCTACTGACAACAGTAGGCCTATCATTTTGCTTGTTGGGACTTGGATATTGCTAAACGCCATCTCTCCATTAGCCAGAAAAGTTTTGCAGCATCGTTCTTACGTAAAGTGATGTAGGCTTCATCAGTCAATTAAGCAAAAATGGTAGGCCTACTGCAGGCTGCTGCAGCCTCCCCTAAATAGCGATCATGAGGCATCCCGCCATTGCAGTGACACGGTACTTTAAGCTAATACAGTATCCAAAAATCCCTCAACGAACAAAGCAAGCGCTGCTGAAAATATGCGTCGTAAGCTAAACTGTTTCGTCACACTTTTCTTATGCAATTGTGTGAGGTCATAATGCATTTTGCTGTGTTAGCAAATCATGTCAAGAAATCAGAACGAACGCAACATTTTTATTTCGAAGGAAACTTGATTTCTTCATCATTTTGCTGTAGAACCGACTCAGTCGTCTTACAAGTTTTATATTTCTGAGGTAGGCTACATTATTAACTAATCATGGACGGATGCGTTGGAGAATACTTAACTGCTATGACCAGGAGAAAAGTTGTGGACAAGGATACCGTCGGAGGTAGCAAGCTTGCCAGGGTGTTGACTGTGTTTGACCTGTCAGCCCTTGGCGTTGGCGCAACTCTCGGTGAGTGACAATCGATTTGAAACTAATTTTGTTTGGGCGAAACTAGAAATGCACAATTTTAGCATAGTTTAGTAAAAACAATTTCAGCAATGTCACAGTTAATTTTGTAGAACTTTTTTGCTTTTGTACCTCACAAAAGAAGCGATCGATTCTATTTGAATAAGACACTGAATAAGCCGCCTTTACGGTGGCGAAAGTTTTATCAATAAATTATACAAGTTTCCGAACTTGACTGATTTTCTTTACTCATTATGAAAAATACCGTATGTGTGTAGGCTTTTTGTTTCACAGCATGCAGTCAAAACCAACATCAGTGATGTAGGCTATTAACCGATCAGTCACACTCAGTGCGAACTATAAGCTTATACGATATGCAATGAATGAATAATTACATTCTTAGTCTTTAGCCCACAGTTTTAGCGCGGATCACAAACCATCAAAAATATCACGGACCGTTGTGCATTGGTACTTTTGGACTACCGATTCAGTATAAAGGCATTTTAATTGTACGCAATATGTAGTGACTTTAGCACCGTCTGTGATGGTTATCGTCATCATTTCCATTATGTTTCCTACCGGCTCCGGCAATTAGCTTAGGCCGCACGTTAATTGCTCGGCAGCAGTGGCCGTTAATTAGCTCAGCAGCAGTCGCCGAGTGGTTAGCGCGTTTGGCTCGCAGTCGAGAGCCTGCATGTTCGACTCCAGCCACCCGCACTTGCTGTTGTTTCTCTGGGCAAGAAACTTTACGATAATTGCCTCTACCCAGTGATCGCTTTCGAGTAATGGGTAGTACCAAATTTAAGTCATAAGTAGAGTAGACAACCGGAAACAGACATTGCCGTCGGTTGCAGCGTGGGTCAGGTGTACGTCGGAAGGCGTACACCGATGCATAGCGCTCAAGTCCGCTTTCCCGCAATGCAGGATAAATATATGAAAAACAAACAAAACAAACAATATACAAAATATATTTATACACAATTAACTTTCTTAAGTTGACATAGTTTGTCCGTTTGCAGGTGCTGGAGTATATGTCCTCACTGGATCTGTGGCGAAAGAAATCAGTGGTCCTAGCGTCATTTTGTCTTTCTTCATTGCAGCTGTCACGTCTGTGTTATCAGGTAGGCTTAAAGTGTAAGTCTAAAGCAAGTGTAGTGCAGTGTGTTGTCCACCCCGTTAGCTCGGTGGTTAAGCGCCCGACTGCAGATCACGCTGAGCTGGTTCGGCTCTCGCGGTGTGCTTTGTTCTGGTTAAGAAACCAAAGCATTGCAACTTAATGGCGCGCGGTTCTTTTTCTTTTGTGAAAAGTTTCCTTCCCCAATTCTATCGCATATAGGAGATTGTCATGTTGGCAGGAAGTAACATCGCATTGCTAATAAGCGCAATGGTTGTTCGTATGTTTGTCGTTGATTTGGTTGAACACAGTTGGGCCACTGGTAACAAGCCGCCTGCTCGTATATTAATTTACTGAACCACTTTAACTTGTTTGTTTGTATTTTCATCCTTTCTCCGTCCTATTATTATTATTATGACTACTCATCCACATCAATATTGGAACTGGCAAATTCAATCCACAACACTTTTCATTAGGCTGTCATTTATTACTACATGTGTGCTTCTTTTTGTTTTTTGGGTTTTGTGGCCGTGCTAACTACAGACATATAACTTAGCCTACTGCATGATTTTCTATTCAGGCACGTTTTAAACCATTTAAGGTTTTGCCACCTTTTTCCGCTCATTAACGTGCTGGTAGGCCTATGTCGATTTTTGTAGTTAGTAGTATCTTTTTCGTCCCGGACGCGTTAATGACGAAAAATAAAATGATTGAAAATGATTGATTGAATCATTTTAAGTAATGTTTTTTTGTAGCTACAGCGCAGCAGCAGCCTGGTACAGAGAGAGGTTAGACCTCCCCTGGATTCAGAAGCGTACACAAATCTTGATCTTGCAAACTACGAGTAGAGTGATTGTCAGAAAGTATAATTCAGCCTCAGCACAAAGTGGATACGGAATGTTGGGGGGGAAGGTCATTTCTTATTCGTTATCGGCTTCTGTTTGTTCACAGCAGTGATCATGCATTTTTGTTGGGCATGGTTTTTGTTGCCAGTTAATGAAATACGCATCATATATATTCTGCTGTCTCCAAAGTCCAGTCTTCTATTATGGTTTTAATGGCTGCGTTTGATGACGAAAAGGTCTATGTCACCGTATCGGGACTGATGCATTGTGCAACTGTTGTAGACTACTGTGAAGAATAGAGCGTCCTTCCTGGCTATCAGCACAAGGCTAAGTACTCACTAGCATAGGCGTCGATTTTTTCTTAGAATAGAGGAATTTCGGGTGGGCGAGAGTTTTCAAACAGATTTCATTGAATGTGTATGTTCACAAATTCGCAATGGTCAGTCTTTCTCACAAAGACTGCGTTTAGCGTCGCTGCAGCAATTAAGCTTTAATAGATTTGATGTTTGCTTTCTTGCGCCTTGCGATCTTATGAGCGCTGCTAAACTAAACTTCTTTTATGTTTTCCTTTGCGACCTAAAAAGCGCGTGACCTGTTATTTTTAAAGTGACGCCTTCGGATTTGCCGCAAAATGTTCGGACAGGTGACTGCTGACTGTGCGGATATTGCCGCTGTATAACTTCCGTTGGTCTGCGGCAGATAACCGATTGTTTTCCGAGGCCCACAAACAGCAGCTACAGTAACAAGTACCATCCATCAGGGTTAAGACGCATCAACTGGAATTCGGAAAAAAGCTTCCTTTGCAACACACGACCTTCCTGAGCCGGAAGCTGATCCGGCAGCATGCTAACGTCAAATGGAGCAGGTAGAGATCCATGGCTCATGCTATCTTCTGTAACTACCGGTGCATTGCCTGAGACATTGACTTCACCACTGTCCATTCTTGAAGCACTGCTTTCTTCATCCTGGTTTTTTTTTCGGTCATTTATCGGTTATTGACCGATTTTTTAGCAAAATGTCCGAAAAAAATATAGTCAATTCGGTCAAAATGTCCGAAAAAAACAACCTTTCTCAGCGAAACTTAATGTTGTAGCTAGTCAGGAAGCGCAGATTTTGGTTTGTATCAGCTACTTCAAAGGAAATATTTTCATCAGAAATAATGACCGAAATAAATAAAAAATGACCGAATTTTTTCAAGTCATTTTGGACAAATGACCGAAAAGTCTCAGCGAAAAAAAAACAATCTTCATCAATGTCATCTCTACGTTCATTCGTGCTGGACGTGGCTTCTTTAGCGTTATCATCTCGACGCCTTTTGGAATTTTAAGAATGCACGAATAGATGTTTGATTTTGCTTCATGTTTAACTTTTCAATAATGAAATGACAACATCGCGCGGTGCCCCAATTCGTACCCAGCAACAAATTTGTGAGGAAAGATTTCATTTGTAAAAAGCGATTTTTTCAGTACAGTACGTCTTTAGTTTGTATAGGTTATTTTATTGTCTTGTTCATTGTGATGTCATATTCATATTCTCTTACGCTGACCCCGAACTGAAGTTTAATTGTGACGTAACCAAAGTGAGACCATTCGGAGAAAAGATCAAACGCGGCTTTCCCTCACCAGGAATTGCCAGCGTGTGGCAGTTGCCGTAGCAACAACAATGCAGTGAGTATCGCCTTTTTTTCAACGCAGCGACGGCAGCGTTGTGGAATTGCTTTGTTCTGTCGGGTACCTGGCGAGAGACATAGCGTAAAACAAGAAGTTGCGCTGCAATTGGTTGGATAATTCAGCGTTTAACAAAAACAGAAATAATTGTAACGACCACTTCGTAAGTGTCATGAAAACAGGGTGGGCGAAACATATTTGCCCACCCTCGTTTCACGGTAGGGTGGGCACCGCCCACCCGGCCCACCCTATTTCGACGCCTATGTCACTAGTACACCGAGCAGTTGCGATTCGCTAACCATTACGGTGTAGCTTCCACGCTAGCCATTTAGACCACCCAATCAACGATATGTTTTTCGGCAGCCGATTGTAACAAGAATTCACAGCGATAGACACCGTGTTTCGCTCATGAGGCTGGGCTCATCAGTATCGCACCACTAATTCTGCTACAGACTGTCAGCCACCGCCTTCACCAGTCAGTTTAACTCTTATATTTGCGGAAAGAAAAGAGCCAACAAAACCAGCAAGCGCCCGGAGCGGACATTGTGCAGAAGAAAAGAGGCTAAACAATAAACCACCTAAAATAAGTCACTCGCCCAGTCTCTAGTCTTTCAACAAAATTAATCATCAATGAAACAAATCAGTGTTTGCAGGTTTTAAATCAGGTCATAAATCAGGTTTTAAAATCAAGGAAACCTCAAGACAGAATGTGAAATAGCGTATTGATGACAATTTCCCAGACAGCAAATCTGGCGTTTTGTTACTCTGACACGTTGAATCATATTTGACTGACTGATTTTGTTTACTTATTGGTTTGGTTTGGTTTTGAATCTTTATCCTCGGACTGACAAAGCCTTGATAGGTTATTCCTGGTACTTGTTCGCATACTTGTAGAGGCTCTTGACGCAGGGCCGGTTACCGAGATTGGCAGAGTGAAGTTTTCCGATTGTTGAAGTCTTGTTGCCGAGAAACTATTCCATTCACTAGGTGCCGCTGAATGGAGAGCAGTCCTGAAATGCGTTGCTCAAACGCACACCCCGAGAGTCGAACCAGCGCCGTGTGATCTTGAGCCCGGCGCGTAACCACTGAGCTATCGGGGCGAACGGTTATTATTTTTAACCGTTCGGTTGCATCTTAAATGAAGGATCCTTGTGTAACTTTTCATTCTCAACAACATCGAGGAACCATAACAGAGGTTGAGAGACATCAACGTCTATTTCTTTAATTTTGAAATTTTTTCCGAAATTGGAAACCCTAAAATAAATGCTGTAGCAACAAAACCAATACTTCGAAAATGTCTTTAACAACCAAAGATGATCCAACATCGTGAAATGTTAAACTTGTCTTCGTGGTATCTTCATCTTGGACATTGTACACACAGGCCTCGAAATTCGTTTTTATTGACGGCGGACAAACGTGTCCGGTCTGAGCAGCTATCTCGGCGGACAAATTAAGTCTCACCGCGGACACGCCAGTTTTAGCGTCGATCGTCATGCTTAATCACTTTAGCTTGATAATTTTTCGCCATTTGAGAACTATAGCTACGGTTTAGAAGACTTTTTAAAATTTCAGCGAAGTTACTCTGAAAGGCTTTCATCAGACCAACGACGTGCGCCTGAAGAGTCAAAGCGCCGTGTAGCTGCTCAATGCGCCGCATAACTGATTAACTTCCACCGAACGAGGTCGTGTGGCTTCTTGCGTCACAATGCTCTGGGCAGGGGTCGGAAAACTTCTACACTAACGCTACTATTTTCTGCTGTGCAAAGTTTCGCTAGGCTTTTTTTAGGTTTATTTTTGCGTGTCATGTGAGGGAAAGTAATTTTTCCCTGGGCCTTTTCTTTCTTACTGTAATACCAAAACTTCACAGATTTTGCTGCATCTTGCTGTAATCGGAATGGCCCGTTTCGGTGAATCCGATTCGGTGAGTCCGATCCCTATTCGATGATTTTTTGAATTTTTTTTGAATTATTGGGTACCGTAGTCTAATTATCATTGCCGTTTTAGGGTTAGGGATTAGGGGTTAGAGGTTAGGAACTCACCGAATCGGACTCACCGAATAGTAGCAGACCCGAACTAAGTTGCGCGTGATTAGTTTGGAAGTAGTACTCCCATCGATTCTTAGCGAAGAATTCACCTTTGTTATGCTGATTTAATGTTAGCAATCGTTGAAGCAACGTAAAAATCGAAAGTTTTCCTGCTTGAATGGAAGCTAAGAGATACAGTATTCACATTTTCTAGATGCGCGGGAAATTATATTCTTGCAACAATTGTTCGTGCTATGCGATGACGATTTGTATCGCTAGTTCCTGTGTTATTTCTCGGCGGACAAATATGACCGATCTAGATGGTACTTCCCGCGGACATCGCATGCTGTGACGGCGGACATGTCCGCCGTGAATTTCGAGGCCTGTTGGCTCGAAATTCACGGCTCATAATACAGACCTTCACACGTCTCCCAGTGCTGTGTTCGTGTTGTTATATGATCATCAGTTCTCTCAGACCAATTGCCTGTTGCCTTCAGCAAATCTTTTCATGGAAAGTCGATTTCCTGGAAACATTGGAGTTATGAGATAAGCATTCGGCATATGTGCGAGGATTTCACCAGATAAAGCCGCGAAACACGATTCCATGAGCCCAACACAAGAAATGCTTGTGCTGGTTGCAAAAATCTTAGCAGCTGCTTTATTTGAATACACAAGTTTTTCACAGGCGACTTTTGTTGGTCATCACGGTTAATTTATCTTTTGTTTACAACCAATGGTAGCCAGCATGGGGCACGCCAGATCGGCGCTAGTCAAGCTTCAAGATTAGGCCTACTATATTTTCATCACCAAAACAAAGGACATGTTTCGTAAACAAGTAAAATGCAAATAAAATTTTGCGTTTGAACAATTTGTTTTTTTACATTTTGGATTTTAGATCATTGAAGCGTTTCGGCTAAAAATCAAAACGAATTTGTCAGATTTAGCACATAAATATTTTGTTGTTTCCTTAACTTTTTTCAATAAGGAAGGATCAACTTTAACGAAATCATAAAATTGCTTCCACGGAATATGATTGAAATTGTTCACAGATAAGATGAGCGGGCTCAACTTGTCCCTTTCATTACGCTGGTGTGGCTGCATCATAGAAAAAATGTTTTCCACGTTTGGATTGTCAGCTACAGCCTATTGCAGACGAATAGGCCTATTGTGCGATTTAACAGTTCATTGAGAAATTTGATGGCTCTGCAATGTTTGAAGCATTCTGTCTATTTTTCATGTGCCGTCGTTTTAGAAAAAGCGAATGTATCAGTTTTAAGGTGCCTTGTCACAAATTTGCACAAGCACTGGTATAGATCGAACAGTTTAGCATCATCAATGCCAACAATTTTCTCTGCCAGATACTTCACACACGGCGAACATCATCCCATTTTTTGGTTTGGGACAGAAGCATCCAATCAAAACATTTAAACTCGTCAAATGAAGCGGTCTATCTATTAATCCATTCTAGTAAGTATCACGGTAGTTATGCAATGAAAACCGTCTGATATGGTCATCGAGAGTAGTACAGTACTACCTTTGTTTTCACAGAAATAAACGTGCCATATCAACAAACAATGCGTTCAACTTTGAGGTTCAGTAAGTCTTTTTATTAACAAGAATAATTCTATCACAGCCACAGAAAACAGACTTTTCCATTTTGGTATTGCTTAGCCTTATTTAGCTTTCGCCGAAATGTCACATAAAAATAAAATCCTGTTGAAAACACAAGCAAAAAAATTAAAAGTGCAAAAAAGAGGACATTAGAGCATTTTCAAGTGTTCGGAGGACAGTGAAAATGAAAAAAGAACACAAATCTTCCTAATAAAAGACATAGGTTATGGTAGCCTAATGTAAGATGGCATTTCTAATAAAGATCTTCTAAGGCGTTACGATAACTAAATTCTTCTTAAAATGCAGCACGATTGCATTGGTACTATGTATTCGGCAAGCTTTTATAGCAATGTTGGCTGAATCACCTGGCATCACTGCCTTCACAAAGGTCTGAAGGCAGTGATGCCAGGTGCTGTACGAACATTTTACCGACATGAAATTGGCGTCATGACTTGAGATGTGTTAAGAATCTTGTTAGATGCATCAACATGAAACTGATAAGACCTTGAAATGGAATGTATTGCTGTATGATCGAGGTTTTGATGCCAAGAAAGCCAGAAATTACATGATCAGAAGCGTGGTTGTGAAAAAGAACAGACTTAGTAACCGGAATAAATATTTTGAAAATCAGGTGTCAAACATGGGAAACGAAGGGAAATATTTCTATTGAAACAACATTGCAATGAAAGAAATTATGTAAAATTTAACAAAGCAGACAATAAGAGATGTCTGGTGGAACAGCTGTGGAGAGACAGAGAAGAGATCGCTTCCACATCGAGCCATGGAAGGGATTGTGGTTTCTAAATTGCAGAAAATCGCACAGCTACCATCGTTCAAGGGCGCGTCATGATGTCATCGCCGAAATTTATCAGTGTTGATTGACATAAACTCCTCTTTGTTTAGGATTGTGCTATGCGGAGTTTGGTGCCAGGGTGCCCAAAGCAGGTTCTGGATACGTTTATTCTTATGTCACTGTGGGGGAGTGTTGCGCTTTTGTCATAGGATGGAATTTGATCCTTTCTTACGTCATAGGTGAGTTGTCGTCAAGTCGGTATTAATTTTCATAACATGTGTAATTGTGTATCACTTTTAGTGTCCTATATTACGTCCTTCATAACCAGGATTATACTTTTAAACATCTTGGATAATTTACTTTTAAAAGTGAATCTTCTGCTTACCAGTTTTGTGCTGAAACATTTCTGCTTTATTTTTGAATGAATCGAACAAAGTTTTCTAACAAAGTATTCAGGCTCCAAGTATCTAATTGTCAACATCACGGCACTGGATTCAGACGCAGTTTTATTATTTAAAAAGTATCACCTTTTGCATTAAAACTTTTAGAGGCAGATAGAAGATTCACTCAAACGTAGAACCATGCAGGTTCTAGTGAGCGTACAAATGAGCTGGAATATATCCTTGAAAAGTATAAAATTTTCTTGGTAATTTGGGCTAGTACCTTTTTCCTTAAATTTTGTTTGATTCGTTACCTTTTGAGAATGAGCAGAAGAACCCGCCATCCCGATTATGACAAGAGCTGCAGCCAAGGTGGTGGTGATGTAAAGATGAGGTGTGATGCTTATTTTTCTTCTCATACGCGACCGCACAATACGGCGTTGAGCGCCTCTGGAACAGAACAATCGTTTGCAGAGGATCGGTCAACGGATGTCTTTGACCAACTTCATTTTTGTTTCCTCCATCGACCTTGCCACAGACTCTTCGAGACATGCGTTGCTCTCGCTCAAGTTTTCCTGCCTCCCCTAATAACTGCTGCCACTCAGATAGATCTCAACAATGCTATAATGCTCAGTAACAACATTGCCATTGATAAAATTAATATGTCACTTGACACTTGATTTAATATGTCTGCTTGTCGAATCTCTGCAGCGGATTAGCGAAACACGCCCATAACACTCCCATTTATTTTTAAATAGTTTTCTTCTGTGTTGCCCCAGGCATCACATTCGATTCAATGACTATTATTTTTTGCATTTTATTATTGATCATAAATATTTCGGTTGTAACTAGCTGTGCTCGAGTGACTTGTAAGCCTGGCATCGTTGCCATCCATTATATTCCAGGCGCAGCAAGTGTGGCTCGAGCCTGGACAGCAAATCTTGACGCATTGATCGAAAATCATATCGAAAAATTTATGACGAACTGCTGCAGTTTCAATGCTTCTGGGTTAGCACCCTACCCGGACCTCTTTTCATTCCTGGTCATCATCATACTCACAGGTGATTTACGTGTTTGCACCTTAATACTAAATTTACGGCTGTGGCTTGAATGCAGTGGCGTATCCATGCACTGCATGCCTACTGTTTAGCTTGAAGTTGTCACTATTTTTTTTTCAACATTATTTTAAAAAAATTGTCCACCTTTTATCAGGAATGGGAATGCTTGGAGGAGCAATCCTCCCAAAATTTTATTTCCCCCTCCCACAAAAAATATGATTTTAATACCATTACAACATTCCAATGATCCTTCCCGGCGGCTATAGACGAAAAGACACCTCTTTGTGCCAGCTTCCACTGAATTATTACAAGCATTCAGCGATCATACTATCAGCGCACCACATTATATGGAAGAAACTTGGAATGTAGCATGGTGTGCCGCCACCAAACTCCATGGTTTTATTTTTTATACCTCACCCGGTGGCACGCTCCCCTCGTATGGACCTTCCCCGGCCGTCTTGGGTTCCGCTCAACAGAATTCGAACCGGAGTCGGTCGCTTCCATTCCAACATGCACAAGTGGGGTTTGGCTCTCTCGTCGACCTGTGAATGTGGTGCAGAGGAACAAACTGCTGACCATGTCGTTCTTGAATGTCCCATTTACAAGGCGCCAGTTGGAATGCATTTCCGTAGGGTGGCAATTGACTAGTAGACCGTATGGTCGTCTCGTTGTCTCCCTGTCGGCATGGGAACTTGTGTAACCATAGGCGCCGACTTTTCAAAAAACCTTGGGGGGCGAGAAAGGTGATGACGTCATAACCATAACGCTATTTTACTCAATTAAAATGGTCTTTGATTAAGCTTAGTGTCCTGTTTATATTGACACCTAGGTCGTAAACTGAATTGATTAAAACCGCTGCTTGAAACGATTAGTTTTACGCATGCAGTACGCCTGGTCGTAAAAATTTTGATATTGTTAGGTCATAATTGGAAGAACAGTTGGAAAACAAGCCGATTCATTTCATTTTCGTGCGAGTGAATAACAACGATCAAAACAGTGAAGTTATCGAAATTAAACGCAAAAAATCATGATCTCAAGCAGAGTGGAAACCCGGTATCAGTTTTATTAACCTCGTTTTGCTAATTACTTACCTTCAAAGCGTTAACAACGGCGAAGTGTTTTCTCTTGTTTTTTATCGAAAGTCTTTATAGTCTTTTATCGAATTCCGTACTATATACTCGAGTATACTGTAGGTCGAGATGTTCGCAAGTGATGTTCACCTCAAAAAGACAGGTTGAACTTATACACGGGACAAGCTGTTTTTTCCAGGCAGTTTACAAAAAGAACGCATTTTTGCTGCGGCAAAATTGCCGACGTAGATTACAGAAGTTGAAATGGCGTCGGCCGAAGCAAACGTTTTGAGTACGTTTATTCACAGTGATTCAACCTTAATTTTCAAATTTAATGATTTCTTGTGAATTCTAAACTTTATGCACTTATTGAGCAATATGCAAAGCTCACGAGACAAAACAGCACAAAGAGCTGTTTTAAGAAATCGATTTTTTTATTTTTGCGTGTAAGATATAATTGTTCTTATTACGTAACATTCCATGATCGTTGAAGTCGATGTTAAACTTTAGCGGCCGCATGAAACAATGATGTCAGATTGGCTAGGTGATAATAGCCTAAGTGACGTCATTAATGCTGGCAATATCTGCGACCAAGACCATTAAACACCTTTTCTTTTATCGGTTTTCGATTTAATTCTCACACATTGCGAAAAAAACAATGGGTTCTGTTGAATCATGATTGATCTCACAGCGGGAAGACCTCGTTGAAAATAGCGCGTCTAATTTAGCTGGTTTACTTAATATTGCCATGAATAGTTACGTGACTATTCCAGCAGCGTAAGTTACTCTACGATCTACTTTGAAATTTCCATACCATATGTCAATCCCAATACTTAGTCTTAGAATTAGATGAACCATCGATTGGTAGTGTCGGTAATAAGCTATTTGACTTATGCATATACGGGAGAAGGAAATATTACCAATTTTCGGCTCAAAAGTATAGGGGTTCGACTTATACACGAGATTGACCTATACTCGAGTATAGGCTACACGATAGTGCAGGAGTGTCACTGTGCCATATAGATGAGTGTATGAGATGTATATATTTTCACAATATATACATCAATACAGTGCTTATTGAACCAAAATACGGATGACAGTTTTGAAAAATGCATTTTTTCTTTAAGCTGTATTCACGTAATTGTTCGTTGTGTCGTAGTTTCAACTCGATAAAGTTTGCTAAAATCGATTTCGTGTTTGAAGTCACAAAAAATCTAACGGACGTTTGGATAACTCGTGAAATGAGAATAAACATTCAACCTCGCATTCGCTTTATCCCTACCACGCGTTTGGACGTTGACGTTGCTCCTCACGCGCGGGAAGATAAGCAGTGTGTGACTGTGAGCGTGCACATCTCAGTAGTAATTCACGTTCCAGAGAAAGCCATGTGATCAGCTGCTGTTTTGCGGGCAAGAGCAACGCAGGCTGTTTTTCGCTTTCGGCATTCTCTAAGTCCGTTTAAATGATCTAAATGTCTTTCGCGAAGTATTTTATCTTTGAAACACCACTTGTAATATACATTTTTGTTGCCCCTCAACCATAAATTTACGGGGGCGCCGGCCCCCCCGGAAGTCGGCGCGTATGTGTGTAACTTTTGCATTGTGTATATTACTTGTACATTTCAAACATGTATACCTATGTTCCTGTTTCTGACAAATAAACCATTAATTGATTAATTTATTGAAAATATGCTAAAGTCAAAGAAAGGATCAGGCACTAAGGCACTTCCTCTATGAGCGATTACAAATCTAAAAACTTCAACGAATCATTAAATGACACAAAACTCTAAAATTTTTGCTCGAAGCCAGTCTTTATACCATCGACGACTATAGCTATCTCCCACACAGCATTACAATTTCATTTTACAATTTATTTTTTATTTTGTGGGAGATAGCTAGTCGTCGATGGTATAAAGACTGACTTCGAGCAAAAACTTTAAAGTTTTGTGTCATTTAATGATTGATTGATTGATTACACCATGTAACAAAAAATTAGTTACGTCAAGTTTTTAGTATTTTTTGAAAGATATTGCTGATTAAAACATGCTTCTAGCGATTTTTTTCTACAAGTGTCGTTTAAAAAATATTTATTTAAGGTTATTGAACTTTTAGTACCGTACCCTGTTTCTCAAGCTCTTATTTTAAATTCCTTATCAGGTCGATAAAGTGTTACGTCATAGTGGCTATCATTTTAGCTTCATAATTGTAGCTTGTATCATAACAATGATCTTTGTTTTGTCATAATCGCGGAATAGAGCAAGTACAGAAATTTCAAATTGTTGTTATTTACTATCAATGTAATCAGAAAATATAGAACTTAAAATGTTTCAATCATTCATTGTTTCTTACTGTGTTCTGTAAAAAGCTCTAGCCTAAATTGCAGATAAGTTGGGAATTGGATCATCACGTGAATGCAAACTTTCTACTAATTTTTTTGAAACTTTTTGCTATGTCTGGTCTATCTATATCAGTAACCATATCAGACTAACAAGCGAAATGTGCAGTGAAACAAAGCTAGAAGCAAAGTTTTTATACTAATGAAATGTATTTTGGTATGGAAATTAGTGACCAAGTTAAAAGCTGTGCACCTTATGTGATCTGCAGAACACATCGGTCCAATTTAGATGGCTGACTAAGGGAAAATGACATTTGATACTACAGTATTTGCTATTTCAAGAGTTTGGAGAGAACCCCGAAACCTTACAGAAGACAGTTGTTTCTATATGGTTGACAGTTCACAGTTTAGAAAAACAAAAAAACCGACATGACATTGCATATTCTAATTATTCTTCCATATTATGTTCTATTGCACCTGTTTCGCATAGCACTCAGAAGCTGAGTTGCCACTTCTCAAACCCTTGAGCAAAAAAGCTGCATAAGACACGGCAGTGTCTTAAGATATAGAAAAAGTCTCTCATGACGAATTCAACATACCTAATACAGACATAAATTCAGAATTTTTGTAATTGGCTAAGCAATAATTATCAACTTTTAGAAACAATGTGATAAAAGAATATGAAAAATGGTGTGTTTCTTGTTCATAAAAATGCATTTCCTGCACTCCCATCTTGATTGTTTTGATCCTTGTATGGGTGGTTGGTGGAAGCGAAAAACGTGGTGAAAGGTTTCATCTTATATGGAAAGAAAATATCAAGGGCTGTGAATTTGCAACATGAAGGAGGGGGAGTGCACGTATGGTTCGTAATACGAGAAGATTTCTCAGTTTTTAGACACAAGTCACACAAAATGCTTAATTATATGGCTTATAAAGCTTTGGTAGAGAGTTTGCTTCGTTGAATCATAGAGAAATAAAACAAAGTAACTTCAGCGGGTTTAACATGATGTATTACATACACAAATATAACATAATTAAAAATGAACTCTAACGTTTTCGACACATACGTGCGTCCTCATCAGGAATTACATATCTGCAATATACATAAAATGAAAATTGTAAGGTAAATTTGACTTTGCACTATAACTGCAACTGTATACTAACGACACTCCAGACCGAAAAGCACAAACTGAACAAGTGACACAGGAATGATTACAAGTAAATTATACGGTGGAAAACAGATCACATGAGGTGTAAACTAGGCATTTGACAAACAATTAGAGCACACACAAGAGGAACGATGAGCCACAGGCGAATAACTGCCGGTTAAGAGACGGATTATTACGTTTGATTCTTGACGCTTCCATGATCTTAGTCTGAAATTCAGATCTGCCTCGAGAGATGATTTTAAATTGGTCGATCGAGACATTGTCAGAGCACGTTTCACAAGAGGCGATGTGCTCTTTAATTATATATGGCTTATATTTGCAAAATATTTTTTGTGTTTGCATGCTTACACGTTTAATAGAAAACTATGCTGGTTAATACAGAAAATCTTTAAGTAAAACTAACAATCAGAAAAAGTGACATTTTATCAAAAGTAAGGACACTTCAGATTTTTTTTGCTATTTTGGTGATTAGTTTGAAGTAACAGAACACAATAGGCTACATAAAAAAAAATTTTGCGAAATTTTGTTACATGGTGTTATCAGTCCCTAGTACAGGGGTGCACGACTATTCAAGTTAATTTTATTGCATCACAATGCACGCATAACATTTTCCACATTGTTACGTCTACATCCTTTTCGCACAATCGTACTGTGCTTCAAGAGTCAGTCACTAATATTTCTTGCTTCATTGAGGTAGCCTATATCTGATACCAAAAACTCGCGCAAAACGCAGAGCAAGTAACAACTGAGCAAGCCGAATCTTGACATGTCACAAGTCAGCAAAATCAATTTATCAAGCGATGATCAACCAAGTCCGAACTGAGCAAGTAAATCTCATTTGTTTTGACAGTAGCTGAAATGTACTTGCTGAGTTGAAGCACATGCTGAGTTGTCGCTTGCTGAGTGGTCTGACGATCCGAATCGAACGAAAATTGCAGACGCCATGCTCGAGTTTGACCCTTGTTTGGGATTAAACTTAATTGTTTTGCCATACTGGACACCATTTCAGCATACTAGACAGAAGTTCGATTCTCACTCCATGTCATGTACGTCCAAAAGAATGGAAGTTTTCAATTCCGGCTCAAGACAACATGGATATGCACCGCTGATGATCTCAAACAAGGGTGAAACTCGAGTATGGTGTCTTCCATTTTCGTTCGAACGGGGCTTCAATGAGTTTTCGATTATCATAACAAAGAACTGCAAAAGAAACTGTAGAATTATTGCTGCTGAATAACTTATTATAAATTAGTTTACTACAGTTTCAATCAATCATTTTATTTTTCGTCATTAACGCGTCCGGGAAGAAAAAGATACTAACTACAAAAATCGATATAGACCTACCAGCACGTTAATGAACGGGAAAAGGTGGCAAAACCTTGAAAGGTTTAAAACGTGCCTGAATGGAAAATCATGTGGTAGGCTATATGTCAGTAATTAGCACGGTCACAAAACCCAAAAAACAAATTACAAAAAATAAAACAAAAACAGAGAGAAGCACACATGTAATGAATGACAGCCTAATGAAAAGTATTGTGGATTAAATTTACCAGTTCCAGTATTGATGTGGATGAGCACTGAGCAGTCATAATAATAGGATGGAGAAAGAAAACCGGACATAAAAGAAACCCATCCTCAGGCAAAAGCCCGTTTCCATGTGGCCAGGAGAGCAGGTGTTGAGCTCTTTCTATGGTCAGACTGCGCATCACACAGTAGCCTAAGACGATTGAGGTTTGATATCCAGTTTAAGTTATTGTTTCTTGTCCTGGTGAGTGATGGAATGGATGAGCTGGTAGATGATGATGTCCTGATAGTGTTGATGAAGCTCTCATCCCCTTTTGCGACGTGTCGTGTTGATTATGGAGTGTTGCGTTTGCTGTTAATATCTACAAACATAAAAGTAGCCTACAGCACAAGCAGTCCACATTATAATGAGGTAGGCCTAATCTTTTGTAAATTATTTCGGATTTCCACTAAAATCTTCACAAGAATGCAAGAAAGCCTTTCTACGTTGTCTTTATTGCGTGTCCGTTTTGCTTAAATGTTGTTTTAGTTTGTGAACAAAAAGTGAGTTTGACTTGGTTCTGTAAGTCAGAAGTGTGGCCGCATGCTCAGGAAGTGGTACCAATGAACCACCAAACTTCAAATGCTACCAATGATGTGGATGAGGACTGTTCGGTCCAGGTTCGGTCCCAGTGGTGACCATGTTAACAATCAACCTCCGTTGCTGCTTGTCTTAATTTTTTATGTTGAGAAGGAGCGATCTTCCTGGCGTCAGCACTATCTGACCACTCACTATAGAACTTTTCTTTCTTTTATTGGTTTGTTTCATTCATATCATATTCTTTTCCTTCAATTGCCTTGCAGCCTGGACCAGGCATCGACGACCTCGGATGAATTTAGACCAAACATTCCTAATCCTATTGTATTTTGTATAAATTATATTCGAATAAATAAATGTTCTTCAAAATCTATTTCGTGAATCTGCAGTGTAGTCGACTGATATGTTAAACTACAGGTTAACCTTTCGATATCTTGATTATTTCAGAGAAGCGAAAATTTAAATTTTGTTCCAGCATTTAATGTTTAGACAGATTGTTTGCGCTAAAAAAAGCGCAAAAAACTACTCGCATCCCTAAACACCATATACACTACAGCACACATTATATTCATCACTGTGTTAATGTAACGAAGTATCAAGCCTGTCAGTGCAAATTCTCTTGTAGAATACTTGCTGATCTGATTCACGTCAAGCAGAACCTTTGTCATCGTACTTGGTTGATTTGCATCTTGGGAGCGAATATCGTTATTTCTATGCCAGTTGTAGTTCTTCCAAGTCAATGGCTCCCAAACTTTTTGTAGCCATGGACTAACCAAACTTGCGGACCTTTGTGCTTCCAAGGATGACTCTTAATTTTACATCATTATGTTCACTTAAATATATGAATTTTTGCGCCTACAGTTTAATACTTTTTGCTAAAGTCAATGTACACATCAAACTTTTCTGCAGACATCTATTTGCTCCGTGGATCCTGTGTTGGGAACCTCTGCTCTAAAGCGTTCAATTGATTTTAAATAGTATTTTTTGTTTGATTTTGAAATAAATAATGATACAATAATAGAGCTTCGGTTGAGAGTTTGTCTTGTAAATACAACCTTGTATTCATTATCTACATTTGCAAATTTCGCAAATAAATCGTGATTGAAACACGCTGGTTTGGAAACTGATTGACACCACGAAAGTGTATAAATTTAAAAGTGCTGGGTACAAATTACGTCATCCGAACATAAAGTTGGAAGGTTCCACCAAGTTTTAAGTGCAACAATGCAAAATGTAAACAAATTTCACTGCAGATAATTTCAAAGTTTTGTTTATTGAGACCATCCATTAGTTGTTTGATGATTTCGAAGCTGAAGATGATGGTTTGTTTTGCCAGCATTGATTGCATTTGGAGTGAAGGAGTTTGCGACGGTTAACAAGGTCTTCACCGTCCTAAATATCGGCGTCATCATCTTTGTCATCATTGCTGGTCTGACCACAGCAGACCTGCACAATTGGAACTGGACCCCCGAAGAGATTGCAGATTATTTCAAGTAAGCTGTCATCTGCTCGAGAAAGCAATTTCTTGCAAAGCTCAAGTTTGGACCTGTAGTCACACACTTCGTTCGTTTCGTGTATTACAAAGTACAAACTAATGTCGGTGTACATGCTTATACACAGTTCACTACAATACGTGGGTATTCACCAAGCAGCCCCTGGTGAAATCCCGGTATTCCCACTTTAAGAGCTTCAACTTCATCCTTGAGTATGTTCTCGGGATTAAACTTTATTTTTTCATGAAATTAAATTGGCAAGTCCCAGTTTGTCGTTTGTAGTGATTCGTGTTTTATGACGTGCTTTTCCAGGAATCTAAATACTTCAACAAGTGTATCAAATACATCGACGATGGTGACTTATGCGGTGGAAAGTGCAACGATGTCAACGAAAGTCGCCAATGCAACGATGGCTGCAGCGATATCGAATAACGGAGACTTCGGATCAGGCGGCTTCCTGCCCTATGGTTTTTCAGGCCTTATATCGGGCACAGCGACTTGCTTTTACGCGTTTGTCGGCTTTGACTGTATCGCCACTACCGGTGAGATTGATTTCTAAATGCAGAAAATTCTTTGTGTTAATTTTAAGAACACATGTCTCCTCTTGTCGCATGACAATTCCTTGGAGCTCATGTCTAACCTTCTCATAACATAAAGACTAACCCACATGCGCTTTGATCATGTGGCAACCAACACTCATAGGGCATTTCTCCTCTTTACCAGATCCCTCAAAACGAAGAAACAACTTAAGTCAGCGTGTTATACTAATGCTGGGTACACGGCATTCTGGCGTGGCTCACCTGGTGCTAGATAATTGACCGCGGCTGACTTGTCGCAGAAACATTTTACCGCGAGACTATTTGACGCGAATTCTATTTCATCTATTGAACAGATCTTGCTTCATGCAGATATTTTTGCTAACCGATGTTAAATTCCCATCATAATTTTATTCACTTGTCGTGACACTGGTTGTGACGCAAGAATGGACCAATGTGTATTGGTGGTTGGTTTTGAAGGGAAACCAAGAAAATACAAGCTATGAACAAACAAAAGCTAACCTACTAGTTAGATGATGTCAATACCATTATAATTTTTTATCAAATTCAAATTTTGTTTTGAAATACAGTGGAAGTGCCGAAGATTTAATTTCAATACAAATTTTGATTTTTTACGACATCCAAACAATTTGTTCAACTATCATGTATCATAGTTGTATTGTGACGTCATCTTACTAGTTACTAGTAGATTAGCTTTTGTTTGTTCGTAGCTTGCATTTTTTTTAAATACACATTGGTTCAAGTGTCTAGTGAAAATAATTGTGATGTAAACTTAACACCAGTTAACAAAAATATCTGCATGAAGCAAGATTTGTTCAATGGATGAAATAGAATTCGCGTAAGATAGTCTCGCGGTGCGTTGTACCTGCCGACCCTGCAACAGGTCGGCGCTCCAGAATGACCTGATCCCAATAGTTGCTGATTGGAGATTGCACGAGAAAATTGAAAACCTTTCGTATTTGCTATTTGAGAAAGGTATGTGAAAATTTTGAATTTCGAAATCTCTAATCGATTGTTCATGCCTGAAGTTAATAGTATGCCCTCCCCCTTTAAGATGTCTTGGTACCGCTAAGATCTACGTCAACAAACGTTGAATGAGCGTTGTTTCAGGCGAAGAAGCGATCAACCCCCAACGTTCCATTCCCCTCGGAATAGTGTTCTCTCTGATTGTCTGCTGCGTCGCCTACCTCGGCATATCTGCCACTTTGACGCTGATGCAGCCTTACTTCCTGTTGAACAAAGAAGCCCCCCTGCCATACGCATTCGAGTACGTCGGCCTGTGGTGGGCGCGATACCCTGTCTCTATCGGCGCCATCTGCGCCCTGTCGACCAGGTGGGTCGCTTTATTGCTATTTACTCGCACAGCTCAACTTGAATAAGGTATGACAAAGTATTTGTTAGCTCTTAGTTGTTTTGTTGCATCCAGTCCGACATCTGGTTACTGAGTATTGCATTGGATTAGAGCTTGACAAGAATAGTATTTTGGCTAAAAAAAACAACAAGCAACACTTTTTCATTTTGGCGGAAGCGACCGCACCCCCAGCTCCTACACCTTCAAGAACTTCCTGGCTGAAATCACATAAAACGAGTGAAGTAGTAGATATGCTGATTGCTGGAATGTAAGTGTAAAACGATGTAGCCATTATCTTCAGTGATTGAGGTCGTATTCGTTTCTGTGAGTAAGAAAAATTACCAGGAAAAAGTTCCTTTCAACGCTTTGTAAAGTCTAGACGTAATCCGGAAGTTTACCTCTGCAATAACTTATTTTTTCTAATGTATTTCATGTTTTAGTCACGCAGTGTAATCACTTTCATTGTTTCATCATAGTTTATTGGGGGCAATGTTCCCGATGCCCCGCATCATATACGCGATGGCCATTGATGGACTTTTGTTTAAGTTTTTGGCCAAGGTCCACGACTACACAAAGACCCCTCTCATCGCCACCATCGTGTCTGGCTTGTTTGCAGGTTGGGATTACTGTTGGAGTTAAGTTTACAGAAAGTGGAGGGAACTCTATTTTGAAATATTTCTGAAATTCAGAGTTCAATTTTTGTAACTTTAAGCTTGATTACCTTTAACCTGATTGAAGAAACCATCACGCTGCCAAATCAACGAAGATAATTTTATTCCAGCATTCGCCGCACAAGTGTGGCAAAAGCTCTCATAATAACGTATTCACTAACTCAGTGCAGTATTTTCTTCCATTATATTTTTTGTATTATATTACACTCTGCATCGCTCGATGGACCATAACTAGATTCAATGTAAATTGCTTGTACCTATCAATCGTTAGCTGTGGTTTTGCAGGGGTGATGGCCGTGCTATTTGATCTCAAAGAATTGGTTGATCTTATGTCGATCGGCACGCTCGCCGCCTACACTCTCGTTGCTGCATCCGTGCTCTTGCTAAGGTGAACACAACCATCAATGCGTCTAGCACAAGCACAAAGGCTAAGTTGTTCGTTTTAGGTCTATATAACTATACTGGATATTTTTGCAATAAATATTATCAACAGTACAAAGATAGTACTCAATGTGAAGCACAAAGACGAGCTGACAAAATTCAAGATAATGAAGTTGGTATTATACTAAAAACCTTAATAGTTTCTTTCGCTTTTGGGAAGACCTTCAAAAATTTCTGAAAAGCTTACAAAAAGAAAGATTGTTATCACTGGAAACAATTAAATAATAGGGCAATATTACCTTAACCCTCTCCCCAACAATAGCTGTGCCAGTAAAGGGGAAAAGTTGCTGCCAGCGGATGTCGATTAAACCAGCACCTAAAATGTCTCACCAAACTAAATGTATAAAAGTCAATACCATGGAGACGTTAAGTGCACTGCTCCCTCGATGATAAATCCCATGCAGATGTCAAAGCAATCATGAACTGACTAAGATTCGTAATCCAATCTCACCCCATGTGCTTCTTACAAACTAATTTACATTACAGGTATCAGCCTGACCCAGAAGCTGACGTGACTGTGCCGTCAGATGATGATGTCATCACCGAGAAAGAAAAGATTTCGCTGGCGACTTCTTCCTTTCGCATGTCGATGCTTTTGTGGCCTCCAAACCACCTTCCTACCGATCTGTCATCCCAGATTGTTAGCTGGGCCACCGTGGCCGTTTCGTTAGGGATCACATTGTTTAGCGTCATAGCCGTGGTGGCCTTCTGGCATCCCGTGTTGATTGCCATGGCCATCGTCCTGATCGCAGCCGTCATCATCGGAACTGTTATCATATTCCTCCAACCACAAAGCTCAAAAGAATTATCCTTCTCGGTGAGCATTGTTTCGCGTGGTTGTGCCATTGGGAATCCCCGTTTGACAATGTTAACTTTCAGGTTCCTTTTGTCCCATTCATCCCCATACTCAACATGCTTGTGAATATCTACTTGATGGTCTCTCTACCTCCTTCTACTTGGTACAAAATGCTTGTCTGGATGGTGGTCGGTGAGTTGTTTGTTGCTTCACTTTACATATCATGTGTGAATGGCAGTTGAAATTAAAGCATCGGTGAGCAACAGGGCCACCTCATCCACCATGACATTTAATTTTCCGGCCTCTATCTGATGCTTGTGAGAGACGAAAGAAGTGGAAACGGACCCTAACTCTTAAACTTTCGTAAGAGGCTAGGTTAAAGAAATCATCCACAGCCCAATTGACACAAGTGCGTCCGCAATGCGGTCTCGTCTGCCTCAGCCATAGCCTAGTGGTGAGAGTCCTGGTACGGCATTCGAAAGGGCGCCGGTTCGACACCGCTCAAGAGCATGTAGCTGTGACAGGACACTTAGGCTTTGAAGGTGGACGCGAAGAATGGCTTCCTTGCCTTCCTGTCTACTTAATAGGCTGGCTCAAAATCTCGAAAAAAAATTTTTTTTCTTTTAAATCTTTCGTCAGTTTGTAATAATGTTCCTTTTGGTAAATGTATCTCCTACACCAAATTCACAAAAAAATATTAACGTTTGACCCTGGTTCACCTAGTTTGAAATTTTTCAAAATATGGAATTTTCGCTTATTCCTGAAACTGCTCACTCGCTTTCTTCTAATGCACTCTAGCATCTTAATGGATACAATAAGAGGCAGTAACACAAACTTGTAGCAAGCAAAGTGGTTTAATTAGCAACTCCATGAACACTAACACGAGTACTACTCTCAAAATGTCGAATTCTACCACAGTTCAGACATGATTTTCTTTGTGCACCATTCTGAATTCGGTTTCGGCAAGAGGCTGTTTTGTTTTTCACGGAGGTCTTTTACCACCTGATAGAGAAATTGTTTTTGATCTTGTGATTTCGTTACCGCAGACTGATGGTAGTCTGTGACAAGCCCGAGAGCTCGTTCTGAAGAGTCATTCACAACCTTGAGATAAGAAAGTCGTCCTTTGATGCGGTTATAGTCCTCATCTTTTTCCCAGAGAGAAGCCCGTTTGGACAAAAAGATAGGCTCTTCATTAATAACGTTGAAAAGCAACCAAGACTGTGGGCCAAATAAGTCTTTCAGCTGCGTGGAAAATGTAATGGCAGGCATATGCTGCTCAGCACTTTTCAAAGAAGAATCTTTAGTGTATCTCTTCATAGCCCTAGCCATACTTTGCTTTTGTTGCACACTAGCGTCACTGAAAAGAGAAAGGACAACCAAACGCTCTGTCAGATACCAAAAGTGGTTTTTGAATTTGCTAGCCATGGCTTGGCTGAATTGTCGAAATCTTTCAGATTTATGTTCTTTTACATTGGTGAGCAACATTTTGTATAAATTCAAATCTTCGACAAGAGCTTGAAAGGGTAAAGCTGCTCTTGACTATGCCTTGACATAGAACAGGCATAGAAACTTAGCAAGGTCCACAATTTTCATCAGTTGAGACTGTGGAATATCTTCTTTCAACTGCTGCTGCAGCATGGCAATCTTAATGGTGTAGATTACCTTCGCCATCCAGCGTGCATGATGCCTTGCACCAGGTGCCCTCATTCTAAACACCTTTCCTTCTGGCAACACTCCCCTGTAATATCAATTTATCATCCGTAAGCTAATCACCACAGAAGCGTGATCTTTTGCAATAATGTAGGGGCTACAAAGCAAAAAGAGGATACTTACCAAGAAAGATGAGAGTCAGCTCCAAAATTTCTTGATAATCTTTTCTAGACGTATGATCAAGTAATGCAGCTTGACAAAAAGAAATGGTATTTTCACATGTAGTTTTTTCCTTCCTGCATTTTACTTCACACACTTGGAAGTCCTGTTTGTCAAGGGAAGGCCAGCGGTCGAGAAGAACTTTAAATGCTGCCTCATTTGGTGATTTTGTGGCGTTATACACCAAAGCAGCAGCCGCTCCACACAAAATTTCCAGCACATGATGTCGACAAGCTAGTTGCAATAGACTACTTCCAAATGCTTTTTCCAGGCACACAGTTGCTCCTTTATGAATTCCTGTGTTAACTGATGTTGTATCAAACACCAAACCGATGATTACATGTCTATCAATATTAAACGTGTCCAAAGTGTCCAGAATTATCTCAGTTACCTCTGCAGCTGTGCTATGACCATTATCTACCTTTTGAATGTTAAGCAAAATTTTGCTGTTTTCATGTGTTGCAGTCAAGAGAATGGCAATGACTTCTTGGGGTGTGCCTACATGTTGTATGCTCTGTAGCATTTTTCCATCCCAGTGTAATAAATATCTACTGCTTTCAGTTTCTTGAATCGTTTGATGATGTTTATCGATTATAGATTTAGCCCTTCGCTCTCGTACGCTATTGCGATGTCTTCGTACTGTGTCTTTTGACAATGATAAGTCATTGATGTTGCCACCGCCAGAGCTAACAACAGCAGACATTACTTCTGTTAGGCCTCTGTGGCTGATATGGTGTTTGTCTGCCACAAGGCTTACAGTTTCACTCCACTGTGTTGAATCAAGATGAAGACTAACTGCATGTCGCTTTTCTTTCAGTTGTTTCTTTCGTTTATTTGATGTGCCAGGTAGATGGAAGTCGTTATCTTTTTCACCAGTGTCACTTAGCAGACTAGATTCACTGTCTTCTTCCTGTTCAGAAACTATTGCGTGAACCATCTTCCGTTGCGTTTCTTTGTGTTTTCTTTTTTTCACCTGCAAAATCTTTTCCATTTTTCGCTTGTTTTTAGCCAATGACACTCTGTCCAGCGATGAAATTGCACCTTCTCTGTTGCTTTTCATATTTTGCAAGAACATTCTATCTTCTTGGTTTAATCCATTTTCACAATTTGCTTGAGGGGCCCAAAACGTTTTCTCCATTTCTTTTAAATAAGCTCCTCTTTTGTCCACTTGTTGCTGTGTTGTTTTCAACCGTTGCTTGAACAAAGCTGTCCAATCCTTCTGAATCTTTAGGATCATGTTAATTAGAGCATTATTTGATTTTGTGGGGATGCCAGCTTTTTGTAACCACCACTTCTTAACATTTCCAATTGCAAGTTCAGCAGAATTGCGCAGAGAAGATGTTCCTGGTTGCTGTTCTTGCAGTTCAGAATGCAAGCATCGAAAATGAAGGTACACAGTTTTGCTTGCTGGTGGTTTAGATCCTCTTATATCATCCACAACAAATTCATCAAAAAGCCATACTTTTAGGTTTCCTTTAGACCTAGTTATCATTTTATTATTCTACAAGAACTTAAACTTAAGCAGTTAACTGTTTCTTAGTGTAAGAAATATGACAGTTGCCACAATTAGGTCTGGTGTGACAGTCACAATGTATCAAACATATGACAGTCTCAGTTAACTTACCATGAGCATCAGAGTTATTTCAAGCTTTGGTGCTGAGACAGTGCAGACACACTTCAAGCTTTTCAATAGGTCTACTTATAATTATTGATTTCTTTTTCCAGTTTTGTATTTAAAGATAAAACGACTGTCTTGTGTCGTTTTCTGGACAAAAATTCCCAACAGTTAGCCTAAATATAATGTGCATTTGCCTCAAGACAGATCAACTAAGTCCACAAATTTCTTATTCACCTAACCCGCAGAACCACTGTCCACTACCTTGTGACTAGCTACTAACTCTTCATACAAAACCACAATACTTCACTGGCAGCGAAAAGGCTGGAAAATCAACTAAAATGACACTAAAACCATGCACTATTAGTGACTCTCAAACTTGGAGCAGGGTGAAGATGTTCCACGTGGAAGTTAACAGAGGAAGTGACGTCAAAATCACGTGGTCAAATTTTGGGAAATCCCCTGATCAGATACTGCTAAACCACTTCGAAATTGACTAATATTTTGGAAAAATTCAGAACTTCTCCTTGGGTGAACCAGGGTCAAAGGTCAAAACCCAACAAAAATTTTTGGTTTGCAAATATCAGTAAGCAAAATGGAACATTATTCCAAACTGACAAAAAATTTAAAGAACATCAAGGAAAATGAGCTACCCTACTACTTAATCTGTGTAAATCTTCAACCAGCGGGCGTAGGTCTGGATACGACACACACACAAGTCATTGAAAGTATGTATTCTCCATCTAAGTTCGATTGTTTTCCCATTAGTAATGTGGCCTACTCTTTCCTTGAGGCATGCCATTAATATGATGCATTGAAAGTGCGTAGGCAGCATAGATTTCCACTTTTTATTTCCACCCAAGAGACAGAAATAGACTGATGGCACCTCAGAGTTTTAGGATAGCTGAACAAACTGTCGCATGTGGCCCAATTCGAACCTTCGCGCGCTCTGAGGTCGCGCTGAAGTTTTGCAATGTAAAAGTTGCGACATTGGACAAGTTAGCAGCTGAGTTGCATCGCTGATAGTTAATACTCAATAGAGCTGCATCGACTTTGTTTGGTCATCTTTCTTGAAATTAATCACTGTGTTTCAATAATTCTTGCATCCACGATAAGGTTTAGTTAATCTTAAACTGATTTTTAAAATTTATTTAAGTGAGTTTGCACTGACAGTGATGTGTGTTTTATATGATGATGCATGCATCGCTTTACACTTCCACCTTAATATTTACATGCTAGTGAAAAAATAAAAACAAAGACTTGTTGGCGATTTGAGTTATGATTTAATGGCGTCGTATTGACACAAATTGCACAAAAGTTAAAAGCGCCGATAATAAGCATTGCAATGAAAATCAAGCAAACGTCTTTCGCAATTTTGCTAACCTCAAAGTAATTGCAGGAGGTCTCATTTACTTCGTGTACGGGGTCGGTCACAGTGTGGAGGGGAAGCCGTCGGATATGAGGATGACAGAAATGAAAGTGGTCGACAGCAACGAACAGGATAAAAAGCTTCTCGATGAGACGGATGTTCGTGTTTGACCGACCCACTCTTCAAGCTGGGTTCTTTCCAACCGAAACATTTTTCAATGACGTAACAGCAACACGGCACGAAGCAATTCGAACGAATGTTCTCCAACATGTTAGAAAACTTCATCTCTCTCTCGACGGCCATGACGAGGAACCAAGCACCGACTGTCCATCATTTCGCAATAAAAATAAATAAAAAACTTTCTAGGCAAGATTACCTTAGCACCCGTCACAAATATCGTGTTTCTCTGCTACATGAATGGCAGCCCTGCTTTTCTTCAGTCAGAGCCATCGAGGAGGTAGCCACTTTAACAAGTCGAAATACTGCCACTGCGAATGACTACAATGCAACCGCCAACCAATCAGAACATGTTATAAGAGGCTACCGTCCAATTGTGACCCTTCTAGCACTCATCCAGAGAGTTAATGCTTGTTTTGAACTTTATTTGGTAATTACAGAAGAAAAAGAGCAATAGCAGTGGTGGGAATCGAACCCGCGTCAATAAAATGACTACTTTGTAGCCCTAAGCCAACCAGCTGACAAAAAATCCATCACTTAATTTGCTTTCTATCATCTTCTTTTCGCCATTTTTTACGTCACTTAATCCGTAGCTTATGATTGGTTGGCAGTTTTATTCTAGTCAAGTTTAGTGGCGGAATTTCGACGTGTTAAAGTGGCTACCCATCGAGGAAGACATGAACATTTTAGAGATGATGCGTTTTGCAAATTTGTAACTTCTTTTAATTGTTGTTAAATTGGTGGGCATAGTGAGCGTTAATCTTAGTGCTTGCTTTTCACTTGCTCTCTGCTGCATGGGAGAAGGGGTTGTCACTTTTAATGTAATTCCACGCAAAATATGCAAAGATGCATCGAATTTATTGCATTGCTAGTTTTCACGCCCAAGCGCAAACTCATCGAAAGGGTTTGGAGGACAATGTGAGACTACGAAAATAGTCAAACTTTTGTGTAACGCATAAACCACAGAATGAATTAAATAGCCTCGTTCCGCTCCCACGTTCTGTCCACCTCGCGCGGAGATATGCAACAAACAATCGCTGTATTGGAAAACTAACTTCAGTTCTTTGTACGCGCCAGATCTGATCTTGCTGCGAATGAGCTGGGATGCCCGTCGAGATCTATTGTTGCAAGCGACTTGATGGCGCACTGGTTATCCAGAGCAGCTGTCGCGGTGTGTTGACTAAAGAAGGGAGCGCCATCCTGAAACGAACGTGATCCACTCATTGCGCACAGTCTTGCTTTTCTATGGTGATGTTGTTTCAAACTTTTGTTTGCGAAATTTCTTACTTTCACCCCTTAGATCATTTCGTCTTATAGTCTAAGTGCTGGTATTAGCTTATTAGTGACGCTGATAAATTTTGAATCATTTTCTCCTGAGATTTCTAGTGCGGGATATTCAAGTCCCTGCCAAGAGTTGGGTACGACGCACAGCGATGTCACCAAGCATATCTCAAATTTCTGGTTTAGGCAAAGTGCTATTTTTAAAAACTGGGAAGCCCAAAGCTTGTATGTTTAAAACTAAACAATATACAAAGAAACTTTATCATTGGAATTACGTTTGCAAATTTACTAAATGCATTTAAAATCAGTGTAAAGAAAAGTAACCGTTATACAGGTCAACGAAAAAAGAAAAAAAAATTGTCTGCTGTTTGGACTGAACAGATTTGGGATAATTTTGTGGTTCTGAATCCGAATCTCAGCTCAGATGTCTTCTTTCACATCAGATATGATAACAAAAACACTTTATTTTTTCCAAAAGTGGAAGATTTGACTTTGCGATTACCACCACTATATGCAGTGCCATAGCAAAAGGTTAGTGTTGGACTGCCCAAAATAGCTTAAATAAAGTTACTGGACAGTGGACAAGCATTATCATGGGCTTGCTTCAATCTTCGGGATTTGATTTGAAACAATGACAGGAGGCGCTCGATGATAATTTCGGATTGTCAGTACTTTTTTGTTCATTATTTTGCGTCAAAACAAATTGGTATCAAAGTTGTAGTTTGTGGATGTATTTCAACTATCTTGCTCCCAATGGCTCGCATTACCAGACACAGTATACACTATACAGTGTTTATGTGTGACAGATGCAACGTCAAATCTTCCATTTTTGGCAAAACTAACAATTTGTTGTTATCATATCTCAAAACCTGACGTAGTAAAAGAAATCTGACGCCAGAACGAATTCAGCGCCTCGAAATTACTCCAAATCAGTTTTCAAACTTTACGTATACCGCAAAACTCTTGTTGACCGGTGATTAAATTATCAAATATTGAACTTGTCACACAAATTCCTTTTCGTTGTATTTTAGTGTTTACCTAAGTGAGATATTTTATAAATTTTAATTAGTCTGCTACAGTAGTTATTGTTTGTTTAATTTTAATACAGTAGTTATTGTTATTAATTCAAACAATCAATTTACAAATATTGCATTGGTAAGCAAATAATTATGAAGTCTTATTGGATTAGGAATGTGCGGTTTTGCAATCTTGCACTAGTTTTAAACCGGCAAGCGTTAGTAGGCTATACCCTGCTTTAAAGTATCATTTGCTCAGGAGATGTGAGATCATTTGATAACACTTTTGTACTTCTGGAAATCCCCATTTTTCTTTGTTTAAAATTATTACTTAGTGATTTCAACGGATGCTTGAATCTAAACACGTTTGGATCAGAAACAACCCCTGTTTAATCTCTGACGCCATCTATTTGTTTTATTTGTCATGCTCGTTGGTGTTCGATTATTATTTATTGCATCTCTGTGCCTTGCTGATAAAGTGCTGAAAGATCAAATTTATGCTTCCCAATCTTGAATGTGGCTGTCAGATGTTTTCTTGTCACGCCATTGCCTGGCTTGACCTCACTTGTAATGTCTACCTTGCTTCCACCACAGCGACGTACGCACATCCATAGAAAGCTATGGTCATATGCGTGCAAGCTTCAACTTTGACAGGAGGTTGATGTGCTGCGCTTGATAGCAGTTAGAATCGCTAGCTATAGCTGATAAATATAGTTTTTGCGTATAGTTTGTGCTGCTGTTGCTATGAAATGCTACTATCATGCCCCCATAGCTCGGTTGGTTTTGTACAATCAAGCGGCGCTGGATCGACTCTCCGGGTGTACGCTTTAGCAACGCATTTGGGATACAGTAAAGGACTGCCCTGCATTCAGCGGCACCGAGTGGATGGAATAATTCATAGACAACAACACTTCAACAATCGGAAACTTCATTCTGTCAAACTCGGTGACTGGCCATCGGTTAGCGGTACAAAGCCTCTACAAGTATGTGAACAATTAATGCTGAAAATCCTAATAGAACCTGGTAACAGAAAAAGGTTTTGTTTCTCGGCAACCGATTGTAGCAAGAATTGACAGCGATAGACAATGTGTTACAGGGGCATAGAGCTCTTGAAATAAAGTTTCTTCAACCTTCGCGATGGACATTCATTGATTTTTCGCTTTCTCTCTCTGATCCCTCGTTCTCGATACTGCTCACAATATGAGTGATCGCCATTTGGCGAACTTTTTCCGCATGTATTCCAGGGAGCCATTCCAACAACGCGAAAGTCGGTAATTCGGATGAGTCGCGCTGGCCAGAATATATTGTGAAACGAGATTTTCCATGAAAACAAAAAATGATGCATAGCGCTTGACGCTTAAAATCGGCAAAATAGTTGACGGCGCTATCACTTCCGTCAACTAAAAAATAAATTGACGGTGCTAGCCTCAGCGTCAACAAAAAGTTGACGCCGTCAAATTGACAGCGTCAACGTAGCCTACAACACTGGTATGATTGGATGGTCTAAATGGCCAGCGTTATTGTTAGTCGGCAGCCGTGGCCGAGTGGTTAGCGCGTTGGGCTCGCAGTCGAGAGCCTGCATGATCGACTCCAGCCACGCGCACTTGCTGTTGTTTCTCTGGGCAAGAAACTTAACGATAATTGCCTCTACCTAGTGATCGATTTCGAGTAATGGGTAGTACCAAATTTAAGTCATAAGTAAAGTAGACAACCGGAAAACAGACATTGCCATCGGCTGCAGCGTGGGTCAGGTGTATGTCGGAAGGCGTACACCGATGCATAGCGCTCAAGTCCGCTTTCCCGCAATGCAGGATAAAGATAAACAAACAAACAATTGTTAGCGAATCGCAATTGCTCTTTATACTAATGAGTAGGCTACTCAGGCTTGTGCTGATGGCCAGGAAGAACGCTCCCCAGACTGCCACTTTATCTGGTCTGATCCATACCCAATCTGGACCAGATAAAGTGACTTTTCTGGGTCCCTTCACAGAGAAAGGTTTTGTCTTTTTTGAAGCGAAACCAGGAATTTTACCGTGATAAACTATAGCAGCCTATTTATCATTTAAAAGAGATAGCCTACGAAGTACATTTTGCCTGAGTTTGTAAGTAAAATGCTATCAGCCTCCAGTGATTATTATATATCTTTGTTACGGCCAATCTCTGTACAAATCAAACGTCATATAAAACCGTTCAAGTCTACTGAATATTACGTCATGGAAGTTGCTAGAAAATGTGCCAAAATTGCACCATCGTTCATAGACTTGTGTCAAACTTGTTTGGACTTGTTTGGGCCTGTTTAAACAGGAAATATTACATCAGCTTTAAACACCTGTTGGAATGACTTCATAATTGTCTTTCATTTATTGCGTCACAGTTACTTTCTACGTGAATTTGAGATATTGATATCTATTCTGGTCATTCGTAAAATGATTGTTTGAAAGTTGGCCGCACATTTAACTGTTGGCTTAGTGCTTGCTAGCTGGACAAAAGTTCCGTCTTTTATCCAAGTAATCTGTTGTGTAGTGACAGTTTAAGTGGTGTAGGCGTTGCACCCCCTCGTTTTCGGTAGCCTCGGGCTAATTTTACAGGAATACACTGTTTGAAAAGAAGTTCAAGTGTGTGTTTTTTCGGTCATTATATACAGACGAACGGATTAGGGAACTTTATGTTAAAATTTTCCCAAGAAGAGATTATGGTTTACCGCTGTGACCATAAAAAATAAAAGACGTTTTTGTTAGCTGGTAGGCCAAGAAGCATTTGAAGCACATAAAAAAAATAAAAGACGAAGTTGGTTGGTTGATGGGCCAAGAAGCACTTAGAAGCAAAGAAATAATAAAAGAAGATCTTATTGGTTGGTAGTCTAAAGAAGCAAAGAAAATTAAAGACATTTCTTCTCGGTAGGCAACTGAAGAACTTTAAGCTAAAAAGTAAAGACATTTCTTCTCAGTTTGGTACAGAAGAAAAATAACTTTGACATTCATTGGCAAGAAAGAAGATTAAAGGCAATCCATCTGTGCTTGAAGATTCAAGTGGAAGAATCCAAGCAAGTTTTGTGGACGTTTGGACTTCACATACTCGTACAGCTACGGTATCGTGCATTTAAATTCTTTTTTGTATTTTTACGGTCTTTGCAGTTAAGTTTTTTATAACTACTGTAATTTTGTGTGTTTGTGTAACTTAATTTTTTAATTGTTAAATTTAGCCCTAACATTTAATATGTCTACACTCGGTGGTGACAGGGACTCGACCGCCGTCGACTCGACTGAGTTTAAGCCTGATGATGTTCTTTGCGGTCGGGCAGGCCATTCTGGGGAGGGACCCATTAACGATGAGGCTAAGTCAGTTCGAGAGGCCCGGCATCTTAGACGGGATATTTTGACTCAAATTGGGAAACTTTCTGTAGCCCTAGGTTCTTTGAGTGATAAGCAGGAACTGTTAATTTTTCGATCTAACTTATCTACTTTAGAAGAGGAATTACGGCATTTCCATGCTCTTTTGAGTAAAATTGTTAACTCTGCAATCTTAGCAGAACTTCGTGATAGGGTAGATCCCGAATTTAACTCGTTAAAAAATAACTTCGAACAAAAAGAAAGTGAGTTGTCAGATAGGTTGGATGCTGACATACATCCTGAGGATAGCGCCTCAAATGTAAGCACTAGGATGTCTGAGAGCTATTCACGGTCACGGATAGTTGCACAAATTAACCTACAGCTAAGACGAGAGGAGCTCCAGATCCAAGCCGAGGCCGAAGCAAGAGCTGCTGAGGCCGAAGCGAGAGCTGCTGAGGCCGCCGCGAGAGCTGAGACCATACGAGTTGAGGCCGAAGCGAGAGCTGCTGAGGCCGCCGCGAGAGCTGAGGCCGTACGAGCTGAGGCTGCCGCGAAAGCCGAAGCGAGAGCTGCTGAGTTCGCACTCAAAGACGCACAGTTGAGGGCTGAACAACGTAAGGAGGTAGCTTTAGCTGAATATCGTTCTGAGTTGGGCTCCCGGCGTAGCTCTAGGAAGGGCTCTTCTAGGCATTCCAGAAGTGAACATCAATCGCAGTTTAATTTACCTAACCTTTTCCAGACGCCTGTTCAATCTGTAAGTGGACCTGTACAATCCACATGTTTTCCAGCTGTTTCAGGAGGTCTCGGGGCCGCGGCTAAGGGTCTTCCGAAGGCTGTAGACTAGAGCCAAAGTCTGCAAATTACAACCGAACTCCTCCCCCAGAGCGTACAGGTCACGGGGCCGCCATTAGCAGTAATGCTTTGCCCCCTTCAAAGTTTTCTGCGCCGCTAGTTGCTGATCGCCCAGCTACACGTAATTTAGGTGGTTGTGAGAGGCGTATCGTGTCTCCTGATTTTAACGTGTTTGAGGATCGTGATCAGGCTGTGCATGTGACTGAGCCCACTCAGCCCCTTAAGGGATATAGCTTGTCTTCTCCCGCTAAATCGAGTTCTCAACAGCAGGATTGCTTTTTTGAATACCAAAATAGTAGGACGTTCTTCGATAAGGCGGCCTTGATTGGTTACGATGGTAATAATATGCCATTTGTCTTCTTTAAAAATCGTGTTATGGCCTTGATGGCAGCTTCGCCCTTTAAGGGAACTCGTTTGACTTTGTTGCAAGCAGCTTGTGTTAGAACAGCTGCACAAACGATTGCTAATTTGGTTTCCGACACTCCTGGCTTGTCAGAGGAAGACAGGATAGAAATGTCGTTATCTCGCTTGTCCCAACGTTTTGGAGTTCGTGGAGGTCTTTTCGCAGAACCAGAAATTAGAAAGTATCGCTATGGTAGCAAATTGACTTCTATCTCTTCCAGTGATTTGAAAGAGTTTAAAGATGAATTGTCGCAGTGTTTGCTTTACGCGAAAGCTTATGGTCAGCGTGATAAATTAGAAGGACGTTTTGTTTTGGATTTGGCTAAACGACTCCCGTTTGACGCTAAGCAGGGTTATCTTGACTTTTTAGGTGATCAGTATGGTAGCACTGAGGAACCTACTTTTCAGAGTTTGTTTGATTTTGTAGTACGGGAGGAAACGCGCAAGTCGACTGATTTTAGCATTATGCTAATGGGCGATTCTGGTGAGTCGCAGCATTTTAAAAAGTTTGGCAAAGGAAAATTGCCTTCATGTCCGGTTAGGCAGACGTCGGTAAAACCCCATGATAATGTGATTTCAGGGAGTTCGCAGTACTCGACTGCTGTTGGCGCACCGCGCGGCGGTGTGGCCAGACATAGTGACATACCGGCGTGTTTTTGTTGTTCGTCACGTGGTCAAGTTGAATATCATTTTTTGTCTAATTGTAAAGAATTTTTGCGCTTGACACCTAAAGATCGGAGAGATGTCATTGTGAAAGCTGGCAAATGCTTGAATTGTTTGCGCCAGCATATGGTTAGAGACTGTAATCATGCAAATAACTGTCGTAAGTGTGGACCTACCAACGATAGGAAACACTATTTTCTTCTGCATGATTTTTATGTGACGTCACGTGATTCTCTGGATTTGGTCGGTAAAGATGAGGCTGGTGCCAGAGTTCCTGTGCGTAATGTTAAGATTGGAAATGTTAAAGCAGCCTTTAACCGCGTTACTGCTGCTCGTGTTTTGAATCCAATGACTGGCAAATCGAAGTTGGTGTATTGTCAGCATGATCCTGGTTCGCAGTTGACCTTTGTTTCGAGTGACTTGGTGTGCGAACTTGGTCTTAAACCGTATGATAAAGCGTCGTTTAAAATGGATACTCTGGCTGGTCAGAAACCTACTTGTGCTGACCTTGTTAAACTCAACATCCAGTCGTTAGAGACTGATGAACTGTTTTGTGATATAACCTCGGTGGTTAACCCAGCTTGGGCTGACGATGTTAAAACTTTACCCCATAAACAAGATTTAAGTGGTTTCCGTCATTTTCATGACGTGAATATGTTTCATTTGAATGATTGTAGTACTGTAGATGTACTGATTGGCAACGACAACGCTTATTTGATGTGTGCAAAAGAAGAGCGTGTTGGTGACAATCGTAGTGAACCGCATGCTTTGCTCACTCCTCTCGGTTGGTTGGCTTGTGGTGGTAAGTCACCCTTAGTTGAAAGCGTTGCTAAAGTGTGCAGAGTGCAGACGTCTTCAGAGTCGGATGTCATCTCTGGCTTTCAGCGTAAAATTGAGTCTCGCGATATGGAAATAGCAGACCTGAATAAAGTCATTCAGGATTTGACTTTGCAAAATGAAACCTGTGAATTGTCTCGCAATGATATTTTGGCTAGAGAACTTGTCGAACCGAATATTGAGTTGAAAGATGGTCGATTTGAGATACCTGTTCCGTTGAAGGAAGATATTGATCTACCTAACAATTTTGTGTTGGCGTCAGATAGAGCTGCTGCTTTAAGAAAGAAAGCTTTAAAACAACCTGAACTTCGTGATTTCCTTACTGACACCATGAAAGATCTTAAATCTAATGGCTATATTGAGCGTGCGGGTGAAGCAGGAAATGTCAAGGGATTTGAATGGTATTTACCATACTTTGTGACGTCACAATTAAAAAAGCGCATTGTTTACGATGGCAAGTCTGAATTTCGAGGAACTTGTGTTAATGATGTAATGTTTTCGGGTCCTGACTTGTTAAACCCTCTGGTAGATGTCTTGGCTAGATTTCGGCTTGGTAGATTTGGTCTCATGGCTGATGTGACTAAATGCTTCTTTCAAATAATGTTACCTGAGTCGCAAAGGGATTTGTTTCGTATATTGTGGTTTGAAGATGATGACCTTGAAAATGGTAGGATGGTACCATTTCGTTTTTGTGTACACCCTTGGGGAATAAAGAGTAGCCCGTATATCGCTTGCTTGGCTATAAAGAAAATGATCGAGCAGAATCCCAGCAGTGCTGGTGAATTGACTCTCTGCAATATTGCAAATAATATGTACATGGATGATTTTATATTTTCGGCTGATAGCTTAGAGGAAGCTCAGCAAATCACTCATGAATCAATTGCTTTGTTTGATAGCCGTGGGTTTAAACTTGTTAAGTGGAGTGCTAACAAGGAGTCTATGATTGTCTTGTCAAATTTGGATAATGAGATGCTTTCACCTTTGATTCGTGACATTGACTTTCAGACTGAAAATATGACTTTGCCATCAGCGAAGACATTGGGTTGTGTGTGGCAAACCGAGTCTGACGAGATGCGTATCGCATGTTCCTTAAAGCCCTTAGCTAAACACACGCGCCGAAGTATGCTCAGTCAGCTTGGACAAAATTTTGATCCGCTAGGCTTTGGAGCGCCATTTTTTCTAAAAGCACGCCTTATACTTCAGCAATTGGCGATAGACAAGTTTGATTGGGACACCGAGGTCCCTGATAGCTTTGTTAAAGAGTGGGAGTCGTGGCTTCGCTCTTTGGACCCGCTTAAGGATTTTTCGTTACCGAGATGGTATTTTGCAAACTCTGGTGTGTGCAGTCCGGATGATATTGTTTCATATCAATTGCATGGGTTTAGTGATGCTTCGAATCAAGCTTTCTCTTCTGTTGTTTACTTACGTAGACTGGTTAACGGAGTTCCGAGTGTGTCTTTCGTTCTGGGTAAATCTACCATTGTTGTAAAAAATCAGTTTTCTTGGCCGATAGCTAGGAAAGAGCTTGTTGCCGCTTTGAATACAGCAAGACTCGTGAAGCAGGCCTACGAGGCATTGAAGATGCCCGACTGCAGTAAGTATTTTTGGTGTGATTCTCGTACTGTGTTGCAGTGGGTTAAGAACCCTGATTTACGTTTGAATAAGTTTATTACGCGTCGAGTTGAGCATATTTTATTGTTGTCTGGAGCCCAGGATTGGCGTTTTTGCCCTACCGATATGAACCCAGCTGATGTTGGCACAAGGCCAAATCTTATTACAAAGAAAGAGTTTCGAGAGTTGTGGTTAAATGGTTCTAGTCTTCTCTATCAGTGTGAAGAAATTCCATCTGTAGAAAACCCCACTCCAGTACCTGTCCATAGCCTATATCTTCGTGACGAAGAGGGGTCGCTTGACGTTGCACAGGGTGGCCTTCACAGATTGATCGAGGCCGCACCTTCTTTGTATGTTATGAAAAAGAGAATTGCTTATTTGGTTGCTTTTGTTGAATTTTTGTGCTGTAAAACGAGAAAGCGTAGCTTTATGAAGCCAAAACTGGACGCCTCTTATCTTAATAGAGCCTTAGACTTAACTGTGAAGTTTGTTCAGAAGAGCGTGTATGGCGATGTGTTACATTTAATGACCAAACGATCGCCGGATGCACTTGAGGAAGTGATAAAGCGGGGTAGTGTTGGCGCTTCGCAACGTGAGAAGGAACGCTTGAAGGAATTGCGTTCACTTAAAAAGTACAGACCTTGTGTAGATGATGCTGGTGTAATCCGCATTGAAGGGCGCTTAAGTAATTCTCCCGAGATTTCTCTAGAAGCAAAGCATCCGATTGTTTTGCCTTCGAAACACCCCTTCACTAGGCTTGTTGTACTGTCGCATCATAATCGAAATGCGCACTGTGGAGTACAGCACACTTTGTTGTCTACGCGACAGAAGTTTTGGATCGCTAATGGTAATGCTTCCGTGAAGAGGTATCTTAATGATTGTGGTGTATGTGCGATTGAGAAAGCTCGGCCTATAAGGCAGCTCATGTCTGATTTACCTTTGTCTCGCACAACTGCCCATAGGAAACCCTTTTTTGATTGCGGCTTAGACTATCTTGGACCATTGACCTTTGTTGAAGGTAGGAGTCACAAAAAAGCTTGGGGACTCTTATTCACATGTATGGCATCTCGCGCTATTCATGTTGAGCTGGTCACGTCATTGTCGCTGAGTGATTTTTTACTTGCCTTTACAAGGTTTACAGATTTACGTGGGCAGGTTAATGCTATCTATTCCGATAATGGAAGTACCTTTCAGGCAGCATCTAAGAAGTTACCCGAGTTGATAGAATCAGCTGAATTTCACAACGCCCTGAGACAGAGAGAGATAAACTGGGAATTTATACCTCCGTATGCTCCGGCGCAAGGTGGCGCCTGGGAGGCAATGGTAAAACAATTTAAAATCGCATTTTTTCACATTTTGGACTCTTCAATTCGTAAGCCCAATTTTATTGAACTGCTTACGTACACAGGCAGTGCCGTTCGGATCGTGAACGAACGCCCTTTGGTACCTTTGAGTGACGACCCTAGGGATTTTACTGTCATCACCCCTGCCTCACTTTTGACCCCATACTTAGACCCATACTGTGCTGTTGGGCAACCACATGATCGTGACCAATTAAGAAGGGATTATCGGTTCAATTTGTCACTTTCTCAGCAGTTTTGGAATAAATGGATCGATTTTTACTTGCCAGGTCTTCAGGGCCGGAAAAAATGGCTAAAAATGGCCGAGAATTTGGAGCCTGGTCAACTTGTAGTGGTAGGTTCTCTCCAAGACATTGGTAAACGTGGGAAGTATCAACTTGGGAGGGTGCATGAGGTAGTTCCACAAATTAGGAAAGGGAAGCCTGTGGTTCGTAGAGCCAAAGTTGCCGTCTGCAACTATGATGAGAGTACGGGGAAAGTGAAAGTAGACTACGTGTTGAGGGATATTTCGTGCCTCGCCCCCGTAAAGAACACCTAAGTGTTAGGGTTTGAGCCTGGTTTTGTCTGCGGTGGCCGATACTTGTCTGAGCCCGGAACAGTCGGTTATTATCGCAACTATTGTATATAGCGTCATTTAGCGTGTACCTATGGTACCAATTTCATGTATCGTCGTGTTTATTCTTATTGCTGTTCATTCTTTGCATGCCCTTTGTATTTGCGTATTAACTTAAACGTGAATGATTCAAAAAATTTGTGTATCGTGTGTTTTATTCATTGGCTCACGATTGTCCTTCAATTCTTTTTTAGTTATGCCATGTTAGACTGTCATAACTAGGGGCCGCTATGTTACGGCCAATCTCTGTACAAATCAAACGTCATATAAAACCGTTCAAGTCTACTGAATATTACGTCATGGAAGTTGCTAGAAAATGTGCCAAAATTGCACCATCGTTCATAGACTTGTGTCAAACTTGTTTGGACTTGTTTGGGCCTGTTTAAACAGGAAATATTACATCAGCTTTAAACACCTGTTGGAATGACTTCATAATTGTCTTTCATTTATTGCGTCACAGTTACTTTCTACGTGAATTTGAGATATTGATATCTATTCTGGTCATTCGTAAAATGATTGTTTGAAAGTTGGCCGCACATTTAACTGTTGGCTTAGTGCTTGCTAGCTGGACAAAAGTTCCGTCTTTTATCCAAGTAATCTGTTGTGTAGTGACAGTTTAAGTGGTGTAGGCGTTGCACCCCCTCGTTTTCGGTAGCCTCGGGCTAATTTTACAGGAATACACTGTTTGAAAAGAAGTTCAAGTGTGTGTTTCTTCGGTCATTATATACAGACGAACGGATTAGGGAACTTTATGTTAAAATTTTCCCAAGAAGAGATTATGGTTTACCGCTGTGACCAATCTTAGGGTCGCACTTGGCAAGGTTTGTGCATGTAAGTCCCTATAGGCCCGTCAATAGGTCAGGCTAAGTTGAATTTGCATAGGCTATAGCGGACAAGTCTGGATTGGTGGTTTTCAAAATACAAAACAGACTCGTTACGTTCCAAAGATTATCACATTTCCAAGTCAAAAACGACATAGACCTACTGTATTGATCATCAAATTCGGTTTTGCCCCCAGTAGGGGTGGCCGATTTATTTTTCATAAACATTTGTAAAGAATAAGTTACTGCATGATTCTGTGTATAACAATATGATCGTGCTTTCTATTAGATCAGTTATAGGCCCCCTTGGTCTCTAGGCCCAATTGGTCCCCACCTATGGGGACCATTGGTAAGCACCGTCCAATATAAATGCAATTTTTATGTGCATTATTTATTTTTATTACTATTTATATGTTCTGGCAGTTTAATTTATATTTCTAGCAATCAAAGTATATTAGGAAATTAAAGTACTTGCCTATGTCCCTTAGACGCCATTTTGACGTCATCACTTTCGAGTTAATGATTGCATGGTGGTCTGTTAATACGTTTAAGGCTACAACCAATTTTAAAGTTTGTAGATGTCGTAAAAGATGTTGAGAAATTTGCTTATCTCTGTGGTTTGTTTACTCGGTAGGCGAACAATACTGCTGATTCAGCAGATCCACTGGTCCCCACCAGGTTGTGAACCATTGGTCCCCATGGCGGCCACTTGCACTTAGCATGGTCTCAGTTGAAACTTGGACTAGCTTTTCAGGTCTGCTATTTGCCATCACCTAACTAAAATGCAATGAGAATTTTTCCTATTAAACCACATTCCATAAGCACTTTGCTCTAGTACAAAACAAAAATTTTGTTAGATGTGAAAATTTTACTTTTTTGCCTCAAAAATTGTTTTACTGTCTCAAATCATACACAGACTTCTGTCGTGTTCAAAAATTCGTAGATAAACATGGCGTTATTTGTCGATACCACAGTCAAAATTTCAAATATCCATTTTAAATGGAAAGGGGAAAAAAGCTCCTGAGTCACTGGTCCCTATGATCCACTGGTCCCACATCTCCCCTATAGCTATGGCCAACAAATTCAAATATCTTAGCATTAAATACTTCAAGAACTGAGCATCTTCCATGTTTAATATAAATAAATCTTCCAACAAAATAATAGCAGACTGTCAACAAGCAGACCAAATGCACCCAGTTTGGAAAAAACAGAACATCTTCTTCACATTCAACATGGTGAAAGTATATAGACTACGATTGGTTTTATTTGAAACAATAGGGGAAGGGAAGGTAATTTCATATCAATTTCATACACTTTTAACATTTTTGCCTGTTAACTGAAAATTACGTGACACAAACTATTGATTTTAAGCTGAAACGAAAGTCTGATCCCTTACACACTTTTTAAAAACATTTTCTCTTCTCTATTTTTGTTACTTTTTTTTAATTGAAATTTTAAAAACGTCACTCAAATGTATCAATTTACCTTCCGTGGAAGGTAAATTGATACACCCGGAAGGCAATTTGATACAGTAAAACTAACACATCCTTTGACAGCAAAGCAATAAATGAAAATTTAATATGTGGTTGGCGTGCTTGGGTGCAAGGATGACTGTTGAGACCTGTGTGTGGCGAAGCATCTGCTGCAGGATGGACATGGGAAAGAGATTGGCTGGAGTTCTTATTCAAGGGGGGTGCTTTGCGCTGTTCTCATTTTTTACAGCAGATAGCGTGTATTACTGTATAGGCCTACGAAAGCCTATATAATAGTTGTTTCCCAAAGTAGCAGGTCTAGTTAAAGAAAAACAACTTATTTAAATCAACTAGATCAATGACAACATTTACTAAAGTCACAAAAAAGAATTTAATATAGGTACTGTATCAATTTACCTTCTCCACATGTATCAATTTACCTTTTTCAAAAAAAGTTATAAAATTCTGATTTTTGTATGCTTGGATGCACATTGTAGAAAAAACGTGACATGCCCTTGAAGACTTATCAATGACCTGTCAAATGATTTTGGTTTCATCTTTCAGGAACTTTTCTTTAATTTTCCAGACGGAAATAATCATGAGTTAAAAAATTTACGAAAGTACTCAAAAAATACACTTTTACAATTTTATGCCACAAAAGTACGAGTTAGCTGCATGATGCAATTCTTGTGGGTATTATTTTCACAGACCTTCAACCTAATGACAATATTTTCGACTAATATTTTTTGTACATTTCTGTAGGGGGGGTGTATCAAATTACCTTTCGTATTAAATTACCTTCCCTTCCCCTTATGCAGGAGCTAACCATGTCAAATGGATGTAGGCTAAATTTATTCCAAAATAAACGTGCAATTTAAAGATTTGTTGTATCCACGAATTTCTCCAACTGCGCATTAAAGATTTTTCCGATTCCGCAAAATCCTGCTCCCAATTCACGATCTTCGTCCGTATTTGCAAAGTTGATGGAGTTTTCGCCTGAAATAAATTGTTTTGTAAGGTAGACGCAAGTAGCTATATAGGCTAAGTGGATTACCACCCAAAATATATATATATTCAGAATAAAACAGTGGGTAATGAAAAATATTTCGTGTTTCGGAAAAAAAATCGTGGTTAGGGGAATCATTATATTATAGCCTATGTGTACACAATTTAGAATATCCCACATATCAGATAGCTTCAATCAGGGATTGGCTTCATTTCATAAACAATTGCAAGTAAGCTTTTTGGAATATGGCATTACCTTTCATCTGAGATGACAGTTTGGAATAAGAAGATTCCAGATTGTGTGAAGTTGAATGTCGAACACTTACAGGTAAAGCCTTGCGTTTGACTGGAGACTTTCGTTGCAGCACCTATATCCATACATAAGCAAATTAAATTTTATATGTAATGCATCATTGCATTTTTTATCAAAACTAAGTATAGAAGCATAAAATCAACAGCAATCATAGACTGTAGCCTACCTTTATACTTCTGCACTTCTCCGGCAAAAATTTGGTAGGAAGAGTTCCACAAACAAGTTCTGCTAATGAGTTTGGTCAATTTATGTCCCTCTCCTCAAAGCGTTTTTCACATATTAATGCCCTGTTAGCACACAGCAAGTTGAAATACCTAGAAAAAAATTCTTGAACTACGACATTAAGATACAGCTCACAACTTTGTGGCTCATGTTTCTTTATGAAGAAGTTCTTTGATTCTATCACCCTTGCTTGCATCCCATATGGACAAAATAAACTTTGTGAAATCGGATTGATGCTTTATTTCTTCTGCAGTCCTGCCAAGATCTGGACGTCTTATAGAAAACAGTGAACGTTTGTGCGCACTTGAACATGAATAAGCACATCCAGGAATACAGCAATTTGGCATAGCCTATTTATATTGAAATACAGCAACCAAGCTACTGCAAAAAGGTACACTTCTCAAGTGGTTGTAACTTAGACGAGCCTATTGAAAACCTTAAGCTGACGCCGTAACGATAACGAACTATACGCTAGTTTACTAGTCCATGCTACGATTTGATGCTGTCCCTTGAATTTGATGCAGCTACCAGAAAGTTAGTCTGTGACTGTGATTTGTTTTCAATCGCCAGAATCTCCATAAAGCAGTCCATGAGGAACGAGAATGTGACGTCATCACAAGCAATCCATACGTCAACTTGAAAACGAAGAAAGTTTTATTTAAACAAAAACCAAAAAAATATATTAAAAATAAAGTTGTTTTACTGTGCCAAGTTTGAAGTAAATGCATACAGCCATAGCTACGCTGTTAGCCTTCAAACATCGTTACGCACCACTGAGTTGCATATCTATACGTAAGATATCTATGGTACCAGTGGTGCCACTCCTAGTGTTTTTCCACTAGATCTAGTGTTTTTGGATTGCATCTAGTGTTCTAGTATTTTTTAGCGCTATGTTGGTGTGCATAAGTTTGAACAGTATTCAAAGTAGCCCCACCTATTCTTTGTTTTGCTGCATCAATGTGTTTGTAGTGCTTTTTAAAGTGGACAGCGAGTTTTTTGTCTGGTTGCACCCAAGGATGACCAAATTTGAGATATTTATCATAAATACTTTAAAGAATACGCACAAATGAATGTGAAAAGTGTTCAAAGTAGAATAAAGTAGGTAGCGTAGCCTACCTCATGGTAGGCTTACATTTGATGAGTGTGGAGTTCTTAGACTACACTACCAGGTCGGGTGCAACCTAGTTCGTACCTTGAACCATTCGTACAGTCAGTTCGTACCCTGAAAAGATCGAGAAAAAAAATTTAAAAAAAGCCGAAGTCGTTGATCGCAGTTTAATAGCACAAAGCCGAAGTCGCTGATCGGAGTTTCCCCAAACAATTTGAAACAAACTCGAGGGTTAGGGTTAGCGGAAACTGCGGTTAGCGGAAACTGCGAAACTGTGGAAAACTGTTTGCGGAAACTGCGATCAGCGAGGGTTAGAGCATAGATTACTCTATGGTTAGGGCAGTGGTTCCCAACCTTTTTTATCCTGTGGACCCTTTTAGTCAATGTTCAAATCTAAATTCCCCCCTATAAATTTAGTTTGTTAAAAACTCGTTTACATTACATAATCTAAGTCTTGTAAGATAAACTAAACTTTCACTAGTAATAAGTAATAAGCTTTTTAACCTGTAATATTCCTTTTCATACTAAAATAATTTAATTAATGAAGAACGTTGCTGAAAAGTATTTTATTTAAAGAAAAAAAAAAGAGATACGAAGACCAGCTGAAAGTCTCCCTCAACCATGCAAATATTGATCTGGATTCATGGGAACAATTTGCTAGTGGCAGATCACTCTGGAGAAAAAGAACTAGGAAATGCGCGAAAATTTTCGAAAAAAAAAACAGGATACAAAAATCCCATGAAAAACGCAACACTAGAAAAGAAAAGCTAAAACTGCCACGTCCCCTACCATCCATGCATTGTGATTTTTTCCCACGTCCTTCTAATCATAGACTGGGCCTCCAAAGCCACATATGACATCACCATCCAAAGCCAAACTCCATCGGACACGAGCTGGAGCCAACAACATTCAAAATATAAGAGTCAATGCATAACAGTCTTTGTGAAGTTTGTGATTTTTTTGTTTCGACAACTTATGAATGTGGTGAAAGAGTACTGGAAAGAGCATAACGAATATCATTCTCCACGTCTAATCTGTTTCTCTGTTTTTTTTCATCTGCCAGAGTTGAAAAACATTATTTGCAGAGATAAGTGGAAGCAAACGGAAGGATACTTCGAATAGCTTTCTCTGCCACTTTGGGATAGGAATTACACGTTAATGGCCAAAATCCAGTGATTGATTTTTTTCTGAATAAGTCTCTTGTGCAAGAATCTGTCTTGAGTTCTAAAAATTCATTCTGCAATTTATCGGAAAGTTTTTCCATCAACAATGTGAATGAATTTCGTATTAAATCAAGCTCATCGTCATAAATTTCAGGAAAATATCGAATGAATTTCACTTCTAATCTTGTAAGATGTTGCAAAATCAATTCTTTTTCCAACTTTGGAAGAACTTGTTCTTTGCCGTCAGCGATCAGCACCGATGATAATTCTTTAAATATGGTGACATATTCAATTGTTCATTCTAACCTTTCTCTTTCACTCATCAAGCTTGTTAGTGAAAGCTTCCAAAGCATCTTTAAATGCTGAGCGATACTGGCATCTGCTCCTGGAAGGGCCACCCAAGCCAGGCTAATCGAAAGGTAGAGGCCAGATAAAACGTAGTCTCCCCGCGATCAGGACAGCAGAGCCTTCTAGTAGGCTACCTTGAGACAATCTCCTAATGACAGTGATATAAATCAATCACTTTCTTCCAACCTGCCTTGAGCCAGCATGGAAGCAGTACAGTTTGTAAATTCCCATGGTATCAATATGTCAATGGTGCAATTGGTGCATGGATACAGATAACCCACGTTGATGCGCAATCTGCTTCAAACGGAGATGGCTATTGAATATATAGGCTACCGCATATTATTGTTTTTCCCTTGCATTTTTAGATTCAGTTTATTCAATGGACCAAACATATCAATCAAATAAGCAAGGCATCTAATCCATTTGTCATCATTACGCAATGAAACAAATTCCAATTTTATTTAAAGGTCAAAAAATAATTTAAGCTCGTCTCTGAGCTCAAACACTCGCTTGGTTACGTTTCCTCTTGAAAACCATCGAGCATTTGCGTGAAAAAGAAGTAGGCCTACGTGATGGTTTGTATCCATGTCAGTACACACACAGTTGCTTAAATAATCGGAACTTAAGGGCTCCTCCTTAACGCTTTAAAGCTCTGGTCTAGGCCAACTTACTAGGCTTAAAAAGCTTTACAATCCTAAAACCAAATTCCCCCCTAAAAATTGCAAAATTCTCCCCTAGTGGAGAATTCCCCCCCGGTTGGGAACCACTGGGTTAGGGTAAAGGTTAGTGGAAACTGCGGAAAAATGTTTGCGGAAACTGCGATCAGCGAGGGTTAGGGTTAGAGCAGAGCCACTATATACATAGTCTGGAAAGTCAATGGCAAAACTGCCAGAGGTTGTTGTTTACAGCGCCACCTAGGAAAGCTATGGTTAAATCACAGAATCTGCTTGGAAGGTATGCAAATACAGGCATGTTGTCTACTATCAACGGTGAAACTGTGCTTGATATTGTGGTTGCAGACTTGTTTTTAACTAATGTAGAATGTTTAGGATGTTAGTTACAGTTAGTAGCCTATATAGAAAAATTCGTTTGGTCTACTTTTCTGAGGCTTAGGTTAGTGTTACATCGCCATCAGGTTAAATTGGTAATTGATTTTTATATTTAAAAGTGGAAACACCGATTTTGTACAATGACTGATTTTGTTTTAAAATGTGCTAATTACTGCTTGAAGACTGAAGTGAACTAAGTAAGAAGCTTACTATTACCTAACGTGTCAATATACGTGAGCTATACTATTACCTAACATTGTCGGCAGCCGTGGCCGAGTGGTTAGCGCGTTGGGCTCGCAGTCGAGAGCCTGCATGTTCGACTCCAGCCACCCGCACTTGCTGTTGTTTCTCTGGGCAAGAAACTTTACGATAATTGCCTCTACCTAGTGATCGATTTCGAGTAATGGGTAGTACCAAATTTAAGTCATAAGTAAAGTAGATAACCGGAAAACAGACATTGCCGTCGGCTGCAGCGTGGGTCAGGTGTATGTCGGAAGGCGTACACCGATGCATAGCGCTCAAGTCCGCTTTCCCGCAATGCAGGATAAAGATAAACAAACAAAAACAAACTTTCTAAATCATATATATGCTTGTGCTGAGTATTCTTAGACAGTCTACAAACACAACATATAAACTGGCGACAAGGATTGGATTTTAAAGTTGTTTTCAGCAAGAAACCACTTCACAATGAGTAACAAAGAACTTGTTGAGCTACTGAAAACACAGTTACAACAGCAAAAGCTTCAAATTGAAGAACAGAATAAGCAAAGTAAAGAACAAATGGATATATTTCTTAAAACTATTCAGAAAATGGGAGAAAGTACCAGTGGAACTTTCCAGTGAAAGATTCCTCAAGTCTTTCTTACAAACCAGTCTCCTATGGTATACAAATTACTTCAAAATTTAGCCTTGCAACAACAACCATCAGTTGATGTCAACAAGCTAAACATAAATGACATTGTTGCTTTCATGTCAGAACAATATGACCCTAAAAGATTTGTAATTCGTGAAAGATATCAATTCTGGAGTGATATGAAACGTCGACAAAAATGAATCTATCAATGATCGGATCGGATCGGATAGTTGCTCGGATCAGACAAGATGCAATTACTTGTGAATATTCAGGGTGCTGCTAAAAACCAAAGTGAAATGGGTTTTGGCCTAATTTGCGTTCGCTGCGGCGAGAAAGGACATCTGCCAAAAGTTTGTCGGTATAAAAATGCTAAATGTCACTACTGTGATAAAATAGGTCACATTGAATCAGCCTGTTTGTCCAAACTAAAAGATCAATCTGTAAAGACAATTACTCCAGCTAAACTACAAACTGTGAAAGCTATTAATGCTGTTCCTCAATTAGAACAAACCATTCAAATTGATGGGAAAAACATTTCGTTTGAAGTTGATACTGGAGCAGGTGAAAACTTTTTGTCAAAAACAAATTGGTTGAAGTTAGGAAAACCATGTCTGCAGAACATTGACACAAATTTTGAGTCAGCTTCTGGACACAAGCTTCCTACACTGGGATTGTACTGCCCACAGCAAGTCAACCTTATCAAAGATGGTAAGAAGCTGAATACTGACAACAACAAGGATGTGACATTCATCATTACTGAGGTACCACATTTAAATCTTTTAGGTAGAGATGCAATTAAAACATTGAAACTATCAATTGATTCCTTAATTTTTCCTCACAAATCAAGTACCTCTGTAAACTATGTTTTTGATTCATTGAGTCCTGATACATCATGGCAAAAGGCATGTCAACAACTATGTCAAGAATTCCCTGAATTGTTTGAACCAGGACTAAGGGTGTTTAAAAGATTTTGAGTTAAACATCAATTTCAAGAATGATGCAAAACCAATATTTTGTAAACCACGCCCTGTACCTTTTGCATTACAAGATGAGCTAACTCAAGCCTACGATGCAGGTATTGCCAAAGGTGTCTGGAAAATGACCCAATTTAATGACTATGGTACTCCAGTTGTACCTGTACGCAAAGCCAAACTTCCTGGCCACGAAACTGCATCTATGCTATGCTATGAACTATGAATAGTCACCGTATGTGGTGACTATTCAGTTACTGTTAATTCTCAACTAGAGACGCATAGGCAACCACTGCCACTGCCAGAAGAATTGATGCAAAAGCTAGGAGGAGGCCATGGTTTTACAAAAATAGATTTATCTGATGCCTACAATCAAATTCCATTGACCCCTGAGAGTCAAAAGCGTCTTGCCTTGAGCACACACAAAGGTGTACTGTTACAAATGAGGCTTCCATTCGGTATTAGTTCTGCTCCTGGTTATTTTCAGGAAATAATGTCTAAACTAACAGCTGATCTTAAAGGAGTTGCCGTATATCTCGATGATATATTGGTAAGTGGTTCAAATGCTGAGGAGCACCTGCAAAACCTTCGAGCACTTTTGCAGCGTCTTCAAGAAAATGGTTTGAAATGTCGTTTAGAGAAATGTGTATTCGCTCAACCTAGTGTCGAATACCTTGGACATCGGCTATCAAAATCCGGGATAGCCAAAGGTGAAAAGGTGGATGCCGTATTACAAATGCCACCACTTCATGATGTTTCTACATTGAAATCATTTCTTGGATCTGTACAATTCTATGGTAAGTTCTTACCTAATCTTTCAACTGTTACTGAACCACTCTACAAACTAACTCGTAAAGGCATTGCATGGGAGTGGAATCATGTACATGATGAAGTTTTTGAAACCTTAAAGCAATGTTATGTGCGGAACATGTTTTGGCACATTTTGATCCATCATTGCCTCTGGGAATTTCTTGTGACGCTTCAAGTTTTGGAATTGGTGCGATTTTATTTCATCGCTTGCCAGACGGAAGCGAACGCCCAATCGCCAACGCGTCAAAAACCCTAACGGAAACACAACGACGATACAGTCAAATACAGAAAGAGGCACTTTCCATAATTTTCGCATTGCAGAAATTTCATCAATATTTATACGGACGAAAATTTATCTTGGTTACAGATCACAAACCGTTACTATCAGTTTTCGGTCCTTCTAAAGCAACTCCAGCTTTAGCAGCTAACCGCCTGGCTCGGTGGGCTTTAATATTGAGCCAGTATGATTACTCTATTGAATATAGAAAAACTGGAGATCATGGCAATGCCGATGCTCTTAGTAGATTACCCGTTGGTCCAGAGCTTGACTTCGATGAGGAAGAACAAGAAGAAAATTCACACATTGTCAACGCAATCAAAACTATTAGTTTGCAACTAAATCCTGTCAACTCTGATTTAATAACCAAGACTTCTTGCAAAGATCCAGTTATTGCGGCTGTCATGCGTTACACTCGTGAAGGTTGGCCGGATGCAAAAACTGCTGATACGATTCAAACTGACAGCTATTCGGTGGAGGATTTCAGAAAAATCTCTTCATCTTTGTCCACGGAAAGCGGATGTTTATTGTACGGATCACGACTCGTGATCCCACAAACACTTCAGAAACAAGTGCTGCAACTGTTGCACCTTGGGCATTTTGGAATGCAACGTATGAAACAATTGGCCCGGACGCGAAAAATTTTTTCCCACGAGATTTCTGTCTCATTTACATATTTTGGTAAAAGTTTGTATTAAAACCGTGTGAATGCAACATTTTCTCGTTGGCACGGTTGGCTCAGTGGCTTCATACCCTGCCTAGTGATCGTGAGAACGAGGGTTCGAAGTCAAACTTTTTTTTTCTTTACATTAATTTTTGCGGTGCACAAGAGCTTTTCAAAAAAAGTAGGGTTAGGGAAAGCTTATATTTTATTATCATTGCAGAATTTCATTAGCAAATAGTTATTTCGCAATCTGAATCAACCAATCTCTCAAAACACTTTCGGAAAATCTTACTTTTAGAGTGACTAAAATCAATGAGACAGAAATCTCGTGGGGAAAAAAATTTCGCGGCCCGGACAGCTGTATACTGGCCGAGAATTGAAGAAGACATCATGCAGGCTTGTCGCCAATGTATTAGCTGCGCTGAACATCAGAACAAGCCGGAGAAGCCAATCAATCATCCATGGATGCTCCCTGAAAAGCCATGGAGCAGAGTTCATATAGACCATGCGATCAATTTAATGGGGAGGAACTGGCTTGTTTTAATCGACGCCTTCTCAAAATATCCTTGTGTCCATTCCACAACCTCTGTAGGTACTGAAGCTACAACCCAACTTCTTAAACAAGACTTTGCGCACTTCGGGTATCCCCATACCATTGTGTCGGACAATGCTACAGCATTTAAGTCCGATGAATTCAAAAAGTGGTGCAAAGAACGAGGAATCGTGCATTTAACTGGTGCACCCTACCATCCAGCCACCAATGGTGCAGCTGAGAGGTTAGTGCAATCTTTCAAACAAGCCTTGAAGAAGTCCAGCTTGCCACCACAGCAAGCCCTGCAAGAATTCCTCATTCAATACAGAAGAACTCCTTTACCAGGAGGGTATTCACCATCAGAACTTCTAAACGGAAGAATCATTCGTACGAAGATAGATGCTTTGATGCCTTCACCAGCTCATGCTGCGCAAGGCAAACAAATGAACAACAACCGACGAGATCAACGCAACGTCGTCGTCAATGAACGGTATCCAGTGGGCACACCTTGTAATGCGTTGACTTATGGAACGCGAAATTCGAATTCTAAATGGGTTCCTGCCACGGTAGTAAAAGAGTACGGTACCCGAACTGTGAACGTGCGAGTCCAACCTCGAGGTCCGGTGTGGCGACGGCACGTGGATCAACTCCGACCACGATACGAGACGCCAAATGACAATGATCTCGCAATCGACGATGACGTATTCGACATTTCTGATGATAAATTTTGTCTCAACGAATGTGTAAATTTACCCGGTGTTTCCCCAGCTAATGATAAAATGCCTGTAAACAACAGACGATCTACCAGACGTCGTAAGCCACGAGCTATACATGATTGTTGACTCTTTCAATTATTTTCAAGAGTGGGTGTGAGGTGTTACATCGCCATCAGGTTAAATTGGTAATTGATTTTTATATTTAAAAGTGGAAACACCGATTTTGTACAATGACTGATTTTGTTTTATAATGTGCTTACTGCTTGAAGACTGAAGTAAACTAAGTAAGAAGCTTACTGTTACCTAACGTGTCAATATACTTTCTAAATCATATATATGCTTGTGCTGAGTATTCTTAGACAGTCTACAAACACAACAGTTAGCATGACTACAAGTAGTTACAAGATGATGTGAGTTTTCAAATTACTAAGGAATTGATTAGTTTATAGTTTGAAGTAGTGGCTTTTAAAGTTCATAAGTTTGAATGTACGAAGTATATATATAGCCTACAGCAGCTTACTAATTGAAGGGTTTAATTACTAAATATTTGTGGAAGCTTTAAGCTGAAGTAGGCTTGAAATTAGTACCGTAATTGGCAGATGCTACATACCGTAGCCAGAATCATTTCCAAAAACATTGATTGATCAAGTAATTCAGTTGACAGTTATTTTTAAAAAGTGTATAAAGTTGTTTTATTTAGTGATACAACAAAAAGGTGATAGGTTTCAATCTGTGGCACTCAAAATAACCACTCCCAAAAATAATTTGTAAACAAAGAGCATTAGCAAGACAATTTTGAGTATACGGTAGGTACCTACCGGTAAGTATGCAGGTTCAGTAATTTAAAGCAACAATGTCACAAAGGTTAAACGTCTTGAAATTTAACTTAAAACTAGTTAGGCTGAGAGAAGATGCAGCAGAATCAGATACCGTAATTTGTTCCATATTTGGGGAACCTGGTTTGCGACATATATAGCATCTTAACACTTTCACTGCCAAGATTTTTTTGGTGGATTTTTTTAAAATTTAGTTTGAGCAAGGCTTTGATTTTGAACTGCTGTATTTTGAGAACGGAAACTGCTAGAAAAAAAATCAAAACATGAAAGTTGGTGCATTTTCAACAGTCTTTTACAGTATGTTTACAAATTTTGTGCATTTTTTTTTGAAAATGCCTTAAATCACTAAAATTTCTGACAAACTACAAAAAATTTGTGTTTTTTTTTACTTTTTTCGCTTCCGTTTAGATATCGGGAAAAAAATCTTCAAACTGCGATAAACTTTACCGGTAAATGTCAGGCAAGTGCTACACTTGCAGCACAAAGGTTGTCACGGAGATATTGACGCGATATGCGAGGAAAGAACTGGATAAGCTTCACTTTGCACAAAAAATGACAGTTTTTTACAAAAAATGACAATTCTTTGTAAATAATTAAATATTGCAGATGAAATTTAAATACAAACCTAGTAATTTCTTTCAACTTTTAGACAATACAAGTCTTCCTCTTTCTAAAACAGTCAGACTCATGCAGTTTGGCAAACAAAAAGACCAGATTTATCTAATTATCAAATGACGTCAAAAATGACGTCACAATGCACGAGTATACTCGGGTTGGCGGGAGAAGTGTTAATTGATTACCGGTATGTACAGACTGGAAATTCAGGGTCGCACTTTCAAGGAAATTCAGTTCTATTTTGAAATTTTAAGGACTTTTAACACTCACTAAAGCCATTGGCTGTCACTTTTGTACATTATGCATGTAAATGATCGTGTATTTATGATACTAGTGTTTTTTTTGGGTGCAACCTAATTCGTACCATAAACAATTCATACCGTCAGTTTGTACCTTGAAATGATCGAGAGAAAAAATTAAAAAAAGCCGAAGTCGCTGATCGCAGTTTCCGCAAACATTTTAAAAGGGTTAGGATCAGGGTATCGAAGTATTGGTATCTGCAAACAAACAAACTGAAAAGATCAACAGAAAAAAATAGAACAAAGCCTAAGTTGCTGATCGCAGTTTCCGTTTTTCCGCAGTTTCTGCAAACATTTTAAAATTTCCGGTAATGATCCTAAGAGTTTGCCGAAGTCGCTGATCGCAGTTTCCGCAAACATTTTAAAAGGGTTAGGGTTGATCGGAATTTCCGCAAACATTTTAAAAGGGTTAGGGTGTTTCCGCAAACAAACAAACTGAAAAGATCGAGAGAAAAAAATAGAACAAAGCCGAAGTCGCTGATCGCAGTTTCCGCAAACATTTTTAAATTTCCGGTAATGATCCTAAGAGTTTGCCGAACCAAAGTCGCTGATTGCAGTTTCCGCAAATATTTTAAAAGGGTTAGGGTTGATCGGAGTTTCCGCAAACTGTTTAAAAGGTTTAGGGGTTAGGGTTGATCCGAGTTTCCGTAAACATTTTAAAATTTCTGGTAATGACCCTAAGAGTTTTTGTTTGTTTGCGGAAAATTTAAAAATGTTTGTGGAAACTGCGAGCAGCGATTTCAGCTTTTTTAATTTTTTCTCTCGACGTTTTCAAGGTACAAACTAACGGTACGAATTGTTCATGGTACGAATTAGGTTGCATCCGTTTTTTTTTTGTGAATCTAGTGTTTTTTTCAGTCAAATCAACAAGGGAGTGGCAACATTGCGAGGTACCTATGAAAAAGGATGCAGGGATTAGGGAGCTGTACTGGCCATTTTATCGCCAAAAAGGTAACAAATGCTGGTCAAAACCCCTTTAGTGTATGAATCAAGTTGCTTTTCAATTGAATTAAAAATATTACCCTTCATGTTCAGTAATGATGTTCGGTTCAACTATATTTTGTTTTGATTAACAATAACCTATATGCTGGATTTGGAACAAAAAATATTCAATTTCTCTGTTTGTTTTTGATATTTCAATCAATTGGTTACGGTATTTTAATTATTGAGAAAATTCAAATTCTAAAAATAAGCTTCTGATGAACCAAAATGCTTGGTAGGGGTAGAACAATGAACAATTTGCACAGCCAACTAAAGTACAAGAATTTATTCCAACAAATATTTTTTTATGAAAAACGTTTGCCATCAAATTTTATCCAGTTAAAATAAAACAATGCGAATGCATATTCTAAGATGCCTTAAAAATTAAAGACAGGATAGTTTATGATTCGTTCTTTGAAGCAAAGTACACGTCAAGCCAAGAAAGGATTATCGGAAAAGGAACAAGTTGTGATGCCTTATGCCTATCTACTTTATGTAGAACACCTCAATTGAACAATTGGAATTAACAAGTCTTTGTCTCATTCTTAGTCTATTGTCAAGTCTTATTAACAAGTTTTATATTTCCTAAATAGCCCATAGCCCAGGTAGCCGACCATTCACTACATCAAAATATTTTTCTGGGTTTTGACCAGTTTAAACCTAGTTTTCACAGGTTAAAACTAGGTTTAAACCGCTTAGTGGTCAAAACCAGTTTTGACTACTTAGAAATCAACCCTGGAAAATTGGCCGATACCGATACAAGTGTTTAGTTATTGTTCTTGCATGAGTTTTTTTTTATTTAGTTCTGCTTTCTAGATTTTTTTTGTGACTTAATTAGATGTTGAATTTATATTATTATGTAGCAACAAACTTCAACCTGAGTGTCTTCTTGTAGGTCGAAAAGCTGGTAGACAATAGCTGACATACTTTTGGTTTATTCAGTTTATGTATGATTGTTCATATGTTTACTTAAAGTGGTTGAAATGGGAGACTTTGCTGAACATCACATGCAGAAACATGGCTGGAAGAAAGGCAAGGGTTTGGGTCGGAAAGAAAATGGCATCAGAGACCCAATAAAAGTCAAAATTAAATCTGACTTTGCTGGCATTGGCCATGACCCCGCTGAACAATTTACTTATCACTGGTGGGACCATGCATACAAGAATGCTTGTACCAATATATCAGTTATTAAGAATCAAAATGAAGTTTTTGTCAGTACGAAGCAAAGTAGCAAAACAGTAAGTACTAAAAAGCCACTAAAAAAAGCATATAACAATCAAGCTGCATTGTATGGAAGGTTTGTGAAGAGTGGCGTCCTCAACAATGGAGTTGTTGAAAAGTTAGATAGCATGTCTTCAAGTGACGACAGTGATTGTGATGACACCCGGAACAATGGACCTTTGACTGATGAACAATTGTTTAAAGTATGTGGGGGTAGAACTGCGCACAAGGGTGCACGCCATGGTATCAAGCAAAGTGGAAAATTGGCTCGATTGGCACAACATGAAAGTACTGCAACAAACGGAAACATGGCACAACATGAGAATACAACACAAAAAAAGAAGAGGAGGTTGAAGAATGCAAAGCCTGTTGATTCTATTAATTTAAATTCAATTATGAAGAATTGTGATAAAAAACGTTTGGAAAATATTCCTTCTGTGGAAAAAGTGAAAAAGAAAAAGCGAAAATTGAATGAACGGAACACGTCTTCTAATGTTGATACCGATAAAATGCACAAACGCTCAAGGGTTGATTCTAGGTAACATTTGGTAGTAACGAATTAGGCTAATTAAGGGACGGGTAGTAAAGGAATCTTTCCATTTACATATTTTTTTGCAGTAGTTTTACTACAAATTGCTGCTTGGTGCTTAGGGAACGTTCAAATATTACGTAACGCCTTCGAGGGGGAGGGGGCGTTTATGCAAAGCGTTACGTTAGCGTCACATCGGGGGGTTCAAGCAAAACGTTACGTAACGCTTTCGAGTACGGAATGGTAGTTTTTTGTGCTGAATTCAAAGTGAAAAAGCGTTACATGGGGGAGGGGAGGATTGAAAAAAGCGTTACGTTGGCGTTACATGGCGGAGGGGGGGGTCAAAAATTCGAAAAAAAAGCGTTACGTAATATTTGAACGTTCCCTATACACTAGTTTTCGAAATGTTTTGCTGTCATGCTAAATGTGCAAGTTGACGTAAATTACAAAATATTGTGAAGTTGGTGATGACGCAAATGTTGTTTAAAGCAGAGCTTCTCAAACTGTGTGCCGCAAAAGTCTGGTGATTGATTTTGGAAAGTTGGGATTTTGCAATGTGACAAATTTGTATAGAAGAGAGCACTTCCTTTCATGTTGCAGTAGGTTATTGCTGATATCGCTTGATCATCAGAATATTGCTGGCGGGGAATCATTCTATTCACTAGGTGCCGCTGAATGGAGAGCAGTCCTTGAATCGGGCGCGTAACCACTGAGCTAACAGGGCGGTATCTATGTCATTTTGTTCTGAAACACTACAGTTTTCCGTTTTAAGTAAATGCTACTATTACTGGTCCTTAGTAACGAGGGTCTTCGACTTGATCGGTCTCTTGCATACAGCAAACACCTAGAACACTACAAAAAGTGTTATCTCGCACTGCATTGTTGAAACTTCTTGCCGGCACATGGTAACCATTCAGTGGTTCTTAATCGGGGAGGCACGCCCCCCTTGGGGACGTCAACCACTTTTCATGAGGTCACGAGCTTTACATAACTTATATCGAATATTTTTGCAGTGTATTCAATGTCTTTTAAACTATTTTTTGCTTTTTCTGTTTTTAAGAACTGTAAATCACTGTGGCATGGCGATTAGTTCTATTCAGACGGAGCTTTTTGCTCCCCTTCTGTAGTCTGGTTTCATTATAGCAGTGGTTCCCAAACTACAGGTCGCTGGTCGAAAATGGGTCGTGCGGGGACGATTCTATTCTGCGAAACTGGGACTGTTGCAAATTAATTGTGACTACTATTCAGGATCTCTTTTACGATTTGAGCATAGGCTACCCTGTTTCTGCGAATCTGTGGGCTGCATAGCATGAGCCGCATATACTGCTGGGTGCCATTCTTCGTTGTGTTTTTGTAAGAGACTCGAGAGAGAGAAACCTTTTATTTCGTCTGTTGCGAGAATAGCACGGAACAACTATACACAATACGAATAAAATAGCACCATTTAGCAATCTAGATAGCCTACCACAACAGATAGGAAGTAGCGAAAGGCTATATCAGTGATCGAGTCTGCTTCCCAGTTCTTACTGTGACAAATGTCAAGCATCGGCAAATTACGTTGAAACAAGATAGGCTGACGTTTAGGAACAATGAAAGAAAAAAAAGAAGTTATGTGCTACTACGATCCTCAAGTGAAGTCCTGTGGTTTTATTCCAGTATAAACTTTAATTCGCGTGTTCAAAAATAGGCCTAATAGAGAAAAAAAAACTTTTGAACTCTTGTAGCAAGGGCATTTAAACTTCAGTACAACCAATAAGAGTTCAAGCCAATAAATAATACACCTTAAGCAAAAACATTTTCAGTAGGCTATTACAAAAATAATCACAATTTAAAAAACGTAGGAGACCGGGTTAGGCTTGCCATTTCTTATGCGGGGTTCACACTGAGCTTGTCTAGCATTTAACATATAGCGGGTGGGCGTGTTTTCATGTTTGGCGTGTTTCGGCTTTATGATTTGCGCTAACATGTTCACATTGGTTTCCATAGAAACAAGACGTTAAGCGTGTGGAAGCCATTGAGTAAGTAGGCTTGTTCAAATATCCGTTGACAAACTTTCAAAGTTAGGCTATAGCAAAACCCGACAGCGACATTGCATTTATCCACTTTGATGCTTCGTCAACAAGAAAACTTAGTATTTTTTTGAAAAGTAGCCTATGCAAGAAGACTACTTGCAAATAAGTTAATAACAATGAAGTTTTTCTTCTGGAATAGACCTAGGCTTTTTAAAAAAAAGTTTGTTTATTGTTCTTTACAAGTAGGCCTAGTCTAGGCCTATTTCGTGGCTGATTAACCAACAAAACAAACTGAAGTACGGTAGCCTACGGTATTTTTAATAAATTTTCACAAAACATTTAGATGTTTGGTGCGGCCCATTCTTCAACGAAGCCTACGAAGGGATGACCTGGGTCCTGGGAGAACAAAATCTTGTGACATAATTGAGGAATGTTTCCACCGTTAGTTTAGAATGAGTAGTAGTAAGTCTACCTTAGATGATCTGCTTTCTTGACAAAACGTGTCAGCTCCGCTTTGTCGCTTCTACCCTTTTTGGACCTCTGCTATGTTTGGCATATATTATTTTTCGTTGTGATGGTCAGAATAAAAACAAACTGCAAGCGCAGGTTACTTTTATTTCAGCGATGTTGGGAAATACAATTGGTCGTGAATTCAAGTGGCCCATTTGTGAAATTTCATTTGGAATCTTGTGTTAACTTCTCCGCTTCTCTTACAAGTTTTATGGTTTGCCCTTAACCAAGACGGTCTTGCCTTAACATATCTCCGCATTACAACTGTCCAAAAAGTATAGGCTGTGGCTGACATCAGATGCTCTGCAAACATCAACAGTCATATACGACTGGCAATATAGGCTACAGCTACACGCGTCGGGCTCTTCTTTGCTCTAAAAACTACCAAACCAAGCACGGATGTACCGAAGCAAGCAACTACGGGGTACCAGTATATTGTAAGGCTTCGAAGTTGAAAACGAAAATTGACGATAACTACAACGTAACAAACGAAAAAATATGTCGTATGAGTCAAGCCGCAGATAGTGTAGCTACATTCGTATCTACACTGGCCAAATAGACCTAGCATAAGGCTTAGGCACATAATGAAACCAAGACCTGAACATACACTGCAGTGCAATGTTGAATCCTTCGAAATAGAACCTACACCAATCATCACTTAAACTTAGTCTACTCTAACGACTAGAAAGATTCATATGATAAGTGATATCAATCATACCAGTGGCAGTAAACGCTCTAAACACTGATTGAACCAAGTAAAACAACGAACGATTACTATAGCAAGAAATAAGCTAATCTGGTATAAGCATGAAAATGACGGTACAGTGCATATAAGTCCACAGATCATTGTGAATGCACAGCCCACATATTTGCAGACAATAAGCACTTTTATCAGCCACACATATCAAAGTAAACTAGATACAGTATACAAATTCAAATAATTGCAAACAATATACAGAACAATATATGTACTGTAACCAGGGCTGTGGAGTCGGAGGAATTTTGGCGTGTCCGGAATGGAGTCATTTAAAAGGCTCACTCCGGCTTGATACAAAATATTGAAAAACAAAATTTTTGTTTAAACTTTTAAAAAGAATATTATTTCTTGTTCGCCGTATTTGAGTCTGAAACTTCACCCGAAAATAGAAGTGCTTGTTTTTGTTAATTTTGTAAAAGTCGCTGTACCAATTTCGATCGTAACTTTGAAGAAATTAAATTTTACAAAAATGGAAAACGATAAAAATTATAAAAAAACCTGGAAACCCTGAAGCCGGAGTCGGCTAGTTATAAAACGAGGAGTCGCATATTTTTCGCCCGACTCCACAGACCACAGCCCTCCCAGACAGCCACTTTATCTGGTCCAAATCTTTACCAGATCGGGTACGATTTTGACCAGAAAGAGTGGATGTCTGGGTTGCATATAATAGCTTCTTTACGGTGTTCAAATAATCTCACATGAATTGAATAACGCCAGTGCAAACCACATCGTCTAAGGCAAACTTCAAATTAACTACAATACATACAATTTTAGTGCCAAACTCCCCTCCAATCTTTTATCACTTTTCAAACCAGTCACATTGCAATTTGCAACAAAGTGATGGCAAGCAGGTTGATCAAGAAAAACACAATAATTTGATATTCACGTGCGCTCACATATCGCGGCAGATTATGTAGCGTTCTAAACTAGTCATTGTAAGCTACTCGTAAACGATTAAAACAAAAAAGACGATATTTATGCAACAGTTACAAAGCATAAAAAGACGTACAGTATGAGCGAAACGGAGTATTCTTAATAGTCGTTGAACATTTATAAAATAGCGACTTTCGTTTGTTGGCAATGCAGCAAAGTGAGCGCATTTGCCGCAAAATATTCAGTTCATTAGACAAACAGCTAACTGTTACATGTATATATATACACCTAAACACTTAACCGACCCAACAAAGAGAAATTTCTCAGGCTCAAGCGAGTGGGATTCAAAAAAGTTTAAAATGTTGAGAAAATAACAAACCAAAAGATTTTTTACAATTACAAACAATGTCATGTTTGGAGGCGTAACCGATTAACCGTCACAGCAGTTTAGAAGATATTTGTTTGAGACCATGTAAACTGGGGAATAAGTAACAAATATCGTCTGCAAACTTTATGTGATTAACACAAATATTAAAAAATCAGACAAGTTAAATCACACTTATAATGTGCTTTTATGTTGAATAGTTCATACATACTAAACAGTAAACACTGTGTGACATGCACATATCAGAGGTGTGTTTGTCTAATGTCTATGCTTCAAAGTTTGGCGCAGGTAATCAATTGACCAAACAATGCTTCTTCATCTGTATTGTATGTAGCGGTAGACAGTGCTGTCTGTATTGCTGACGAGTTTTCTTTTAACATGGAGAGCAAACATTCCTGAAAAAAATATTTAAGTTACGATGCAGGCCGCATAAAAAAGAACTACGAAAAAGTACTAAAGTTGCTTGATTTATGTCAAAAACAAAAACTTTCAACACTTAAATAACATGCTTGGTCAACCTTGGATGTAACAGTTTGTACAGTATATATTGAAAAGCAAGCATACATCTTACATACCTAATTTGAAGATATAATTTTGGTAAAGAGGTTACTTTCTTCAACCATAAACAAATGAAACCAAGCAACCACACGGCATTTAACATATATATAATATATTAAACTGAACATAAACTATCTACGAACGTTTTCGGCCATACACTTGTTAGCCCTTTTCAAGTAACGAAAAAATAACTGATTTTACATCTACATTGAAATAAATAACTGATCTTCACACTAAATTGAAAACGAAATGCATAAGAATGAAACGGAAAAGCAGAGGAAAAAGGCACATGGCGGTTAATTCCGCGAGGCAAACACGCATCACATCATATGTAACAAACATCAGTTATTTTTTCGTTACTTGAAAAGGGCTAACATGTGTATGGCCGAAAACGTTTGTAGATAGTTTATGTTCAGTTTAATATATTATGTTAAACGCCGTGTGATTGCTTGGTTTCATCTGTTTATAATTTGAAGATATTTAATATTTTTAATGTCAAGGACAAGGGACACAGTTAGCTCGACGTCGTCTGTTATAGTTCTTACTAGAGATGTACCGATACCAATATTTTGGCCGATACCGATCCCGATACCGATATCACTTTTTTAGGCCGATACCGATACTGATACCGATATTTTGGCCGATACTTTGGTGTTACAAAAAGAAACAATTTTGGTATTTGCAAGGAATTATATCAAATGCTAAGCTTTACCTTATTTGCAAAAAACTATTAAAAAAGCTTTCAATTGGCATAATTTATTAAAGATTCAAGAATCCAATCTCAACCACATTGTTGTGTCATAATAGTCTCTCTGTAGGTATCATGGCTGATACAGCCCTCGATGTACAATGATGTTCCAGTTTGATCGATCTCGTGCGTCTTGCCAAATTTTAGTAGGGTTTTTGATTTGTGGTTGAAAAGTAAGTCATAATAGTAGGTTTTAGTAATGAAAGACCACCGTAATTGAGGACTGGGGTATGAGGGAAGAAACATTACTGTACATCATAATTGGGGTTTCTGAAAAATTAATAAAGTGTTTGCGCAAACTTTCCAAATAGGCTATCATAATTGATAATAAGATGTAAAATGTAAACCAAGTGATTTGCGTAGTCGTACAAAAACTATTCGACAAGTAATGTGCGACCTAATGGCGCTTGTCGTGCGGTTGAAAAGCTTTTGCCAGGCCAAGACTACCCAGGTAGCAAAAATGTATACTTTTGCATCGTTTTTACATTGCTAAACGGTTAAAAAACCCATGTAACTTGGTTGTTTTTAGTAAGCTGGTTCTATCAGTTTTTGATTAAATTTCCACCTTTCGTTGTAATAAACTCACCAAGCTTAAACAATGTCATGGCAGAATAGATAGGCTCAAAATGAAAGCAATGGAACTACGAATTTTCACTAAACTAATCAAAATGGTCTTGTTGACCTAAGATGACCAAGGCCTATGAGAGGGGGGTACGAAGGGTACGGTGTATCCTTGATGGCCCAAGCCTGTGTTTGTTGGGGTGGCCTGAAATTGTGGTTTTATAATTTACCCGCAAAAATGTTTGGTTAAAACCATCCTAAACGACTGATTTCAAGCATTAAAGTTGTTATTCTTTAGGGGGGCCGTAATCTAGCAAAAGGGCCCAGAAAGGTAATCGGGTGCTTTGCAAAGAAATTATGGGCCCAAAGTGGTAATTTAATGCTTTACGTGCAAAAATGTTCTGTTAAAAGTACCCTAAATTAAATCATAAAAGTTAGTTATTCTGCTGTCCGGGCGTACACTAGCCATTTCAATTCTTGTCGATGTCAATTCTTGCTATAAAACGGCTGCCGAGAAACATATAGTTGATTGGATGGTCTAAATGGCTAGCGTGGAAGCTACACCGTTATGGTTAGCGAATCGCAACAGCTCTGTATACTAGTGAGTGCTCAGCCTTGTGCTGATAGCCGGGAAGAACACTCCTTTCTTCACAATGAGGTTGTCATCTTAGGCGCAACAAGACCATTTATTGATTTGTTTAGTGAGGATTCGTAGTCCCATTGCTATTATTTTGCGCCTACTTACTCTGCCATGACATTGTTTAAGCTTGGTGAGTTTATTACAACGAAAGGTGGAAATTAAATCACAAACTGATAAAACCAGCTTACTAAAAACAACCAAGTTATATGGGTTTTTTAAACGTTTAGCAACGTAAAAACGATGCAAAAGTACATTTTTGCTACCTGGCTAGTCTTGGCCTGGTTTTATCCTCTGCTGAGAGTAAAAAAGAAACACAAAGAAAAGAATGATAAATATTGGAGAAATTGTGTCTCCTTCACAACTTAAGAATCGAACAATGCAAAACTGCTGAAACAAAAGGTTTTGTTTGAGTGAAAGAATCACTGTAAGCAAACAATGCCAAAAGGTGCGGGCATGAAGTCATGGGAGTGTGAGGTATCAAAAATTTGAACAGGTTGTTATTTTTCTACATCAATGTGATGTTAGTTACTACTTTAAAAAATCTATATAATATCTTTGCTTCTGCAGAAAATCCCCAGCAAACGCCTTTTTTTACATGTTTAGTATCGGCCACACTATCGGCCAAATTTTACCGATACCGATGCCGATACCGATACTCAAAAAATGGCCGATATCACCGATACCGATGCCGATACCGATATATCGGTACATCTCTAGTTCTTACAATGCAATGCTTTTTCATGTCCTGATGTTACTTGCACTATCCGCAATTCCGCATATCAGACAAGACAAAAACTTGAATTTTATTTTTGTGTAAACTTTTCGGTCTTTCTAAAATACTCCCAACAGGACTCTCACATCATCACCTTGCATTTTGTGATTCTAGGTAGTAGGTAATAATTACCCCGTCAGTGAAGTCTTCAAAGGAATTTGTGATTTGAGACAGAAAGTCATTACAAATGCTCTCACTGTTGTCATCCGGGTCTTTCAGTTCCACAGCTGCACATAAAATAAGCAATTAAGCATTGTAATTAACTTTTACTAATTTTAAGCATGAAATTTTTTAATTTTAGAATATAATATATTTGGTAATTAATATACATTAATATATTTGGTAATATGTATATATAAAAGAAAAGTTTTGTTTTGAAGGTAACTCACAGCTCGACCACAATCAGATTAAATTGCATTTATATAGCTCATGCTCTAGCACTTAATTTTTGAGTAATTGTCACTGCAATACAAATATTTGGTGTCCAACAAATTGTTCGTAAGCAATTGTTCGTAAAGCAATTGTTTGTAAGCAATTGTTCGTAAAACAATTGTTTGTAAAATTAATTCTTCGTAAAACAATTCTTCCTAAAGCATTTTTTTGTGCATGCAGTTAAAATTTGATGTATACGAAGAAATGCTTTACGAAGAATTGTTTTACAGATTTCATTTTACGAAAAACAGTTTACGAACAATTGTTTTACGAACAATTGCTTACGAACAATTGCTTTATGAACAATTGCTTACGAACAATTTGCCTATAACTCATATATTCAGATTCACAGTGACATTGTTGATACAATACTATAAAGTCACTCACTAGCCTAAGTAATATAATGTCTCTACTTTATACTGTGAAGATTCTTCCACTAAAAGCAAGAAATTGAAAGAATTTCCAACAATGCTGTTGTGATCTTTCTTATGCAAGTTTTGTGAAAAATATCCATATAAAAGACTTATCTGCACAGGACTTACACAAATAACTTTTCGATTTCTGTAATTTTAGGTGTGATAATTGGTAGATATTAATCATTTTCTCCCATATCATCATTCTAGACACTAAAATCCTCACTCACAACATACTAATTGTATTTGTCAGCTTACAGTAATAGTACTTATATATTTGAAGTGGTTATATTTAACCATGGATTACCGTGGTTGCAATCAAAAAGCATTGTTTAGCAACAAACAAGGGTAGGGTTAACCTAAGAGTTTTGCCCAGGATTTCAAAATCTCCTAAATCACAAGTTTTTGTCTTCAACTACTTTAAACTTTACTAAAATTATGGAAAAATTTCTTATCTGGTAACACTAGTGCTGTAAATATAGCCACGCCTTTACTTCGTATTGCTAATTTCAATCAATGTGTTTATTCATCATCAACATCCCTGTTCATCAAATACGTAAATAAAGTTTGTTTAGATAGCTCAGTTGCTACCCTGTAAATAAGCATTACGTACAGTCATACACTTAAGATTAGTATGGTGACACAGAAGCTGTAAAACACGCAGTGAAAAACCAAAACAGTACAGTTTACAAAAATATGAACAACAAATGTTGTCACACTAGAACTAGATTTCTTTTCAGCTCACTGACATCAGCAACAGCAGTAATGTTTATTTTACCGTTTCAGCAATGTTTTCCAACTAAGTTGTTTTATTATCAATCATTAGTCTATTTAATATTTTTTAAGTCAGAATATAAATTAATAATTACCCGGATGGCCTAAATCTTTTTCATTTTTTTCCGTAACGTTTTCTTCAACTTCCTATCTTTGTACCCATTATGCTTTTTATCGTACAGAGCAGGAACTTTTTAAGTTCTACCAGTTTTTTATTTAATTGTAGGCTATGTTTTATTTTATAATTGAAGCAATGTTAACTGCAATACAAAAAAATTAGTACCACTTGATCATGTACCATTGATATACCGGTAGTCTATCAGTGCTCTTCAACCTTTTTGTCCGTGGTACACCTTTTTTCAATTTTTAATAACTTTGTATAATATACCTCACAAATAGCAATGTTTAATTGTGCACAGGAAGTAAAAAAAAAAATTAACTAATTGTTTGTTAAAGTGATCATAGCAGTCTTGAACTGGACACAAGAAACTACGCATGCAAAAGTGCAAAAAACGTCAAAATTGAAGTTGATGTAACGGCTAGCTTGTTGTTGCATTGTTTCGACAAGTTGGACATAACGTGGTGTTAGCTCTTTCTCTATTCCTCCCCGCATTAAAGAATCAATGTCAAGTATCGAGTTTTGTTTGTTTGACATTGATCTCAACAAGACTGAAAAATCCTTCTTCACACAAATAAATGGTAGGGATCTGCACCAAGACATCAATGGCTTTTTGCGCGAGATTTTTGTATTCGGGAAATTCAAGAAGAGAAACCCAACATTCTGTGTAATCCACTTTTTGGAATGAGTATTTTTGATTTAAATCAGCCCGTAGTTCCAATAATTCCTCATCTTCAGTTGGTTCGTTATTAAATGGTTGGATAATCCACGAGTTATTGCTTTCAGACATTGTTCGTTATCTTCAGGAAAATAGCCTACGTAGTCAAATTGTCGGCAAGTAATTTCAGGTGATCAACAATAAGGGCAGACAAGTTATCTTCAGTAGAAACGTCCTCAAACTCCCAGCTAGACTCTTTCATGTATTGACTTACCTATAGGAAAGTCATTGAAGTTCCTCGACAAAGCATTCTCTTTCCAGAGTGCAATTTTCATCTTCAGCGCATTGATCTTGCTAGTTGACCGAAATATATCACCCCCTCTCCCTTGAAGACTGATGTTTGCTTGGTTCAAACGATCAAAAATCGACGCCAAGTAGGCTATGCCAATTTTGCAATCCAGAATATGTCACGAAACTTGGAAGCCCGTGGGTCTCCATGTTCAGTGTAAAATGCCCCTAATTGTTCGCGAAGTTCAAACACACGGGAAAGAACTTTCCCTCGCGATAGCCACTGTACCTCTGTTGTGACTTCCACTATCACAGATCTAAGCTGTATACCCTTCGTATACTCTTCTCCAGCTGTATACCCTAGTTTTAATCTGGTATACACTTGGGTATACATACAGTATACCCGGTTGAAGAGCACTGGTCTATGTCATGACTTCAAAGGTTTGTTTATCTGTTTGCTTTATAAAGTACCGTACTAAATTTTACCTTTAAATCACAGACCTAGCCTATAGATACCGAATACCGGTACTGCTCTGTATTGTAGCAGTCCAAGTCAAATATACCCCACTCGGCCTCAATAGATTCAGGGGCCAGGGCTAATAAAACAGCATAGCCTATGATACCGTAGCCTACATATTCTAATTCAGTAGGCTATAATACATCTAAACCTGAACTACGCTTTCATTTATTTGCCAATTATATATAAAGTTGTAAACTGTATTAGCCTTGTTGATCTTTTTGCAATGAAGTTGTTTGGAAAAAAAAGAAGTTTGAAAAGTTGTTTGAAACAAAAAAAAAAAGCGCGGGAAAGCAGTTAGCAGCAAAGATTTTGCTCTCCAGGTCTAAATATATAAATTGGACTAAAGAAAAACTTAGGCCTGGAGAATAGCTAGATTTTGACAAATTAAGAAAGAAATTTAATTGCGGTCATTTCAGTCCAAAAATTTTCAAAATTGATTAAAAACTCGCAGAGACAGAACAATTCGAAGAAATCTTGATTTAGGCCAGCTAGAAGCTTATCATTGAATTTGGCAGCCATTTTGCAATTTGCATTTCTCAGTTGGATCGCTCATAGATAATTGAATTTTGAAGACAAAGCGAAGAAAAGTCACAAGATATCTTTTTGGACTTCTTTATATTCCACCTAACCGTAGTCAACCTTCATTTCCACCCCGAACAAGATAAAACCCTGTCCAGGCTTGGTACAGTAACCATTGACTCAGAAAAAGGTTCTTATGACTATTAAATCAAATTTCTAAAGAAGGATTGAATTTGGACTGTTTATAGTACTGTATGTTACAACTCCGCTTTTGATTTAATTTTCTTTTGTTGGCCAATTGTTTGTAGTTCTGCACTAACTTTTTGTTGTAAATTTCTACTTAAAAAAAATTAACTTAATGCGTACGGTGCAAGGCTAATCTTCAACTTTCTTGTAAAACATTTTTATTATGACGTAATAACAGTGCTTTTATTTCCAGGTTTTGCTCACACCACTTCGACTTGATTTGTTATATGTTTTATTTAGTCTTAATTAATTACAAATTCTTCCGTTGAATTGTTTCTGATGTCATCCATAAGTAATTTCTCAGTTCTGTTATTTTGACTATAAGATATAAATGCACGTGTTGGTGGTTTATTTACTTATTTGTTTAGTAGTAAAATCCTTGCTAAATTAAATATTTTATAAGTTATAACCCAATAATAGTGTTTATTTTTCAAAGTTTTTCGTCTATCAACTGAAAGTCACTCCGTAGCCTAACCAGTCATATTGTAATTATTCATTGCACATGTATATGTCAGTCATTTTTATTGTGTTTGTTGTAATGTCCACTACTAGCATCAATTTCGATTCCAAAAACTACCTCTCTACATCAGATACTAAAAAATTCTTTCAAGAAAGTAAAAATACAAAGCTCTCCTTGTTCCACTTCAATACCCGCAGTCTAAGCAAAAACAAAGACAAACTCGAAGAATTTTTGGTCGAAATTAATCACCAACCAGATATTATTGCAATTTCTGAAACTAAAATAAAACCCAATTGTGTTGATAACTTTAACCTCATCGAATACAAATTTGTACACAAAAGCTCTCCTACAAATGCTGGTGGCGTTGCACTTTACATTAAAAATAATATTGCATATTCTATACGTAATGATATTAGCTTAAATGTACCAAATTGTGAAGACCTCTGGATCGAGATAAAAAGTAATTCTCAAGACAGCGCAGTCGTGGGTGTCATCTACAGGCATCCTGGACCAAACATTGATAGTTTTCAAAACAGGATAATATCAACTATTGCGGAAATTGAGAAGACGAAATCACAATATATCATTTGCGGAGACATCAACATCAACCTTATGCATGAAAATAAAACCCCTAAAGTAAAAGAATATTTGGACTCACTTGTGGCCATAGGTTGTAATTCCGTGATAAGCCATCCAACTAGATTTTCTAAAATTAGTGAACCATCTTTATTGGACCATATTTACACAAACATTGAAAAACAACACAAAACCAGCGGTATCTGTTTATATGATGTTTCTGATCATTTACCAGTGTTCTTGAGCGTAACTAATTTGAATTTCCTTAAAACCAAAGTTCCGAAATTGACACGATGTATGCGGCATTTTGACAATGAAAACTTTTTATCTGAAATGCATGTTGCTATGAACTCCCTTGATTTCACAAAAAACAACGTCAACACACAATTCTGTGAATTCATAGATGCGTTCCAAAAAACACTCAATAAACACGCACCTGTAAGGAAATTATCCCGTAAAGAAGTTAAATTGCAAAACAAACCCTGGATCACAAAAGGAATTCTTAAATCCATAAAGACAAAAAATAGACTATATCGAGCGTGCTATAAGCACAAAGATGACATGAAAATAAAGAAATATAAAGCTTACAATAATCGCTTGGTGCATATAAAAAGAATATCTAAAAGACAACACTACACTTATTTATTTGAAGCAAACAAAGCTGATGCATCGAAAACATGGAAAGTAATTAACGAATTGATCACTAGCAAATCCAAGTCAATGTCATCGCTTCCCACCAATATGGAAATAAATAACATTTTACACAAAACTGAATCAACCCACTTTGCAAACCTATTGAATGAGCACTTCACCAATATTGGTACTAATATGGCAAGTAAAATTAAACCAACTGGCGTATCCTCTTCAGATTTTTTAACAACAACATGCCAATCCAGTTTTTTACTTGAAGACATCAATCCCAGTGAGGTTTCAAACATCATAATGACATTGAAAACAAAAACTTCTCCTGGAATACACGATATCCCGACAAAATTCATCAAACTTGCAAACTGTATTATTTCACCCATTCTTGCTCGATTATACAACAACTGCTTTGCTCAAGAGACCTATCCAGATCCACTGAAGCTGTCTAAAATCATCCCAATACCAAAGGTATCCAATCCCACCGCTTTAACCGATCTCAGGCCAATATCTCTTTTGCCCACTTTCTCTAAAATTCTTGAAAAGCTTTTGTACGAACGAATGATTAAATTTCTGGATAAAAATAATATATTAACTCCCAGTCAACATGGTTTTAGGACAAACGATTCGACAGAACTCAGTATAACTCACATATATGATCATTTACTCAAAAACTTAAATAACAATAACTATACGTGCTCCATTTTTCTTGACTTGAGTAAAGCATTTGACACTGTTGATCATGGAATTTTATTGAACAAATTATATTGTTATGGTTTACGTGGAAAAATATGGAACTTGATGAAGTCTTATTTAACCAACAGACAACAATACACCAAACTTAACTCATTATCATCAAACTTTTCGACGGTCAAATGCGGCATCCCCCAAGGGTCAGTCCTTGGTCCTTTGTTATTTTTATTATATGTGAACGATCTACCTACTGCGTCCTCTTTCATGACCACTCTTTTTGCGGATGACACCAGCCTAAACATGACACACCACAATTTGACTTGCCTAGAACAACAAGCCAATGAAGAAATAAAAAAGATTGATGTATGGATGAGAACCAATAAATTATCGATTAATTACACTAAAACTAATTTTATGATCATTTGTAGAAATCTTCCTGTTGCAAAATCGTTCTCTCTCACCTTAAACGGCCAAAGCATTAACAAAACTGATCAAGTAAAATATCTTGGAGTAACGATGGACCACAGATTGAACTGGAACGCCCATATCTCTGACCTTTGCACAAAATTGAGTAAAGTATGTGGCATTGCTTACAAAATCAGATACTATGTCCCATTATCCACATTACGATTAATTTACTTTTCATTATTTAAATCAAATCTTCAATATTCGATAATTAATTGGGGTAGGGCCAACAAAACGTTAGTACACAAGGTGGAAGTGATTCAGAACAAATTTATTAGAGCGTGTTTGTTTGGTGACAGGAAAACTTCGACGACCTACATGTACAGCAAATTTCAGGTATTAAAAGTGAGTGACCTTGCAAAGCTGGCATATGCACAGTTCATGTTCAAGTACGAAAATAATTTTTTGCCAGCATGTTTCTCTGGCTACTTTGTTAAATTAGACGACATACATCAACATGATACAAGACATAAGGCTAAAACCAGATTTTTTCTTCCCAGGTTTGAAACAAACTTTGGCAAAAAAACACTCCATTTCTTGTGTGTGCAAGTGTGGAGTGAAATTTCACACGATGTAAAAGATTTACCGTTCCATTGCTTTAAAAAAAATCTCAAAAACCAACTGTTACATGAATATACATGCGTACCTTAAGTGCTCAATACAAAGGATAACTTACCTTTACAGTAGGCCTATATCATCATATCGTAAGTTAGGCTACTTATTAATATTTGTTCTCTACAGTTATTAGTATCAAATTGCCCTGTTTTTGTATGCTTCACATAAAAATTGTTGCAATTCGGTGGTGGTTTCCACGTTTTTCCTCGTTATTTCAGGAAAACTTTCGCAAGTGCTGTAGCCTATTATAGCACACAATCACTAATTATTGGTGGTTGGTCAATTCTTGGTCGTTGCTCGTTGGTTTGAATCTTCATCCTCGGCTTACTCAGTCTGAGAATGCAGATTCAAACCAACAGTAGTTGTTTTTCAATCTCAGTGGCGAACTCTTTTTATTCAATGAAGTAGTGTGCCTGCCTCTGCACACTAGTGTGTATGAATGTGTAGTTAGATTTACTGTGATGGGGTGGTGGCTGACTAGATGACTGCTTATGGTCTTTCGCTACCATCCTGATTGCGCCATAATCTAACCAACAGTTGTACAATGCATTGTTTTGACAATTACATTTTACTCTGATTATTTGTTAATATATGGCGCTGTTAAAACAAAATAAATTGACTTGACTTGACTTGACCTGACTGGAAAAAAAGGATTAACTTATCTTTGATTAGTTTTAAAACAAAAGCGATCTGGTTTTTCTGTAAATGTGGAATTATTTGTCAACTATTTAAGCCTCACTTAAGTATTCTAGTGACATCTGATGATCTGACCCAGGTTTAAGTTACAGCAATAGGCCTAGTATTTTTTCCTAGGCTTTCATCTTTCAATGCCAGTATGTTAAATCAATTAGGCCTACATCTTGCTGCTGGCTAGAATTTGAACTGACTGCTGATAATAATGTGTTACAAAATATCTACAGAGCCAAAACTGCTGACAAACTATAGCCTAAGCGAGTACAATCAGCCGACCTCTTCCAAACCTCGACTCGAAAGTCGAACAGATCGAGTTCTCATGTCAAGCGCGAAAGGGAAAAGTTGAAATAATTCAACTTCTGTTTTCACGCTTGAAATCGAGATCTTCAAACCGGTAGCGCGATTCGGTCACGCTTCACGCTCTCAGTGTGAACACTTTTTTTTCAGTGTGAACACTGGTTTTTTTGACACGCTTTATGATTTGCGCTTATGCTTGTCAGTGTGAACCCCGCATTAGAAATGCAAATCCGGGACGCATATTGAAAACTGCAAATAAACTTAATGTAGGCCTAATACAAAAGAATTTAATGCAACTAATTAATTAATATGGGAAAATTACCAATATATGTAGGTTTGGTCAGTTCTGCTATATTAAGCCTACCATATTTTCATCATCCAAAAAGAGGACATGTTTAGTAAGCAAGTAAAATGCCAGTGGATTTTTACGTTTAAACCATTTTTACATCTTGGATAATTATGCTATGGGCAGTGATGTAGCCTACGCGTATACAAAAAGTATTGACCCCGTCAGCTCAAACGTTCAAAAAACCATACGCCGTATGCGTCAACGTCACTTGTAAAAAAATTTGTTAGCGTCAGTGCATAGGCCTACACTAGCGTAAACTCATTTTGTTTGCTAGGTGCCAAACATTCACACGGTATATAAACCACTCGAAACAGACAAGTTTTATTTTGAATTTCTACGAAGAAACACAAAGCATCTGAAAGTGTTCATCTGACATTTTGCTGCATTTTGGTTTCAATATGTCTTTGCCCATTGAAAATATTCCTTCAACTACAGCGCTGGAAGGTATTGGTGTGTTGTAGCGTAAAAAAGACATTAAAAAGTATGCGTTGACGCTGTGCGCTAAAAAAACGCGAAAGCTTTACGGCGTAGCCTCAAGCGACAACTATATCCAAAAAATGTGGCCGTAAGCGTAGGCTAAACAAAAAGTCTACGGCGTAGAATTTGCGGCGTATACGTACATCTCTGGCTATAGGCCTACGTAGCGAAAGGGACAAATAAAAAACATGACATGTTTATTTGTCAGATTCAGTCAATGAACATTTTGCTGTTCATTTGATTTTCTCCGCAGAAAAAATGCATTTTGCGTTTGCATTTTGAGCCATAGCTTATTGTAGATGAAGAATTGCTCGATTTTTAACAATTCAATAAAAAAATCTATAGTTTTGCAATATTTGAACTATTCTGCCCATTTTCTAAGGTAGGCACTTTAAAGGGATACTAAAGGAAAAACCTGACTTGGTGATTTTCCACGTTCTTTGTGTTTAACATGCTACCATAAAACGATTTTCAATAAAATTTTGCCCCATTGCGGCCTGACTACCATTGCGCGCGTGCTTTTGTCAAAGCTTTCAAAACGAAATTGGCCTGAGCAGCGAAGTGTGCGACTGTACAGTTACGTTACTAAAGACTATAGCAATCAGCTAATCGCGCAATAATTGTTACTGCGGGCGATTTGACTGTAGGCTATGTATGTATGTACATCAAAACAGCACATTTCAACATCAAAACATCAGACAGTTTGCTCAAAACATCAGATGTGGTAACGTGGCTTTTGTTATTGCTGTCTTTAGTGACGTAGCCTATTCTCTAGCAGTGTTTGCACTTTTTGGTCATTTTGAAAAAAATGAAAATAAATGCAACATTGGACTTTGGGCCTTACCAGCGCCTTTGAAAACAAATTATTTTCGGTAATTTTTTTTGAAATGTATTCTTGAATGTTCAGTTTACTCATTTCAATGCTTAATTCCCGTTTGAAATTTTCATTTAGTATGCCTTTAACAAGCAGATTTCTAATAAACCACGAACCAATCAGAAGCTACGCTGTTCATGACGTCATCAAGGTTGCGTCTAGGAAGAATAAAGGAAAAACGCAAATTCTAGCTAAATTAAATCAATGCTTTGCCATCGGTTGACTTGGCGCATTGAGTTAGGGCGGTGGTAGTCATTACATTGACGTGGGTTTGATTTCCACCTCTGCTATAGCTCTTTTTTTTCTGTAATAACCAAACAAAGTTCAAAGTAATAATTACATGTAATTCTCTGGCTGAATGCTGGAATGGTCACAATCGGACAGATAACGTAGCATCTCATTGGTTCGTGGCTGGATTGGACAGAAGTCCATGGATTGGATATCTGCATGTTAAAGTGCCTTCCATTTTCTAATGTGCCATCATTTAAACAAAGCTAATGCAAGCTAGCTATCTGGTTTAAGACGTCTTTGCACTAGCTTTGGTATAGATCGAACAGTTTAACATCATCAATGCCAACATTTTTCTCTGACAGATACTTCCATCACATAGCCTACACCGCTGAAAAGCGTTATCCTATTCTTTGGTGTAAGACAGCATAAGCAAAGCATCCAATCAAAGGATGTGAACTCGGATGATGAAATTAGTAATCTTTCATCCAAATAGGCAACACAACAGTCGAACAATAGAAATACATCTGACATGGTCATTGGTCATCGAGTAACAGTAACACTGCCTTCGTTTGCCACAAAAATAAATGTATCCACCATATCCACAGCAAGCAATGTATTGTCAAAGTCAATAAACACTTTTCTTATACTGTAGGCCAGTGATTCTCAACCTTTTTTGGCCCATGGATCCAAGGGCGCCGGAACGATTTTTGACTGGGGGGCGGGGCAGGATTACGAAAAAAGGGCACTTTTGTTTACTAAAAGGCCAGTTTTTTTTTCAAGTTTTATGATAGTGCAGGTCCTTAGGGGCAAAAATGAGCATCTTTAGGCTAAACGTGTTACACATTGTTTTTTTGCATTTTTTTGTAGTTGATGAGTCTAACTTCAATTTTAGTGGGTGCCACAACTTTTTGGGTCACGTGATCACCCCCAAATCGGGGGTTCCCCCCAAATCAATTTTGAGCTCTTTTTACGGCATTTCTATGCAATTAGATGCGTTATTTTTTTTTTATTTGGACTGACTGCCACTACAAAATACACGAGATAAAAATCACGCAAAATTATGTTATTAATGACGTCATTGTGACGTCATAACATCAATTTTTTGCTTGTTTTTTTCTTATTGTAGTCGCCTGTTTGTTGTTGGTGTTACTTTTTAGGTTACAATATGTTACCAATGCTAAAATAATTCCCTCTTCAAATATGACGTCAGCATTGCTTCATGAATGACGTCATAATTTTGTTTTGCGATTTTTTTTTCACAAGTTTTTCTTATAGGTTAGTATAGTAGGTAGGCAATAACTAGTATTTTCTACTAGTTCAGGCCCTTAGGGGCAAAAATGAGCATCTTTAGGCTAAACGTGTTACACGTTGTCGTTTAGCATTTTTTTGTAGTTAATGAATCTAACTTCAACTTTAGTGGGTGTCGCAACTTCTTGGGTCACGCAATCACCCCCAAATCGGGGATTTCCCCCAAATCAATTTTGAGCTCTTTTCACGGTATTTCTATGCAATTAGATACGTTATTTTTTATATTTGGACTGACTGCCACTACAAAATACACGAGATAAAAATCACGCAAAATTATTTTATTAATGACGTCATTGTGACGGCGTAACATTAATTTTTTGCTTGTTTTTTTTCTTATTGTGGTCGCTTGTTTCCTGTTGGTGTTACTTTTTTAGTTACAATAAGTTACCAATGCTAAAATAATTCCCTCTTCAAATATGACATCAGCATTACATCATGAATGACGTCATAGTTTTGTTTTTTCAGATGTTTTTCTTATAGAGCAGTAGGCTATAGTACCGGTAGGTGGGCAATAACCAGTATTTTATACAGGTTGATTAATGATAGGCCTATCATGAATGTAACTACCAAAAAAACTACTCATCATCGGCGTATGAGCAGATCTTTCCAGGCTAGATTGGAGGGCAGGAAATCATCAGCCACACAACAGTCTCGTTTTCCAGGACCCTCAGACCATGCGCACCGTGTGGAGGCCGGTGGGTTAGACAGTGGTAGATGACATGGTCTGCGGTCTGTTCAGTGGCACCACACTCGCATTCTGGTGAAGGAGCCAGGCCCCACTTGTGCGTGTCCGAAAGAAAGCGGCCAATGTCAGTTCGCAGGCGGTTAAGCCAGACCCACGCAAGCCTTGCGAGGGATATCCCCGGTGGACGGGGATTGGCGTCGGGTATGAAGTCACGGAGCGTGGAAGTTTGGTTTTGCCACTCCGTGTTCCACATGTGGTTTGTCCAGTGTTCCGCACTAAACCAAGTTCTTCTGTGTTTTTAAGTAGTTGTTGTGCGGCAGGCACAAAGGGGCGTCTTGATTTTAGCCGCTGCTTTGAAGGTGGTGGTCGCTTGAATGTTGCATGGAGGGGATGGTTGGGGTCTAGAGCGCGGCGAGCGAGAGAAATCGTGGCTCCTTTACGACGTAGCTCGGCGGGTTGGATGCCTGCTAGAATGGGTAGGCAGTCAGTCGGAGTGGGACGCAGGCATCCAGTCACAGTACGCAGCGCATCGTTGATGGTGGTATCAATGTGGTGGGTGTGGGAACTACGGCACCAGACTGGTCGTAGTAGCTCTACGGATCCCTTGGGGGCTTCTTTGGCTTAGGAACTGCAACCACAAGGGCTCTTCTCCAGATTCTGGGAATTCTTAGGTTGCGCAAACAACAGGGAAGGAAGTCTTTTAACCAGGACTTTAGGGAAGCAGCAGCATGGAGTATCATCTCCGGGAATAGGTTGTCAGGGCCTGGGGCTTTACCTGGCTTTATGTGCTGGAGGGCGGCGGAAAATTCCTCCGTGGTGAACTCACCCGAGATATTGTCCCCGTCTGGGGTTGTTACCCTCCAGAGGTCCGTCATTTCTTCTAAGATGGATTTGTCTGATTTACGGTCTCTCGATTTATATTTCCCGTTCTCCACGAGTTGTGAGGCGATGAAATTTGCTGAAACGGGAACATTGTTAACGAGAGGCACGTGATCTGCCAGTTAGGTTGTTCAATGTACATTGTACACCATGCTATGCGGCTGGAGTGCGTGAAGTCGATTGATTCAACAGCTTCTGTCCAGCAATCCTTCCTCTTTGAGTCCAGCCTTGCCAACAGGGCTGTAGCTGAGCTGTTGGTGTCGTTGCCCTGGGGGCGTGGAGGAAGTCGAAGCAGAGGCTTTTGCACTTTTTTTTGTCGGCCACAAAAACTTCTCTAGCACACGTCTGTCCGGTTGGCAATTATTGGGGTCATCACTTGCGAATTTGGAAAAAACGCAAAATTGGAAAATGTACTGCAAGTATCTGAAAAGCATTTGCCCTAGGTTTTTGCATTAAATCATCACTTTTATGCTCGTTAGACATCACTTCACATTCGTGATATTGAAGCAGTAGAGCAAACTGATTCCACTTTGAAGACACATTTTGATGAAGGGAAGTTTGTGGTTACAAAATCCGATAAGAGGTTTTTTGCAATAGCACTTGACCAGAATCATGAGCAGTGCAATGCCATTAAAAGTGCAGTGGAATTAAAGGTAAAGGGGTAGGCTACTATAGATTTGTTTCAAAACGAAGAAGCTTTGAAACGATTTCTCAACCAATTTCAAAGGATTTCAAATGATTTCTCAACCAATGATTGTAGAAACGGTGACAAAATTTCATGACGAAATTGGCTGTAGTGACAAAAATCTCCAATGCCTGCTTCACAAAGAAAGCAAAGGTTATCACGTGAGGTTTGGTGAAGAATTGATTTGTTTGGTACAAACGTTTGAAGAGCTGGCAACCCTTTCACCGACTCGTCTGGAAAACTTTTGACAATGTGCTCAAGGCAAGCCTCCAATGATGAAAGTGTGCAACAGCTTCTAAACCTTCATAACTTTGGGAAAACAAAATTTGAATTGTTTGTATCTTCTAGTTTTCTTGAAGATCAAAAGTTTGGAGAACCAATAACCAAAGTATCGTAAGACTTATTCGGCAAAATGCAAACACCAAAGAAGAACACACAACCCATAGTCAAATATAAATCATCTCATCTTCATAGAGTGTTTGTTTCAAGCTATGTTTGTGGCAAAGATGCTTTAAAGCTGTTTTTTAAGCACGAAGTATCATTGTACCCTATAGCATTATCTGCAAACGGTTCTTTGAGATCTACAACAAAATTGGCTCTCCTCACAATTTTAGAACGCTTTGGATGTCCACAATGTACTGCACCAAGTTGTAACGTCTATGTTATAGACGGTTCAGCACTCACGCAAATAATAAAACCCAGGGGTAATGTCGTCGTCGTCGTGTGAGCCTCTGGGGCCGAGGGTCTATCCTTTTACCACCCCAGATTCACGATGTTCCCGGACTACACTGGAAGGCTACTAGAGAGCAGCCAGTCTTTGGTTTCATCATCCATGACACGCAGACCTTCCACTCCGTTAGGTGGCTTGAAGATGGAGCAGTCATTGATGATGTGGTCTGCGGTCTGTTCCTCGGCACCACATTCACAGGAGGAGGAAGAGGCCATTCCCCATTGGTGCATGGTTGAGCGGAAAAGCCCGACACCCGTACGGAGACGGTTGAGGCGCACCCATGCCTGTCTTGGTAGTGTTAGACCGATGGGGCGTGTGTCGGCGTCGGGGATGAACGAATAGAGTCTGGTGGCAGTTGGCTTTCATTCAAAACTCCATTTATGGTCCGCCCAAGCAGCCGCAGAGCTGTCTTGTACATCAGCTTCGTTGATAAGAAGTTGAGCGGCTGGCACGAATGGGTGTCTTGATTTCAGCCGACGGGGATGCTCGTTTGGGAGAGCAGAGATCTTGTGGTGGAGAAGGTGGTTAGGCTCCAGTGCCCGTCAACCGAGGGACAGAGTGGCTATGAGGGGTAATGTGAAAACATTTGAAAAATACATTTTTTAAATCGTTATTCCTTACGATACTGGCAAGGCAGCAAAGTACAATCGTGTTGACATTGTCTTCGATGTATATCTGAAAAATAACATGTGATAACTTCAGTCGATTCAAACTTGTCTACGATTGTCGTTACATCGTTAGATACAGCTCTTAGCAATCAAACATTGGACATGTCTGAGATTTCCCCGTGTGATCACGAAGAGGCTGACACCGTAGCCTATGTTTCTCCATGTGAAACATGGAAAATCCGATGCCATAGTCAAAACAGTAGATACTGATGTGGTAATTATTGCAATTTCGTGTTTTGACAAATCAAAAATCTGTAAACTATAGGTTGAATTTGGAGTTGGAGAAAAAACTCGCTTCATTCCAATCCATGATATTGTTTCATCTTTACCTCAATCTCCGATGATTTGCATTTCTTTGCCTTTGTTTTATGATATCACAGGCTGTGATAGGCTGCTGTTTCGTCTTTGGAAAAAAAGGCTTGGGATTGTTGGATGCTTAATCTTACCGAAATGTGTGGTTTATTCAACTTTCCAAATTTCTCAAGCTCTCCTAGTTCTATAAATGACATACAAAAGTATGTCATAGCTTTTTATGGCAATGGTCCTACTATCACAGATGTAGACGAATGCCGTTATATGATGTTTACCAATGGTTGCACTATTCAAAGGCTGTCACCAACGTCAACTGTTCTGATGCAACATACACACAAAGCGATATATCAAGCTTGTCGTACGAATTTTTTTAACATCAAATTACGTATGGTAGGAATTTATTAACATCGAAAACCGCTAGTTTTTTCATCTTGAATTGACAATGTCTAGACTCAGACATTGCATAATCTGGTGTCGTGTATTCATTTGATTTGTAGATCATAATTACATATTATTTTAAATTTTAAAGTGGCATGGCTAAAAGGGAAATTCACCCCTAGTAGTTGCTCTTCTGTTTATACCTTTGATGACGTCGTTATTGCGTCATAGCCTACTGCACTGGTATTATTGTTATTGCTTGCAATTGCAAAATTTTAAGCATTTGCAAAACTTATAATGATAGTATTTGATCGCTTTTTTGGGAAAAAACTTACCTTTGGTTTTTGAATGTCAAGTTGTCTAGTCTTAATGATGACGTCATAAAAGATGCAATCATGACGAAACTACTTTTGGGAATTGTGAAATGGTTTTAGTAACCGGTACTCCAACTAAAACCAACAGCAAACGACCAAAATAGGTCAAAAAACAAATTGATGACGTCATTAATCAAATTATTTTGTGTTTGTTTTGTCTCACTTATTTGTGTGTGCTTTTAAAGTAAAAATATGCAAAAATCAAATATGTAATTGCACAAAAATACCGTAAAAAGAGCTGAAACGTGATTTCTGGGGAAGTCCCCGATTTGGGGGTGATCACGTGACCCAAAAAGTTGTGGCACCCACTAAAATCAAAGTTGGGTTGACCAACTGCAAAAATATGCAAAAAAACAACGTGTAACACGTCGTTTAGCCTAAAGATTCCACTAAAGGCCTGCACTATGATATGATATAGCGATAATGATATAATATAGCGATAATGATAAAAAATAATATCCGATCGACCACTTTGCTATGTTGACGCCTCATGAACGCCGCAAGTCGAAACTGTAACTTAGGCCTATTGCACATAGGTCAGAAATCTTAAGGGCGTGTTTAATCTTAGTCCTTAATAAAATAATACGTAATTAACTAATTAAGCAACCCCTCTTAATTTGCACACTCAACCTTAACTACTTGAATAGGCTACACATAATTTTAATTTCATTCTAACAAAACATCATGCACATAATTATTTCAACAGAATGGTAATGTCTGTTAATATGGTGATGTCTCAGTTTTACCTTCTTAGCAACTGTCTCAGTTTTACCTTCTTAAATTATTTGTACAGGAGCTTCTAACATTTTGTTAATTTGAAAGCACTGCAGAAAACAGTATTTAATTTAGCGTCTGAAAAAATATAACATGTGATATAAAATAATTTAATTAACATTCAGTGAAACAGCGAATAGCTCTACTCTCCCGAAAGAAACTTTGTACCATGAAGAAGCGCAATCTTCGTGCACCGACAACAATTACAGCAACATATGATTTATTGATTAGGCCTGCCAGCACTTTACTCATGCCTTGAACAGTTCAACAATCTACTCGTCAACTAGTAAAATAAGTTCAAAAACTGCTGAGCTTATGCTTATCTAGCTCATCGAAAAATCGATCAAAAATCAGCAAGTAGTCTAATCATGATTATTACGTCACGCTGACATACAATCATACATGCTACACAATTTTCTTACACCTGTATGCAGTCCTTACATAATTTAGGGATGGAGGAACCATTTTAAAAGTAGGTGGGCCCAAAGCCGTAGCAGTCAAACTTGATCAAAGTTCTGGGGGGCTTTGCCCCCAGACCCCCCATAGCATTGCTGCATTCCTAATACTTCAAATCGCTTATACATTGTGTTTTCATGGTTGCCGTTTGTGCCAACCACCGAAAAATTTCCGTTTTTGGGCCCGATTTGGTCAAACAAATTACAAAATTGTTGAATTGCTCTATAGCGCTGTACAAAATATGGCGATGTACACACAAATAAAAAGGCAAAATATACACACAGTTATAATACTTACCTGGGAGAAATAATCTGCAGCATTATACAGTAGGCCTACGTGCATGCACTGCATAATACGAGTATGTTATGATATCATTGTTTTAACCTTGGAGAAGAATTAAATTGATTTATAGATTGCTCCACCAATCACACCCACACGTGCTGCCCATCAACAGTGGGCTCAACAGAAAAGTTTGAAGATTAGATTTCATCATTGAGCTATCAAAGATAACACAGGCAAACAAAAATAAAATTTTTTAAAAGGCACGGCATGAGAGAGTCATTTTAGAGTATTTCAAGGCCCCTGATTCCTAAAATGCACTTGCTTTTTTCGAGTTGGCTCTAGTTTTTAAGATAGCCTACAGCAAAAACATTTTTTTTGGAATTTTGAGCCCCTAAGTTATATAGATTTAACGTCGTGTCGTTTATTACATAGACAAAACTGAAAGTAATCCCAGGCACATTTCTGAGTTGTATAAACGCCATTTGAAACCAATCACGTTGATTACAACCCAAACAAACGGCTATTTAACGTTTACTGGCCTAGTAACAATCAAAATACGACGTGAAGCAAGCCTTAGGATACAAGATGTAGAATATACAGCTTGTGTATTGCGTTCAGGGCCGGATTTAGCTGAAGGGGGCCCGAGGCACTTTTAGATCGGGAGGCCACGTGCAAAATTTTTTTTCAAGCCTACGGAGCGAAAAACCATCTCTACGTCTACAGTAGCATCAGTCCAGTACTGCACAGCATTTTGCAGAAACTTTAAAGGCCAAAAGGAAAAAAATAACACAAAATCACATTTTTTTCCACATAGGGGGCCCTTCAAAAGTCGGGGGGCCCGGGGCAACTGCCTCCTCTGCCCCCCTAATCCAGGCCTGATTGCGTTAATATATTTGTTGACTTCAACAGTATCAGACTTAGGCCTACTAACTAAGATACAGTAGAATTCGCCTATAACGGCACCTCTAGGGGATTTGCAAAAACTGACGTTATAGCCGATTTGACGTTATAGACGAACTACCGCAAACTATTTCCAAAACTGTCTTTTGATTAAAGAAAGAAGTGTTGAAGAAAGAGATTGTTTGTAATGATGACCTCGGAATTTCATATTCTTTTGCAAGCTCTGATACGCTTGTAGCCTTACCGCTGTTGAATCGGCTAACAATTTCATATTTTTTCCAAAGAGGGAAATGTCTTCGTTTGTTTGGCACAGTGGCGGCTGGTGGCCTCCTGAATTGGGGGGGCTGCAAGGCAGCATATCCAAGAATTGTTGGAGGGCGATATCAGGCGAACCTTGCGGGCGTGTCGCCGAAGGCGACACCCACGGCGGGGGGTCTGGGGGGCCTCCCCCAGAAAATTTTTTACAATTACATTTAATTTGGTGCATTTTGAGAGCATTTTCAAAAGAAATTTGGGAGTGGAATAACAGTCAAAAATGCTGCTGTAGAGCTTGAAAAATACTAATATTTCAAATTTTTATATTCAAAATCAGTGCTAAATACAAATTAAACTATGTTCTATGCACTTCGTCGTTTTCTCAATAGTTCGCTCAGTTTGTTGTCTGCAAATATTTATTGTCGATCGCCGGCATCGGACACGATTGTCCACATACGATCCACACAAAAAAATACACAGAAACAAAAGACAAACAGAAGTACATTCACAGGAATGACGCTGAAGTAAGCAATAAATTTATTAATCAATCGTCCATTTCAGATCATGCGATCCATATCACACAAATTAAACATGCGAAACAAAAATCAATATTCAAAATGAAATATCATACTTAATCTGTTCAAACACCCAACTATAAAAAGAAATTTAAACTTTATCAATCGATGAATGTTGATATCACTGCTGTGCCATAGCAGCCATCAAGGCTAGGTAACGGCATAGCCTACATAGTGGTATTATAATGAAGGAGGTAGTTTGAGTTACGATAGCAGTCATACCTTATCAGGGAATCAACAATAGAGTTTGACGATGATTCACATTACCCAACAAAAAAAAGGCCCTTTTCCGTTGTAATGCATCAAATGTTATATGACATACAATGTTACACAAGACTTGATGTTCACGTAGCCTACGCTATAATGTTTGGGCAAATGGTGAATAATTCTAAATGCATTATTGAATGCAACACGCAAGCGATTAATTCACGTTGGTGATAATTTTCCCATGGTGACATGCATACATTGGGGTACAATATGAACGGAAGAGAACATTTTTAACTTCACTGGAGCTCTTGTAAAATTTTAATTTATTGGTAAAACAGTATAATGATCGTACTTGTCGGTTTATATCCTTGTCATCACACATTGCCGTGTCAAGAAATACACCCAAGTATCTGACGCTATCTACAGATTTGATTTGACTTCCGTTGAGCCGTGAAATTGGATTTAAATTTAACTTTAAGTGATTAGTTAGAAAATACATAGCAAACGACTTTTTGCAGTTAAAAACGATCTCATTACAAAGTACATAATCTTCGCACACACACAGTATATTGCAGTATACATGTAGTATAACCGTAGCTACATCTTTTTTGGAGCACCCTGCATGTATGCACCCACTGCTCCAGAACTAAAAATGCTTGGAAGTTAACATTTTTTATTCTTTCCTACAAAAATTATCTTTTGCCAGCTGAAGCCAGCTAGCAACCCTGCATGTATCACAATACAGAAGGACAAAGACAAAATCTCAATTCTATCACAAGTATAAATGCCCACTGGATGGCAAGTATAATTCAGTTCAATTCAAATTATTTTTCTTTGACAGAATGCAAAAGAAATGATATTGTAAAAAAGAAATACAGTAACAAAACCAACAAAAGGAAAAGGTGGCAAAACCTTAATGGTTTAAGACGTGCATGAAAGGATCTAATATTGCGGTATATGCATCGATAAATATAGTTAAGCACGGCCACCAAACCTGACACTTTAAAACAAGTAGATGAATTAGTTAAGAATCAGTCGCCTCCTCATTCCAGAAACAATTGGAGCGCCAATTCTTAAAGCAATGAGAACACGACTGAACCTAACATTACAAAAACAAACAAATACACACACACATATTGTAATTATAACCATTGATCTCGCTCAAGCCATAGGTGCCACATTTACTCTTTGCTACACATTACTGAGCATCACATATAAAGGACAGCGGACCTTTATTTATAGATGAATTCCATTCGGCGACTTTTTGCCATGGCAAAATGGTCAATTACCCTCTCGTTGAAATCTTTGGTTTCAGTTATTAAGCGATTTTCTATTGACACCATGGCTAATGCAGAAAGTCTTTCAGTACACATGGTGCTGCGGGAAAAGGTTTTAATCCTTTTCAGTGATGAAAAGCAACGTTCTGGTTCTGCTGTTGACATTGGAGTGGTAAGTAGAATTTTAGCTAGCTTTATTACTTCAGAAAAAGTTGATTGCATTCCTTCCAGGTTTAGCAACGAAAGCAGCTGCACAAGTCCACTCACTGAATGCATGTCATTTCTAGAATAGAGAACAGACAGCTCCGGTTTGAGCTTGTCTTTGATTAACATAGGGTATGCTTCACAACATTTTTCTAAAGCTTTTTCTGGAAACTGTCTTGCATATTGTGAAGCATTTTTCAAATTAAATAAAGTGCTTGCTTCAAGATGATTGGTGAACTTGAACCTTTCTTGACACTGCATTAAGACAACATCACATACTTCTTTAGCATCAATGATTTGGGATTCAGGCATTCTCCGTGTGGGTGAAGGTGACTCATTGTCTGCAGCAATGCCTTCCCTTATTCTTTGTATTGCTGACAGAAAATTATCCAGAGAGCACTGCACTTTGAATGACTCAAGCTCCACAGACTGCAGCTGAGCAAACAGTATGTCAACATGAGGCATGATTTTCGAAAAGAAATCTAACCAAAACACAAATTTTGGATCTATGAGCATTCGTTTTATACCAGCAGCAGCAAAGCCAGTCACCGAAGAGTTGCTTTGTTCCAAAGTTGAGCAGCATTCTATAAGTGCGTCTTTTACCTCCGATACAGCATTCACCGTCCTGCTTTTAAAATTCCATCGTGTTGCTGATGGGCGAGGAATACGCCTTTGAGCAACTTGGTCCAAAGCAGCCATTCTTTGAGGAGATTTGGAGAAAAAACTTGGGATTCCCGAAAGACTGTTAAAAAAGACTCTGACACTGGTATTCTGCGAAGTGGCTTTTTGTATAACCAAGTTTAGCTGGTGTGCATAACAATGGACAAAGTGTGCATTGCTATATACTTGCTTGATTCTTGATTGCACACCATTTCTTGCACCACTCATAGCAGCAGCACCATCATAAGTTTGTGCTACAAGTTTGGATGTATTGCTCCCAAGCAAAACTTTAAGTTCCTGAAATAGGATTGAAGACAGAGCTTCTGCTGTCTGGTTAGCAGGATTAAAAAAACCCCAAAATCTTTCAACAGGCTTCCCATGACTTTCATACCGTAGTACAATCACCATCTGTGTCTTCTCTGAGATGTCAGTAGTTTCATCACACATGATTGCTACAAATTCAGACTGTGATATTTCTTCTTTAATTTTGCTTTTGCAAAGCTCAAGAATCGTTTCCAAAAGCTCATTTTGAATAGTTTTGGATGTACCTTTGAATACCTTTGCAGAATTAAAATGATTTTGGAAGCGTGAGTCAAGATTGGAAGCAAAATCAATTAACCCCATGAACACACCAGGATTTTTTGAGCCTTGACTTTCATCATGTCCCCTTAATGGCAATTCAAATCTGCAACAAAATTTTATACAATCTATAATCTTTGACAATACTGTTCTGTTCTTCGTTACTTCTTCATTATGTTTAGTAATGGAGAGTTGATATCCAGAATCTATAAGTGTAGCAATATTAACTCTGCCAAGCACTGAAAGACTCAAAGTATTGTTCATGTGGAAAGTTGATCTACTATGCTTCTCTGTCTTTCTACTGAGATGTTTCAGGTCTTTCACACCTACTTTGGTCCAGGAATGTTCTTGATCTCCACCAAACAGTAAACAGGGAAAGCAAAAGAAAGCATTTTCACTGTTGCAGCCACACAGCCAGTCATGATCATCATACACATTTCTGTTAAACTTCCTTGCATAAGGGTTACCTCTACTGGTGGATGATTGGGAAATGTCAAGGTTTGGAGTGGGTCTTCCTTGTGCTTTGATGCTAAGTTTTTCTTGCAGAGACAACTGGGAAAACCTAATTTTTTTCAATGACATTACAGAATTATCCATTGTATATAAATTGCAAAATGTTCCAATTAAAGTGTAAATTATTATAGCATAAACCTGTTAAGACAAATGAAATCATTGTCAATTTTTTTAAATGAAGGTAGATTCAGAGTCAAAATAAGAGTATCCATATATATATGATATTTTTTTTTTATTTATTTGCATCAGACTCAAGATGAAAGTAGAAACAAAGCAGATACTCAACTCCGAAGAGCTGAGTCGTAATGTACCAAATACAAAGATTGAGTGTAACAGTCTGTTCGCATTAGTTCATATATCCATTGGTTGGAAGACAAGTTACAGCGGGTTACAAACTGATATAATTTTTTACAAATGAAAGCTTGAAAAATGGTGATATTGTTATCAACGAATGCAGAGGTGATGCTGCATCGTCTCTGCAGATTAAACAACATTCTGTAACAATTATTGTATCCAACACGTAAGCGATTACTACTGGATAGAAGATAGTTACACCATAGTTGACAGGCATATAAAGGCATACAATAGGAACGAAACAACACATTTTTAACAGCAATCAAACGTTTGGAAAACCTTGCTTTTAACATGTTTTCAGAACAATACAATGACCGTAATTGTCGTTTCATGTCTTTATCATCAGGTAGAAGCGTTAATTATTACTCCAATATATTTCAAGGGTCTCAAAGCAGATACGATTTTTATTTAAATACCGTATTATATATGATCGGATTATAGCCAAATTTCAACATCTAGGCTTTATATAAAACACCAACAGTTTTGTTGCAATTAAATATAATGTCATGAGAAACTACATACATTTGACAAACATTGATGAGTTTCTGGAGTCCCTTGACACTTGATGCAAAACAACACAAGCCTTCAGCATACATTAAATGATTGAAGACAGGAGTTGCCAATGCAGCAGCCAACAGAAAGACCGTTTAATTCAGAAGATAAATCATTCATGTAGATGCACTTCTGCAGCATACCGGTACTAGACCTAGAGGGCAGACACTAGTGAAGCACCTAACTTAACTATCTATCACTCCTGACGGATCACTGAGTGGAAACAATTATCGTTCCTTGCCCTAGAAAATACTATACCAACCCTCAGCAGCATGGAGTCACATGCAAAGATCAAAACTGGGCAAAGATCAAAACCCTAACCTTATTCCTAACTCTAACCCTTACCTTAATTAACCCTACCTAACTTTAATCCTAACTCTGGCAACACCTGATTGTAACTATGGCAACAAGTGTGTAAAAATAGCCACTTTGTAATAACAATAATAGGATGGATAAAGAAAACCGGACATAAAAGAAACCCATCCTCAGGCAAAAGCAGGTTTCGATGTGGCCCAGGAGAGCAGGTGTTGAGCTCTTTTTATGGTCAGACTGCACATCACAGTCACACAGTAGCCTAAGACGATTGAGGTTCGAGATCCAGTGTAAGTTATTGTTTCTTGTCCTAGCACTATTGTTTCTTGTCCTAGCACTGTTGTTTTCTTGCCCTAGTACCGGTACATCCTATAACCTGTTGAATACCCTAATCCTACAGCTATCACATTTACAGTCATGTCTCATCGCTACTCTGCGAAACAAAACTTAACTTTAAAAAGTCTGTAGAATTATTCGGTTAGGGGGGGGGGCTGTTTTCCATGCAGCCCCAACAGATTCAAAAATTGCTGTTATGTATTCTGTAAAATACCAAAAGAGGTGGAGCTTCAAGGATATTTTTTAGCCAATCAGAGCACTTGAAATCCAAAATCTGGGGCTGCAAAGAATGTTGTCCCAAAGCCATGTTTCCAAACAAATTTTTAAATATTTTAATTTTCAATCCGCAATCCATAAGTGAAAAAAGTAATCGGGTCGGACAAACACAGAGGAAAACATATCTTCCCTTTTTTCTCTTTCTTTCAGGGGGGGCTGCAGCCCTGCAGCCCCATGGCACGAGCCGCCACTGTTTTTGGCATTTTGCTTCAGAGATCTCTTTCGACAACTGTAGGCTACTGTGTTACACTGCGGCTTCTAGTTTATACAGTCCTGCACGTACAACTGTTGCTTTGAGTTGTAGGTCAGTTGTAGAGCTGCTTTTTACACGTGATAGTTTTTCACGCGGGAAAAAAGTTAATTCAGTTAATTAAAGTCCCTGCTGCGAACGACGTAGCAAAATAAAGGGAAGACATTTTGCAAGCAGCAGCGCTAACTGGATTAAAAGACTGACCGTTCGTGGTGAAGGTGATGGCTTAAAGTGAAGTTATAAACAAACAAAAGACGTCTGGGGACCAATAAAGGGTGCAGTTACATGCAAATTGACGTTATAGGCGATGCTGTTATAGCCGAACTACAATGTACGTAAAAGATAGAAATTCTGCCGGGACCGAGCGAAATGTGACATAATAGGCGAATTGACGTTATAAACGAAGCCGTTATAGGCGAATTCTACTGTACTAAGTAGCCTACAAACAAAATACATACATTGTTTTGCTTATCAGCAAAACAAAGCTATCGATGAACAAACGCAATTCTTTATTATGGTAGGCTATAGGCTTACTATATACTGAGCATTGAGCAACACCCATCAAGGTACGAAGGCCATTTATATAATTACAGAATACAAAGTTGTGTTGTTCAATAAAGTAGCTGCTTAAAATTTTATCCTTGTTACGGAAGAATGTAATCTTGGTTCGAAATTCAATTCCTGGTAGTTTCAAAAATTCGAAAAAACTAAGTGCATTTTTGGAATCAGGGGCCCTGAAATACTCTAAAATGACTCTCACTTTTTGTGCCAAATTTTTTTTGTTAGCTTGTGCAATCAAACTAGTGTGTATCAAATAAGTGAAGAGCTTTTTTTTGGAACTCCTTCTCTAATTTGCCGTTTTCACTACCTTTTCAAAGAAATTTGGCTTTCAAAAGTGGGTGGGCCAGGCCCACCCAGAAAATAAAGTAGGTGGGCCAAGGCCCACGTGGTTGCTCCATAATTTACTGTTGTAAATGATACAATTTTGAAAAATGTTTTATCAAGAATTTATAGAACTCTCTGTGGACCAACAGAAATTCCAGGTGGACCACGTTGAGAATCACTGCTGTAGGCTACAAGGATAGCGCTACTTCTGCCACAGCTCGCAGAAAACATATTTTTCCTTTTTGGTATCGTTGCTTTCGTCTTATTTAGCAAATAGGCCTACCATATTTTCATCGCCTAAAAAGAGGACACGCTTCGCCAGCAAGTAGAAGTTTACGGTTGAAGAATCTTTTACATGTTTTTAGATCATTAGGCCTACGCAGCAAAAGTTACCAAAAAAAAACACAAGAAAACAGGTTGACTGAACGTTTAACTTATTTTTCTCATTTCTAGTGCTTCCTTAAGACAACAAATGATTTTACATTTTTAAAAATCAGCAAAAAAAATATCTAATTTTTAGACAGTTTCAGTCAGACAGCAATGATCGCAAAATGTGACAAATCAGGCACGACCTCCAGGCAGGGCCGGATTTAGCTGATGGGGGCCCGGGGCACTTTTAGATCGGGGGGCCCCCGTGCAAAAAAATTTTTCAAGCCTACGGCGCGAAAAACCATCTCTACGTCTACAGTAGCATCAGTCCAGTACTGCACAGCATTTTGAAGAAACTTTAAAGGCCAAAAGGAAAAAAATCACATTTTTTTCCACAGGGGGCCCTTCAAAAGTCGGGGGGCTCGGGGCAACTGCCCCCCCCCCCTAAATCCGGGCTTGCCTCCAGGTCAAGCCTTAACCGTTTTCAACAAGGAATGGTCAGCATTAACAAAATTGTTAAATTATTTGTAAGAATAATGATTAAAACACCGATACAGACCCGGTCACTGAGGTTGACAGCATTAAGTTTCTGCTTGTAGAAATGGAGGGGTCTGTGAATTCGTTCACTCATGAGTTGCTCCTGAACGAACAGCGTTGGAGTGTGGAGTTGGAGCACTTTTAGACATTCGTTTCGATTTGTTTCAAGTGACAAACGAGCTAAACTCAGTTGCTAATAATCAACAACGTCTACAAGCGTTGTATCAATATAAAATGTAGGCTATGTAGGTAAAAGAATTTTTTTTTTGTGAAAGTGTGAGCATGGCCTTTAAAATGTCGTTTAATATCTTACAATGAACCAGGCAATGAACGTTCAACCACAGTTCCATAAAATGCGCCAATTTCTTGCAAAATTTATAAATCAGCATGCTGCATTGGTATATAAAATGTTTAGAAAACAAATAGCCTACAAGCCGCCGCTGAACGTCATCAAGCAATATAAATCAAAAAACTAAAACCTGAAACACAAATGTAAGTCCTTTGCTGCAAAATTTCAATTCAACCTCCTGTCAGACTGCTACAGCTTTGGTACAGTAACAATTTGAAATGTGGTAGGTTTTTCTGGCGCACCCTGTATAATAGCATGTAAAACAATTAAGCCTTATGGCTTACTATTCTTTGTTCGATAAATTTTGTACTGTAGTCTACTTCAATTGCTTCACTGGTTAATAACTTTAATTCTCTACTCCCGATTCTTTAAGAGCTGAGGCTGGCGAGTCAATTGCTTGTTTGCTACATGCAACCGCAGACTTGGATTCTTGATTATAATTTCTCTTCTAGTTCTTGATCAATTTGAAAAAACTTGGTACAGTATTAAAATGTTTATCAAATTATCTTCTTCATTTTTCTAAATTTACCCTAGTTTATTTTACTAAACAAACTCCTAAAACAGGCATGCACAACATACGGCCCGCGAAACCTTTTTATGCGGCCCACGAGATATTACGTGATTTCGCTCATTTTTGCTGAAAAATTTTACAAGAACAATCCAACCTTTGTTGCTTGTTTCTGCACAAAGTGCGCGGATGAATATTTTCAAAACGTAGTGTCTGGTACCGTAGGTGTCAGTGTAAATCAGAATTTTCGAGTTGGTTGAGTTGTCAGCATTTTGTGAAATATATAGCCTAGCCTAGTACCCCGTAATCGCGTTATGACTGAAAACAAGAGAAGGAAGATTGAAAATGAGGGCAGAATCTTTAACCCAGAATGGACAAGTAAATACTTATTTACAGTAACAAACTCGAAAATACTGTCTTGTTTGCCGAAATGTGGTTGCAGTCCCAAAGGAGTATAATCTGAGACGCCATTTTGAATCGAATCACCCGAACCTAGCTGAATTAGATGCTACTGAAAGGCAGTGGCGGCTGGTGGCCTCCTGAATTGGGGGGGCTGCAAGGCAGCATATCCAAGAATTGTTGGAGGGCGATATCAGGCGAACCTTGCGGGCGTGTCGCCGAAGGCGACACCCACGGCGGGGGGTCTGGGGGGCCTCCCCCAGAAAATTTTTTACAATTACATTTAATTTGGTGCATTTTGAGAGCATTTTCAAAAGAAATTTGGGAGTGGAATAACAGTCAAAAATGCTGCTGTAGAGCTTGAAAAATACTAATATTTCAAATTTTTATATTCAAAATCAGTGCTAAATACAAATCAAACTATGTTCTATGCACTTCGTCGTTTTCTCAATAGTTCGCTCAGTTTGTTGTCTGCAAATATTTATTGTCGATCGCCGGCATCGGACACGATTGTCCACATACGATCCACACAAAAAAATACACAGAAACAAAAGACAAACAGAAGTACATTCACAGGAATGACGCTGAAGTAAGCAATAAATTTATTAATCAATCGTCCATTTCAGATCATGCGATCCATATCACACAAATTAAACATGCGAAACAAAAATCAATATTCAAAATGAAATATCATACTTAATCTGTTCAAACACCCAACTATAAAAAGAAATTTAAACTTTATCAATCGATGAATGTTGATATCACTGCTGTGCCATAGCAGCCATCAAGGCTAGGTAACGGCATAGCCTACATAGTGGTATTATAATGAAGGAGGTAGTTTGAGTTACGATAGCAGTCATACCTTATCAGGGAATCAACAATAGAGTTTGACGATGATTCACATTACCCAACAAAAAAAAGGCCCTTTTCCGTTGTAATGCATCAAATGTTATATGACATACAATGTTACACAAGACTTGATGTTCACGTAGCCTACGCTATAATGTTTGGGCAAATGGTGAATAATTCTAAATGCATTATTGAATGCAACACGCAAGCGATTAATTCACGTTGGTGATAATTTTCCCATGGTGACATGCATACATTGGGGTACAATATGAACGGAAGAGAACATTTTTAACTTCACTGGAGCTCTTGTAAAATTTTAATTTATTGGTAAAACAGTATAATGATCGTACTTGTCGGTTTATATCCTTGTCATCACACATTGCCGTGTCAAGAAATACACCCAAGTATCTGACGCTATCTACAGATTTGATTTGACTTCCGTTGAGCCGTGAAATTGTATTTAAATTTAACTTTGAGTGATTAGTTAGAAAATACATAGCAAACGACTTTTTGCAGTTAAAAACGATCTCATTACAAAGTACATAATCTTCGCACACACACAGTATATTGCAGTATACATGTAGTATAACCGTAGCTACATCTTTTTTGGAGCACCCTGCATGTATGCACCCACTGCTCCAGAACTAAAAATGCTTGGAAGTTAACATTTTTTATTCTTTCCTACAAAAATTATCTTTTGCCAGCTGAAGCCAGCTAGCAACCCTGCATGTATCACAATACAGAAGGACAAAGACAAAATCTCAATTCTATCACAAGTGTAAATGCCCACTGGATGGCAAGTATAATTCAGTTCAATTCAAATTATTTTTCTTTGACAGAATGCAAAAGAAATGATATTGTAAAAAAGAAATACAGTAACAAAACCAACAAAAGGAAAAGGTGGCAAAACCTTAATGGTTTAAGACGTGCATGAAAGGATCTAATATTGCGGTATATGCATCGATAAATATAGTTAAGCACGGCCACCAAACCTGACACTTTAAAACAAGTAGATGAATTAGTTAAGAATCAGTCGCCTCCTCATTCCAGAAACAATTGGAGCGCCAATTCTTAAAGCAATGAGAACACGACTGAACCTAACATTACAAAAACAAACAAATACACACACACATATTGTAATTATAACCATTGATCTCGCTCAAGCCATAGGTGCCACATTTACTCTTTGCTACACATTACTGAGCATCACATATAAAGGACAGCGGACCTTTATTTATAGATGAATTCCATTCGGCGACTTTTTGCCATGGCAAAATGGTCAATTACCCTCTCGTTGAAATCTTTGGTTTCAGTTATTAAGCGATTTTCTATTGACACCATGGCTAATGCAGAAAGTCTTTCAGTACACATGGTGCTGCGGGAAAAGGTTTTAATCCTTTTCAGTGATGAAAAGCAACGTTCTGGTTCTGCTGTTGACATTGGAGTGGTAAGTAGAATTTTAGCTAGCTTTATTACTTCAGAAAAAGTTGATTGCATTCCTTCCAGGTTTAGCAACGAAAGCAGCTGCACAAGTCCACTCACTGAATGCATGTCATTTCTAGAATAGAGAACAGACAGCTCCGGTTTGAGCTTGTCTTTGATTAACATAGGGTATGCTTCACAACATTTTTCTAAAGCTTTTTCTGGAAACTGTCTTGCATATTGTGAAGCATTTTTCAAATTAAATAAAGTGCTTGCTTCAAGATGATTGGTGAACTTGAACCTTTCTTGACACTGCATTAAGACAACATCACATACTTCTTTAGCATCAATGATTTGGGATTCAGGCATTCTCCGTGTGGGTGAAGGTGACTCATTGTCTGCAGCAATGCCTTCCCTTATTCTTTGTATTGCTGACAGAAAATTATCCAGAGAGCACTGCACTTTGAATGACTCAAGCTCCACAGACTGCAGCTGAGCAAACAGTATGTCAACATGAGGCATGATTTTCGAAAAGAAATCTAACCAAAACACAAATTTTGGATCTATGAGCATTCGTTTTATACCAGCAGCAGCAAAGCCAGTCACCGAAGAGTTGCTTTGTTCCAAAGTTGAGCAGCATTCTATAAGTGCGTCTTTTACCTCCGATACAGCATTCACCGTCCTGCTTTTAAAATTCCATCGTGTTGCTGATGGGCGAGGAATACGCCTTTGAGCAACTTGGTCCAAAGCAGCCATTCTTTGAGGAGATTTGGAGAAAAAACTTGGGATTCCCGAAAGACTGTTAAAAAAGACTCTGACACTGGTATTCTGCGAAGTGGCTTTTTGTATAACCAAGTTTAGCTGGTGTGCATAACAATGGACAAAGTGTGCATTGCTATATACTTGCTTGATTCTTGATTGCACACCATTTCTTGCACCACTCATAGCAGCAGCACCATCATAAGTTTGTGCTACAAGTTTGGATGTATTGCTCCCAAGCAAAACTTTAAGTTCCTGAAATAGGATTGAAGACAGAGCTTCTGCTGTCTGGTTAGCAGGATTAAAAAAACCCCAAAATCTTTCAACAGGCATCCCATGACTTTCATACCGTAGTACAATCACCATCTGTGTCTTCTCTGAGATGTCAGTAGTTTCATCACACATGATTGCTACAAATTCAGACTGTGATATTTCTTCTTTAATTTTGCTTTTGCAAAGCTCAAGAATCGTTTCCAAAAGCTCATTTTGAATAGTTTTGGATGTACCTTTGAATACCTTTGCAGAATTAAAATGATTTTGGAAGCGTGAGTCAAGATTGGAAGCAAAATCAATTAACCCCATGAACACACCAGGATTTTTTGAGCCTTGACTTTCATCATGTCCCCTTAATGGCAATTCAAATCTGCCACAAAATTTTATACAATCTATAATCTTTGACAATACTGTTCTGTTCTTCGTTACTTCTTCATTATGTTTAGTAATGGAGAGTTGATATCCAGAATCTATAAGTGTAGCAATATTAACTCTGCCAAGCACTGAAAGACTCAAAGTATTGTTCATGTGGAAAGTTGATCTACTATGCTTCTCTGTCTTTCTACTGAGATGTTTCAGGTCTTTCACACCTACTTTGGTCCAGGAATGTTCTTGATCTCCACCAAACAGTAAACAGGGAAAGCAAAAGAAAGCATTTTCACTGTTGCAGCCACACAGCCAGTCATGATCATCATACACATTTCTGTTAAACTTCCTTGCGTAAGGGTTACCTCTACTGGTGGATGATTGGGAAATGTCAAGGTTTGGAGTGGGTCTTCCTTGTGCTTTGATGCTAAGTTTTTCTTGCAGAGACAACTGGGAAAACCTAATTTTTTTCAATGACATTACAGAATTATCCATTGTATATAATACAAATTGCAAAATGTTCCAATTAAAGTGTAAATTATTATAGCATAAACCTGTTAAGACAAATGAAATCATTGTCAATTTTTTTAAATGAAGGTAGATTCAGAGTCAAAATAAGAGTATCCATATATATATGATATTTTTTTTTTATTTATTTGCATCAGACTCAAGATGAAAGTAGAAACAAAGCAGATACTCAACTCCGAAGAGCTGAGTCGTAATGTACCAAATACAAAGATTGAGTGTAACAGTCTGTTCGCATTAGTTCATATATCCATTGGTTGGAAGACAAGTTACAGCGGGTTACAAACTGATATAATGTTTTACAAATGAAAGCTTGAAAAATGGTGATATTGTTATCAACGAATGCAGAGGTGATGCTGCATCGTCTCTGCAGATTAAACAACATTCTGTAACAATTATTGTATCCAACACGTAAGCGATTACTACTGGATAGAAGATAGTTACACCATAGTTGACAGGCATATAAAGGCATACAATAGGAACGAAACAACACATTTTTAACAGCAATCAAACGTTTGGAAAACCTTGCTTTTAACATGTTTTCAGAACAATACAATGACCGTAATTGTCGTTTCATGTCTTTATCATCAGGTAGAAGCGTTAATTATTACTCCAATATATTTCAAGGGTCTCAAAGCAGATACGATTTTTATTTAAATACCGTATTATATATGATCGGATTATAGCCAAATTTCAACATCTAGGCTTTATATAAAACACCAACAGTTTTGTTGCAATTAAATATAATGTCATGAGAAACTACATACATTTGACAAACATTGATGAGTTTCTGGAGTCCCTTGACACTTGATGCAAAACAACACAAGCCTTCAGCATACATTAAATGATTGAAGACAGGAGTTGCCAATGCAGCAGCCAACAGAAAGACCGTTTAATTCAGAAGATAAATCATTCATGTAGATGCACTTCTGCAGCATACCGGTACTAGACCTAGAGGGCAGACACTAGTGAAGCACCTAACTTAACTATCTATCACTCCTGACGGATCACTGAGTGGAAACAATTATCGTTCCTTGCCCTAGAAAATACTATACCAACCCTCAGCAGCATGGAGTCACATGCAAAGATCAAAACTGGGCAAAGATCAAAACCCTAACCTTATTCCTAACTCTAACCCTTACCTTAATTAACCCTACCTAACTTTAATCCTAACTCTGGCAACACCTGATTGTAACTATGGCAACAAGTGTGTAAAAATAGCCACTTTGTAATAACAATAATAGGATGGATAAAGAAAACCGGACATAAAAGAAACCCATCCTCAGGCAAAAGCAGGTTTCGATGTGGCCCAGGAGAGCAGGTGTTGAGCTCTTTTTATGGTCAGACTGCACATCACAGTCACACAGTAGCCTAAGACGATTGAGGTTCGAGATCCACTGTAAGTTATTGTTTCTTGTCCTAGCACTATTGTTTCTTGTCCTAGCACTGTTGTTTTCTTGCCCTAGTACCGGTACATCCTATAACCTGTTGAATACCCTAATCCTACAGCTATCACATTTACAGTCATGTCTCATCGCTACTCTGCGAAACAAAACTTAACTTTAAAAAGTCTGTAGAATTATTCGGTTAGGGGGGGGGGGCTGTTTTCCATGCAGCCCCAACAGATTCAAAAATTGCTGTTATGTATTCTGTAAAATACCAAAAGAGGTGGAGCTTCAAGGATATTTTTTAGCCAATCAGAGCACTTGAAATCCAAAATCTGGGGCTGCAAAGAATGTTGTCCCAAAGCTATGTTTCCAAACAAATTTTTAAATATTTTAATTTTCAATCCGCAATCCATAAGTGAAAAAAGTAATCGGGTCGGACAAACACAGAGGAAAACATATCTTCCCTTTTTTCTCTTTCTTTCAGGGGGGGCTGCAGCCCTGCAGCCCCATGGCACGAGCCGCCACTGCTGAAAGGAACCTTAAAGCAGAGAGTTTACTTAAGAATATTTGCTCGGAACAAAACTTTTTTAAGCGTCCGGTAAATGTTACCGCTACCAGAGTTAGCTTCGAAATATCAAGGGAAATTGCTGCTGCAGGAAAAAGTTTCACTGAGGGAGAATTCATTAAAAAATGCATGTTGAGTGCAGTTTCTTCGATTTGCCCGAGAGAGATCGAGAACCGTCTCTTGACAGTAACCATCTTCTCAACGAGATCTCTTATTCGACGGTTAATCGGTCACATTATATAAAATAGGCTACATGCTAGTTACAACAACGTTAGCACGCGGCCCGCAAAAAATATTGTTTTCCTAAAACGGCCCGTGTACTGTTTTGAGTTGTGCATGCCTGTCCTAGAACTTCCTTTGATGCTTTCAGCTGAAACTTTTATGGTGAATAAACTTTAAAACACCATCGCATGCCAATCGTTTCAGCTCGGCCCATTCTTCTTCATGTTGAGATGTGCAGCTCCACTCACTTTTTACATTGGTGAGACTTTTCTGACAATGACAGAATAAATCTTTCCAAGAAATTTATCATATCTACAAAACGTTGTACGTTACTTCTTTCTTGTTAGTTCACTTAGTTGGCTTCACCTTTCTGATACCTAGCTTTAACCTTTTCTGGATCTGGCTTCAGCCCTTGCAGAGCAAATCTCCCATAAAATTAACAGTAGGCTAAGCGCTCCAATGGCCAGCGCAATCATTTGTAAACCACATGTGGCCCCTTTGGGCAAAAAGGTTGGACACTCCTGCGGTAGGAAAAGTGCGAGCCAATTATACAAAAAACTTACGAGCCAATTAAAAAAAAAATTCTCGTATTATTGTTTGGTGTTTCAAGATTCTTTTCGAAGTTTACATAATTATATATCTACCTACAGTCTCCACGAGATTTTAGCATGATCCGGCGAAAACGCAAGTTCCAAGAGCAAAAAATGTAGCGGACTGACAAAGCCTTGATAAGTTATTGCTGGTAGTTTCGCATGCTTGTAGAGGCTTTTGACGCAGGGCCGGTTACCGAGATTGGAAGAGTGAAGTTTTCCGATTGTTGAAGTGTTGTTGCCAACCCCAGTTCGTAAGCGATTGAGCTTCACCCATTCCTTCCGAGCTAGTTCTGCTCCTGGTGGAACATTGGTTTTGGGAAGGACCGCTAATTGAACTGGTCTCGAGACTTCTTTTCATTCACTATTCCAAACTTCGGAAATATGGAAATGAAAAGTTGGAGTTGCAGATAAATGTAAAAAGGGCGTCGAGATTTCAAGCGCTGGGGCCTTTGGAAGTGCAATTTTAGGATAATCTGGTTAAGGAGGTGATCAATGGTCATCCTTTAACATAGCTTGTAAAACCACCTTATGTAGGCCTATGTGATTGTCCCTGCATAGCCTAGGTGGGAGGATGCCTGATAGTAGGCTACCGGAAGTCAGTGGGAGTTAGGTGGATTTCACCATTGAGCTATCAAAGATAACACTGCGCAACATCAAATTTATTCCTCAAATGAAAATATATTACCTAGACTAACTTTGGGATGCTGATTCCAAATCTGCAATCACAATTGGTCTACGACGTCAGGATTTCAAGATAAGAAAATTCACGAAATTCGGATTTTGCATTGATTGGTGCTGTATTAAGATATTATAACAGACATAATCGATGCTGCCTCCAGCGGCAAGTGTACGTCATATCCGCATCATGTTATCTCAAGCAGTTGTATTATGAAGAAGTATGAAGTAGATTGTGCTGTTAGTTTTCTTGTTCTATTTTCATGGCAATCAACCAATAAAGACTAGACAAGCCATCAGTTGTCATACACAAGAGAAACTATCACATGGTGTCAGAATTGAGATTCCAAGTACTTGCCTAAATGACAGGCTTTTTTTAAGCAACCTCAGCCCATGAACTTTGCTAGCAGCAATCTAGCACAAGCATAGAAAAAGTGGGAACTTGGCTTTTCTACTTATTATACAGTGGCAGAACTGTCGAAAAAATCCAATGCAACAAGTCGCAATTCTACTTCACTGTGCTAGGATGGAAGCACAGGAGATATTCCAGGACTTTGTATTTGCTAATGATCAAAGTGCCGACAATTATAAACATGTCTTGCAGAAATTTAAACTATAGGCTGTGAACCTAAGAAAAATGAAATATTCCAAACATATAAGTTTTGGAAAAGAGATCAAATGCCAGGTGAATCAATTGACAAATGGGTTCATGAGCTACGACTACTGGCCAATGTAACTTCAGCAATGCAAATGAAAAAGAAAGGAACCTGAAAGACAAGATTGTTTGTGGAGTTTATGATATCAGAATCAGAGAAAGATTATTGCAAATGCAAGATTTGACACTTGCCATGGACACATGCCATGCTGCAGAAGCCAGTAAAGAGCAGATCAGAGTTATGAATGAATCTGCATCACAATCAATGAGTGATTTGTTGTTGTGTTGAAGTTTTTTTTTGCCTTTTGCTTTCTTGAAGCGCGATAATGTAATCGCAGTAGGCTAGCCTATTGACTGTTTATATCTGCTGTTGTTGAAAAAGATTGAAAATAGAACTAAATTTCCTTAAACTAAGGAAATTTCCTCAAAAGCGAGAGCCCTGCTTCTGCCGTTCCATGCAAAAAGCAAACGTGAGGAAATTCATGTTTTGAGAAAATGAAGTTTTTTTACCGATTGTTTTTACAATGTTAGGTAAAATTTTTTTTTTTTGCATTCTGTGTTACATGCAGATGTTTATTTACCATCATGCAAGCCGCAATCAAGTTTCGGCTGGACAATATTTTCCAAAAATATTCGCTGATATACCATTCAGTTCGCGCCGAACCCCTGAAACAGCTTCGTCGAACCCTGGTTAAGAACCACTGCCTTAAATGAAGTAATAATGCATGAGAGATATAACATACCCACTCCTGCTGCACTACCTCACTCTCATCGACATGAAGGATGGATATTGGCATGTTAAGCTTTCTGATGACTCATCATACTTGACAACTTTTCACACCCCATGGGGACGTAAAAGATTCTTGCGAATGCCATTTCGTATCTCATCAGCCAGCGAGATCATGCAGAAAAGAAATGAAGAAACCTTTGGAGATCTTCAAGGTGTATATATCATAGCAGATGACATCATCATTGCAGCAGACAATGAAGTTCAACATAATGATACCCTCCTGAAAGTGCTAAGAAGAGCTAGAGAGAAAGGTGTAAAGATCAATGAAGACAAAATTCAATTCAAAGTGACCACTGTACAATACATGGGAAACATTGTCACTAAAAATGGTCTCAAGCCCGATGACAACAAGATCAAAGCCATTGTCGAGATGCCCAAACCCTCAGACATTCAGTTTCTACAAAGATTTTTGGGCATGACAAAGTACTTGTCACAATACATTCCAAATGAATCAACAATCGCAGCTCCTCTGCGTGAACTATTCAAGAAAGGAGTTCGATGGGATTGGACAAAACATGATGATGCTTTGTCTAAACTGAAAGATCTACTACCCAGAAAGCCCTTTCTATCATTTTTCGATGTAAAGAAACCTGTAACCAAACAGTCAGATGCTTCGCAATGTGGTCTTGGAGCCTGTCTGATGCAAGAAGGTAAACCAATTGCTTATGCCTCTCGATCATTGACACCGGCAGAAGTACACTATGCCCAGATTGAGAAAGAAATGCTCTCAATTGTCTTCGCGACAAAGAAATTCCACCAATATGTATACGGTAAAGAAGCTATCTCTGTGGAGTCCGACCACAAACCCATTGAGTCTATAATGAAGAAGCCGCTACGCAAAGCACCACCGCGACTCCAACGCTTGATGCTTCAACTTCAACCATATGATCTGAAGATTATGTTCCAGGAAAGCTGATGTATATGGCTGACACTTTGTCACGTGCATATCTTGAAGTAGAGTCAGATAATTCATTAAACGATGAATTGGAACATGTGATTCATTCACTTATACAAAGTCTTCCGGTTACAATACCAAAGTTCAAAGAAATCCAGCAGGCAACAGCCAATGACAATGTAATGCAAGCGAGAAAAGATGTGCCGACAGAAGCTCGTAGCTATTGGAACAGACGCGATGATTTGTATGAAGCTGAATGAGTACTATTTTTAAAGAATAGGATTGTAATGCCACAAGCACTCAGACCTCAAATGCTCCGGCTCATTCATGAAAGCCACCTTGGCATGGAGAAGTGCAAGTCTCGTGCGAGAGAGTTACTTTATTGGCCACGCATGTCATTCGATATTGAAGAAGTTGTTGCTAGCTGTGATATTTGTAATAAATACCAAAATAACAATCAAAGAGAACCCCTCATACCACATGATATCCCTGATGGTAGGTTTTCAAAAATTGGTGTTGATATTATGACTCTTAGAGGTGCAGAAATTGTGCAGCTTTATGATAAAACCGCTAAAATGGTTGTCACTGAACTTAAACAAATTTTTGCGCGTCATGGCATCCCGAGTGAAATTGTTTCTGACAATATGCCTTTTTGCAGTAAAGATTTCTTAGAATTTACAACTAAGTGTTGTATTAAAACTACCACTTCAAGCCCTACATAGCAATGTCAAAGCAATGGGCAGGCTGAAAGAATGGTTCAAACCCTAAAAAAGCTCTTTAAAAAAGCTCTTTAAAAAAGCTTATTATGATCACAACGATCCGTACATTGCTTTGCTTGAGTATCGCAATTCACCTGCGTCTGGATTACAGTACTCTCCTGCTCAAATGCTTATGAGTAGACGATTAAGAACCAAGTTGCCTGTTGTGATGGATCTGCTTGTGCCACAAGTTGTTGATGCCTACAGGGACTTGTGTGACAGACAAAGTCGTCAAAAACGTTATTATGATCGCGCACCAAGCCTTTATCTTCGTTAAAAAAGGGAGATGTTGTGAATTATCGAAGTAAAAATAAGCAATGGAACAAAGCCATTGTAGCTAACAAGAAACAGTAACCACAATGTTCGTCCACCGCAAAGCAATAGCAACATAGATGCTTCACCTGCAGAAACAATGTCTGATGCTAATGCTCACACTCGTACATCAAGATTTGGGAGACCCATAATTCCTCCCGTAAGATATCGTCACTAAATTGTATTTTATTTCAATTCAATATGTTGAAGTGCCAAGTAATCAATGTGTGTTACGATGCATTGAGCATGTGTCGATTATTATTGTTTTAGGACTTGCGACTTAACCACCGTTCAGATGCATCCGTACATTTATTATCCATTTGACATGATTGGTGAATGTGTATCTCAATTGATTTATTTGATGCATGATGCTTAACTCTTTCGCGACCACGGACGTATCCATACGTCTACGGTTAAAAGGTAGCCTATTTCAAGCAAAAATGTAAATGATGGCAGATCCATAGTCTTTACCTGTCCTTTTTTGGATAAATTAAAAAAAATATATATTTTGGCAGTGCAGTTATCAGATGAGGACTTCTTAAAGATGGGGACACCGCAGATTTTTCTTTCACTCATTGGAATTGGCAGTCAAAACTGGCTTTGCAACCCCTTACTATGGAATTTTTCGATCAAAAAGACTGTGAATTACGTAAACTTTTTTGCTTAAAATTTTCCAAATTTGTCCATAATCATTCTGCTGTACCTTCGAAAGCATTGGGAGCAGAAACGAAGTAAAATTTTTTTCATGTGCAGAATTGTTTTGGCATTCGATTAAACTACATATTTTCATATTATTGCATCATGCTTGGGTAGTAAAGATTATAATAAAGTATACTTTTCTGCCAATTTTTAATTTTTTTAGAAATTAGAAAAAATACCGTTTGAAAAGTTGCTAGTTGTAGCCTATATTAAATGTTTTAAATGTTATTGCAAAGCTTCGCATCTTCGGGTAGCTGAAGATGTATGCTTTCATTTGATGTCAAGATTGTGCGTCTACGTCGATCACAGGAGATGTTTTTACGGCGTAAATAGAACAGATTTTTGTGAGAAACGTCTGGTTATTTAGATTAAGCGTCGTGACCTTGGTGGTTGCGAAGGAGTTAAGAAGAAGAGGGATGTTATGCATGATGCTTAAGAAGAGGAGTGTTATGCATGATGCTTAAGAAGAAGAGGGATGTTATGCATGATGCTTAAGAAGAAGACGGATGTTATGCATGATGCTTAAGAAGAAGAGGGATGTTATGCATGATGCTTAAGAAGAGGGATGTTATGCATGATGCTCAAGAAGAAGAGGGGTGTTATGCATGAAGCTTAAGAATAAAAGGGATGTTATGCATGATGCTTAAGAAGAAGAGGGATGTTATGCATGATGTGCATGATGCTTAAGAAGAAGAGGGATGTTATGCATGAAGCTTAAGAATAAAAGGGATGTTATGCATGATGCTTAAGAAGAAGAGGGATGTTATGCATGATGCTTAAGAAGAAGAGGGGTGTTATGCATGATGCTTAAGAAGAAGAGGGATGTAACAGACATAATCGATGCTGTCTCCAGCGGCAAGTGTACGTCATATCCGCATCATGTTAACTCAAGCAGTTGTATTATGAAGAAGAAGTAGATTGTACTGTTAGTTTTCTTGTTCTATATTCATCGCAATCAACCAATAAAGACTAGACAAGCCATCAGTTGTCATACACAAGAGAAACTATCACAGATATTATGATTAAAAATATATTGTGCTATTTTCTTTCCCAACGAGTTGTTGGTCAACAATGCATATTATGTAGGCTTCAGGTTAATATTGACATTATTTTGTAAATGTAATGTTATAGCCTACTTGCGTGTTTTTGGTCATGGCTAGGCTATAGGGAGAGGTTATTTAGCCTACTTGCCGAGTGAATTGTAGGCTGTATCGATAAACCAACAAAGCCTATGTGTTTTCTCTGTTTGTGAGAGTCAAGACGTTGCAAACCACTATGACACAACCGAATTGTCAATGAGAACTGACTATATTGTTGGAAGATATAATTAATGTTAAGTGCCGACTCATAATTGATCCCAGCAAAGTGTACTTGCCACCAATCCATATTAAACTCGGCCTGATCAAACAATTTGTAAAGGCAATGGATTTCAATGAAGATGGATTTCTACACATGAAAGAAAAGTTTGGTGCTATACTAACAGGGGTCCCACTCAAGATTTTCCTATATTTTTTATGATTTTATGCCAAAAAAATCAAAAATTTTATGATTTTTTTATGATTTTTCATCAAAATTTTATGCTTTTTTTATGATTTTCGATTCTTGCTTTAGCTGATGTCAATTCTTGCTTTAGCTGCTTGAAGAACTTTCCGATCCAACGCTTTGTTTCACATAGAAGACGATGCCTCCTGATTCTTGAAGCTTTGCATGCCCATCATAATTTCATCAGCAGCTTTAATGCTTGCTCCTTTTGTTTTTCTGCCATATTGTTGGCTTCAACAGTAGCCTGAGCACTTTTCTGCTTAAGGCCAGCCATATACGCACAAGCACCCTTCACTTCTGAAACTAGTGTTCTGTTAATGGGAAAGTTTATCATCTATCACAGGGGTGTGCAACGTGCGGCCTGCGGGCCAAATGCGGCCCGCGAAAAAAAATTGTGCGGCCCGCAAAGATGTGCCAATTTTGAATTGTGTGCGGCCCGCGCGCAACGTGTTTGTAATTTAGTTTAGTCTGGTACTTGCGAACAATTCATTGTAGAGTGAATTATTGTACATTTTGCACCTTCTGTTAACCATTTTAGAAATCTCCTACCGGCCACCGCTAATCCGATTGTACGATATTTAATTATTTGGAACGTCAGTAGATCAGAGGCACAAAATTGCACAAAGAATAGCTCAAACTATGAAACCGTATTCTGACGGCAATTCTGTGAAGCAGTGTTTTATCGATGTTGCAGAAGAAATGTGTCGTAAAATGAAGAGTGAGTTCGAGAAAATAAGTCTTTCACGGTATCGATAGCAAGGCGTATCGATGATCTTGCTTGTGATATTATTGACACTCTCAGGGATAAGGTGAAGAACTCTTTTTCATGGAGTTTGCGATCCATAAAAGTACGGATCAGAAGGACACAATACAGTTGGCCATATTTGTAAAAGGAGTGGACAAAAACTTGAACGAAACGGAAGAGCTTCTGTCACTACAGTCAATGAAGGGCACCACAACTGGAGCTGTACAATGAAGGGCACCACAACTGGCACCACAAAAGCATCTTTACTAAAGGAATTGATGCTTTCGACAAGTTCGAACTGGACTTGTCCAGCTTATGCGGAATCACAACTGATGGTGCTCGAACCATGTCCGGAACTGGCATTGGATTCATAACTGCCTTGAAGTCTGCCTTGAGGGAGAGAAAAATCGATGATGACATAGCAATTTTTCATTGTATCATTCACCAGGAAAAACTTTTCGAAAAATCCTTGAAGTTCAAACACGTCTTGAGCCTGGTTATTAAGGCAGTAAATTACATTCCAGCACAAAAGCTCAACCATCGTCAGCTTCAAAAGTTTCTGGATGATCTCAACACGGCACATAAAGATCTAGCGCTAGCCTACTGTACTTTTCCGAGGTGCGTTGATTAAGCAAGGGCTGCATGTTGCGACGATATTGCGAACTGCGGAAAGAAGCCGTGAATTCTTGAAACTTAAAGGGCACCCAATAACTGAAATGGAAGACAAAAATTGGATATGCTATCTATAGCTTTCTTGGTTGATATAGCCTAATTACGCACCTGAATGATCTCAATACAAGATTGCAGCGAAAAAATCAGTATGCGAATAAAATGAATGGTCACATAAAAGGCTTTATGAACAACTTACGACTTTGGAAAGCCCACATACAGACAGGAAATCTTTTCCACTTTCCAACTTTGAAAGACAATGGAATACATCTTGAGAAGAAAACTGAATTTGCAGACCAACTTGAAAAATTATTGTATGATTGTTTGGCTCGTTTCAAGGACTTCAAATCTCATGAACATTTGTTTGATCTATTCTCTTCGCCATTCAACACAGACACTGACAAAGCAGCAGCTGATATCCAACTTGAACTGATTGATGTTTAAGAGAAAACGGGCTTGAAAGCAAAGTATTTAGAAATGAATCTTGGCGATTTTTACCGAAAACATCTCAAGCAAGATGACTTTCCAAATCTGAAAAAATTCATGGTTGCAGAACTGGCTCTTTTTAGCTCAAAGTATTTGGGCCAACAATTTTTTTCTAAAATGGGCGTCGTAAAATCTCAATATTTATCGGTTTTGACAAACAAACACTTGGAAAATGAACTTCGAATTGCGAGCACTTCCAAGCAAATTTAGAAAAGTCGTCGGGAAAAGAAACCAGCTGCAATTTTCTCACTGAACTCGTTTAAAGACGATGTGACAATAAATTTGAATAGCAGTTTTTTTCAGAAATGCGTTTATGCGTGTTAACTTATTACTTTTGGAAGGAGATAACCCCTAATAATGCCATAAGAATATCATGAATAATAAAAAAACTACATTTTGTGCCTGCAACTACTAGAAGGCATATTATGTTAAATAAACGTGTGGCCCGCGGTTTCACCCAGATATTTACATCTGGCCCTCCTGTAATAAAGGTTACACACCCCTGATCTATCATACCGATTTAGTTCATCTTTCACCATTCTCAGTGCAACAATTGTGATTTCTTTAAGAGAACTTCTATGTGAATCAATCAAATGTTTATTAATGGAGAAACCTCTTTCTGGACTGGCATTACCGTGACTTAATTTTAGAAAGCATTTCGCCAGACTAAACAGTGGCGGATATTTTTTTTATCCCAGCATCCATAGACACCTTAAATAGAAGGACTAGTATCTGCTATGCTCGGTATTTGGAACTTGGGTGTTAAATCCAAACTTGGGTGTATCCAAAATGTGGTACAAATTATTCATAAAACTTTGTTTTCGGTGTCTGTTATAGGGTTTTGAGGGGCAAGGATTCCATTTTTCACACTTGTTTTTCTTTAAAATGTCAATGAAAGGTCTTCTGAAGCTTATTTGTTGCAAAAATATCACAATTTTGGCAAAAATGGGTGTTTTTTTTACTTAAGTCAATGGAACAAGAATTAAATTAAATTTTACACACCTATTCACTATCTTATATGATGAACACCTGCAAAATTTGAGTGAAATTTATTGAGAAACACGAGAGTTATAAAGCATTTAGTTTGGGGGGGGTCTGCCGAGGGGGCACAATGTTTTTACTTTTGGCCATGTTTGAGGTCCTATTACTGCTTAAGTAAATAAGGTAAGAACTTAATTTTTTTACAGGTGATAGTACTTCTGCCAAATATTGAAAAAATAACATCGCTCACATTGTCACTCTAAAAGGTTAAAGGTCATAGACATCCAAATGTGGCCGTTTCCAGCTCTCGGTTAAAATTTTCCAAACTCAACCTTGCCAAGACCCTATTTTTGATTGGTTTTGGCTGACATTTAGTAGAAATGTTGTTTACAGGATTCTCTATGAACTGAGAAAATTTCAGGATCTCAAACATGGCCAAAAGTAAAAAAAATTGTGCCCCCTCGACAGAACCCCCAAACTAAATGCTTTATAACTCTCGTGTTTCTCAATAAATTTCACTCAAATTTTGCAGGTGTTCATCATATAAGATAGTGAAAAGGTGTGTAAAATTTAATTTAATTCTTGTTCCATTGACTTAAGTAAAAACAAACACCCATTTTGGCCAAAATTGTAATATTTTTGCGACTAATAAGCTTCAAAAGACTTTTCATTGATATTTTAGAACAAAACAAGTGTGAAAAATGGAATCCTTGCCCCCCCAAAACCCTGTAAAAGACATCAAAAGCAAAGTTTTATGAATAATTTATACCACATTTTAGATGGACCCAAGTTTGGATTTGGGACCCAAGTTTAAAAACCCGAGATTGCGAGTTACGAGTCCTTCTATTTAAGGTGTCTATGCCAGCATCATATAACAGGCCTAGGGGTGTTCAATTTCGATTATGGTGATATTCGAAATTCGTTTTTCGTATCGGACATATTCGAAATTATAGCAGCCCTTTCGGCTGAACGCGGTTGAAAGTAACGCGAGTGGCGCGAAATCTGACTTGTCGCACTTTGCAAGTGAAAAAAGACTTCGACGCATGCGCATCGTCGATCACGTGACTACCATACGCTCTCGCGAGTCCAACGGGCAGTCCTGCACCAGGGATGCCAGGTTGGCATTTTTAATGCCAAATTTCACAAATTTCTCTCAAGAATGAAGATAGCTATAGGTTGTGCAATAGCAGAAAGTGTAAGCTGAGCTTTGTCGCAGTTTTATCCATTTTTTAACGAATCCATAGGCGCCTAAGCCGTGGGAGCAGAGCCGTAGCCAGACTGCAGAGCAAGGGGGGGAGGGGGGGGCAACTTTTTTTTAGGGAGGAGGGGGCGAAAAAACTTAAATGGGCAAATCATTATAATTGTAGCTGTTGCTCGAGAATGTTGAGATTTTGCCAAGGGGGGGCAAAATTTTTTTCAGGGGGGCGAGGCCCCCCTGGCTGGCTACGGGCCTGCGTGGGTGCCAGGCCCCCACGCATATTTCTGTGTGGGGGCAACTTTCTATGCTGTATTGAATATTGATACATAAAACAATAGATGAACTAGCGATCGGCAGCAAGAAAACACTTTTTGAATGCAAACCGCAACAGCTTTGCGATAAATAATCACTATGAACGAGTTGCGATATTACAATCCAACACCAGACAACAAAATCTGTCATTTTTACATTAATTTAATGTCTGCAGACGTTGAATCAATGTAAAAATGATTGATTTTTCTGCCTGGGACATAGCAAACATCTACCATTTTGTGTCGATTCAATGTCACCAGATGTTGAATGCATCCAAAAACAACATAATTTGCTACGTAGACGGAGCGTGCGTTTAGCTTTATGCGCTTGCAAACGTACTCGATGTCGCTTTCGAGTCGAAACCTCTGCACTCTGCAGTGAAATGTCGCGGCAGTGAATCGCTCGCTGTGAAGATGAACTTGAAGTGTTTGGGATCCCAGCGACCTCGGCTCCAGCGGAGCGATCGTTTTCAAAAGCTGGCCTGACACTGACAGTCACGAAGCTGAGATCCCGACTGACGGGTGACCATGTCGATCAGCTTGTGGTCATGAACACCAACATGGGCCTGGAGCTGTAGACGTTATTTTGTGTTCTTTTTTCGCAAATTTTCATGGCTTTTTTTCGCGTTTTCTAGCGAATTTTCATGTTGTTTCTTTCAATAAAATCATATTTTGCAGTTAGGTGAATAGTTGTGATATTCGAAATCGAAATTCGGAAATCGAAAACAAATACAATTTCGAGTTTCAAATATTCAAATAATCGAAATTGAACACCCCTAAACAGGCCTCCAATTTTTGTCCAATAATAGTCAGTTCTCTTGTACGAAAACACTTTTGGTAGGGGTGTTACTGTTAAACCACATTTCATTAGTACTTGAGTCCAGTAAGAAGATTGGGAATTGGTGAATTTGTTATTTTCAAGATCAGTCTTTTTGTAAAACTCATCTAGAATATCCTCAGATTGATACCGTAACCACTGCAGTCTTGCCTCATCATAAAGCTCTTCTCTTGAAACAGATACATCAATTGCAATAGCATTTGCATGGCACTTTTCAAGGCAATTGGATGCTGTCCAAGTTAGATTCATGATAGAAGTTGTAGCTCCAACATCATTTCTTTTTTCTGGGTGCAAAAATTGTGTCTGCTTAAAGGAGATGAATGTAATTGCAAATAATGTAAACTAAAAGGTAACTCGTAGCAACCACAAAAAGTTTAGACAGTCAGATTCAAATTTCTTCTTGTGAGCTTCAGTAAGGACTGCAAAATCAATGACTAAAATTTTTGCTCATGTTCCAGCATCAATCAAGTTCAACGGCTTCTGAAGTCTTTGTTTGTGACATCAACCAAAAGATGTTCTGACTCTGTGGATGATATGTTCTTTTTTTTGATAAATTTACTAAGCAAAGCCGTGATCAGATAGCACATTGCTGAGTAAAGAATGTAAATCAGTGGTTCTTCACATTGGAATAGGACAAAAAACCGTTCAAAGTCACCAGAAGCAAATGATACGAATGAAATATAAGCTTGAGCCAAAGGATCCTTTAATGCTTCTGAAATCCTTTTGTATCTCTGGGTGGATGCAATGTTTGACTTAAATTTTTTTTGCTTAGGCAAAACCTGCAAGAAGTAAAGTCCCACTCAAGATCTAAGGACATGCCCGCCGTGAATTTCGAGGCCTGAGTGACGCATTGCTTGCAAATGCCTCTACGCTTTTTCCCAAAACATTGCTGCCAACTTATTCTTTCACCATTCTCCCACCATAACTGCAATGTCTTGAAATCTTGTCAGCGTCTACTTGTTTATGTCTAATGACGTTTAAAACGTGCAATGAAAGTAGGCAGTGGCTATTTGACCGGCGCCGGTCTTTGAATTCGAAACACTAGTTGACCGGTGATGACGTCACTATACAGTCACTTTTTTTTCTTTTTCTCTTTCAAAGCAAAAGACGAGAAGCGCGAATTATAAGTTCCAAATTAGACAATTTTATTCAACTCGATCCGTGGCGCGTGCGATACTTCGCCGGCTCCTATTCTAAAGGGTATCAGTGCAGTCGTGGGAGGTTTTTTGTGGGAAAATTTTTTTATCAAGCTGATACTTTTCTCACACCTTCCCCATACTATGCAAATGGCTCAGAAAAAATTCCCCATCAATCGGATGATGGGAAACCCCCTTTTGGACCCATTTTCCAAATGACGTCACAATCCCTTTATGAAAATTTTAAGTTTTTCAAAATAGGACATATTATACATCATTCTTTAGGTTTTTTCAAGGGGAACAACTTTTTCTATTAACAAGAACCCTGAAAATATACAGAAAAAGAGTTATTACCGATTAAGCAAAAGAATAAATTTATGAATTCCACGCAAATTTGAAATTATTCGTCACTGTTGGACTTATTCTTCTACATTCATTAACAAGAATTAAACAAAATAAGCGAAACAAAAATTGAAGCTATCATCATCATCAAAAACGTCAAAGATGTTGCTTTCCTCCTCGTCTTGTCCCGTTTCATCTTCATTGTAAGAGCACTCTTCTTCGGTACCAACATCGACGTTATGCAAAAGTGAAAAAAATAACTTCATTCTTAAGTTTTTCGTCTAGTCTCTGGAGTATGTCGTTCACTCGTTCATACTTATTATACTTAGATACGAAAAAGATGTGAAACTATCTTTGTATTTGAAGCATACTTAGGCTACTATACTATTACATTCGACACCATGACTCCAGATATTGCTGATATTTGCAGAATTCTCTTTTCATCTATGGTTGTAAGCCTACGATCAACTTCTAACCGAGCAGTACACAGTAAAGAGGACAGCAAAAAGCTTCACCGGAATTTGGAAAGATCTTGCGATCGAGTAAGCTCTTATGCGATCAATTAAGTCGCGTGGAGGATTGACGGAAGGAAAAGTATGCAGAAAGTGTTCGACATCTTTGGGTTTTTGGTGTGAGTCACTCGGCAAGTATTCATGAAGCAATGACGCAACTAAACAAGGCTCAGTTTCTATGAAGTAGGCTAACCAGCATGAAGAGTTGGGTGCTTCAAGAAAAAAGAGGGATTACGAAGATTGTAAAAGTTTCTGGCCTGGTTAACAACGAAAAACCCATTCTTAGTACCAGATGTAAACCTATCTTCTCCTTCAAACGGTCTAGTGTCCATCGCCGGAAAAGATGACGTCAATTGTGAACAAGCGGAGCAAATTGGTCAAAATATCCAAAAAGGTTTAGATGGGGTAGCAATTACTATCGCATCAATCAATTGTTCAAACCATTAGAATCCTTAATGGAAGTAAACAAAACAAAAAGTAGTGCAAGTGGTATTGGTTCGAAATTCATGTTCAATAGGATGTTTGCTGTTGCTGAAAGCGAGGAAAGCCTTGAGCAATTTTTCGAATTCGAGTTGACTTCAGAAGCAATGTCTATGTTCAAGGAAGGCATGATGAGAAAGCCTGACAAACCCTCTCTTCGAAAAATTCTTTTGCCTGGTTCTTCGTCGCATGCCTTAGAGGAAATCAACAAGCAACTTCTATTATATCGACGGTGGTGCATTAGGCCTACTACATAAAGTTCGCTGGAAAAAAGGAATGAAGTTTTCGGAAGTTTGAAATTCGTATGTGAAATATATCCAAAAACATTATACCCATGCTGTAGTTGTATTTGATGTCTATCATGACGAAAGTACTAAAAGTCACGAGCACTTGCGCCGAAATTCCGTTCCACAGAGCACGTTTGTGAAAATTGATCCGAGCAATTCACTTCCTTTTACTCAAGATCGCTACCTCAGCTGCATTCATCTACACAATGAATATTGAAAAACGAAATGCACAAGAATAAAACTGCAAAGCAGAGGAGAAAGGCACATCGCATGGCGGTTAATTACGCGAGGCATAATGCTCTGATGATGCTGACGGTTCCATTGTAGCGAAATCCCTTGATTATGCTCTTCTTCGAAAAGGTCCAGTAAATGTCATTGCTGATGATACTGATGTAGTTACTATGTTACTGCATCATTGGAAGACTGACACTCATGATGATATTTACTTCGACCAAGGAGCGCTTCAACAAAGCCTGGAGAATCAAAGAAGCCAACCCAAGTATTAAAGATATTAAAGAAGATCTTCTTTTCCTCCATGCATGGTCAGGATGCGACACAACGTCATCGATAATTGAAAAAGGGAAAAAAAGTTTGCGAAAATCAGAAACGCTGAAAGAGAATTCTGCAATTATCAGCAATGTCTGGAGTTCCCAAAACGAGGTCGGAGAAGCCTCTATAACTGCATTCAAGATCTGGTATTGTGGCAATGAAGATTCAACGCTTACTAAACTCAGGTATGTATTTTTACATAGGGATTATATAATAATGTTTACACTTTCAAGATATTGTCCAATTCTAGATACCCTGTATGTAATATTTATCTTTGTTTACTTTTAGACATGACAATTACATGTATATGGCATGCGAAGGGATAATTGCACCGAAAAGCTACCACCGAGCCAAAGAGCAGCCTGCTTCCATGGGTTACGTCTTTAGAATTTAAATTCAATGTTTGTGAATGGGGATGGAGAAACAATAGCAACAACGAACTTCTCCCAATAATGACGGATATGCCTATAGCACCAGAAGCATTGACCAAAGTAATTAGATGCAAATGTAAGAAATCAACGAAAAATCCATGTGGAACGAAAACTTGCACCTGTCGCAATTATGGAATGGCATGTGTTTCTTCGTGTGGTGAATGTCATGGTGTGGAATGTAATAGTATAGTAGCCTAAGCATGCTTGAAATACAAAGATAGTTTCACATCTTTTTCGTATCTAAGTAATAATTTGTATGAACGACATATTCCAGAGACTAGACGAAAAACTTAAGAATGAAGACTTTTTTTCACTTCTGCGTAACGTCGATGTTGGTACCGAAGAAAAAGAATTCTCGTACAATGAAGATATGAAACGGGACAAGACGAGGAGGAAAGCAACATCTTTGTCGTTTTTGATGATAGCTTCAATTTACATTTCGCTTACTTTGTTTAATTTTTGTTATAGATTATAGAAGAATAAGTCCAACAGTGACGAATAATTTCAAATTTGCCTGAAATTGACAGATTTATCCTTTTGCTAAATCGGTAATAACTCTTTTTCTGTACATTTTCAGGGTTCTTCTTAATAGAAGAAGTTGTTCCCCTTGAAAAAAGCTAAAAATGATGTATAATATGTCCTATTTTGAAAAACTTAAAATTTTCATAAAGGGATTGTGACGTCATTTGGAAAATGGGTCCAAAAGGAGGGTTCCCATCATCCGATTGATGGGGAATTTTTTCTGAGCCATCTGCATAATATGGGGAAGGTCTGAGAAAAGTATCAGCTTGATAAAAAAAATTTCCCACAAACACCACTTTTTAAGCTCCCACGACTGCAAGTTCGATACTACCCGGAAGTGTTCTTTTTTTTTTTAACTAAATTTTGACCCGAAGTGCATTTTTGTAGTCAATTTTTAATTTGAGTTGCATTACATTTACATACCATTACCATTTTTTTTAAAAAGAAGCATTGTATATAACTAACTTGTTGAGAGCAAAAATGTAATGCTTCGTTCGGCCAACACGGTCACATCAATCAATCAATCAATCATTTTATTTTTCGTCATTAACGCGTCCGGGACGAAAAAGATACTAACTAGAAAAATCGATATAGACCTACCAGCACATTAATGAACGGGAAAAGGTGGCAAAACCTTGAAAGGTTTAAAACGTGCCTGAATGAAAAATTATGTAGTAGGCTATATATCAGTAGTAAGCACGGCCACAAACGGAAAATTACCCAGAGAAATTCTCAAATTCCAGCAAATTAAAAAAACTCTAACTTTATTACTCACATTTGAAAAGTTGGGCTGTAGGCAACTCAAATTAAAAATTGACTACAAAAATGCACTTCGGGTCAAAATTTAATCAAAAAAAAAAGAAAAAAGAACGCTTCCGGGTAGTATCGTACTCATTCCCTCTAGAATAGAAGCCAGCGAAGTATCGCACGCGCCACGGATTGAGTTGAATAAAATTGTCTAATTTAGAACTTATAATACGCGCTTCTTGTCTTTTGCTTTGAAAGAGAAAAAGGTGCCTGTATAGTGACGTCATGAACGGTCAAATAGTGTTTCAGACTCAAAGACCGGCGCCGGTCAAATAGCCACTGCCATGAAGGCATCTAGCTACGGTCCTTTTCTAATTCCAGCTCCACAGGCAAAGGTGGACTTGATTACGCAACCACATGTTATCCTAAATCAGCGCATTCCACAGGCGGCGTCACAATCGGTACACAAATGATTATGCTGTTATCATGGTTGGAACTGTTACACATTACACTATAATACCGTATATCAATTTTTTTGATTTTTACATGCTCAGTTCTCTATCACAACTAAATTTTATGATTTTTTATGATTGTGTCTAAATTTTATGCTATTTTATGATTTTTTCCAAATCAAGCAAAATTTTATGATTTTATGCCGAGTGGGACCCCTGTACTAACTGACACTAAACTGAGAGCTGGGATATTTGTTGGCCCCCAAACACGTGATTTGATCCGTGACCCAGTATTTCTGGAATGTATTTGTACAGATTGTACAAAATTTTCTTGGGAACTACAGGGCAGAAAATTACTCGGAACTAGTAGGAACATACTGCGAAATGAGCTGCAAAATGTCGCTTAAATTGCATTTTCTTCATTCACATTTAGACTTTTTCCCACCAAACCTGGGTGATGTGAGCGACGAGCACGATTTAACCCAAGCATGATGGGGATTACTGCTGGCATTTTTACCCTAGTTCAGTAAACAAAACAATGCGTAGCCTAAACCAGTTGATGAAGGTGTCAAGTCTGTTACAACGGGAAAGGGAAACTTAGTTAAACAAGCTCCCTGAACAAAGCTTAAAGTGTTTTCGACAGCCTTGAGGGGCGCTCCACATGTCTATAGCCCATAGCTCGTACCCAAAATTGCATTTCGAAAAATATTTGTAAGTAAGGTACAAAAGTCTTATGCCGACGCTTGCTGCTGTCCGTCAACAACACCTCAATGTAGAAAGAATTTTCATTTGCTGGCTTCGCATCAGACCACGCTGCTTCCGTTGGTTACGTGACCTCCACTACGTCACCACAAACGTGAAGCAGGCACTGTGCTTCGTTTTTGGCCAAGCTCTCGTGGAAGACAGAGTAAGAGGTTCTGTAAGATGTTAAAGCATTCCCACCAAGCGCCACCACATGAGCACGTATCAACGCCTGAGTTTCCGCTAAAGTGCGGGCTACAAACCAGCAACTGCCTGTGCCGTGAACGGGCTCTGTACCTGGTATCATCTCATCCGCACCACGAATTGCGCTAGTCTCTCGCACGATAAAAATATTAAGCGCACCGACGTGCCGCTTTACAGCTCGGCCAGGAATAGACGACATGGTGGTGGTTTCAACCCGCTCAGGCGGCCGATTCAATTCCAGCGCCTCAATGTCCGATAGATTGCTGTCGCTGAAGTGACGTGCTCTGGTACTCGACGTCGAATCGTATCGTGAGCGCCCTCCACTGGCACTAACACGCCGGATTCGGCGAAGGATGGGAGATACAGGCTTGATGAAGGAGGTCGGTTTCTTGCTCCCCAAAAACGGATCACCGTCTTCTTGCTGATCGCAGGAAAGTGCACCAGATGACCGAGTTGAGAAACGACTTTCCTCCACCCTGTGCTGTTGATCTTCCTTCGGAACAAGAACAGCACCGCTGATCCAAATCTGAGAAGATAAAATAAAATGAAGACCAAGCCGTTCTTCAGAGCGAAATTTTAAAAATGTCGAATTTCGTGGTGTTCACAAAAGTTTGCCTTTGCAAAGCTCTGGTTGCTGCTCATAAAGTAGTTAGAACTACGTTCTTACAGTTGACAAGAATAGAGCGAGTGCGACAGAGTGTTTGCAGATGAAGGAATCGTTCTAGCTAGAAGACTTGGAAATGGTAGCTACCGAACAATGGACAGCCACTTTTTACAGGCCTTATATGTTGATTTTCTGTCAGTCTTCAAGAAACTTCGCAAGTTACTAATATATTGCGTCGCAAATATCTTATTACATTGTGAGAGTTTTCAGATGTTTCGTCTTACATTGTTTAGTAGCCAAACCTGCTTATATTATTCACCGATTGGATTCGTTTGGCTGCATCCTTCAACATGGATCCTAATAAAATTAAATTCTACCAACAACGAGACGCCAGAACAGAGGTTTAAGAGACACCAGAAATACTTTATTACTCATACTTGGAACAAAGTATGGTAACAAGTACAACCATTTTAACACAGTCATGTTTGGAAATTTAAGCTGTCATACTCGAAAAACTCACAACCTGAAACGAAACTAAGCGTTTTTTTAAATATCTCAGCGTACCTTATAAAAAGACTTTTGCAATCAAAGTTGAGAGAGACTCTGGTATGTTGAATGTGCTCATGAAATATTATGTAAAATTGTGATCACCATTTTGTAGCTTCTATAGGTTCAGTACCCAAACACCATTTGAGCATATCAGACTTAACAACAGACTTAACAGACAACATAACAGACAGACAACATAACAGACAACAGATTAACAGACAACAGACTATCAGACTTAACAACAGACATAACAGAAAAGCGTTCATCTTCCTTGGGGCCACGTGATTAAAATACCAATCGGAATAGAAATTTTAAAAAATCTGGCAACACTTCTAGAAGAAGCGTCGTACGCTTTGAACGTAGTTTCGTATCTTTCGCTTCTAGAAACCACCGCCAGAAGCCATGTAATGTAAGAGTAATACAGGGTGGCCCAGTGAAGTATGGACTAAATTTCATATTAAATTTAAACACATTTCCCGACTACTAAATTATTTGTATTTATCACAGAACAATTATCCTAGATTACTAATATTCTATAAATACTAATATTCTATAAATTTTCTGGAAAATTAAAGTTACACCCATGGCGGAGACTTTAAAGAAGCTCAATGAAACGCACTGTAATAAAGGAATATCACCTGTTAAGATTTTGGAAGAAATTGTGAGTCGTTCTGGGGTACACAAGGCAGTAAAAAGGTTCAAAGAGACTGGTAGCTGCTTTACAAAGGTCAGGAGCAACCTAGAGAGGTCCGTGTTAACCAGAAAACTGATTATGAACATTAGAGAAAAGCTGCAACGGAATCCTGGGAGAAGCACCATGAAACTTGCTAAAGAGGCGCATGTGAGCCATTCAACCGTCCAGGGGGTGCTGGTAAGGAATCTTAAGGTCAAGCCTTAAGGTACAAAATTATCAAACGACAACTTCTTTCTGATGCCACAAAGAAGAGGTTCGAACGATCAAAGATTCTTCTAAATAAGCTCCTTGATGGCATGCAGTCACAAGTTCTCTGGACTGATGAGAAATTATTCGCCGTTCAAACTATACACAACAGTCAAAATGGTCGGATTTGGATTAAATCTAAAAATTAAGAGCCTGTTAAACGTCGAACTTTGTTCAGGAGGCAAAAACCAGCTTCGGTAATAGTGTGGGCAGGGGTTACGTCCACAGGTCTCAAAACCTCTTTGATTTTCATCAAGGTTGGTGTCAAAATCAATCAACATGTTTATTTTAGATGTTAAAGGATGAAGTTGTTTCTTGGGTGAGAAGTCACTGGAAATAAAGAAATTACACTTCAGCAGGATAAAGCAACCCCTAGTACAGAAAAATTGATCCAGAACTGGTGCAAAAACAATTACAAGTCGTTTTCGCCCAAAGAACTATGACCTCCATCTCTTGATTTAAATCCAATGGACTTTGGTATGTGATCTATCTTAGAGTAGAAGTTCTGCGCTGTATTCCACTCAAGTGTTGAGGTTCTGAAGCAAAAACTGACCAAATCTTAGGCAGAAATTGACGCTGAAACTGTGCGTGCCTCGTGTGATCCCTTGTCTCCGCCAGGTCAAGGAGAAAGGTGGATATGTTAAATAATTCTTGGATGTTATTTAAGACAATACATTTCTTTTATAAGGTGTTTTTATTGGCCTTAATAACTGAAAACACCTAACTTTTATTTGTCCACACTTCGCTGGGCCGCCCTGTAGAAGCAGCAAAGAACAAAACAAGCATCAAACCCGCATCGAACTTTGGAAGAAGACTGTGATGTCCACCATTTCTACCAAACATAGCATCAACTGGATGCGCAACAAGTCGCTACATGTAACGTCACAAACCTGCAGCTCATCGTCGTCTGGTATGCAGAGGTGGAAGTTAAGAGCGGTAAAGACGCAAGATGGACTGATATTCTTCATGCGGAAATATAGGGAGCAAAGAGAGTGAATGAAGGAAGACGAGATGCCTTTGTTGAGTTCCTCATCGCTTGCATCTCCATCGTATCTCACCCTCCACAACGTTGAGAACGACTGAAAAGAAACAGTTAGACATGCCTGACCATCACCATGGCAACGTATAGCAAGGCAGATGACAACCATTAAGCTCCAATGTTGAGAAGGGTTATAGGTGAATTGTTCGTAAACAGTTGTTCATAAAACAATTGTTCGTAAACAATTGTTCGTACAAGCAACTCTTCATAAAGCAATTCTTCGTATACATCAATTCTTCGTATAGGTGAATTGTTCGTAAACAGGTGATAGGTCAATTGTTCGTGAACAATTTTTCGCAACAGCAAGGTTTGTCTTGCAATTTCCGATGAAGGTGCATAATGCAAATTTTCCAGAATAACGAAGTTACGACGACATAAACAAATAAGCACAATGAAAAAGCGCATTTTTTGTTATTTATTGGAATACAACAATTGTCTGTGTTTAGCAATTCTTTGCTCACACTACCAATACTACTTTAAGTAACTTCGTACAAATTGTTCACGAGCCAAGTTTAGTATGAAGTATTGTGTGCAATTCCACGCAAGTAATCACAAATTTATCATCTTGAAAGTCTTGACGCCAGGTTCGGACGACTCTAGTTGGTCTTTCTGCACTGTCCTTGTACTTCTTCTTTGGAGGGGGTCCTGCCTGGCCACTGACATACTGTTCAATGCGAACCTCATTTAGGTTTTGCTCTCGCTTGATTGCAGATATGAACTTCCAAATATCTGGATGATTTGTAGATACCTGGAACATGAACCCTCTGTGCCGGGTCTGCTAGTATTCGGTGAGTCCGATTCGGTGAGTTCCTAACCTCTAACCCTAAAACGGCAATGATAATTAGGCTACGGTACCCAATAATTTTAAAAAAAAAATTGAAAAAATCCCCCGTTAAGGGATCGGACTCACCGAAACGGGCCATTCCGCTCTGTGCCATCTTTCAATGCTATTATTAGTTTTGGTAAGGCCACTGGGGACGCCATCATAGCAGTTCCACATTTGAATTGCAAACATTAGAGGACGGCGCCCTTGACGACGATCTGGGCGCCCAACCCAAGTGTCTTCAAAGTAGTCAATTACTGGCTGAGCAACATCTGGTAATACATTCCTATCGTTTTTCTCCAAATGCACTGGCACAAATGGAAGAAACAGCCACGGTGAGTTGAAAGTGGGGTACTCTCTGCTTACTGCATTGACCATGGCCATCTCAAAGTCAGTCATGATTGTCTCTGGAACAGCAGGTAACAACTCCATGAATGTATGTCCCTCTCCTTTTGTCCCCCAGCAGGGCATACACCTGAGGCACTGAAGTGTGTCCGTGTATTGTGTAAACAGTGAAGGCACTGTCTTGAAGGTGTCGTCAGCATACCGGAGCTTTGAACGGGCAAGAAGCTGCAGATTTCTTTCAGTGGCACAATTATGTGTTTAAACATGGGAGAATGTGTTTAAGCACAATTAGCACATCTCTAGCATATAGGCTACCCTAATTGATTGTTCGTAAACAATTGTAACTGTTTTTTTTTTAAAGCTGTAGCCTAACTTTTATGAACATTTGTTTACGTACAATTAGTATTACGGTCAATTGCATGCCCGAAGAATTACTTTACGAAGAATTAATTTTACGAACAATTTTTTTACGAAAAACTGTTTACGAAGAAAACGTCGGACACCGTTGAGAAGCACACTGCCAGCCTGGAAGGTATTTGACATGATAGCTTCAGAGATCATTCCGGATAACAAGAGTACTCTTGCCAAATATTTAGGTTATTGATAGTTACATCAAATTCAGTTACTACTCACTAAACACCTTAACAGCCTGTTTCACCTAATTAGGATCATCAAAAGGTCTTTATTCAAATAGAATCAAGTTAATAAATAAATCTGTTATTAGTTATATTGATGAAACATTGAAGCATGTGTCTGGGGGTATCACTTTTCGTTTTTGCCGTTTATGAGCTAACAATCACGAATCATCTAAATGAAAATTGAGAAATATAAAATTGAGCCGACTCTCACGCATCCAACACATTGGAAGGGTCAGTTTATATCTGACGTGATTTACACAAGTTGCGTATTTCAGGCTACAGTGGCTTTAAAGTTGATTTTGAAACAACGGAAAGTCTGGATAAAGAACCTCGCACTAAAGTTGAAAATTTTAGTTGGATCAAGAAGTGACGTTTCTAGTCAGAGGGATAGATGGAGCTTCGTGTCCGCAACGTAATTGAAACGAAATCAGCAAGAACTATGAATGAAAGTAAATTTTAAAAAACAATGAAAATGACAATTTAAGCTAGAAGGAGAACAATTGGAAAAGATCACCGCCTACATACAACCAAGGTCGTTCATTACACAAGATGGAAAAGGTACCAATGATCTAAAAACAAGAATCGACTACGCAAAAAGGTCATTTTGGAAATGCAAGGAATTTTTAAGAAGAGATATATATTATAGACTTGCAGTTAAAACAGAGACTATTATCTTGTTACACCAAACCAGTTATGACATATGGAAGTAAAAGTTGGACCTACAGCAGAGAAATTCACAAAAAAATGCATGTTAACTGTAGTGCTACAGAAGAATATCAAAATTATCATACAAAAAAAACATTACAAACGAAGCAATTAGGAAAAGAGTTGGAGTGCAAGATACAGTAGATAAGCAAACGATTTAAAAAAAAAAAAAAAGATAAAACTCGGGAGACATACTTTGAGAGAATCGGCAGGACAACTACATCAATTGGTTATTGAAGGTGTGGTGGAAGGAAAGAGGTGCAGAACAAGGGAGATGAAATTGAGGAGTGGGCTGACTTGTCAAACATCGGAGAAGCAAGGAGAGTAGCCGAAGAACATGACGTGTGGAAACAATTGACAACCAACCTTCGGCTCGGAGGCGGAACATGATGATCATGAATGCAATCTCTCTATCAAGGACTTATCAACCATGTTTTAAGCTGATATCACTAAATTAATGCAAGCCACCTGCAACAAAGAAAACTCTCCTTCCATACCAGGGCACAGATCCAAGTTGGTGTGATTGCAAGAGTCAGGAGGAAGTACATCCATGAGCATGATGGCAACATCCTCTGGTTCATCAGACATGCTCTCCATCTGGTAAGATAAAGATATCAGCTTGAAAAACTTAAGTCGTAGAACTTAAGCATTAGAGAATGAAAAAAAGCTTGAAAAACTTAAGCATTAGAGAATGTTAATTTCACTTTGCCAAACAAAAATGTGATCAAAGTCAACATTGTCTCATCCACAATAACGTTTCAATTGATTACTTTAAAATCATATTCAGAGGAAAAATCAATGAAGCTCTACGCATCAAACGTAAAACTCCCACGCTAAACAAACAATTGTAGGTTTACGGTTCGTGGTTTTTGTTGCGTGTTATCTAATTTAAACGATCAGATTGAAGCTCAATTGAACTGAACATGAATACAAAAAGTTTGAAGGGTTGAATCGTATCAAATTCAATCTATCTTTACCTTCCATCTGTTCAACAAGCTCGAACAAGACAAACGAATTTACCTCAACAAAGATTGACTTTTTGTCAGGAACAAAACTATCGCGGGATGACAACTCAGAGCCAGTGAACTTCTCTTCGTTATCTTTCTTCTGCAAAGAATCTAATTATAGTTACATATCGATTTGCTGTATCAATAGGTGAGAAATGAACGTCCAACACGAAGCTGATGACAGGCCCACCAATGGCCACCATCCAGTACGAAGCACATGACAGGCCCACCATCCAACACGAGGCTGATGACAGGCTCACCATCCAGTACCAAGCTGATGACAGGCCCACCATCCAGTACGAAGCAGATGACAGGCCCACCATCCAGTACCAAGCCGATGACAGGCCCACCATCCAGTACGAAGCAGATGACAGGCCCACCATCCAGTACTAAGTCCATGACAGGCCAACCATCCAGTACGAAGCCCATGACAGGCCCACCATCCAGTAATAAGCCGATGACAGGCCCACCATCCAGTACGAAGCCAATGACAGGCCCACCATCCAGTACGAAGCCGATGACAGGCCAATCATCCAGTACGAAGCACATGGCAGGCCTACCATCCAACACGAGGCTGATGACAGGCCCACCATCCAGTACCAAGTCGATGATAGGCCCACCATCCAGTACGAAGCCCATGACAGGCCCACCATCCAGTACGAAGCCCATGACAGGCCCACCATCCAGTACCAAGCCGATGACAGGCCCACCATCCAGTACAAAGCCGATGCCAGACCCATCATCCAGTATGAAGCCGATGACAGGCCCACCATCCAGTACGAAGCAGATGACAGGCCCACCATCCAGTACGAAGCCGATGACAGGCCCACCATCCAGTACGATGCAGATGACAGGCCCACCATCCAGTACGAAGCCGATGACAGGCCCACCATCCAGTACCAAGTCGATGACAGGCCAACCATCCAGTACGAAGCCCATGACAGGCCAACCATCCAATACGAAGCCGATGACAGGCCAACCATCTAGTACGAAGCCCATGACAGGCCAACCATCCAGTACCAAGCCCATGACAGGCCAACCATCCAGTACGAAGCCCATGACAGGCCCACCATCCAGTACGAAGCCGATGACAGGCCCACCATCCAGTACGAAGCCCATGACAGGCCCACCATCCAGTACCAAGCCGATGACAGGCCCACCATCCAGTACAAAGCCGATGCCAGACCCATCATCCAGTATGAAGCCGATGACAGGCCCACCATCCAGTACGAAGCAGATGACAGGCCCACCATCCAGTACGAAGCCGATGACAGGCCCACCATCCAGTACGATGCAGATGACAGGCCCACCATCCAGTACGAAGCCGATGACAGGCCCACCATCCAGTACCAAGTCGATGACAGGCCAACCATCCAGTACGAAGCCCATGACAGGCCAACCATCCAATACGAAGCCGATGACAGGCCAACCATCTAGTACGAAGCCCATGACAGGCCAACCATCCAGTACCAAGCCCATGACAGGCCAACCATCCAGTACGAAGCCCATGACAGGCCCACCATCCAGTACGAAGCCGATGACAGGCCCACCATCCAGTACGAAGCCCATGACAGGCCAACCATCCAGTACGAAGCCCATGACAGGCCAACCATCTAGTACGAAGCCCATGACAGGCCCACCATCCAGTACGAAGCCCATGACAGGCCAACCATCCAGTACGAAGCCCATGACAGGCCAACCATCCAGTACGAAGCCCATGACAGGCCCACCATCCAGTACGAAGCCCATGACAGGCCAATCATCCAGTACGAAGCCCATGGCAGGCCAACCATCCAGTACCAAGCCCATGACAGGCCAACCATCCAGTACGAAGCCCATGACAGGCCAACCATCCAATACGAAGCCGATGACAGGCCAATCATCTAGTACGAAGCCCATGACAGGCCAACCATCCAGTACCAAGCCCATGACAGGCCAACCATCCAGTACGAAGCCCATGACAGGCCCACCATCCAGTACGAAGCCGATGACAGGCCCACCATCCAGTACGAAGCCCATGACAGGCCAACCATCCAGTACGAAGCCCATGACAGGCCAACCATCTAGTACGAAGCCGATGACAGGCCTACCATCCAGTACGAAGCCGATGACAGGCCAACCATCCAGTACGAAGCCCATGACAGGCCTACCATCCAGTACGAAGCACATGACAGGCCAACCATCCAGTACGAAGCCCATGACAGGCCAACCATCCAGTACGAAGCCCATGACAGGCCAACCATCCAGTACGAAGCCCATGACAGGCCCACCATCGAGTACCAAGCCCATGACAGGCCCACCATCCAGTACGAAGCCCATGACAGGCCCACCATCCAGTACGAAGCCCATGACAGGCCAACCATCCAGTACGAAGCACATGACAGGCCAACCATCCAGTACGAAGCCCATGACAGGCCAACCATCCAGTACGAAGCCCATGACAGGCCAACCATCCAGTACGAAGCCCATGACAGGCCAACCATCCAGTACCAAGCCCATGACAGGCCCACCATCCAGTACGAAGCCCATGACAGGCCCACCATCCAGTACGAAGCCCATGACAGGCCAACCATCCAGTACGAAGCCCATGACAGGCCAACCATCCAGTACGAAGCCGATGACAGGCCAACCATCCAGTACCAAGCCCATGACAGGCCAACCATCCAGTACGAAGCACATGACAGGCCAACCATCCAGTACGAAGCCCATGACAGGCCAACCATCCAGTACGAAGCCCATGACAGGCCAACCATCCAGTACCAAGCCCATGACAGGCCAACCATCCAGTACCAAGCCCATGACAGGCCCACCATCCAGTACGAAGCCCATGACAGGCCCACCATCCAGTACGAAGCCCATGACAGGCCAACCATCCAGTACGAAGCCCATGACAGGCCAACCATCCAGTACGTCCTTCAACTTCAGCTTTGTTTTCACTTTTGGAGTTCAGAGCAGTAATTAAAAAATGGTTTGTAAGACAAAAAAATCAGTTTATTCTTCTCAGTTTTCAAGATGGCAAAAGCACCCACAGTCGATGAATTACATGATAATGCAGTAGGGTACTAGTCTGGCGGTAAACATATTTTGAAGATATCTTCTTGATTAGGCACAATTAAAAACAAGATGTCAACCTGCTAAACCAATTACTAAAAGTTGCCATATCCTTCCAATGCTGTCATATATGATTATGGCAACAGGCCAGTGTGACGTCATTACTTGGAAATTGTAAAATTGAAAAGGATATTTTGATTTTTGGATCCATTGCAAAGCACCTAAGAGCATAAACTAGATGTGTTAAAACATTTTCTTAATCTGGGCATTGAAGGGTCTTAAACTACTACCGGTTCCCATTGTCATTTTACGATAAACAGAGACTATTTAGGATAAACAGAAGCCTTCCTATTGTCAGATGTAATAAAAGCCTTTGTAGCCCTACTTTAGATATCCCCTGCTGCCAACAACTGCTTGGTTAAAACATTAATTATATGAGGCAGGTTTTAACAAAGGTCGGAAGCTGACATTCTCTGGCCGTAACATCTTGCGTATGGTGCATCACTAGAAACCATGGACACTCTGCTTACCACATCGCCGTTGTCATGAAGAAGGAATCTTTTTTTGCACTTTTTATTGAATTCTGAGCACAACTTTTCCTGGATACTCCATGGCTTGTCGACATCTGTTTAAGCCATAAACAGACAAAACTTAGCAACAATACACACGGCATTTAATATGATAAAAACCAAATAGCAAACGTTTTCGGCTATGCACCTAGCCCAAATGTCAAGCTTTTAAAAGAAGCTAATACGAAATGCTACAGAACATACAGTATAACACAGAAAGATAGCCTAAACATTCGAGAACTGCTTTACCTGCTCACAGACAAAATGATAATGTAAAGATTACGCAGAACAACGAGTCAAGTATTTTGACAAATTAATTTTTTCCTCTTTCAAGTACCTGACGGTTATCGAGTACAATCTACCGTTTAATACTAAAAAAGCAGATATAGCACCATTGTGGTTTTGGCCTCGACACCCATCGGTAAATGCATGTAAATGTTATTAAGACTATCTGGTTATCGACCATTTTCCAAATCTGTTAAAACCGTTTCAGAAGTTTTTTTTTTCAAAATTGGTCAATGCAAAATTAGATTGGATCCAAAACTCATTCACAATGCAAAAACTAAGCACCAAGCACCTCTCTCTCTCATTTCAGAAAGAACTTCCTGATCTATCTCTGACTCTAAGCTGCGGTTTGAATTTCTGGAAAAAAGCTTCACACTTTTTGGCTTAATGTTAGAGCGGAATATCCACCATTTTCTGACCTATATGTATTCCAGTGGCTGATCCAGGGGAGTGGGAATTGGGGCGATCACCTCTCTAAAACACAGAAAAGTGTATTTACCGTGTTTTGCTTGGTCAGATTAACGTGAACCCACAGTCCCACACATCATGTGTTTTGTTGAAATCCCCTAAAGCTACTTGCTGGATCCGTCCCTGCAGTTGCCTCACTTTTGCCGTTTGTATCGACGTATCTGTGCGAGTCAGCGTTTTCAACGTTGTTGCAATCAAAACACTGTTTCAGCCTAAGCCACATTGAAACCGCCTTGAGACCAGCACTAACAAACATTGATCTCCCGCTGAACTTGCTTTGTAGCAGAAAGCAGTCGCACTCATTACATCGAATAGCCTAAGTGTGTTTGCTTTTTTATTTTGTTTCCGACAGGCTACGTGTATAGTAGTACGCTTAGAGTTGTAATGGTAGGAGGGGGGGGGGGTTAATTTTAATTTCAACTTTAGCCCTGATTTTAAGACACAACAGGACATTCTAAAACCTCTAGAAAAAAATGGAAATTTCCGTCCAAAACCCCTCTCCCCATCCTGAAAATTACTTTTCGCGCAAAATTGCCTTGTATTGCATTGACGTCGCTTTTTTGTTTATGACATTTAAAGTTCAAATATTGTTTACTACTGTACTAATATACGTTAATAATGTTGCAAGACAGCCGTAAACAGTTTTTCTGGTCTTAATTGGTTGCAAATCCCGGAAAAGTGATTATTTCAATTTTTGCGCATGACTACGCGCATGCGTAAAAGCGCACCGAAAATACAAATATTCTGCGCTGAAGAAATAAAGAATAGGCTACCACATTAAATTAATCCAAGGGTATTGTACAGGTTTTGCCACACAAGTATGCCTTAAGTAGCCTACACGTACGTATCATTCATTCTTACAAAGGTAGAACTTCAAACCTTCTTTGATATGATAGATTTATTCCGTCATTGACGAAGCCACATTTGTGTAGCGAAAGCTTTACTATACACTTGAATTTATCAATTTAATGCGGTAGCCTAGCCTACTCTCTACTGCTTTGATAGCAGTACACATTCATTTGGGTCATTGATAAATTCAAAACAAGATTGAAAAGTTCATTCACGAAGTTTTATTTTCGAATTTTGTATTGACCTGGCCAAATTAACAAATAAAATAAATATAGCCATATCCATTTAAAATCCATTTCGAAACTTTCACAAGCTTTTTGCTCTTTTGCATAGTGCATGAATATTTCTGTAAGCTTATATTAGTTTCGTGTGAAAAGGCTGCATGTAAAAATCTACTTCAGATGAAAGTCCCTGACGGTGAGATGTTTATAATAGGCCAGCCTATATGCAACCTTTTTTCCCACGATAAAAATGGCCTACTTTGGGGCCAGAAATAATTTTGAATGCGCATATTCAATTGTTGTGTAATAGAACTGAAAACAATGTAATTGATCCAACTCTGCTTTCGGATAACAATTTCAATACACCTTGCTTCAACAAAGCCAAGTGTCACAATGTTGGTCCATTTTCAATGAATCTCAAACAGACTTTCTATCGACAACCATACCTCACCTAGGTTGAGTAACGGCTTGGGGAGGGCTGCCAAACAAACTGCTGTCCCACTGGCAACACCGACAATAAGGTTCTCGCCGATGGTGATCTGACTGCTGTACCTGAACAAGGCGTTCATGCCTCGGATCTGCAATAAAAACATGGGAACATCATCCACAGCCACGACATAACCTCCAATCAAGAGATGGAATGGATCACCATCTGGCCATCACAAGAAAATTTATAAATTTTGTGGTCACTTACTGGATAACAGCAAAAGCGATGATACAAACACGATGCTGCAAACTTGCTGTATTTGCTTTCCTGGATAGATTACGTAAAGGTCTGTGCTATGTTATCAGATAGACACACAACCTTCACTTGGTCACTTCACACAACCCTTGAAAAATTTAGTGGGTCTGATTGACGAAGTGTCAAAATAGTGCGAATTGTTGAATTGAAATGTGCGAACTCACAATAACACCATGTGATAATGTTGTTAATGAGTCACATCTGCAATCAGCTGATTTAAATCTTGCCTTCTGATTGGTTAATCAATCTCATCTGTTGCAACGACCTGCAGTACAGGGCCGTGTGAGCACTACCTTCCCCTCCAAATCCACCAGTGGCCTGCAAACCAGGACCAGAAAACGTTTAGGGCGACAAACTCTTTCAAAGTAAAGAAAAAATTACAATCATCATTTCAGCAAAGAGTAAACAACTCTTATGATTGTCTAGAAAAAAAAAAAGTTAATAGGCTATGCCAACAATGCAGTAGCGGGTCTAGAAAAAGGTTGGGGAAGGACTAAGGATGTGACGATTAATCGGCATCGGAATCGGCATCGGAAAAAATTACCGATTCTTTCCGATTCTTTATCAAAGTTTCCTCATCAAAAGTAGCGCGAGCGCGTGGAAATACCGATCAAAGTAAACCGCATCAGCATCAACTAGCATTTGGAGAGCGGTAGTCTAAATTATGACGATTGTCCGCCATTTTGTAAACTCTTGTTTAGTAGGCACGAGATCAAAATACTTTCTTTCTTTGAAATCACGAAAAACGTTCAAAGAAAAAATCAGACCAAATAAAATATAAAAGTTGAATGAATACACAACGGTTAGAAGAAGGAGAAATGGATTATTACGTAAGTTATTAGCTTGCAGTATGCGAGGCGCTAAAAGCAAGAAGAGAAAAAGCGAGGGAGTATAAACTGCAAAGAAAATGAGAGCAACTGTCTGAAAGATTCAAAACGCTTTTAGAAAAAAACAAAGGGCGTCAATGGAAAACAACGTGTGAAGTTGCAAGTTATATCTTTTCAGACGCTGAATTGCAGTGAATTAATCTTGTCACTTAGTAAACACGTGAAAAAAGATTACCTCGTTTGCGCAATAATCACTCGATTGTTTGTTCAACCCATGAAACGGACAATGTTACAGCCAAATGCTGTCCCAGCTCTAGTCGGCAAAATTAGGGAGTTTTCTTTGATCTGTAGAATATACCTTAATGCAGACATTTTTAGTTGATGTTATTGCATTTTAATTTACGTGCCTTTAATTTTGAAGATTAAAAAGCGGAAATGTTCTTTGTAATTATTGTTTAATCGTTGTAAAATTCGTAGTCACTGAAAGTTGCTTAATGTTAATTTACTAAGCAGAGAGAAGTGAACTCCAAGTATAGGCCTATTACGCTTAATGCGTTCAACAAACAATCGTGTGATTGCGCAAACGTAACCAAACCAGCTACCCGGTAATCTTCACGTGTTTGCTAAGCAACAAGATTGTCTGCAACTCTGCGTTCGAAAACAATAGTAATTTCTTCACAAGATGTTTTTCTTTTTTCGCCTATTGATGCACTTTGAATGCAAGGCTGGTGTGTTACTTTTTTAAAGGTTTTTGTTTATTCAATACCGCTGCGTTCATTTTCTTTTACACTCTAGTCTTTTTCTCTTCTTGTTTCTGGCACCTTCTTGATTCTTGAATTCTGCGAGCTTTAAGCTACGTTTATTTTGCACTCTGTGAGCAATGGCGATTTTTCTCTTTTCACTGATTTTCGCGACAAATAAAACGCGTGTCTATCACCACTTTGTAGCGCACAAGAAGTAAACAACTACCGTAAAAAATCACGCTGTCTGGAGCAGGCGACAAAGTGAACGCTTTTAGACACTTCAAAGGCAGCAACTTGTAACAAAATCGCAACCACTTGTAAAGCGCCAACTAAAAGCAGCTTTAACCCTTTGTCCTGTGGGGGGGGGGTCGGGTGGGACTTGGCGCTTTTCAAAGCAATATCACTAAAGAACTACGCAATCCACACCTTTGAAATTTTTTGACTTTTCCTAAAAATTATTCAAGTATTTATTCCGCTTTAAATGGCATTGCTTTTGTCTATAGTTTTAGAGATATAACATGATTTTCATAACATACTCGGATATTTTAGCCTGCTACTAGCTAGTCCTTTTGTTTTCTAATTATACGGATTAATAGGATTACTGAGCTCCGTCGTGCGTGGAACTGCGACGCAGATATCTCGTGAGTTGGCTTTGTTGTAAAGCATTCGACCATAATGATTCTGCCTTTTGTTTGCAAACTCGAGTTTTGAGTTGCTTTGATTAATCTTTTAATTACATCTGGGTTTCTTTGAAATTATATCAGAGAGTAAGTATACGATAAGCCATGCTGAAAAAGATGTAATTTTACATAGTTTTCTATGGCCAATACATTTTGTTTCTAACTTATAACAAGAAGCCGTACGAAAATTTCTTGACAAAACTCAGTCTATCTCACAAAACAAACAAACTGATGTGGGAAGTTTTTTGTTGATTTCTTGTCGGAAAGCAACAAGGAGTGAGTTTTTGACCCGCCAATAAACTTCTGCATGTACCGGTACACTTATATTCACATAAATATTTATGGATGTTGTTAAAACGTTTTTATAAAAACGAGAGATTGAAGGATACTGAAAAGAACTTGACATCGTCTATCTAAACTGCTCTGCTTTTGTGGAAAAACACGCGCAGCGAAATTGTTGTGCTTTGACAAACATTGCACATACTGTATTGTCAGCAATGAATCTTTACCTAAATGGTAATTTTGCAGTTGCTTGAGAGATTACAAAATTATTTTTTCTCTACGAGGATTGAAAAGTTTTGATATATCTCAGCAGAAACACTATTAGGACCAACTCAATAATTTCAAACTTTGTTTTCAAATGTTGATCTTCAAAAGCTTATTTTCACAAAAGCTTACCTCAAAAAGGTATAGCCATATATCATTTTCTCAATAAATTTGGATGTTTATGTCATTTGGAGCAAAGTTGTTTGCTTGGTTGAAAGAATCTGAAATCAATGCCTTGATTTTGTAACGTATCGCAACGTAACCTATCAGTCAGCCGCTTTTGAGCCTTTTTGTTTTCGAATACATTTCCGTGACAAAAGATTGACTTTTGTAATAACGCCATCAACCGCGAAGTTGCATTCTCTGACTGCATCTAAAACGCGATACCATACTCAGCAATTTTTCTAAAAAATTGTTGCACGAAATACATATCTGACAAAATAAGGGAAATATGTTGAATTGAATTATTTTTTATGCGGATTGTTTTTCTTGTCTCCTAAAAGTAACTAAAAAAAAAATAAAAACGATTTTTATCGTTTGGCATAAAAATATGATATTGAGGTTCACCTTGGTTTGCATGATGAAAAATGAAAATCATAACAAACAATTGCTTGAAGTGATTTTCACAGCTATTTGATCCTTCGCGATGATATCAATTGTAGTTTCTATTACATGAAACCTGTTCAAACTATTTTTTTTAAAACTGTGGTTGATTCAAGAATATATTACTTTGTAAATATAACTTACTTCATTTTTGTGTTTTTACTTCGACTTTTTCACAAGCAAGACTTTACACAAAACAACTTTAGTGTGAGCCTACCCAATAATGTCGATAAGTTATTTGCAACGTGAGTCGATTGACCAGAGTAGCCTCAGTGGACCAGAAAGCTGTGGCCAAAACTTGATTACTTTTATCAAAATGTTTGCGCATTGGGAACAGCAATCACTTTGTTTCAAATCAGCAGATCACTTTTTGTCATTGGTTCAACGTCTGAACTAATATACAACAAAATTGGTTTTCTGGGTCTTTGGTTCGGAAAAACATCATTATGATGTATTGTTACGTGGTCTATCAGCCAGCAGTAGTTTATGCGCCTTTTGTTTTTGGTTATGTATCAATTACAAAAGATGGCTTTTGCAGTAATGCCGTCAACCGCAAACTGCATCTAAAATGTTATTTCAAAATTTGAAAAGAAAGAAATCTTCTAATGCCTAAGAAATAGCTTGACACAAAATGCATGTCCAACAAGTTAGAAAAACATGTAGAAATCCTTATCTTGCAAATCTGGTTGACAACATAAAAAAGCCGTTTCAATCGCTTAGACACAAACGTGCATTTTCAAAATATCAAAAGCCTTCAATTTTGCCGAAGAAAAAAGTCAAAATTTTAGTGATTTTTTTGTATGATAATAACAATCAGCCTAAAAAAGATTTTTTTTTCCAAGATTTGATATCTTGCTAAATGTATTTATTTTTCCTATCGTTATGCCACGACTTTGACTTTGTCACGCAGAACGGGAGTTCCCTTTGGCAATGTACAAACGACCTCTTCTATAGCCTACCAATACGATTTGACTAAACGATTATTGTCACTTCACTTTATCAAAATTGTTTGCAAAATTATTTCATTCAAAGTGATCATTGTTGGTAGGTATGGAATCAGTTTTGAAAGCAAATCACTAGCTAGAAAGCAAATCAGATACTTTTTACATCGATTCAACGTCTCTAGACGTTGAAACAATGTTAAAAACAAATAAATAGCTCCCTGGGATGTGCTGTAAACTGCAAAGTGTTTCTTGATCATGTATAACCAAATTGGACAGTATGAGTGTGAAAAGAAAACTGAACTGTTACAAATCAGTTGTTACACAATTGTTACAAATAAAATGTTTACTAAAGCTCATTGCTTGATTTAGTTTTAATATCAAGCGATGACAGTACATTTGAAAATGTGTAGACTATATATAACATATGGCTCAAAAATGACTTGAAACAGTTTATTTTGCCGTGATTTTGTCTCATTCTCTGCAAATGTTGAGACAAAGCGAAAGATTTTTGCAATGCCTCGGGCAAAACAACAAGCAAACGCAAGTCAGACGCCAATTACGATTTCATTGAAGCGTGGACGACGTCCACGCGTAAGAGATTAAAATCCAACACAATGGAATTATCCCGTCACACTCAATTATAAAGTAATTAAGAAACGATTTCTCAAGTCAAATAAAAAAATATGACCAACCATCAAATTATTTGATTTTTCAAGTTACGCTGTTGAACAAATTGCAAAAGATTTTCGATGCTATGTTGTCAGATAAATTATCTGCATCATGTGAAAATTTGATTGATCTATTTTGCGTAGTTTTTGAGTTACACGAGCTGAAAGTGATAGTGTCGAACCGACCCCCCCCTCCGCAAGTCAATTGGCCAAAATACGTCACAGGAAATAGGGTTAATCATTTAACCAAAGAATCGGCATCGGAATCGGCAAATATTTAAGAATCGGAATCGGCATCGGCAAAAATTCTGTAATCGGCACATCCCTAGAAGGACCAGAGTTTTTAACCATAGACAGATAAAACCAAGCAACCACACGGCATTTAACATAATACATTAAACTGAACATAAACTATAAACTACGAACGTTTTTGGCCATACACATGTTGGCCCTTTTCAAGTAACGAAAATAACTGATTTTACATCTACATTGAAATTAACTGATCTACACAATGAATTGAAAAACGTGTTAGTTAGTCAACTTAAATACAAATTTAACAAATGCCTTCGCTGCCTAAACTTATCCATTTATCTGAAAGTAGCACTGCTATACGAAATACATTTTGGTGCAATGCCTGTATAGCAGGGTTACTCAACTAATATTAACAAAGGTCCAGTTTGACAAGTTCAATATTTTTAACGGTCCGGTGAATGAGTTATTTCAAACGCAACCACGAAAGTTAATCAGTACCAGTACCGAGCCATCTTTTTTTTAGGTAAAATGCTACTCGATGTGGATAGTTGACAAAGTGCTGGGGGACGAAAGCCCCCCAGCTACTAAGATAATCACAAACAAAATTGCTTCCTCCCAATAGAAATCTGTTTAATGAGGCCCTGAAACGTTGCAATGAGGTTATTCTTTCAGAAGCCAGAGGTCCACCATCAACGCCCAGAAGGTCCGGATTCGGACCGCGGTCCGCCAGTTGAGTAGCTCTGCTGTATAGTGTAATTTTCAAAGGGTTAAGTAGCCTTAGTTCATCAACACCATTGCATTTATGTCATATAACTGAGCTTACATATGGTTTGATGAGTTTATAAGAGATCACTTTGGATTAAATTTCATAGCTTTGTAAATTTTGGGCTGGGTTTGACTAAAAATCATTGGTTTACATTTGAGCAATGCGATTATAAACACCCCTTTGTCTGGAACAGCGAAAAGGATCTGGCAACAATTTTGCATATATCGCACTCTATTCTCAGAACTAAGATTGCGTAAGTTGCGCTTCTCGACACGTTCTTGATCTTCCTGATGTCAATCATGGTGTGGTTTTATTATGAAAATATGAAAAGAACAAGCTCTGGAAAGAAAGGATTAAATCTCTTCAGCAAGTAAAAGTAACCATAGACAGCAAATGCCGTGAGATCCACAGGAATAATCTCCCAAAACAAGGAATTGCTGGAAAATATTGTTTTTGGTAAAAAATATGGTAGTAGACACATGTGTCCATGTGCAAACCAAAAACTGTTGTTTTAGTCGTCGTCCTTAGTTTTGACTGTGAATCGATGGTCGCCCTGGTTATGAGCTTCTTGTTATTGGATGTTGAAGTTCCGTTTAAAATTTTGCTATATTGCATTTTGGCTACATCATTCGATCATAGGACTATCACAGGCACTTAAAGTCATCGAGAAGATACGGGTTTTAATTAAAGAGTGTGCAAGAAGTCAACAACAAAAACATGTCATGACAAGCATGAACATAGCCCGAAGCAGATCCTACCTTGATCTTGTTGCACAGCCTCCGTTGAACCTCGTATTCGATGAAAGGGAGAACGTCACTCACAGCGGATGCGGCAGACTCGCCCTGGTTCTTCTTTTTGCTACGACAGAACCTGCATGAGGGATATAAGTTCAAAATATGCTGGCTGTGGCAAGCATATCAAAATGACTCGGCAATCCGCTCGCAAAAACGCAAAACGCACTGACATTCTATGTGTGCAACCTTTCGTCGTGTTTTTAGAAACCAATCAAATAGTATTAAAAAAAAGGGGGCGATTACTTTAAACCCGTATCAACGTATAGTCAATCGGGGATCCGCGTTAAGCAGACACAAAAGCATCAATAAATTTGAGAAAAATGTGAATACTATAATATTAACGACGACCTTTTAGAGTACATGTAAATTCAAACAGAAAAAGAAAATGATTGGTAGTGGCTGTTAAGCCAGGACCTTTGAAATTCTTCCTTTGAAACCTTTGAAATTCTTCTGTTGTATATCAGTACTCGATGTGGATAGTCATCATACATCATCATCATCATCATCATCGCGATTTCGGGTATTGAACCCTCTTCATTACAACTAATAGTAGTCGGGATTCGGTGTTTAAATATAAACATCAGTTTCGTCTTTTTTTTGGCCTACTGACTTAAAAGATGTTGAGCAACTTCACAAACGTTGAAAAGTTTTAGCGAAGAATGCGACGCAGGACACATGTTAAATTTATGTGAAATAAGTTTGCAATTCAATGTTTTAAAACACAATTTTGGTAGAGAGGGGATTTTTAACCATATATGTACAAATAAAACCTATGTGACCATTATAAAAAGTGACGATATAAACCGAATCCTATTTTTGGTTTCGAATCCGGATCTAAGATATCTAGAAACTGCCGGATCCGGATATCAAAAAACAAAAACAGCATCGGATCATTATCCTACAAATCTTGAATCCCTGCACGTCTGATGCACACCGCGCAATGAAAAGGTTATGCATCTTCAATCAGGTATCACAAAAATAGTGAAGTATCCGCTTTAAACCACAAAAGTATGCATTGAACACTATCTGGCCTCATATGGGAATCTCAGACACATTCCTGGGCCTCACCTTGCCTGAATGAAAGTCCCCACTCCAACAGTTTCAACGTAAGGGGGGACATCAATAGTTGTTAGCAATATTTGCGGAACCAATATACTGGGGTCGGCCGGCGACGGCAGATACTTTGCCGCGTCTATCCGTTCCGAATCTTCAGGGTGCACCTGAAACAGGCTGACGTGGCAGGTGGAACCTTTGAATCTGAACAAAATAAAAATATCAATTTATCGGCAGCCATTGGCGTAATTTTTTTTAAAAATTATCGAAATTAGGGGTGCTCTAAGTTATCTTATGAAAATTGTCAATATAGGCTAATCAATTGAAAACCTGACCGATGGAAAATGTTAAAACAAATGACTCAATCTAATAGTAAATTCAACCATGTTTAGCCTACGTCATGAAACGTCGAATCAATATAAAAGAAGATAATTTTGTCGTATGTGTAATCGAATAGACTGCATCGGCGTGTCAAACGATCAGATAGAAATGAAAACAAGTATTAGGCTACATGCGAGGCGAAAGTGATCTTACATTGAATATTGAAATATATTCGACTTTAATTTGTTCACGTCTGCCTTATAATGCGGCTTGCTATAAATTAATCACATCCAAATTTGTTTCTGCGGGTCGTTGTCTTGGAAACAAACTCCCGTGACAAGTTCTTCCATGTTTAATTTCTCTGCCAATTCGCGATGACTACCTATAACGGCCAAATTGTTCAGTCGTTGTTGCGTTTGAGTGCTGCGAAGGTAGATCTTCAAGCGTCGTAATAACGAAAAGGAAAGTTCGGCTTCACAGGAAGAAGTCGGCATAACAATGTAAGTTACCAAAGCTGCATATATATTTGGCATTATATCGACCATTGACGGCTGTGCAATGAATTTCTGACGTAGCGTATTCACTGTCACAACATCACCGTCACGTTTGCAACAAGCGAACTACTGTTGGCGTTCACGCAGCAAATCCTTGCGTTGCCAGTCACCATCATAAAATTTGCTTACTTTCGTAACATCGGCTTCTTTCATTGTGGGATTCTCTAGCAGCTCTCGTAGCAAGTCTGCCATTCGGTATGATGAAGGGGAACGGCTAACGATTGCATCTGATGCCGTTTGCAGAATGTTTTTGTAGACGTTTGAGTAGAAAACAGCAATTTTCTTCGAGCCAGACAAATTGTTTTCTCTCGAACGGCACTTCTTGACGCAGTGCGCGTGTTTGTGCGTAATTGTTACGCAATAGTACAATCATGTCTGCCCTTGATATGTGTGGCGCTGCGTTCCACACACTAATGTAAAACACTGAAAATATTGCGCTTTCGTGAAACGACTTTCAAGAAAGAAAAAAAAACGTTATTTAGCAATGCAAATTTCCATTTGAATCGGTGTATTTTGTATGCAAACCAGGGCCCAGGGGTGCTCTCGCATTTATGTTGCTACCTCAGATTTTCATTTTGGGGTGCTCAAGCACCCTTAGCACCCCTGAAATGACGCCTATGTCGGCAGCAACAAATGAAGAAAGTGTCTGCCAACCTGCATTGTTCTAAAAGCACTAACTACCGCAAAAACAGAAACCAAATTTATGAGACAAAAGACTTCCTTAGCGTGACGCCAACGTTATGGTTGTAATCAACAAAAGTAGATTTCCCTTATTAACAAAGCGCCTCGACAAATCAGCAATGCTGACAGGATCAAACACAACTTCTTCTGTGTGTAAACCTTTTTCTTCTTCACCACGCCAAGGGTCAAGGGACTCTGCCTCTTACCGCCCTTGAGCAGAGGAGGCGACTCGATCTAGATGTTTGGGCAGGTGTCGAGCAGCCACTGAATTGATTCGTCATCCAGTTCGCGCAAACCACACACACTATTTGGCGCAGTTTGCAGATGGTGTGATCTGTGGTATGCTCCTCCTTGCCACACACAAGATGGAGCCATCACCAATTTGTGTGTGTTGGAGCGGAATAGTGTGCGCAAGCAATTGAGTGGCCGGTCTAAAGTCTTTCTTGGCAAAAGCATTCCAGTTGGGTGGGGGGGCGGTGTCGGAAATACCAGGAGTTCTTCCACTCCAGGCTCTATTGGTAGTCCGCCCAGGTAGTCGCACTGATGGATTCGTCTTAAGTGGTTTTCATCAGGAGTTGTGCGGCCTGTACAAATGGGTGTCTCGATTTTAGCTTTCTTGCATACTTGTAGAGCCTTGAGTGGATGATTTCTTTGCGACGAAGCTCAGCTGATTGGATACCTGCAAGGACAAGGAGATTGTCCGATGGTGTAGAACGTAAACATCCAGTCACAACACGCAAGGCATCATTCAGGGCAGTGTCAATTTGATGGCAGTGGACACTGCGACTCCAGGTAGATGCACAGCATTCTGCAGGAGTGTAGACCAGCGCAATGGTGGCATGCGCAGGGTGTCAGCTCCGGCTCCCAAGCCAGAGCCGATCAGTCGCCTGAACAAAGCTGTGTATGATATCTTTCTTCATAATGACTCCAAATGTTGATGGCAAGTGAGCCGAGTGAGCAAGTGAGTCCAGGACCACTCACAAATATTTGGGGTTTGGGCAGAGACGCAGGATTTTCCATCAGTGTTGATCTTGAGCTCACGTTTCGTTAACCAGTTGTTCAAATGGAAGGCTGTAGTCACTGCTTTGATTTGGCTGAACTTCAATCTCCATTACTGGAACTAGCTGTATGCCGAAAGTGTTAACATAATGTTTCCCATGTTTCGACTGATGTACAATGACTAAACCATAAGCATACTTTGCAGACACCTTGTTTGGGCAGGTCGTGGGTGCAGATGTTAAACAGAAGGGGAGCGAGGACAGATTCCTGAAGAAAACATTCTTAAGGCGTTGTAACCTGCTTGCTTTACCATTTCCGGGGTGAGGGTAAAGCTTCTGTTGTAAACGAGCTCCATGATCATGCGGACCATGTGCCTGTCCCGGAGCAGGCGGAGGAGTTTGCAGGTGAGGCCTTGATGCCTTGATGTGAGGCCTTGATGCGGTGTCGTATGCAGCTGTGAGGTCAAGAAACACAGCACCAGCTTTCTTCTTTGCTTCAAAGTAATCTTCAATGTCTTGAGTCATGAGAGTGACTTGGTCTACATTAGATTTTCCATGTCGAAAACCAGCTTGCTCCCTGGGCAAGAGTGGATCTATAATTGGTTCGACTCGAGTGTAGATGAGACGTTCGAAGAGGTAGAAAGGACTGCAGAGAAAAGACATAGATCGATAGCTATTTGGAACCTCTTGTGGCTAATGAGGCTGAGTGGCTTATGTGGTTAATGATTGCGACTACTTTGGCTCCTCTCTAGACTTTAGGGATTTTGAGTTGGCATAAAGAGGAATCGGCACAATGAAGATTTCATAGCGATGCCAGCATTAGTACACGTTCGGGCCAAATGTTGTCAGGGGCACAAGTTTTGGTTGAGTGAAGGGCAGCGGTGAACTCGACCGGTGTGAATTCACTGAAAATACTTTCCTCGTATGGTGTTGGTATTTTTCAGAGCTCAGACGTTTCTTTCTTTACAAAGTTTGGAGGACTTGCGGTCGCCTGTCTCATAGGTCCCGTTTTCCACTAATTGTGATCCGATGTTATTGGCAATAATGGGACATCATAGAGAGGAGCGTGCCGAGCAGCCTGCAAGCCCTGAGCTCGTACAAACACAACTTAGTAACAAAGACTGACAAAAATTATGCTTCTCTCCTTTGAATGGCAATTTTTTTAATCACTGAACTTTTATTAAATTAATTTGAGACTTGTGGTGGACACCAGCAAACTTCCATTGGTGCTGTCACTGCAGTGGGATAAACAACTATAACATAGAAAGAGCCCTCACCCGAATGAATCCAGCTTTCTTTCTCTCTCTGGGGTTTCTTCGACGGAAGGAAGACTTACACTGGACTTCGTGGGAGATACGTTTCGAGGAGTATTCCCATCTGAAAAAATATTAGTTGGATAGAAAATAAATTTCTGCCTGCAGGAAAGCCAGATTAAACGTGGCAACAAGCAATGGAAAGGTGGTTGCGTTACTGATGTGTCGATATTACCTCCTTTGCTGAAAATAATTTGATATTCACCAATGGCTTACTACAGGGGTGTGCAAACTTTCAGCACTGTTGGGCCAAATACCAATAATAACCAGTTTGGTCCGAGGGACACAACTGGAAACATCTATTGTTCAGTATATTATGACGAATGTGCACGCAACTATTGACCACGCAGCTACCTCAAGCCCAGCTAGTCTAAAGGCGTCTTCAAACAAAACGTGGATAGCGGGAATCGCAGCAGGGCGATCAGCGGATGGATGTTCACACACAGCACGCAAGGAGGCCATTCAACCGTAAAACAGCAGAGGACTTTTGTTTGTTTTGTTTGGCGCAAAGTTTCCCAACCCGAGTCCGCGGACTCATGGGTGAGTCCGCAAGCACATCAACTAAGATCATATATGTAAGCAATATGTGTTTCAATGCAACTCAACGGAATTGTTTGTTTAATTACGTATATTCGCACACTGGGCTTTTATTTCATTCGAACATCCGTTGGCTGTCACGAGGAAAAGTGTTAGAGTGCCAGCCTACGCAATAAAATCGGTGCTTTTTTAAAAGAGCAGAATCATAAACTTGCCAGGCGATTCACCGACAACGAGTGGTTTCCAAATTGCTGTTCTTATCTGATTTTTTCAGCCATTTAAACCAGCTGAACACTACTATGCAGGGAAGAAATAAAATCTTATTGGATGTATCGGAAGACATTGTCGCATTTAAAGGTAAAATGAAACTGTGGATTAGGGTGTCCCACTTTTAGGCGACTTTTCAGGAAAATTAGGTTCGGGTCAAATTCTGACTGGATTTTCGTCACTGATTTCAAAAATGACATTATTTTTCATTATGACGTCATCTTGATGCGCCAGCTAGCGTATTTTTGCTATTTTGGCCTTATCACGAATATGGCAAGAGCTAGAGAGTTGGAACTTGCGGCAAAATGACCGAAAGGAACGATTTCCTATTTGTTGTCAACACAATATGAAACGCTAACTGCAACAGAAAAGGAGTTATTTTGAAAAAACATGTTTTGCTCATTTTTGGACAAAAAAATAAGAAAAACGGCAATTTTGCTACAGTGACGCTTTTATTTCGGTAGTTAAGTTGCTGTGCTGCGCTACATTGTTTAACAATTAAGTACAGTGGTAGTAGTCTAGCATATTGTATTTACAATTGATTATATACCTCAGCATTAATTTTTACATGCATGTTGCAATTAGGCTACTAATACTAGCTAACTTTAAACCCTTCGTTTAAAGATCTATCAAACCAAACCATCATTCAACAACACAACACAGTTCAATGGGATTATTTATCCCTCCAAACTGTGCAAAGCAGCACAAATGTGCAAGTTTGTTTTGGCCAAATCATCTTGGTCATCTCGAATCAAGCCTTTCACAACGCGCTTCAGTCTGCCAATGAAGCGCTCAGTTCCTCGATTGTTGTTGTTGATCATACGCCGAAACACTGATGGAGATGAAAAACATGCAATGCATGGAGCCATCTTACTTGCTTCGGAGAAAAAAATCACGTAAGTTGCCACGCTTCAAAAGCGTCTGCTCGACATCAACGTTTCTTGGAAAACTTTTCTGTCTTACGGCATCAGCAGCAAAAGGCGGAGCTTCAGCGTGGAGAACTTAAAGCAACGTTTTTAGGGCTCAACCATTGGGATGCATACTTAACCAAATTTTCAGAACAGCGTTAAATACTGGTTCATCAACAGATTTATATGCAAATAATTAATCTCTTGTAAACAGTACAATTGAGGGACCTTCAGCAGCGGAAGGTTTAAGATGGATGACTAAAAATGCTGGAAAATAAACACAAACAATGAAAGAAACCATACGTTGAAGTTTGGGGATATCCTGAAGCCCAACACAATACCCAAAAATTAGCATTCTTAAGTAACCACTCGCTGTTATTCAACGCGCATGGGACACGCTTTCTTGACGATAAAAAGTAGGGGTTCAAATTTCCTGGAACAACCATCACTAAATGAGCTGCCAGAGCAAGAAGACACGTATGGTCGCTACGAAAAGATGAGTCTTTAGCTTCTTTCTTGTGCTCAGAAAACCATAAGATGTTGGCTTTTAAATGATTTGCGGCTATAGCTGTGATAGAAACTTTACAATCTTGTCGGATTGTCAGATGTTGGGGCTTAAGTTTTGGTATTTTCTTAATTATGTTCATCAAACCACCATCTTCGTATGCATTAGGGCCTTTCACTTTGCCTTCCAAAAAGCTTTTTACGTGTGTAAAATAAATCTCATTTACATAGAAGAGACATTCAAGAGTGTGTACCACTACTATACTAGCTACTACCACTGTACTTAATAGTTAAACAAGGTGGCGCAGCTTAACAATCGAAATAAAAGCATCACTGTAGCAAAACCCAAGCAAAATTGCCGTTTTTCTCATTTTTTTTGTCCAAAAATGAGCAAAAACATGTTTTTTCAAAATAACTCCTTTTCTGTTGCAGTTAGCGTTTCATAATGTATTGACAACAAATAGGAAATCGTCCCTTCCGGTCATTTTGGCGCAAGTTCCAACTCTCTAGCTCTTTCCATATTCGTCATAAGGCCAAAATAGCAAAAATCCGCTAGCTGGCACATCAAGATGACGTCATAATGAAAAAATAATGTCATTTTTGAAATCAGTGACGAAAATCCAGTCAGAATTTGACCCGAACCTAATTTTCCTGAAAAGTCGCCTAAAAGTGGGACACCCTACTGTGGATGCATCGAATGGAAAGTGGGAAGACAGCTGCTTTTCCTGCTTTAAACGCATTTTTGGAAGAAGAATTTGATATGAAGAGCATCGGTGAGATCTTTCTTGAGCACCTTACTTCATTTATGTTCGAACTGGACAGATATATTCTTTCCCACAATTTCAACGAAGAGTTTAAGTGGGTACGAAATCCCTTCGAGGTTTCAGCACTACTGGTTTATCCGGAAATAGATTGCATTGGTGAACAATTGGTTGTGCTGCAAAGTCGACAGCTGAGGAAAGAGAAATACAAAAATGTTTCTCTGACTCAATTTTGGGCCAACGTCCAAGTAATGGAACCCAATCTACCTGAACTCTGTTTGCAGGCAACAAGAGCTCTTTTGCCCTTTCCGACAACATATCTTTGTGAAGCTGGTTTTTCAGCACTAGCTATGATTAAAACCAAGTACCGCAACCAACTACAACCAGAAGACGACACCAGATGTGCCTTAAACGACCATTAACCCCAATTTCCATGAACTGGTGAAGCAAGTTCAGGGACAAGGTTCCCATTGAAATTTGAGAATGTGAGCAATAAACAAATTTCGCTAAAACAAGTTATTTTGTGATTGCTGTAACATGAGCCACAAAAGTTTGGGCTGTTGCAAAAATAGTCCGTGAATTGAAAAGGTTGGGAAACACTGGTTGGCGTGTGGACGACTTACAATTAAGTTAACTTTTGAGTTGTGTGCTAGCCAATAGAATTAAGCTACCACAAATAAAATGTGACTACAAACAAAAGATGCGACTGCAATTGAGAAAATACCATTGAAACGTCTCTCCAGAGCTAGCATTCTGCTCTCACGCATTGAAGGAGGCATGTTGCAAGTTTTCTTTTTCAAAAACAAGTTTTCCTTTTTTTTCTACTGTAAATACTTCACCACTTTTAGGTTTATTTTATTCTGACGATAGCTCATGAAGGGAGAGACGAAAACCTCCAGCTTCGAACTATGTGCAACCTTCTACTCACAATCTTGAACATTTGTACCAATCAACTCTTCATGTATAAATCTTTCCACATTCACAAGTCACGTGAACTCGGAAAATCCAAATGCGCCATGGTGGCACCAAAATAACAACTCTTGTTGACAGAAGGTTCAGTGAGGAGGCAGCTTCACCTGGAAGACTACCAGGTCGTGACTTTTGCAGATGCTGCAGCTTAAACACAATTCGTCTCCCTTTTTCATTTCTCACGTAAAACCTTCGAATCTAAAATCCCGTCACCCAAAAAGGTCGATATTTACCTGACAAATCGCCTTCGAACAAGTCGCGATCGACATCAGCTGCTGATCCGTGGCCTGATAGCACAATGACGTCATCGCTGCAACAAATAAATGAATATGATTAACAAAAAAAGCCCCACGAGTTACATTGTAAAATCAGTTAATTTGTTTCAGTTAAATTGTAGTTACTTGCAATTAGAAAAAGCCGAGCAAAACACCAAGAATAGAATTTCCGCTCTCAATGGGCGAAACTATCACGCTTCATTCATTAACAAATCTTTCTATGTTTTAAATGTTGCACCCTAAATTGTGTCAAGCATGGCTGCTGTGTCCGGAATAGGACTCGGTAAGTTATAAACCGAGGAGTCGGAGTGATACATTTTTTGCCCGACTCCACAGCCCTTTCAAGGGGAACATAATTTTTAAAAAGCATCCTCTTGGGCTGGCGCCAGAGACAGGTCACACACGCAATCACTCAAGCAAGCGCCACAGAGCACAGATCGCAGCATCACCCTATTGTTTCTCTTTTGTTTTTGTCATCCTGCTGCATAGTGATGCTGCTGCCACAACTCTCTTTCGCCAATCCGTTCCCTTACCCTTAAGTTTCACTGAGGAGGTTGTTTGTTTCAATTTTTTTTGCTTAAGGCTTTTTTGAGCTTTAATCGAATTTGGTTATTATGGATAGCAGTGGTCGAATAATGCCAACTATACCGCCAGAAACAAATTAAAGCTGAATTCAAGACCCAGTGTTCGGAAGATTCATTTCCAAGAGCCCTTCATTTTAGCTTCAATGATGAAGTTAAATCATCGTTTCGATGAACTGTCAGGTAACGGTTCAACAACCAGGTGTGTGGGCAAGAATCGAACCCTGGTTGGCGCATGGAAACCGCTTGCACCGTCGCAAGTCAAACAGATTGCATTGTTGCCTCTTGCTCGGGTAGGGGTGACTTACCAAATGCTTGTGTGCTCTGTGTAACCGACCACAGCATTGCAGTTTAGGGTGAGGCAATGACCTTTGACCTCCTGCCTGATCTCGTTCCACCACAACTCGCGCGTCTCATGATCCTCTGGAAAGTAATAGAAGCTTTACTGAAGTCGCAATGACAACCGTTATTGAGTGCACATATTATTCAACAAATATATGTCTCAAGTTATAATCTTCAAGAATTTTATCACAAAACTGGAATAATGAAGTTTCTAAGGGAAACCCCTCCACTGGAAGCTCATTCAATCGATGTTGGGCGCTGCAAACAATAGCAAAAAAAGCAACGTCTTTCGGGGACGTTGTCCAGTGCCACCTAGATGTGATCAATTAACAGCTAAATCCTGCCGTATGCGGCCTACGGTTAGGTTTTGTGCAGTACTTAGCAAATTGTATATGTCATATTTTCCCTAGCAACATTCGCAAACGTGTAAACGCAGCTACGTTTTACATACAGTAAATGCATTGTATTAGTCAAGCAGTAAATATGTTGTAGGCCGGCAGTGTCGAAGTGCAGATCAATCACGATACTGTTGACTGTTGTATAAAATTACAATAGTTTTTCATACTTTGTAACGACACAAACCTACATCACTGCTCGGTCTTGTAGCAAGCATAGTGTTATAAATGTAAAACGTCCGATACTCTCTTCTGATAGGTTGCATTTAATTGATCTTGCGTTGCTCGGTGCAAAGTCGACGTGTTTGCTTCTGGCATGATTCGTGACGTCCTTGTTAACGTTTCCGAATTGTTCCGAATTTCAAAATTGTCATATTTCTATTGCTATAAGAGGAATGTTTTCTCAAAGATGATCAGAAAAAAGTTGCAGATAAAAAACTGATTTTTAAGCATTTTTGGACCCAATTTCATCACAAAATCATGAAATTGCTGAGGGGTTGTGAACTAGAAAGTTGTGTAAAACTTTTTTGATTTATTGGTAACATGTTTCTACTGATTCTGAATGTTTTCCGTCATGTCTTGAAGCCACTGAGAAACAACAGATTTTGAAGAGTTGGGCCTAGCCTAGCCTACAGCTCAACCTGTAGCCCAGTCTACATTCTGACATTTTAAGATAGTACCTACACTTACAAAAACAGTGCATTCATCATACAATCAAGGAATAAAACAGAAAGTTTGAAGTTGTTTATAATGTGTAAAGTATATTTCAAATGTTGTTCTATCTTACATTTAGTTTTTGTTTTAGCAGGTTAATAATTTGTGTCACTTTGTGTTATGTGCGTCACGATATACCATTCAGACATGAGCCAAGCCTATACCGGTCAGCTAATGTCTCATTATTTACTTATTTATTCATTGGTTTGGCTAGCTACATCACCAACCAAGTGCATTTGTACTGATTTGTACTTGTACTTGGTTAAGATTTACTTCGAATTTTCAAGGCCCAGTATTGTGGCGTCATATTTCCTTCAAAATGTTTCATTATTTCGTTACGCTCTTTTTTCGTTCCTTACATCTTGTTGCTTTTTATTCATTACAGGCAATAAGAGCATACTACGTTTAAGTCTTAGATTTTGAAATTATATTTTGTAAATGAACAGCAGGGGATACAGCATGCAGCACTGCTCAAGCATACAATGCAGATGTTACTGGTCCAACTACTTGCTGGTAATTTTTTGGATATGGGACTGCTTTATTGCTGTAAGATGTGGTAAGTTAGAGCTCGCATAGTCTGAACCTAAAAATCAGTTTTTTGCATGTAACTTTTTTCTGATAATTTTTTAGAAAGCATTCCTCTTGAAGCAGATAGAAACATGGCAATTTTGAGGCTTTTGAACCAACAACCAACTTTTACTTCATGCGGTTCATGTTAGGCTACACAATTTTTTGGGAGGTGGAATGGAGCTTTCTAAAATTTTGAAGGGAGTAGGATACCTTTAAAGATAAATATTTTTTGCTCAAAAATCTTTTGGGGTGATTTGACATGATTTCCCACCTAGAAATGCCTATTACACTATAAGTAATGTCGGAACGCAATACCCTATTGGACCACCCTGTGAGAACACCAATAGAAACTTGCAGCAATCGGCCTCTGTGAACGGACATGTCAGTGGTTCAAACAAAGCACCTTCTACAAGCATCTTACACGAACGCAATTAAGTTTCAATAGCCATTAGTTTTAGAATAAACATTTCTTCAATCAATTACGCCGCTTAAAAATACAAAGGCATCTAATATGCATGGCGTTAAACAGACGGCAGACTACATGATCAACGACTGCATCGTTTTTGAGCATCAAACAAACAAGAATATGTTTCATGATGTCTAGCCACATCCAAATTGTGTGATACGTTGATTCATGTGGAAGATGAAATCCCTGCTCAGCCGCATCAGGGGCAGCCATTTTTGAAAGCCTCACCTTGGTTGTGTACTTTCTCCAGGAGCTTGACGGAACGCGCGCACACAACCATGGATAGACGACGCAACGCCGCTCCAGGGAGGGAGGTCAATGTGTAGAAAGGAACCTCCTGTACAACAATATATATTAAAACTTATGCTCGGTGGTCAAAAGTTTAATTAACTGGACAGAAAGCGCATTTGACAGGTGGATAGACACAGCTGGAGAAAACTAGAGAAAAGAAATTCTCCAAAAGGCAAATTGTTTTCATTCTCTCGTCCTCAATGGCAAAACTAAATCAGTTCTTTTCAGCTTCGTTCAGGGAAGGGGGAATATTATTTAGGGTTGCCAGTTTTGAGTTGAAACGACGAAAACGACTCCATATTTTGAGAAATTATGATATGAAAGTAATAGAAATTAACAACCACTGGTTTTTACTGCCGTAGTTTCAAACACACATAAACGATAATTTTTCTTGTAAAATTTTATAGCGTCTGGCAACACTACTCTAAAACCACTGTAATGATGATTTTTCATGATGTCTAACATTATGCATTCTTCTGTTTTTTTTTCAGTAAAAATGTTGAGTGAAAAAGTGAAGTCCATATAATTGGAAGATTTAGTGTTAAGTTGCTAGGATATAAATAGCTTCTGTCACTCATCACTATGCCGAGTTTGTGTTTGAATCAGAGTTGAATCAATTACGGTACAACAGAGATTTTTTGTTGTTGCAGTAAGTTATAATTCAGTGCTGTCCCTGTTACCAAGGGTGGCTGAATCCATCTCCACGTACCACAATCGCCTTTACACACTGCACCCACATTGACCTGTCTAAAATAGGGGTTTTCAACCTTTTTTGAGCCGCGACCCCCTTAGAGCAATCAAAGTAGCCTCGCGACTCCTCATAAAAATATTTAACAAAAGCATATTAAATGCGAAATTTAACCAAATTTGAATCATGCCTAACGTCTTTTCGCGATGTTATTACCCTACGACTTTTATCACATTTCCTTCAATTCAATTATTATTTCCTTTTCCTATCAAGCTTGGCTAGATTATCGGTGGCTTAGTGGTTAGTGCGCCCGCCTCTGAATCGGTAGGCATGGGTTCGATACCTTGTCGGGTCATACCAAAGAATTTTTAAAAATGGTACTGAATCTAATTCCTGCTTGGAACTGAGCAATGGAATGGATTCGGGTAATAATGTACTCAGTTGCGCCTCTATACGGCTGCATTGACACTGTCTGCTTTGTAAAGCGCTGAGGAGCAACGCATTCTGCGATCGATACAGTGCTATATAAAAACTAACATTATTATTATTATTAAAAAGTAATAAATATAAGCTAGATTTTCATCGATTGAAATTATTGCAATCTTTTATGTATTTATTGAAATCAGCTTGAGATGGTTGGTGCTGCATTTTTTTGAACAAGCTTGTCAATGCGTGGAACTGTTGCTGAAAAAACTTTTAAACAAAATAGCTTACACACTGAATTATTTCAATGCCATTGGAAACGATACTGACAAATCCATATTTGACACAGGATTCCAAATAACCTTGTTGTTTTCCATAACGTGGATACTGTTAAACTTTAGTCTGCACAAAACAACGTAGCCTACAAGAACTTGGTGAAAATTATTAAATGCTTTTCTATTGTTAAAGCCATTGCAACGTATAAAAGCCTAAACAATAGTATAACCTTAGGTCGAGGAATGGTTGATTGCAAAAAAAAAAAACAGCTTTCAATCTTCTCTGGCAAAAAGAATTGATAACGATACATTAAATTTTGAGGTCTCGCAACCCCCGAAAAAAAAGGCCAACCTACGGGTTGAAAAAACCCTAGTCTAAAGCGTCCTCTTTTGTCGAGCTGGCCTTACGGCTTTCCTCCTCAACCTGCCATTCCAGGTTTTCTACTAGTCTCCTCTCGCAACTCCAGCGTTCTTCTCAAAGCTCCAAACCCTTCTCAGAACATTCGCATATCATCTTACTGTACTTGTAATTTCAAACAAATTGGTCTCTGACAAAGCCTTTCAAAGGTTATTCCTGGCAATTTCACATACTTGTATGTAGAATCTTTGAACCACCGATGTAGGGCCGGCTACTGAGTGAAGTTTCCATCGCCTGCAAGCTATTTTATCCACTAGGTGCCGCTGAATGGAGAGCAGTCCTGAAATGCGTTGCTCAAATGCGGACCCTGAGCCAAATCAGCGCCGCTTAATCGTAAGTCGGGCGCTTAGCCACTGAGCTAACAAGACGGACAAAACTACAACTACATTTGGCAATACAATAGATTGAGTTTCGCTTTCAGCAGCATGATCATTGTTTACTTCACAAATGTAGATACAAACGGCCTGTTTTGGCTAAAACAAGTCGTTTGTATCTACATTTGTGAAGTCCATTTTGTAAGTTCAGTATTTTTTATTATTTATTAACATTTTGTCAGTCGCACACATGGTATCAGCACTTTTGTTTAGCCGCTTGTTTGGGTTCAAAAGGGACTTCTACATTGCAACCTAATCTTTATCAAATGCAATTCTACAGGTTATTGACAAAATCAAACTGTAAAAAATCATCAACGAACATAAATATTGCAACCTTAACTTTTGTATTTTAAATACCACGTCTAAATTATTACATGTCCAAGTAATTGTAATTTGAAAATTTCAGAACAATGTAATTGTAGTGTAATTTAAAAAATGGTGTAGTTGTAATTTGTAATGCAATTGTGAGAAAACTACGTAATTGATCCAACTCTGGCTCGATTTATATTCTCTTTTATGGTTAACAATAAAGAAGTGAAAGTGATGACGCAGCTGTAGCCATAGTTTAACATACATGATGAGAAGCCAGGATAAGTTTACTATAATTTTTGTTTCCTCCTTAAAGCATAAGCTATTGCTGTAAAGATCAGTGGTTCTCTAAGTAGGCGACAGCCCACTGGAGATGATTTTAAAAATTGATGGGGAAAAAAAGATCATCATCATCCAAGTCGGTTTTGTCCCCACTTGAGGGGGTGTCAGATTCTTTCCTTGCAGCGATTGCCTTCACTCCTATTCTCCATCTCATTCTATCTATCCCATCTTCTTATTATAGTCCGATTTTGTCTGCCTCATTCTTCACCTGATCTTTCCATGTTTTTTTTCGACGTCCCCGTTTCCTCTTCCCATCTACCTTCAAAGTCAATGGCTTTTTGAAGAAAACTTCCTTCCTTCCTCCTTAGTACATGCCCATACCATCTTACTCCGTTTTCCCCGGCATGTTGTTCAATAGTCTCCCACATCTCTAGCATATCCATCAGTTCTCCAGTTTTTTCTCCCTTCTAATTTTTACTCCACACATTGCTCTCACCATTGCCCTTTCCATTCTTCTCAAAATAGCCATTTTACTCTCTCTTAATATCTAATTTATCTATGTTTCGCTGCTGTACAATTATGCAGGCAGCACACAACTCCGATAGACTTCCCTTTCATTTTAATGAAAACTTTTTTCTGCATAACTATTCCCTGAACTTTGCCCAACCAGCCTTGTCCTTCCTGTCACAGCTGCTTCGCATCCACCGCTGCCATTTATTTGATCACCCAAATAATAGAAGTTGGTCACTGTTTCAATTCCATACAGAAATTTTCTTTGCAATCCTCAACTTATTTTTTTCCGTTATCACATTTCCCACAAATAAAACACTTTGCCAGTCTTGCTGTAGGTCTCCTCGTATTGACATATCTTGCATGTACTCACTTCTTATACACCTTGTAATGCAACGAACTTCTCATCACTTTCTTTCCACATATTGTACATGAGTGGACTTTGCTCTTTACAACTGAACTATACCTTCTGCTTACTCACCATCACTTTCGTTTTTTCAGATTTACCTTCATACCCTTTGTCTCAAATCTTTCTTTCCATTTTGCAAACTTTTTTTCAGTCCCTCCATACTATCACTGGTCAAGACCAGGTCATCCTTCCGCCCTACGGTCAAAAGAGGGAAACTTATGCATTAAACTCTAAAGGTATAATCGATGCTCAATGCTCATGCATCATTTTGTGCGTACAATCGCCACTGTTAAAATTTTTAGACAATCTTTCAAACGAGGTTACCTTTGTCGCTCCACAGCCTTCTGATGTTGGAGCTCTGAAATATAAAAAGTTAATTGGGAAATAAAGTTATGCTTCGGATACAACAAACAGGGATGGTATAATAAAAAAAAAACGAAATGGGAATGGCAAGGTCTTATCACCTTTAAAAAGATGCAAAGATTTCAGACAATGTTAAACAAATGCACTGTCACCAACTGCAAAAGTATTCCCACTTAGAATTTAGTGAACACTTACACACAGTATTCTATACGGTAACAAAAACGATCTGTCTAGTGTCTATTCTGTTCAGCTTTTTCATCGGCCAAGAAAAACAAGTTTAAGGTCGGCAAGCTTATATTCGAAACAGCTAAAAACTGATCAAGCACATGCAGCCTGAAGAATTTTGCGTAAACATTGAAATAACAAAACTGTTTCTAGGTGAATAAAGCCATAAAGCAGCGACGCACAGCGTGGACGGTCGTTTGCGCAGAATGATCGGTGCGTCTATGGTGACGGCAGTTCCGATGCCTCGAACAACGATCCCAGATTCCCCCTCGATGTCATAAGACTGTTGGAACCCAATCACGGCGTTTCCTCCCATCAGCTCCACCTGCAAAACGATGGAATGTTGCAATTAATCGAGGGAAGTTTCTATAAACTTCATGTCCTGCAAAAAACAACAACAATGCAAAATACAAAATCAACCACGTATCAATAATGCAACAGATATACGTTAATTGTTTCCACGCAAATCTACATAACAACAAAAGACGCCGCAGTTTGATTGCTAATGCACGAAATGATTTTTGCCAGTAATGACGTTAAAGCGGATGCGACCATCGTAGCAGGAAAACTAAATTCGAGGACGTTGTCGTTTGGTACCAGGTTTACTCTAAGATGCTTTCCTAGGTTTGCAGCAGTCAGACGCGCATTTGCCAACTGTTGATGCGGCAATTGCGGCATCACTATGGAGGTGAGGAAAGCTCACCTTGCTACCAATCCTCCGCTGGAGTTCCCCAGACATTTTCGAGAATAGTCGCTGTCTTGCCTCGTTGGAAGCACGGGGGGTCCGTAGCTTCTCTATCCACTTGTACTCCGGATCTTCTTCCACCAAGAGATCATGGACGAACCCATGCACGCACAGAATGCGATAACATTCCGGGATGCGGCTACCTGCATGCGGATCAGCATGATTTAAACTGGTGGATGATGAAATGAAACCAGGATTTTATACATGTAGAAACAATAAACACGAATGACATGGGAAAGAATCGACATTAGTCGGTTTGTTGGACGTAATCTATTGGTTTGTTGTTATTGATTGCGATTGATCTGGCTGCAAATGCTGAGATTTTCTATGCTGGTCAGCCATAGAATCGCTCTTTAAAATATAATTATGTACTAGTTTTGTTACATCACCTTTCCATGGAGGCAATATCGATCTCTGCTTTTAAATTGAACACATTCCAATGTGTTTGTTGCACATAAGATACAAACTTTCAGGCTACTTTCAACAGGCTCTATCATGGCCCACTCGTATTTAGTTGGTGCAGCAATTCTTGGCTTGTAATTACACAATCACATGCACTAATCACATTTAATGCATCAAATATAGTTGTTAGTTTCTAAAGCCTGTTTCACCCTACAAGAGATCATCAGAAGGTCCTTATTCCAATAGATTCTATTTGAATAAGGACCTTCTGATGGGGTCTGCTACTATTCGGTGAGTCCGATTCGGTGAGTTCCTAACCTCTAACCCCTAACCCTAAAACGGCAATTATAATTAGGTTACGGTACCCGACAATTAAAAAAAAAAATTGAAAAAATCCCCCGTTAAGGGATTGGACTCACCGAATCGGACTCACCGAAACGGGCCATTCCGCTTCTGATGATCCCCCTTTTACGGTGAAACAAGCTTTTATTCACCTAATCAGCGATATTAGGCATCCATTGCTTCAACAGTGGATTAAAAAGTAAAACGGTTTTGGTGCCCAAAAAAACTAACAAAATGCATGTAATGTAATACACCGAAGTCAACATTGCTCACTCAAATGTCCTAGTTAATTTACAGTTAAATTGATAACTTTCGGTATTAGGCTATGGAGATAGGCCTCAGTGAAACGAGCCTTGAAAATACTACAGTATTAGGAAAAGCGAAGGTGGGAACATCTCAGATTTTTGAAGTTCTAACCTACTGAAAGGCTACACTGGCATACGAGGTTATACAATTATACATAGAGGTATCGGCCAAATTTTGCGGATACCGATACCCAACAAATAGCGGATATCATCGATACCGATATATCGGAACATCACTACATACAATCATACCAATAATTATTTAATTTCAGACATTTACAGCTAAATCATTTACAGCTATGGGTTAATAAACTTACTGGAATGTATATTCAACCGTTATCAAGGAAGCCGCATACACTAATATTCCTAAGATGGACCAGAGCAAGAAAACTTCAACTTATTGGTTCAATTCTGAAATAAGGAATTTAATGGACAAACGTCGTAAATTGAAACAGGATCCAATACAATATCGTTTAGTAAACCTTGAAATTAAAAAAGAATGTCATAAAGCTAAAGAAAAATGGCTTGAAGAAAAATGTCTAGAAATTGAGAAACTTCGACTTGATGGGAAACACATGTTCAAAAAGATAAACGAGCTTGTAGGCAAAAAATCAGCACCAACATCGAAGTGTATCAGAGCGGCAAATGGAGACATCCTTCATGACCCAAAAGATGTAACTCAGAGATGGGAGGAATATATACAGGACCTCTTTCGGGATGCAAGCAGAAGCAAGCTTACTGAAGATGCATCTCGAGATGTGACAGGTCCACCGATCTTGAAAGCCGAAGTTATGTGGGCTCTGCATCAAATGAAAACAGGAAAAGCAGCTGGGCCAGATGAAATTTGTGTGGAAATGCTTAAAGCTCTAGACGAAGAAGGAATAGACATCATATGGAAGCTCTTAGACAGAATATATGAAAGTGGTGTGATTCCTGAGGACATGTTGAAATCAGTATTCATTGCACTACCCAAAGTTCCAGGAACACTTGATTGCGACAAACATCGCACTATTAGTCTGATCTCACACACTGTGAAATTGCTGCTAAAGATCATCCTCCAACGCTTAAGAAGGCAATTGCTTCCAGAAATAGGGGGCAATCAATTTGGCTTCATGAAAGACAGGGGAACAACCAACGCAATCTTCACGATGAGAATGCTTGGTGAAAGAGCAATCGAAGTCCAGCAAGACCTATATCTAGCATTTGTAGATTTTAAAAAAGCCTTCGATAAAGTTCGTCACGAACAGCTTTTTGAGATGCTGAACAACATTAACGTTGATCACAAGGACCTGCGCATAATTAAGAATGTGTATTACCAACAACAAGCTGCAGTTCGCCTACCTGAAGGTCTGTCTAGATATTTTGAAATTCAACGTGGGGTCAGACAAGGCTGTGTGATGTCACCAGATCTGTTTAACTTGTATAGTGAAATGATTCTCAGAGAAATAGAAGGTATTGATGAGGGAGTTTTAGTGAACGGCATCTCATTAAACAATATTCGCTATGCTGATGACATTGTGCTCATAGCGACATCCCCGGATGGTTTACAAACACTAATTAACAAAACTTCAGACATCAGTGCAAAATATGGAATTGAAATTAATGACAAAAAAACAAAATGCATGACTATCTCCAAACAAAGTCCTGAACCCCACTTTGTACTTCACCAGGGAGGCAACACAATTGAACAAGTGTCTTCTTTCAACTATCTTGGTTCTCTCTTAACAGCGGATGCACGATGTAAGAAAGAGATACGAAGAAGAATAGGCCTAGCTAAAGACGCTTTTAATAGACTACGACCTATTCTATTGGATCGCAAGCTTTCTATTCTTCTGAAGGTGCGACTTCTCAAAGTGTTAGTGTGGTCTGTTCTCCAGTATGGTTGTGAAACATGGACTTTCAACACAGAAACTAGGCGTAACATTGAAGCAGCAGAAATGTGGTTTTACAGAAGAATGCTCAGGATTTCATATACTGATCACATCACAAATGCAGAAGTTTTGAACCAAGTACATCAAGATAAGGAACTATTGAACAACATAACTCAAAGGCAACTCAAATTTCTCGGTCACATTATCAGAAAGGAAGATTTCGAAAATCTCTGTCTAAGCGGCCGCCTTCTCGGGAAACGTGCTCGTGGCAGACAAAGAACAACATTTATATCCAATTTCAATACATCAATCAGCCAACCAAGAACACTTTGGGACACTGCGCGACAAAGGGAACACTGGAAAAATTTACGAACTGAGCATCTAGTTCATCAAAGGCCGCATCGGCTATGATACTGTTGACAGCTAAATCCTAGACAAGCAAAATGCAAGCAATGTACGATGTACAAATCTGTGACAATGAGATATGTATTTTGAAGTAAATAAGTAACAGCAGTAGCAGCGACCTAGGCTGTCAACTAGGGTGTCCCACTTTTAGGCGACTTTTCAGGAAAATTAGGTTCGGGTCAAATTCTGACTGGATTTTCGTCACTGATTTCAAAAATGACGTTATTTTTTCATTATGACGTCATCTTGATGCGCCAGCTAGCGGATTTTTGCTATTTTGGCCTTATCACGAATATGGTAAGAGCTAGAGAGTTGGAACTTGCGCCAAAATGACCGGAAGGGACGATTTCCTATTTGTTGTCAATACAATAAGAAACGCTAACTGCAACAGAAAAGGAGTTATTTTGAAAAAACATGTTTTTGGACAAAAAAATGAGAAACATGGCAATTTTGCTACAGTGACGCTTTTATTTCGATTAAGTTGCTGTGCTGCGCCACTTTGTTTGACAATTAAGTACAGTGGTACTTGCTACTTGGTAGTAGTCTACTAGCATATTGTATTTACAATTGATTATATACCTCAGCATTGATTTTTGCATGCATGTTGCAATTACTAATACTAGCTAACGTTAAACCCTTGATCATTTAGTTCAAAGACCTATCAAACAAAACCACCATTCAACAACACAACACAGTTCAATGAGATTATTTATCACACCATACTGTGCAAAGCAGCACAAATGTGCAAGTCTATTTTGGCCAAATCATCTTGGTCATCTCGAATCAAGCCGTTCACAACGCGTTTCAGTCTTCCAATGAAGCGCTCTGTTGTTGTTGTCGATCATACACCAAAACACTGATGGAGATGAAAAACATGCAATGCATGGAGCCATCTTACTTTCTTCGGAGAAAAACTCACTTAAGTTGCCACGCTTCAAAAGCGTCTGCTCGATATCAGCGTTCTTGGAAAAATTTTCTGTCTTACCGCATCAGCAGCAAAAGGTGGAACTTCAGCATGGGAACTTAAAGCAACGTTTTTAGTGCTCAACCATTGGTATGCATGCTTAACGATGTATCAGAACAGCGTTGAAGACTGGTTCATCAACATATTTATCTGCAAGTAATAAATCTCTTGTGAACAGTACAATTGAGGGACCTTCAGCAGCGGAAGGTTTAAGATGAATGACTAAAGTTGCTGGCAAATAAACACAAATAATGAAAGAAACCATACGTTGAAGTTTACGAATATCCTGAGGCTCTACACAATACCCAAAAATCAGCATTCTTAAGTAACCACTCGCTGTTGTTATCCAATGCGCATGGGACACGCTTTCTTGACGATAAAAAAGTAGGGCTTCAAATTTCCTGGAACATCCATCAATAAATGAGCTGCCAGAGCAAGAAGACACATATGGTCGCTTCGAAAAGATGAGTCTTTAGCTTCTTTCTTGTGCTCAGAAAACCATAAGATCTTGGCTTTTAAACGATTTGCGGCTATATCTGTGATGGGAACTTTACAATCTTGTCGGATTTTCAGATGTTGAGGCTTAGGTTTTGGTATTTTCTTAATTCTGTTCATCAAACCACCATCTGCCAGACAAAATTTATGAATCTTGTTTGCAAAATATCCCAAACAATAAATGATGCAACATTGCATCATTTTTATTTTAGGATCTACTGTTTATGACATAACAATCGAAATAAAAGCGTCACTATATTCTATTGTTAAGCTAGTACCACTGTACTTAATTTTTAAACAACGTGGCGCAGCTTAACAATCGAAATAAAAGCATCACTGTAGCAAAACCCAAGCAAAATTGCCGTGTTTCACTTTTTTGTCCAAAAACATGTTTTTTTTAAAATAACTCCTTTTCTGTTGCAGTTAGCGTTTCATATTGTATTGACAACAAATAGGAAATCGTCCCTTCCGGTCATTTTGGCGCAAGTTCCAACTCTCTAGCTCTTACCATATTCGTGATAAGGCCAAAATAGCAAAAATCCGCTAGCTGGCGCATCAAGATGACGTCATAATGAAAAAATAACGTCATTTTTGAAATCAGTGACGAAAATCCAGTCAGAATTTGACCCGAACCTAATTTTCCTGAAAAGTCGCCTAAAAGTGGGACACCCTACTGCCAACCGTATAAACAGTCAAAGTACTAGATATTATTTGATCATGAGTGGTTTTCTTCATAGTTTATCAATTTAGGTTCATTCGCAAAATAAGGTAAAGGAGAATTGTTAAAAACGGGACCATTTTAATTAAATAATCAGCATACAAAGCCAAAACTAATAGCAATGCATGCAGTTTTGCATTTAAGCAGAATTAATTTTTCATTCAGGCACGTTTTAAACCTTTCAAGATTTTGCCATCTTTTCCCGTTTGTTAACGTGCTGGTAGGTTTATATCGATTTTTGTAGTTAGTATCTTTTTCGTCCCGGACGCGTTAACGACGAAAAATAAAATGATTGATTGATTGATTAATTGTTTAGAAGGCAGTGTGATGTCATGGCTTTGGTTACCTATTGGAAGAACATCTGTTATGTTGCACACACTGCTGCTAGCTACAAATCTTTGAAAATCATTGAACAAAAAAGCATGCATTACAGCACTTGCTAGTTCGCTGGTAGTTAAGTGCAAGATGAACAAACCACATATGAACTTGAGACCGCATGAGGATTGTTTGAATTGATTGAAATCAATGAACGACTCCAACTTCGCCACCAACAATAACTCGCCTCTGATACCTGAGCATCAATAACAGAAAATTATTTGTAAAATCAATTCATCGAGTGTAGACAATAGACATATATGCCGTCGACTAGGTGTTCTTCACATACTGTAACTTGGACGGTGACATGGTCACTACTAATCAGTTTTCCTGTTGTTTTAGAGATAACCAAACTAGCAGGCTGCTAAGATCAATTCTACATCTAAATGTCCCAAAACCAGCAAACTGATTATGTGAAACTTTAGCTTTTATAAGTAATAAATCAAATTTAAAATACACCAACGCCATAAGGAAAAGTTGTAGCAATTGTAGCATCAAAAGAAGTAATAGAGCAATATCTTTGATCCTGAAGTCCATTATGATGCTAATTTACATCAACAATGTTAACAAGTGTGTGGCATTGAAAGGGAGACTTAAGTTAGGCTGTTTGGCGGAAAAACTTTAAGGTCAATGAGCAATTAGGGTGGTTCAAAAAAGTGCCAAGCTTGTCATCATTGCTGTTTTAGTTGTCATCAACACGATCATCAAACAGCGCTAACAGAGAAACTAATGCTAACAGATACTCAGAAAAATATCACAAGTGACGATGGAGAGCCTTCAGAGGTGCTTTCTTGATATAACATATTGGGTGGTGGTGAAGGAGGTCGAGAAGTTTCAAGTCGTTGTTGGGAGCTCTTGTAGCTAATGGAGCCTCGTGCCAGTACCTTGCATAAACAAGAGCCACAAGTAGACAAAACTGGGATAAACCAGTGATCTCTCTAGTGGTTAGTTTGAAGTTTGAACTGGGCCCGGAACAGAAATATCTTTAGAGAGTAGATGGACTTTGTCATCCACCTTGCATTGTGCATTGCAAGTTTTGCCTGTGAATATCTTTGAACAGAAGAATATTGAAAAAAATGATGTTTTATGCATCCTGTGGTAAAAAAGTGAAAATCTGATTGACCTTCAAACGACCTCCAATCAGTCTAATTTTTTGCAAGGGCACTTCTATGGGGAAATGGCAGATTTTAAGCCTTGTGGAGGAAGCGGAATGGCCCGTTTCGGCTAGTTCCCTATTCGGTACAGTTTTGAATTGTATTTTGTATTTTATTCCACAATATCGTTTCTTTTGCATTCCGACAAAGAAAAATAAATTGAAATGAAATTTAGCGCAAAATGTTTGAAGTATTAAATTGAAATGTTTGCCCACATAAAATCGACATGTATCCTACGTCACCGTCTGTATGCAAACTTAGAATATATTAGAATCCTCAACTATAACAAAATTCCAAATCCAACGACGACTTCTGTTTATTTAGAGAATGTTGTATTTTATTCCACAATATCGTTTCTTTTGCATTCTTGCATTTTTTCCAGTGTTTACCTTTGAGTGCCTTCCCTTACGGCAAAATGACGAATTTTGTTGTCTAGGTTCGTTCAAAATACGGTAAGTGTTTTACATCAAAACAACATTTTTCATGATTAACAATAGAGGTTAATGAGATAAAGTCTCAGTGAAAACGTGACAACAAAAAAAAGACAGTTGCCAAATAGCGTTTGACATAAAAGATGAAGTTAAAACCTAAGTGGCAGTTTAGAATAAACCTGGGTTTCGGCGTAGCATGTCTTAGTTGTCATTGAAGTTGACCATTTAAATGCTTGCATATGTTCGCAGGTCGTCCGTCTAAAAAGATTGTAGCTGAGTAGTGAATAGGGCACTAGCCGAATCAGACTAGTCGAATAGTAGCAGACCCGTGGTAGAAGATTACAAGAAACTTGTATTTTTTGAACCACTCTAATGTATGTATTAGATGTTATCAAAGTCTTCACTCCAAAGTCAGCAAGGGAGTGTATTATAATTGTTACATTAAAAGCAAGGGGGCCAGATATATCTTGCCTCTCTGTCTCAGACCAGAGGGGACGCTGCCCCTACATAATTAACGCCTATGCCTCGGAACATATCTTGCACTACAAACAGTTATTAGGTTGTCTAACATTAATTGCTATCAAACCAACCATGCATTGTGTCAAAGATTGGAAACCATCCACCAAGGTGATGCGACGATTCAGGATCGAGAAGAGGATCTACATCAATATATACCTTTCCTATGACATCATGGGAGCTGTACGTATCATGGTCGAGGACTCTCACTTGCAGAGGCTCATCTTGGAGGAGCTCATCATCAACCTGAGATCATGTGCAGTGCATGAAATAATTACAGCGCAACAATTCTATTTGATAAGCTGGTTTCGAGTAAACATTAATTGAAGAAGTAAAAATGAAAAGTACCTAACACCAAAGTCACAAAATGTCGATTTTTAGCGAAGCACGTCTTTTAGGTGTAGACAGTTGGGTGCCTGCCAAATAGGTGCGCACACTGTGGTGTCAGGATGTTTAGGTGTGTCGCCTGGACATTTAGGTGCTGTTCCCAGTAAAGTCTATTTCATTAGGTGCTTGTAATACACAGACAGGAGTGTACGCAGAATTTTCTCAAGGGAGGGGGGCATTCAAAATGCTTTTCAAATCGAAAACAAATTAAAAGAACGCCCATTTGCTAATTACAACCAGTAAGTAATATTGTAGTCTACAAGACGAGCCTACCATACGCAGCTTGCATTGACGATATTTTGTAAACAAACAATATGATACAACACCCTTGACGTCTCGAATAAAATGTATTACGCAGACAAAGTAATAGACTTACTCAACCCAGTGAACCACGCGTATTATGCCGTATTAAGGGTACGTTCAGTGGTGTACACTGTACGCACACACAGGATTTTGTTACTGGAGGAGGAGCAATCGATATAATTTGACATTGTTGATTAAGAGCAGCTTAATGTTACTTTAAAGTCTGACCAAGGTTTAAGGGCCTGTCTTTAAGGTTGAAGGTTGTCTCTAAAACTTGCAATTGCATCACTCATGAAATACAAAAAACTGAACACAGTGAACAGGGAAAAGAATGAAATAGGAAGCTAGGTTGAATACAAAATACTTAAACATAAGGTACCGTAGTTAAAAAATAGCGTTGGCTTCGGAAGTGGTAAATACGGCCTTACGTGTTTAAAGCTGTTAAATATCGAGCTTCCGTTGAAGCTCGATATCTGTTGTTGAAGTTCATTTCTAGTTAAGTCAAATAATAACTACACTAACCATAAGCAAAAAACATTTCATATTCAGGGCTGCGATTTTTTCTTTCTTGTTGAACGACCAAAAATTCTGCGTTTGTTTGTCGAATAGTAATATGACATCACAAAAGTCAGATAAAGCGTTTGGCCGCGAATTACAGCACAAGTTGTGTGGATGTACTTCGAGTCACTTGTTTTTTTGCATGCTGGTTTGCAAAAGAAAAAAGCCCTTAGGCTATCGTCGCCATCTCTCAGTTTTTTTTCTTTTTTTAAGTTATTTTGGCGCATGTCAAGCGGCATTGTCGCCAAAAAAGGCAAAAATTGCAGCCCTGCGTATATTCAAGCGAAGAACTGTCACAGAATCAAGCATTTCTGATAAATGATTACGAGTGTAATTTGACGTAACCGAATAGCACCTAAATAACCGACACAGCCCCTATATATTCTGATGTCACACAGTGCGCAATGGCAAAAAAACATAGTTAATCACTAGGCCTAAACATGGGTCCCATACTTGATCCAAGTACCGGGGGATGAGAAGATAAGGTTCTCATTATACTAAGCCTTCGGCACTAACGAGAGTAGGGCGACTGCCAGAAAAACCAACAAAAATGTTTAAGTCGTCGTCTGAGCTTCTGGGGCCGAGGGTCTATCCTTTTACCACCCCAGATTCACGATGTTCCCGGACTACACTGGAAGGCTGCTAGAGAGCAGCCAGTCTTTAGTTTCATCATCCATGACGCGCAGACCTTCCACTTCGTTAGGTGGCTTGAAGATGGTGCAGTTATTGATGATGTGGTCTGCGGTCTGTTCCTCGGCATCACATTCACAGGAGGAGGAAGAGGCCATTCCCCATTGGTGCATGGTTGAGCGGAAAAGCCCGACGCCCATACGGAGACGGTTGAGGCGCACCCATGCCTGTCTCTGTAGTGTCAGGCCGATGGGACGTGGGTCGGCGTCGGGGATGAATGAATGGAGTCTAGTGGTGCCTGACCTCCAATCAGAATTCCATTTATGGTCTGCCCAAGTAGCCGCAGAGATGTCTTGTTCATCAGCTTCGTTGATCAGAAGCCGAGCGGCTGGCACGAATGGGTGTCTTGATTTCAGTCAGCGGGGTGCCCGTTTGGGAAGGCAGAGATCTTGTGGTGGAGAAGATGGTTAGGCTCCAGTGCCAGTCGACCGAGGGACAGAGTGGCTTCTTCGCGACGAAGCTCAGCAGGTTGGATGCCAGCGAGAATGGGGAGATTGTCCAATGGTGTGGGACGCAGGGTCTGCTACTATTCGGTGAGTCCGATTCGGTGAGTCTAATTCGGTGAGTTCCTAACCTCTAACCCCTAACCCTAAAACGGCATGATAATTAGGCTACGGTACCTGATAATTTAAAAAAAAAATGAAAAAATCTCCCGTTAAGGGATCAGACTCACCGAATCAGACTCACCGAATCGGACTCACCGAAACGGTCCATTCCGTGGGACGCAGGCATCCGGTCACTGAGCACAGGGCGCTGTTTATGGCAGTGTCGATGTTGTGGCAGTGAGCACTGCGGCACCAGACAGGTGCACAGTACTCTGCAGAAGAGTAGACAAGGGCTAAGGCTGCTATTCGCCGCAAAGTGTCAGCCCTCGCCCCCCAGCTAGAGCCTGCCAGGCGCTTCAGTAGTGCAGCGCTGGATGTCAGTTTCTTGCGCAGTGACACCAAATGGTGGCGGTATGTGAGCGATCTGTCTAGTGTCACCCCAAGATACCTTGGCTCAAGGCAGAAGGACAGAGGTTTTCCGTTGTTGTGGACATGTAGCTCACGATCAGCTTTCCGATTGAGTAGGTGGAAAGCTGCTGCCACAGTTTTGGTTTCGCTGAGTTTCAGTCGCCAGTTCTGGAGATAAGCTGAGATGGTTTGCATGTCCTGGCTCAAGGTGTCTTCTAGATTTTCCCCCGACTTTGTGGAGTGGAGAATTGCCAGATTGTCCGCATAAGCCTTTTTTGCGGAGACCGTGGTTGGCAGGTCGTGGGTGTAGATGTTGAAAAGAAGTGGAGCCAGGACCGATCCCTGTTGGACGCCGTTTTTCAGGCGTCTCAGTCTGCTTTGCCGTAGATTGCCGGTGGTGAGGGTGAAGCTTTGATTCCTGACAAGTTCCATAATCATATGGACCATATGTCGGTCAGGAAGCAGGAGAAGCAGCTTGTAAGTAAGGCCGCGATGCCATACAGTATCGTAGGCAGCTGTGAGATCTAGAAAGACAGCGCCGGCCTTCTTTTTTGCCTCAAAGCAGTCCTCGATGTCTTGGTCAACAGTGTGACCTGATCTACGGTGGATCTTCCACGCCGAAACCCAGCTTGCTCTTTTAGAAGGAGCGGGTCGATGATTGGGTTGACGCGGGCATAGATCAGCCTTTCGAGGATTTTGAAAGGAACGCATGACAAAGATTAACCTACTTAAACTAACACTAACATAGACCTAATAGACACAGCAAAAGACAGAGAATCTTGGAAACTTTTCATACAAGAGGCAGTCAATGCTTAAAATAAAAAACGACAATAAAAAATGAAGACCTATCAATAAACAGTAATCATCACTTTGAGTGTCTTGTGCTAAAATAGATCCAAATTATTTGAAGCCTGTAAAAACGTATTGAAGGTCAAGTGGTCTCGGCATAAAGTAGGCCTACTACAGCAGCATCACACAAACCTCAAACTTAAACCAATCCGAATTCCAGTGAGGGTTCAGTGACTTTGCATAAACTTCAGTTTTGTAAGTTGTCGACCCAAACTTCACCTGATGAAGTAAAAAATTCCGGCAATGTAATAAATCTCAAAAAATAACACAGTGAAAAAAGTGCTGCATGATTGAGAAAATGAAATATCTTTTGACAGGTGCCAGACCCACAGCAATGCTTGACATGAACAACTCAGTTACATGTCGTAATATAGGATGTGAATAAATCATGTCAAAATAAATTAGTTTGTATTGCAGGATTGAAATAATCAATACCCTACTTATCCTCAACAGAGAAGGTATGAAGCTCAATGAGGGTAGTTTTGTTCAATTGTGAAGCAGGTTTTCTTCGGAAACATAAATCTTTAAAATGATTATGCCCAACCCACAGTGATCTATTCTATACACACACACAGGCTTTGCCAAAGTGCAAACTAGAGGCCAATATAATTTCGATTTTGAACTCTAACCTAAATTTACTTTATATCCATTTGAAACGATAGTTTTAACTCGTAACAACTTCCGTCTACCTCAAAGTCATAACTATTCATGCGGTGTAGGCACCAGCCGCACCACGTTATACAAAAAGTATTTGTATTGAAAAACGAATTCAAAAGTTGGTGAAGTGGAAGTGACTGCAAGAGTAAGGTTTGGTTGGTTGAAATTCAGAGAGTGTCGCGGATGGATATAGCTAGCAGCTAAATCAACAGTATTCAAACAAGTTGAAGAGTTGATTATGCAAATGTTGACAGAGTTTAAAAAAAATCACAATTTTCAAGGACCCCAAGAAATCATTATAAACAAAAAAAAGTTACACCACTACTCTTACACCCTAACTATTTCATATTTCCTTAAAACAATTCATCTGCAAATAGCATTTCACAGCATGATCAATTGATCATTTTTCGAGAAGATATGAATTAGAATAAAGAAAATCACTTCAACTATACTTGATAGACCAGAGGTGGGCAAACTACGGCCCGCGGGCCGCATGCGGCCCGCAACAACTTTCTGTACGGCCCGCGAAAGCCTGAAGCAATTATATAAAAAAATAATCCTCAACTTGCTTGAAAATTTTAATTATTACAATGACTTAATTAAACTTTTTCTTCCTATATGTCATCTTGATAAAGATATATTAGCCTATAGTCTTTTTGTCGCATTGTAGTAGTTTGTTTCCCCAGCCACATTGTGATCTTGCATGAATGCATGGCTATAATTAGTGTCAAAGCAGCCATTGCTAAACAGCCGATTACGTCACAATCGAAGTTTCTGACTTTAGCCTGTCACATCATATGACTTTCTTTGTCGCTTTAGTCTTGGATCAAGGCCAAGACTTTTGGTAGAGAGAAAAGCGGCGATTGCGACAGTTTTTCTGATTATGTTAATTCGCTCACAGATGTATTCTGTTTAATTCGCTCAAAGTGGGTCTGGCAAAGTGTTATCTTGATGTGGGTTGTATTCAAACAAATAATTGAGACAAACAGTTTTTATATCTTTTATGTAATGTACATGTACTGTATATAAAATCTCCCTTTCGTTCGTCACTTTAAAAATAAATAAAAGCTTCTGTTTTAACTAGTTTAGATTTTATGTTTTGGTTTAATCTTAATTATACTGTACTGCGGCCCTCGAACAAATTCCGATTCTGAATGCGGCCCTCGAGATAAAAAGTTTGCCCACCCCTGTGATAGACAAACAGACATAGGATTAAAAACAAATCTATTTCCTTGGTTTTATGAAATTATATCATGTTTAGTTCGATGGGAGTGTGTTTCTGTACCTAACAACACATCTCGCCAAGCAGCTTCAATCAAGTACCAATTAAAAGAATAAAATTATTGTACCTCGACAAATGCATCTGTCAGGTCTGATGCCCGATCCATGATTGGCAAATGTCTCCCAGCAAGAATACGAACTTTCAAACGACCAGGCATGCTTTGCGTGTGAAAGCTGGTATTGACTTCAAGGATAGATTGAAATGAATGCTAAAAAAATTTGAAAAAAAGGTCAACAATAACACTCAACAGCCAATTTGCTTCTAAAACAAATTGAGTCATTCTTGGTCAATTTCGGGTCACTGTCTGAACACAAATACACTAAAAATTATTGAATAGCTCTGGTTTTCGAGATACGACATTATATCAAAATGTTCTTTACCTTCAGCTGAGGGAAGCTATATGCCTTTGTTCACTTGTTGCTTTCATCAGTCAGATCGAGTTGTGAATTTAATATACAGTAGTGGACAAATTATTAGCCACTTTTGAAAAAAAGGTAATTTTTTGTTTATTCTTAAAATCTACACAAACTATATAACTTTATTAAATGTTTATGAAATGGCAAAATAGTATTTCAATACTTTGTCTGACCACTTTTCGTGGGTTTTAGAGCAGCAGTTCTTCCAGACATACTGCCTTTCGATGTTTCATACAAACCTTGACAATGCCTAAACCCAGACATATATCACTATCAGATGTTGTATTTATCAGATGTATATATGTGTTGAATATTCTTGGTTATAAGAACATCATATATTTCATTTTTTTAAATATGCTAGATTCATTTTGTTGGTTCATATCCAGTAATTTTTCAAGCCATGGGAGTACCTTTAAATGTTTTTTATTCGTGCAATCGTAAATCTTTTTTATAATATGTGAAAGGGGGGCTGAATCTTTTTGGAGTATGCGTAGCTTATTTCCAATCTCGATATAACTCTCTAATTTGTGGCTTTGTAGGAACTCAATATCCCAATATATATATACTTTGCTGCGTTCATACCGGTACCGGTACTTCCTTTAACACTAAACAATCTGGGGGGACCATGAATACAAATAGCACTTCACACAAAATTTTGTTGTTATTCTGTTTTTTTTTTCATACCAGCAGGTCTAAACTCTCTCTCCGACGCTTGTCCTTCTTGTTTGAACTCTGTTATCCAGAACAGCTCGAGATATTCATCAGAATATATTAGTGGGGTTCCCAGGCACTCAGTCATTTCAACTTGATGCAAAAGTTTCGTTTTCAGTACCAGTTTGAAAGTAAGGACCTATAAAACAATTTTGGTTTGAGTGTCAAGCTGTCAGATAAAAAAAAACAAAATGGCGGCCAATTTCCAGATTTTTTCACATTATGCCTCGTAACTTTTGTACTATTGAACCTAGAATGGTGATTTTGGTCTCTAAACTTAGGTTTGTATACTGTATATGAGTAATTCGATAAAAATAAAATAAACATGATTGGAGGAATATGTTTTCTTATATTGAGTTAAGTTCCAAATAAATGTGTAACAATCTTGTTAGTTCTGCGTTGGAAGTATGAATTACTGCAAAATAGCGAAGCAGTGCAGAGCTGACCAGACAGTTAGTCGAAGGCACGCAAGAATGCCAAATTTGTACATCAATAGGCTACAGATTCAGCTCGTATAATATAGTTTAAGGCAAAACTGTCCGCACCAAAAAGATGTTTGGCACGCAAATAAGTCATTAACATTAGCACATAGCCACATAATTCGAACACTGGCAGGCTGCATTCAAAAGGTTGCCGACCCCTGGTTTAGGGTCATAAACCAAAGTCAATTATAACAAAAGGCTTGCAAAATTGCTCAAAAAAACTCTTCGAAGCAATACATTCAATAAGAAAATGGCTAACAAATTAACGAAGGCCCATATATTGAAATAATTGTATATTTTATATACATCTCAATATTGAAAATTGTTGTGTAGTCCAGCTATTTCTTGCATGTGCACTTGCACTGGCGTGTGCATTTTAACTTAGTCTTTACGCATTTGCACCGAGAGCAGATAATTGTGCAAGTGCACTTCACATCTAGATGGAAAACATCCTTGGCGAGGGGCAGAGTGGTCCAAATGGGAAGCAGCTTGCCGTCTTCTTCCTTCCACCCATGGTCAATTGGGTTCATGACAGGCATCATGGACATGTAGGCTGTTGTCCAGATGCTTGCTTGGAAGACACTTCTTTTAAGATGTTGATCCAAAGCATCACTAGTTGGGGGAATTCTCTCCACGTCTCTAGTTATCTGTGAGAACAACTTCATTCGAACGAGGTCAACATCATTGTCCTCATTTGATTCATTTGAGTACAGTCTACAGACAAAGTTTTTTGCCACTTCCTTCAACCTTGGGGATGTTTGGAATGGATTGTTGGCAATAGTTGCAAATTGCTCCATAAGGGATGGAACTTCGTGCATCAATGTGCAGCAGGATCGCTTACCCTTGAACTTGAAGGAAGAAGTACTGTCTGATCCAGTGAATGCATGGAAAAGGGCCATGGCTTTGCATATTGTCGTCCCTAGGTTTATGACAATAGTATTCAGGGAGATCATTTTGGTTCTCTTTCCCGCTTTGAATGAGATCTAAATTTCTGCTGCCGGGTTCAGAGCCTTTATGCGATGAAAGTTACTCAGAAGGATTACGATAACATCTGTGTCTCCAGTATACACCATCCCAATTGACGAAGATTGGAGTGCGTGGAGGAGATGTACTAAAACACGCGTGTCAGCTTCCTCATGGTTGCATTGATTCATTGGTGGACCGTTCCCAACATGGTGGACTTGATCACCTGCAGTGATGTAGACATTCTTGTCATTTGGGAACTCTTCTTCTGTTATCTTCGACAGGAATGTGAAAAGTTCCTTCTTGAACATCAACATTCGCTACAAACTTCTGCCAATTTCCTGGGATTTTGGCAGTACCAGATACGCGCTGTCGGATGCCTGTTCCTCGTTTTTCCCTTGTGCCTCCTTTGATCGTCAGTGCACGATACTGGTCCCAGACAATGTCTACTCTTGCCGATCGGTTCAAGTCATGGCGAACTCTTGGGCAAAATACCTTGTCGAAGTATGAATCAAAGGTCTTGCCTCGGACAGTTGTACCAGGAAGTGAGTGTATCAGTACTCCACCGTCAATAATAATGAAGTCGTAAACATCTGGTGCAAGTAACTCCTCGTCGACAGAAATTGCGCTACTTGCACTGGCTTCCGTGATATATACCAGCAAATCTGACTTGGTACAAGAGTTGAGGGACCCTTCAGAAGACAACGCAGGTGGGTATAGGGAAGATTCGTGCTGAAAAAATTTCTCCAAGTTCCCCCCATGGCTGTCTAATACAAGAAAAGCTTGCCCAAAAAGCTCTGCGTGACGTTTGAAGTACTGCATTTTCAGCTTAATTGCTGACTTTTTTTGTGTTTTCTTCTCATGGAAGAACACTAAGTTGTTGCGCTTGATCGGCGCTGTAAAAGGTGTGTCATTGGAGTCAAGCACACTCTGTCTGAAGTTATTGTACTGCTCTTGTCCCAAAGATTCGACGCTATGGACAGATACAGTAGCAACCGCCGACTCACACATCTTATCATCTAATGTAACCATGTCTCCACTGAACTCCTCAAAAGGATTTCCACTGCTCAGCAACACCTCCATCAGGTCTTTAACATGGCGTAGAAATCGGTGCTGAGATGCACATCCTTCTTCATGATGAGGGAGTTCTTCTTCATCATCGTCGTGAGCATTTACACCACTGAACTCCTCAATGACACGGCTGATTTCTGGGCCAGTCAATATCCAGCGTTCTAACATGTCACGATTCTCAGTGAGACCAATAATGCCACCAACTCCTTTCACCCTTTTGTTGGCTTGTTCGTGTGCTTGATCGATAGGTAAGGATGAGAAACGGTGATTGCTTTGATTTATTGTCCAGTGTCCCATATTAAATTCTTCCTGGATGCTAAGTGGAAGACCTTCCAGGTCTCGGATAAAGATTGGAATCCACCTTGCGTAATTGTGGTGGTCTAGAGCAGTGGTCTCCAACCTGTGGGTCGCGACCCCAAGTGGGGTCGCCTTAACTTTTCCTGGGGTCGCCACAACTCACCATAGGCTATTCAATTTGTTACCGTTTCAATTCATTACCGAAAAAAAGACTGATACTTTTTTGTTCTAGTTCGCAACCTTTGCCTGTGTTTTGGAGTACAGCTTGCTACCTCGTGGTGCAATAATAAAAAACGGAATAGTTGCGTCAAGTAGGACAGAGCAAAAGCATTTGCGATGCTAGTTAGACTAACTTTTTATTATTCAAGGTGACTCCAGAACGAGCGAATAGTTATTTTTGCAAGTGTAGTGTGCAACATTTCATCGGCTGTTTATGGTTTGCTTTGCAGCTAGTAATGGTAATTTGTAGCTAGTAAGTATAGCTAAATATTATACAAAAATGGCAGCAAAAAAATACCAGAAAAATATCATATGACGAGGCTTTTTTAAAACTTGGTTTCACTGAATTTAATGGCAAACCAAAGTGTGTAATCTGTCTTAAAGTTTAGCGGGTTTAACATAATGTATTAAACACAAAACAAAATATATAACATCATAACTCACGTTTTCGACACGTAGGTGTGTCCTCATCAGGGATTCAATTTGCAATATATGTAAATCAAAAATTGTAAGATAAATTTGACATTGCACTACAACTGTAACGACACTCTGGATTGAAAAGCACCTTTTCAGTCCAGAGTGTCGTTACAGACAGTGCAAAGTCAAATTTTTCTTACGATTTTGGGAAAAACAAAATGGGGTCGCATGTAAAAGTTGAAAATCATTTTCATGTAATTTGGGGTCGCTTCTTAAAAAGGTTGGAGACCACTGGTCTAGAGCAAAGAACAGAGGCGCAAGCTTCTGCAAGGCTGGGTTTTTTTTTTGGGTCATTTTTCGGTCATTGACAGATTTTTTAGCAAAATGTCCGAAAGTGCAAGGTATTAACCATGAGTTCTAACTTCCTCTCCCGATGTGCCCGGATGAACATGAATATGATCTGTTGGTACTTGTGTATGAGTAGCCAGAATTTGAACGTTGGACTCTGTTGGGAAGCTACAATGACCCAATCTTCAAAAGCCATCTCGGTTCCACTGTCTTTGTATGCTCGTTTTAGAAGGTTGTTAAGTACCACAACAGTAACTTGATGGGCATATCTTGTTCTCATTACATTGGATGCTTTCAGAAAAGCTGTGGCTGCTGCTTCTGTCTTCACTAGCCCAGATTTTTTCAGGGTTTCAGGCCAACCAGACCCACGCAGAAGATCTCCCATGGTGCTCCACAAAGCCATCTCAATGTGGAGCCCACCTAGCATGACCACAATCTAGTCTTTTGCATTTTTTTGGCGATGTCATAGAGTGGTTGATCCACTACCAATACAGGGACTTGGTGTGGGTTGAGGTGCTTAGTTGTCTTTTTCACCAGTTCCATTCCATGTCGAATCATTTCTGGAGTGGCGACTTTTTCATGGAAAAGTGGCAAGAGGGCTTTAATGCATTTTTCCGGTTGTCCAACACAATCTGATCGAGCAGCGTGGTAGGAAGACCACATCGCTGGAGTATGCATTTTTGCATCGCGATCCATCAATAGGATGTTATTTACTGCAGCCATCCACGCCTGTTCGTGATGTTTCTCCTCATCGAATGAACTCGTTGTCACTAGTTGCGGATCTTTTCCCGGAGGTTGGTTGACAAGATTTCGGCCCACTGGTGGTACAAACGTATACGAACGAGGCAGGATGGGTTCACTGTTGCGGGTTCCTGTTTTCTGTGAATTGATTTGTAGATATTCTTGATTCAACCCAGGCGTCTGTGACGAGGGAAATTGAAATATTGAAATACCAGTTCCATGAAATGATGAGCTTGCAGTGCGTGATGTGGGATTGTGATCCAAGTTATCCAGAGCTGCCACCGTGAAAATGTCCTGACGAAAGTTTGTAGGACAAACTATATCAGCGTTGTTCCTTGCATGATCTGCAATCGCCTGTGCAAATCTAGACTCAATGCTGAGGACTTTCTTATATGACACGCTCAGAGCATAGCTGTGTAGCAGTTGTACCAGCTTCCTGCTTCTTGTTTGGGAATGCAATTTCAGTGCCAGAAACACTGCAAGTGGAGGCTCACAATTCAAGTTTGCAGAAAGAGAAGTCATATTTAACATGGCCAACTGACTCACAGAGAGAATCTTCCTGGAAGTCTCTTGTACTGGTGGTAATGATTTGGGTCCTTCGAGGAGTTGACGGAAAAAATACTTCATACATTGTGGAACAGATGATTCTTCGCAACCATTAGGAAATGAGCCATCAAACTTGAATGCAGTGTCGTGATCCAAAACAGCTTTACGGAGAATTGATGCTGCCATTAGTAATGTACGTACCTCCTCATCTGGTGTTTGAGTTGCACCTGATATGACCTTTCTAGCCGTCCTCAAACAAATGATGAAAACTCGGCCTCAGATACCTTTTTCTTCTGTCAAATTCGGGAAGTGTTCCAGGACTCTTTCCTTTAGGTGTGTTCGGTTCACGGTCTTCTGGATTCCATATTGTTCTAATCGCTCGGTCATCATATCTGTCAGATCTTGCAATGCAAAAATTGTACGACCTCCAGTGACTTCTTTATAAATTGGAGCAGTTCATTTTCTGTTGTGGCCTTGAGATTTTCGCTAATTGTGTCTTGTTTACAAACCGCATCGTAACGACGATTGAACCCTGTGTAGCAGTTCCGGTGATACTTAGCTTCAATGGTGACCAGATCACCTTCGGCAAGGAGTGCCACAATATGCTCTTCCCCCAGCGCTACCGCCTTGGCATGTATCTGTTGGGTGAGTGTTACCTTCTGGAAAGAATGGTCCGCTACATCTGTTTCATCACCACAGAAGATACACACATTACGATTAACGCTTGCGTGACTCCGCCGTGATCTTTTTCTTGCAGGATACAATCCTTCGTTATGACGTTGTCTAGCATGGTCAAGTGCTGATGCTCTGTATAGCTGACGACAAGATTTATGCCAGGATGCACGATTCTTTTGCATGGATTCTTCATCTGGTAGTTTTACGTACAAGTGGGGAGAAGCACCAATTTCTCTGAACTTATTTGCGAGGCTGGTGATTTGTGTGTAGGCTCCCTCTCTACGACTGGCGACTGGATTTGCAAGAGGACAAACTAGCACTTCTTCAGTTTGCTTTTGACACAAAATACACAACTGCCACATCGGCCTACTTACAGTAGCCATCCTAACAGAAACAATCTGGAAAGAAACAAAAACATAAGTGATCAGTCAGTAGCTTATAAATCATGCATAAACACATTGACTGTTGTGTTGAAAATGAATTCCTAGTTCTGCCCGTGAACTCACACCCATAGATGAGAAGTATAAAACAAATGAGAACTCTAATGTACAAACTGTAAGCGAAAAGACCTTGGCTGCTAACGTGAAATAATTGCGCTTAGAATTACGTTATAAGCACGTTCAAATCAAAAGAATCTATCATCAATAAGAATCAAAGGAATCTAACCTACAAAACGGCAAACAAATCTACAAATTGATGTTACGTCAGAAGAACCGAATTATTAAACATTTTATCGAAAATGCGCTCTGTTGATCAATAATTAAAAAACAATAATGAAATAGCAACATATACTCACCCAAATTTTATCGGGCGATCCTTATAACTACTAAATCGATTCTCAGATTCTGGTACGCTCATGTACTCATCATATCATAATCCATCGTCGGTTTGTTCCCCACTAGTAGGGGTGGCCGATTGTTTCCGCGCAGCAACTTTTCTCCATTTCACCCTGTCCCTTGCATCTTCCTCCTTCAGTCCGACTTTTTTAAACTCATCCTTCACTTGTTGTTTACCTTCACCTTTAGATCTGGTGCCTTTCTAAGAAAACTTCCTTCCTCCCTCCTTTATCACATGTCCATACCATCTTACTCCATTTGCCCTTGCCAGTTGGTCTATGGTCTCTCTCATCTCTAGCATATCCAACAATTCTTCAGTCCTTTTTTCCCTTCTCGTTTTCACCCCACACATTGCTCTCACCATTGACCTTTCCGTTCTTCTCAGGATTGCCAGTTCACTCTCTCTCAATACCCATGTCTCGCTACATATGATATAGCATTGCAGGCCGCACACAGCTCCGATATACTTTTCCTTTCATCCTTAGTGAAAATTTTCTGCCATACAACATTTCCCCACATTCCCTGAACTTTGCCCAGCCCAATCTTGCCCTTGTTGTCACCGCTGCTTCACATCCACCACTTCCATTTATCTGATCCTGGGTTTTTTTTTTCGCTGAGACTTTTCGGTCATTTGTCCGAATTGACTTGAAAAAATTCGGTCAATTTTATTTATTTCGGTCATTTTTAGTCATTTTTGGTCATATATAGTGAATTGACTATATATTTTTTCGGACATTTTGACCGAATTGACTATATTTTTTTCGGACATTTTGCTAAAAAATCGGTCAATGACCGATAAATAAGCGAAAAAAAAAAACCCAGATCTGATCACCCAGATAACAGAAGTCTGTCACTGTTTCGATGCCATGGCAGAACTCATCATCATGGCCTTCCACTTCATTCCTTCCTTTACTGCATTTCCCACAAACAAAACACTTCGCCAATCTTGTTGCGGCTCTCTTGACATTAGCACATCTTGCATGTACCCACTTTCCACATTCCTTGCATTGCATTGAATTTCTCAGTAGTACTGTTTCTCAGCGTAGCCTACTGTAGTTAACTAATGTAACATTAAAATTATGAATTTCGCTAAGAACAGACGTCATATATAATACGAAAAGAGAAGAGAAATGATTCGAATGGTAGCGTCATGCACAAAAAGTACAAACTGCGTTTGCCGGCGCAAAACTTCTAACTACGTTGATTCAACGTCAAGAAACACAAAGTCAACAAAATGTAAGATTTTGCTGACGCACAAATAAACGACCAAACGAAGCGGCGTTCACAAATAACAAGACATTGGGCATTACGTAGCTGGTTCAGCTTCAAAACAAACCAGTCAGTTGAGGTCAGTTGCCTAATAAACGCTGTTTATGGCACAAATTATCAACGGGAGTTATCAATCAGTGGGGACATTCTCTTTAAATGCTCGATACAAAGGAAATAATTTATTTTCCTTGCTATCACTCGAAGTTACTTAGACATCGACTTCCGATTTCAAAACTAAAAAACAATGATGTAATAAGGGTGCGAACAGTGAACGTAACATTGACATAGACACTAAAATCACCACTCTATGCTCCAATCATGTTTATTTGATTTTTATCGAATTACTCATATACAGTATACAAACCTAAGTTTAGAGACCAAAATCACCATTCTAGGTTCAATAGTACAAAAGTTACGAGGCATAATGTGAAAAAATCTGGAAATTAGCCGCCATCTTGAATTTTGGCCGCCATTTTGTTTTTTTTCATCTGACAGCTTGACACTTGAACCAGAATTGTTCCTTAGGCCCTTACCGTCAATTTGGTACTAAGAACAAAACTTTTGCATCAAGTTTAAATGAAATCGAAAAAATGCATTGGCAGAGAACCCCACTAATAGGCTACCCCAAAAATAGTGTTGTTGGTTTGATATAAAGTGTGCAAAATGAATAAGCTACTGCAGGACTGTACCTGTTTCCAATCTGTACAGTCTAGTCACTGCATAGAAAGCTGGTTGATGTGTAAGCTACCAATGTTTGAATCGCATTTCCTAGGCCAGGGGTGGGGAACCTGCGGCCCGCGGGCCGAATGCGGCCCGCGTGACTGTTCCATGTGGCCCGCGTCAAAATTTCTTTACCCAAAATATATTAAAACAACAGCTCAAAAAAGAGTAGGTTCTGCATTCTCGGTATATTGCAAATGGCCTTCTGTGACTAGTAATCCATCATAAAAGGCCATTTGTAACAACAATGTGTACGTCACAATGTGTAGGCTACGTCACAATGTGGCCGTCCCATGTGACCAGTTATTGTTAATCGGCCAGTTATGCCATTCGTGAAAAGTGTTTTGCAAAGTTAGTGGGCTACTTCTCAAATTAGCAAAATTTAACGTTGTATAATGGCTTCTGGAAAGAAAAGAAAGATTGGTGATGAAGACAGAATGTTCCAGAAAGATTGGACAAAATTTCGAAATTTTTAGTGGCCCACCTGTGTTATTTCTCATTTTATGTGGCCCGCAATGCTAAAAAGGTTCCCCACCCCTGTCCTAGGCATATCTGTCAAAAAATAAATCAAATATAGTTATTATATTAGCCTACTATTTCACCTAAAAGGAGGATCATCAGAAGGTCCTTATTCAAATAGAATATCAAAAATAAATGCATCTGTCAAAAAATCTGTCTATATCTGTATGTTAAATCTGTCAAAAAACAAATGTATATTGGTCAAAATAATGAAATATTAATGCAGTGTGCTATGGTGCTATGTAATACATATAATTCCATATGGAGCTGGTATACAAGCCCCCCCCCCCCCCCTTTCCCCCCTTGGTAACTCATGATAAAGACAGGACTCAACCAAACATATAAGGTAAAATTACTTTACCTTTGCTTTGCTGTTCACACACTTCAATCCACATGTTTTGGTCAATTCCTCTTTGTCATGAGTTGCCAAGGGGGGGGGGGGGACTTGTATACGGTACCAGCTCCTTGCATATTACGGTACTACAAGAGATAACTTTATTTGCCAATCAGATTCTATAATAGTACGATACACATTATAAGCTTACATCACAATAACAAACACATAGACGAACGCATAAGTATGCTCAGTGTTAACAAATTCAATCTGATTAACCAGGAGTGCTCAGCGAAAGACCATTTGGTCGTCTAGTCCAGGGTTTCCCAAACTTTTTGGGCAATGGACCCCTATTTGTCAAAGTGTTTTTTCGCGGACCCCAATCTTATGTCGCATCAATTTTCCGCCTAACCAGCGATAAATTTTAATACAAATAAAAATCAGTAACACTGAATCATGTTTATTAATCGAAATGACAACATCAATGGGATGGATGTGATTGCTTCTTACTGCACAACTTGTCAATTCTTGGAGCAATTTGTGACAAGCAAACTCGCAATTCAGAGTCTACGATAAGTCTGGACCGGTATTTTGTCTTCATATTTGTAAGAGCTGAAAATGCTGTCTCACACATGTAGGTAGTGGCAAAAGGTAATAACATTTGGGTAGCCTTTTGTGAGAGCAGTGGATGTTCGTTCTCAACACTTAACCAGAAAGATGCAAGAGGTTTTTGATTGAAACTAATCATTAAAGTTCGGTCAGATGACAATTCAGCCAATTCTTCTTCTTTGCGTCCTGACAGATCAGTTTTTGCAACAACAAAAGGGTTTAAAATCCAGTCAAAATTCTCATATGTCTCTTTTAAAAAGTACTTCGTAAAATGTACAGAAAGCAATTCCAAATGTTGATGAATGTCAGAGAAAATCAAATCTGTATTTATTAAAGGTTTGTTGGCAATGTAGTCACACAGAACAGGAAACATATCCACAACATTTTCATTTATTCTCGTTTTCCATATGTTGAGTTTCTTTGTGAATGCTGTTATTTTGTTTTGACTGAGTAAAATGTTCGCATCTCTTCCCTGAAGTGACAAGTTCAGTTGATTGAGAAGGTTAAAAATATCTGCCAGATATGCAAGTTTTCCAAGCCAAATTTCATCGGCTACTAGTGAAGCTAAGTCCGCATTGTGCGCTCGCAAGAAAATTAAAACCTCCTCTCGCAGTTCAAACAGGCGTTCTACAATCTTTCCTCGCGACAGCCATCTAACTTCCGTGTGGAGCAAAAGGCTTGAATGTTCTGAGCCTAGTTCATCGCAAAGTTTCGAAAACATTTGGGACTGCAGTGGGCGAGCTTTGATAGAGTTGATAACTTTGACACATAAAGATAAGACTTCAGACAAAGATTTTCCTAAATGTTTTGCAACAAGCGCTTCGCGATGAATCATGCAGTGCGTTCGTATAATGTTCGGTACTTTTTCCCTGATACGAGCTACAGCCCCGGAGTGCTTGCCGGTCATTGAAGCTGCACCATCGGTACATAGCGCCACACATCGTTCCCACGACAGTTCTGATTGTGAAAAGAAACCACAAAGTACGTTGAAAACGTCTAAACTGGTTGTTCTGCATTGCATTTGATGACAAAACATGAAATCTTCTATCATTTCGTCTCCCCATGAATATCTAACATAAACCAAGAGATGTGCTTGGCTGGCAATGTCCGTACTGTCATCCAATTGGATTGCAAAATTAGTTTGATTCAGTCTTTCAAGCAGCTGTGCTTTTATGTCATTCGAAAGTTCATCGATTCTTCTTGAAATCGTGTTGTTCGACAATGGAATTTTTTTAAGCTTGGCTGCACATTTGCCGTCCAAAACTACTTCACACATGTCAATTGCTGCTGGAAGAATTAAATTTTCCGCAATTGTGTGAGCTTTCTTGGCTCGAGCAACCCATAGCGCCACTAAATAAGATGCTTTCATTAATTTTTTGTTCGACACCAAAGATTGTGTAAAAGTTTCTTTTTGCTTTAAATATTTTTTTTTCTTTCTGTCAAAAAAAGCCTGTGGCTTTCCAGCTAGCTCAGGATGTTGAGCCATCAAATGCCGCTTTAACTTGGCTGGTTTCATACATTCATTCGACAATGTTTTGTAGCATATTAAACACTGAGGCTTAGTAACATCTGAAGGACATTCAATCGCCCGGAGCTTAAGATACTCCTCATCGTATGTTCGAACTTTTTGTCTCTTCGTCTTCCGGGATGAAACATCCTGAGATTGCTGGGCTTCACATTCCGAATCATTCGACTTATCCTTTCGCTTCAAAAATTTATCCATAAGATTTGAACTATAACACTAAAATTTAAAAACAGAAAAAAAATATCCGTGTCAGTCAGGATATTAGAAAAATCGCAGAGGTGGCACTGCAGCTGACTACCGGTACATGTTTGACAAATTTATTTCTGCACAAACTTTTGCAACAGGCTATCGCTTAGCCTCAATTGTTGTAGGCCTACTGACTTTGTAGACTACCGGAGAAAAAGCTGCGCAGAAATATATTTGTAAAAAATGTTGTCAGCTGCAGTGCCACCTTTGCCATTCTACTAAAAGTTAACACAAATGAATTATCTGATAACTTCGATTCGTTACTATTCTATCGTCCCTTCGCTACTGCTACTCTTATACCTAAACACCGCCCCTTCGCATTGAGTTATTTCTATGTTTTTATCTATTATTTTTATTTTATTTTGAATTATTAAGCTAGGCCTAAGGCCAATTCGAACAAAAATTGAAACTTCAGAACTTCATAACCTTACCACCTATGGGGTTATCTATTTTCATGCTCGGACTGCATAGACCTACAGGTAGCTAACCGAAAAACAGTTTAGCCTTGTAGCTATATAGCAAACATTCCCGACTGCTATACACCGTTCGTCTAATTGTTGCATCATAGACGCCGAATGCAATCTTTAAGGTAGAGCAATTACCAAGACGTACTAATTCATTTCAAATATTTAAGATTGACACGGCCTAACATTCATTAAATAATTCATTTTAGTTACAAATCACGGCGGCATTCATCTGCGACAATGGAAGTACGGTACCGTACAATGTCAAGCCTGTTTTCGCCATTTTGTCATATCATCAGGGACCCCCTGTGCAGTCTTTGCGGACCCCCAGGGGTCCGCGGACCCCACTTTGGGAAACCCTGGTCTAGTCAGCTGCTCCCAACTGGTCATTAATGAAGACACCAATGAATTGAAGAAAGCACTCGAATACTACAACAAAATCAAAGTGTCTTGTTAGGGCTACTCTTGTCATCCAGTATTCCTAATTCCAGTATTCCTAATTCCAGACAATTTATATTTATCAAACTACTTTGAATGAAATTAACAATATTATTCATGCTATGCCAGCAAAAACTAGCAGTGGCATCGATGAAATACCATCCATAGTTGTAAAGTCAACCCCAAACAATATACTGCATGCTTTAACTCATATATTTAACTTATCTTTAACGAGTGGAAAATTCATAAATACATTTAAGTTGGGGAAGGTGATACCTATCTTTAAAAAGGGTAGCTGCAAAGATTCAAACAACTACAGACCAGTCAGCCTACTACCTGTGTTTTCAAAGATATTAGAAAGAATCATGTACAACAGATTATACTCGTTTTTAATTAGACATAAATTTTTCTATAACAATCAATTTGGTTTCAGAAAAAATCATTCCACAAGCCATGCTGCTTCAATGCTAATAGAAAGTATCACCAGTATACTAAACGACAACCATCTTGCATTAGGAATCTTTCTTGATTTATCTAAAGCATTTGACACCATCGACCATAAAATATTGCTAGCTAAATTATATCATTTCGGAATAAGAGGCGTGGCCTATGATTGGTTCATGAGTTACCTGAGTAAAAGAAAACAAAGAGTTGTTTTCAATGGCACACTATCTTCTAACGTTAACAACATATCTTTGGGTGTCCCACAAGGGTCTATCTTAGGCCCTCTTCTATTCCTGATTAATGTAAATGACTTTCCTAACTGCCTTCAACACGGAACTGCAATTATGTTTGCAGATGACACCACCATTATATATAAAAATAAAACCGTTTCTGCTGTATGATATTGCAAATCAAGAGCTTGTATGCATAGATCAATGGCTATCAACAAATCGATTGTCTCTAAATGTCACCAAAACCAAACATATATTATTTTCAAGTCAAGGAAGCAAGACACTATCATGCAACCCACCCTTAAATATTCGAAAAAACAACATAGAACAAGTTGCCTCAATAAAGTTTCTGGGAATAATTGTAAACGAGCATTTGTCATGGAAATCTCATATGGAAATCTTGCTTCAAAAAATAAGATCAACACTCTGCGTGACAAAAAAAATTAAGCCTTTCCTAAACAAACAAGCACTTCTCTCCATTTACCATTCTCTAGTTGAGAGTCAGATATTATATTGTATCTCAACATGGTGTCATGAAAACAAAACTACATTGCAAAAGCTACAACGTACATGCAATAACTTTCTTCGTACTGTATTTAACATTGACCGCAGAGAAAGCGTAAAAGGTGTAATGGAACTCAACAATTTAAAATCAATTAACCACATGAAAACTACAGAGATTGCAACTTTCATGTTTAAATATTCAAAAAGGCTACTTCCCACAACATTCAATGATATAATTATGTGTAAACAATCAAGTAGCCTAACAACAAGAAGTAATTCTCCTTATATTCCGATATATTGTAGAATTAACACTTGCAAACAATCAATACGGTACATGGGGCCAACAGTTTGGAACAAGCTTCCCCCTACTATAAGAAATGAATGCAAAACTGTAAAAGGCTTTAAATTAAAAATGAACAAGCTAAATCTTTCTTAAAATGATCCTATCTAAGTATTACATGCACCAAACATGCTAATATTATTTTTTTTTGCCCAGAAATGATAGGCCAATGTGTGTAGATTCATTAGCAAAATAGTAAGGTTGTAAGTACTCCTATACTGGCCTTCTGGTTCTTGTGTTTTTTGTCCACAGAAGTTCTACAGAGTCTTCAGAAGTTTCTCCATCCTCTTCGACCAATCGCCATCTTTCGGTGAAGCGGTGGCCATGTGCTCCAACCAGTTGTTTTTTATATCAATATCTTGGACTGGATCGTCATGCTATTGTCTGATTATTTATCTATTTTTCTAACATGCCAAATTGGATTTCTTTATCACTTTTGTTATGGTTTAACGTGTAAAACATATACACGGTAACCCAAATTTATCATATTACTGTGACATGCCACTACTACTTCCCAGCTAGTGATGCCTGTCGTTTTTGCATTAATTCAACGTTTGCTAACGTTGGATCAGTGTGGAAGTGACGAGTTTAGCTGACTGGGTTTTAAAATTATCGCTTTATCAACGCAACTTTTATCAAAGCACGCTTGATATCTTCAAGACATAACTTCCCTGGGTATAATTGAATTTCCGAAAGATGATGATGTTGTTTTTGCTAGTTTGTTTTATTTGTTTTCGTCATTGTTTTCAGTGTCGTCAAGTTATAGCCTATCTACTGTATTTTGTGAGTCGTGCAAGGCCTATGGTGCGTTGCGCTTGAAATGGCTTTGCCCGTGGTAGGATTTCTTTGTGGGGTTTTCTTTGCCTGCCTTGCTCTTCTTGCTATGAGCTAAACGCATCAAGACGTGTTCCCCTTAAGACCATCAGCACTCTTGATAACGCACCATGGCCGATCTTCATAGCAACTGTCCATACAAATCTTAAATATATCAGCTAAAGCTATGTGGGCTAATAAAGCTATAGCCTAAATTTATTTGTTTTTTTTTTGTTTATTAACATTTTCTTTTTTATTTTCTTATATCTTAAATTTTTCTGAAGGTGTTGCGACCGTGCCAAATTTTTTTTTTCAACTCAATAACTTACTTCGGTCACAAGCACGTTTTTAACGTTCGCGTTTTGTCGCTTCTACCTTTTTCTCGACCTTTGCTATGTTGACGTGCATTGTTTTGATATGATGGTCAGAAATAAAAACAACTGAACTGAACTGAACTGACTGAAAAACGCTTCAAAGTTCAAATAGATTTGAAACTCTGCAAAGTGCAAATGCAATCCTGCAAACCTCATCACGCTCGGATGCAACCTAGTTCGTACCCTGAACAGTTCGTACCCTCAGTTCGTACCCTGAAAAGATCGAGAGAAAACATTGAAAAAAGCGGAAGTCGCTGATCGCAGTTTCCGCAAACATTTTAAAATTTTCCCCCTGAAAAGATCGAGGGAAAGATAGCACAAAGCCGAATCGCTGATCACAGTTTCCGCTAACCCTAACCGTAACCCTATCCTAACGCTAACCCTCGCTCATCGCAGTTTCCGCAAACATCTTTCCGCAGTTTCCGCTAACCCTAGACTAATCTATGCTCTAACCCTAACCTTCGCTGATCGCAGTTTCCGCAAACATTTTTCCGTAGTTTCCGCTAACCCTTATCCTAACTCTAAGTTTCTAACCATAGAGTAATCTATGCTCAAACCCTAATCCTCGCTGATCGCAGTTTCCGCAAACATTGTTTCGCAATTTCCGCTAACTGCAGTTTCCGCTAACCTTTACCTTAACCATAGACAGTGGCGCCGGCAGGGGGGGCAGGCGGGCAGCTGCCCCCCAATGTTTTGGGCATCATTTTTTTTTTTTATTAATACAAATTAATATTTTTTTTTAAATATTTGGATCCCAACCTCAAGTAAGTCAACTCAAGTTGCAAGGGGGGGGAGGTAAAAGCTCTCTCTTTAAAAAAAGTATGGAAAACCTTGATGACTAAATTGTACAGTAGATAAAAATATTTTCTACAGAAGCAAAGATATAGACTTTTTAAAGTTATAACTAACATCACATTGATGTAGAAAAATAACAACCTGTTAAATTTTTGATACCTCACACTCCCATGACTTCTTCCGCGCGCATTTTGGCATTGGTTGCTTGCAGTGATCCTTTCACTTAAACAAAACGTTTTGTTTCAGCAGTTTTGAGTTGTTCGATTCTTTAGTTGTAAAGGAGACTCAATTTCTCCAATATTTATCATTTATGTTTCTTCTTTAATCTCAGCAGAGTGTAAAACTTGTAAAAGTTTTTCATCCATACGACGTCATGAATGAAATTATATCTCAAATCGGCGTAATGACGTGACATCATCTAAACATTTTACCGAATAATAAATTAACAAATTCGATCGTCAAAAGTGGTTTGGTGGTGGTAAATACTACGTAATGAAAAAAATGTGATAAGGTTGGAAGACATTACGTCATGTATTTTCAATACAAATATGAAGTTTAAAATTTATTCTTTTGTTCATAATCGTAATCCACCTTCAAAGCGGTACTACAAAGAACAATTTTCGATAAGGGGGGCATCAAGAATAAGTCGACATGACTTTTAACCCTTAGAAGGATGGGCTCCTGGAGTCTTGCTCAGTTTGGGGGGGGGGGGGGCTGTCAATTCTTCTTATGCTTTAGGAGTGATATCTCTGTTATTTTGGCACGGTTTCAAAATTTGGGATTCACTTTGTAAAATTATTCACGCTGAGCATATCCGAAAATTAAAACTATGTGAATTTTAGAACTGCTCATATAGGCCTACGTTGAAATGTTGAGGTCACTTATGAGTGTAATTTGTAGCGTGAGTTTACACATTATTTTTTGGTAGAGTAATGAAGAACGTGCATAGTAATGTTGTGATTAATTTTTTTTACATTATTTTACATACAGCCAATGCCCTTTACGCTGTGAAACAGTTAGGATTAACGAGACATGGGCCAAATTAATTACTTTCATCCAGCTGATGGGAAAATGTTTTACAATAGAATATGAAATATTTCAGAGGATGTGCTGAGAAATGCCTTATATCTTTCAATTTATAACCTTTATTCGCTCAAAATTTCAGCTCAATAGAGGTGAATAAAAGTTAGGAAAAGTCAAGAAATCTCGTAGTCGCAGCCTCAGTGGTTTTAGAGATACAACTGTTGATACAAAAAAGTTGAATTGGCAGCCCCCCCCCAACCTTCAAAGGGTTTGCATTGAGTCAACAGATCTATACCTTAAGGTTTACGTCAGCTCCGGAGATCAGTAAAATATAAGGTTGTCATCTTCAGAGCAACAAGACCATTGATTGATTCGTTTAGTGAGGATTCGTAGTCCCATTGCTTTCATTTTGAGTGATCATACTGATTTTCAATTTATTCCTACAAGACGTTACGTAATGAAAAAATATATAACTAAGGTTGGAAGACATTACGTCATGTCTTTTCAAAATGAAGTTTAAAATTTATTCTTTTGTTCATAGTCGTAATCCTCCTTCAAAGCGGTAATACAAAGCACAATTTTCGATAAGGGGGCATCAAGAATATGTCGACATGACTTTTAAGGTTTACGTCAGCTCAGGAGATCAGTAAAATATAAGGTTCTCATTATCGTGATTGTAAGCAGCGGGAAATTTTTTTCTCTAAAAAACAGATTCCCGGGAAGCTAAACATTTTTTCCAGCCCTGGTAGAAAACAAGAGAAATTAAATAATATACCCTGTCTTGCATGTCTTGCACCAGTGGCGTAGCCAAGGGAGGAGGGTTCGGGGGTTTCAACCTTTCAAATTGAATTTACGGATGTTAATACATTGTTTACAAGAAAAGTTTTAGCCTATGATGTAATTTCTCGTCAAACTGTGCAAGGATGCAAGCCATCTGCAACTGCTGAGATCGCTTGTTCGATCTAGATTAACATCTAAACAGCTATTCGTTATACAAAACTTGAATATTGTTCCAGACAATTGTTCACCTAATCAAACGTCATATAAAAACCGTTCAGGTCTACTGAATCTTAGCGTATTACGTCTGGTCACAGCGGTAAACCATAATCTCTTCGTGGGAAAATTGTAACATAAAGTTCCCGGATCCGTTCGTCTGCATGTAATGACCGAAAAATAAACACTCTTTTGAAACGTCTATTCAAAAGTGTATTCCTGTAAAATTAGCCCGCGGCTATCGAAAATGGAACGCAACACCGTACGCCTCTAAAACTGTCACTACAGAACAGATTACTTGGATAAAAGACGGAAAATTTGTCCAGCTAGCAAGCACCAAGCAAACAGTTAAACTTGCGACTGACTTCCAACAAACACTTTTACGAATGACTAGAATAATTTGCGATATCTCAAATGCACGGAGACAGTAACTGTGACGCAATAATGAAAGACAATTATGAAGTCATTCAAACAGGTGTTCAAGCGGCTAATGCAATATTTCATCAGGTCTTACGACCGATGGTGCAATATTTGGACATTTTCTAGCAATTTCCATGACGTAAGATGCCAGCTAGGTTAAGTAGACCATAACGGTTTTTATATGACGTTTGATTTGGTGAAAATTGTCGGGAACAACGTCATGGAATTTTTCCTAAACATGAGCAGAGATTGCACCATCGTTCGTACGACTTGTGTCAAACCTGTTTAAACCTGTTTCAGTGTCAAACCTGTTTAAACATGAAATATTGGATCACCAGCTTTGAACACCTGTTTGAATTGCGTGACAATGTCTTTCACTATTGCGTCACAGTACTGCGAACGTGAGTTTGAGATATTGGTATCTATTCTGGTCATTCGTGAAATGGTTGCTTGAGAGTTAGTCGCACATTTAACTGTTTGCTTAGTGTTTGCTAGCTGGACAAAAATTTCGTCTTTATCCAAGTAATCTGTTCTGTAGTGACAATTTTTAGTGGTGTACGCGTTGCACCCATTTTCGATAGCCGCGGGCTAATTTTACAGGAATACACTTTTTGAATAGACGTTTCGAAAGAGTGTTTTTTTTTTCGGTCATTACATGCAGACGAACGGATCCGGGAATTTTATGTTACATTTTTCCCACGAAGAGATTATGGTTTACCGCTGTGACCAAATATATCAGAAATAGCCTAAAGTAACTTCATTGTCTCAAAGCTTTTTGTTTGACACTCATCAAGATGTATGACCTCTATGACGTTACATTTTCTAAACTTCGGGTTGACTTCAGAGCATAAAAGTTAGTGACTTACCAGAATAAGATCGTTTTTTGAATCAACCAACGAGAAAATTGATAAATAATAAAACTGTAATAATCTCGCAAAAATAGCAATCAACCTATGTCTCTAAAACAAAGTTTGCCTAATTTTAAACGAAACTGCATTAAAAGAGCGAGTTTTGCCAATACCAAACATTCAAATATCTCAGTCTGAAATTAGCAACAAGAAAGCATAGAGACTTAGCTTTATTTCCGAAAAATGCCGAAGAAAACATGATCTTATCCTTTTGCTATGCCACCGGACAGCACCATTTTACAGAAATATTCATACCCACAATTTTGATGAAAATGCTCTCAGAATGCACCAAACTGAAAGTAATTTTTCAAAAGCTCTAACCCTAACCCTCGCTGACAGCAGTTTCCGCAAACAATTTTTCGTAGTTTTGCAGTTTCCGTTAACTGCAGTTCCCGGTAACCTTTACCCTAACCATAGAGTAAGCTATGCTCTAACCCTCGCTGATCGCAGTTTCCGCAAATATTTTTCTGCTGTTTCATTTTTCCGCAGTTTCAGCTAACCCTAACCCTCGAGTTTGTTTGCGGAAGCTCCGATCAGCGAGTTCGGCTTTGTGCTATTAAACTGCGATCAGCGACTTCCGCTTTTTTTAATTTTTCAGGGTACGAACTGAGGGTACGAACTGTTCAGGGTACGAACTAGGTTGCACCCGTCACGCTCGACCAATTTTACTAACAAACTTTCCGCACTTTTTGCAGAATCAAAGTCAGGGTTGCCAGCTTGGCTAGCGTATTATTATACGGTTTGGTGAGGTGCAGTTTGTGGGCTCTTTTGTCTATTGAGTATTGATGTTCATCTATAAAAAGATATCAAAATCTCTGCTTCATTGGTCATGATTAGTTTTAAGCCAAATGCTTTTGAAGCAAGCAGTGTTTTATCGATGTATATTTTAAACCATATTTTATGCGCATCTCTTCAGTTCAGTTCAGTTGTTTTTATTTCTGACCATCATATCAAAACAATACACTTCAACATAGCAAAGGTCGAGAAAAGGGTAGAAGCGACAAAACACGAACGTTAAAACGTGCTTGAGACCGAAGTAAGTTATTGATTTGAAAGAAATTTGGCACGGTCGCAACACCTTCAGAAAAATTCGAGTATTTCCCTGGGTTTTTTCTTACTGTAATACCAAAACTTAACAAATATTGCTGCATCTTGCTGTAATAGCCTACTCGTATTCCTAATTTTGTAACCAATCTTTCCTTATCAATATTACTCGGAAATCAAAGCCAGACATTGTGACATGAGACTTGAACTAAGTTGCGCATGATTAGTGTAGAAGGGATGCAACCTAATTCGTACCATGAACAATTCGTACCATCAGTTCGTACCTTGAAAAGATCGAGAGAAAAAATTAAAAAACGCTGAAGTCGCTGATCGGAGTTTCCGCAAACAAACAAAAACTCTTAGGATCATTACCGGAAATTTTAAAATGTTTGCGGAAACTGCGGAAAAACGGAAACTGCGATCAGCGACTTCGGTTTTGTTCTATTTTTTTCTCTCGATCTTTTCAGTTTGTTTGTTTGCGGAAACACCCTAACCCAGGGTAGTCCAAGGCTGCGAACATGAAGGGCCACATTAGGGTCTGAGAAAAACTTCACGGGCTGCATGGTGAGAAATGATAACGCATTGCTGAAAGTAGAAACGTTGTTAAATAAAACCTTAACTGGGTTGCGATTTTGAACTTCTTTTCTATAGATTTCCATCTGTTTTAGCTACATTCTTACTGTTCGCAGGCTATGAACATTAACAAATCTTGTCGCTGACAAAATACAGTTGCAATGAAAGGACTGAGTTTGCTGTTCTGATCGACCTAATGTTTTGCTGCACGCCTAACTTACTTTTTAATCTCTGCCTGCGACTCAAAAAGTGATTTTCAGCTAGTAAAAAGGATACGATACATAATACGTCAGCAAATTAGCAAACCAAAACAATTTATTGTTTTTTGCTTTTGCATGTATACCCAAGTAGCAAAGATTGGCGTCTAGCCAGCTGCACGCTAGCGAAGTTATTGGCGACGCGCCGGCGATAATCGCCAGCCGCCACCGATCTGCTCATCGTTTAACCGGCGTAACGCTGACGAAAATCGACAATAAAGTCAGCGGCGCGTAAGCGCCCCGAACGTGAAAGTCGCTCAAATCAGTTAACGGCGCGCTGTCTGTACGTCAACGAATTTCGCTAAACTTACTGGTACGTTTTTCTGGCTGCGCGCGCTGTCGCTTGGCTGACGAATGCCGCCCTGCTGAAGCCCTTTTTTTCGGCCACCATCAGCAGCTGTTGTATTGCGAAATTACCAAAACAAAACAGTAAAAGTTTTGGAAGCATTTTGTGTATTAATTGTCTTTTTGTGATTAAAGCGAGACGCAATTCAAGAATGTAAAACAATGAAGATTTTTAATACACTGTCTTCCCACAGCTCCATTTTCGTGATAGCCTACAATGCTAAAAAATGATTCAGTAATTAATGAATGGCGGTTTTTACGATCATTTGTAATACAAATAACAAAACAATTTACACGTCCAAGCCATGTGAGAGCAAAGCTAGACTATAAACATGAGGTTATTTAATAAAAGCCCAACAGCTGTTAAGTGAATTTTGACAGTTATCGGGCAAACAATAATTTTTAAGGAAGAAATTATATTAAAAAAAAACTTTCTTGGTTTTCGAAACTACAATGGGTGTGATTCAAATTATTGCTTGCAAGATTTACCCTAGGGTAAGGGTAAGTAAAGTTTACTCCCGATTAGAAACCAATTGTGTACTACATACTACACTATCATAACTATAGTTATATAACTATAAGTGCATATAGTTATATTTAGTTATATGTCGTTATATATAACTATATATAGTAATATATAACTGTAAAGTTATATAACTAGTTTCGAAAACCAAGAAAAATTTTTTTAATAGAATTTCTTCCTTAAAAATTATTGTTTGCGCGAAAACTGTCAAAATTCACTCAACAGCTGTGGGGTTTTTACAAATAAGCAATAAGCATATATCGTAGGTATTCCAATACGTCAAAATCACAGCACTGGAAGAAAATACACAGCAACATCAAGAACACTTATTGCTTCCACTGTACTCTATGATGTAATAAAGAAAGACATAGCCTGCAGAGAAATTCAAATTAATAAGCTTTTTGTGCTATCTGGCTTTGATGGTTGCCAGCACGGCAACCACAATTATGGGGAAGAACCGCCTGAACGACGACCACAACGCATTTTCGTTTGCACATTTGTTGTGGCTGTCATGCTGGCAACCTTCAAAGCCAGGTAACACAAAATTCAAACCCTCATAACATAGTCTACCATTGCATGAAAAAAAACGTAAACTCACGTAGGATATATGCAGTATATCAACAATCATGAGTGATTATTGCGTTTCGACATCTATATGAAAAAAAACTGGGAACAGGTCGTTTTGACGCCAAAGAGCTTGGGTTCGGGGCAATGTTAGGGATTAGGACTGGCGGAAAAACACCCCTCCGAAAACACGTTTGAATAACAACAAACAGTAAACATATTAAAAGTGAACACTAAAAGGTCAACAAACAATCAAAATACAGATAGCGTTCATGTAGGCCATTGTCGGAATTTTTATTTGCTCATGCTTGCCCATTAAGTTTTGTTTGCCCGGTTTTTTTTTTTTTCGTTTCTGTCACCAGCCGCCTTCAAATATTGCTTCATTGCAGATTCGATATCTTTGTCCGTCGCCTTGGCTTGCCTTCGAATCACATCTGTAATAATACAAAATGAGCTCTCTGTGAAAACAATTTCGCTCACAACAACGTAATTACACTACTACCTCATTATTAGGGATCGAACCGATGGCAAGAGTCCTTAATCTGGACATGAGCGGGGTTCACTACAATTAAATGTAGGCCTACTGTATATTGGTATAAACCTCCAATGCAAGACGGGTAGTAATATAAAAAATACGTCAAAAAATTGTAATTTACCCCCCGTCGAAAGCATTACGTAATATTTGAACTATATATTCGTACTATATATACGTAATACAGACGAAATCGGTTAATAGTATACTGCTTAAACGTATCAATCGTTTATTTGAATCAAAACCTGAAATCCCAAACCAAATCCAATCTAATGTTAAGTAAAAACATCGGTTAAGCGTATATCGCTTAAAAGAATAAGTCGGATAAAAGCATCAGGATTTGCGTCTAGTTTGCCTACTTCATTCATTTAATCGTATAATTGTACCCGTTAGCGAAAAGAGAATGTCTCTTTTTTGCTTCGCATAATTGTCTGCAATGTTCAAAGGCGAAATGAAGCAAAGGTGAGACAGACGCAAGCGATCAAAACAAAGACAAGTGTCTGTAATCCCAGGCCATAATCTTATGTGCTAGACATCGCACTACAAAGAACCAATTTTCACACAGCTGGGCTTCATTAAAACAGAAGAGCACACAAAAGGAATAATCACACTTCCCAATAAAGAAGTTTAAATGCTTTTGATGTCATCGGTCGGCGACTGGCCTTGCAAGGAAAGGACACGGACAAATTATTTCGGCTTGAGAGGGAAGTGTTGAAAAGAATGTCTAAAAGTTTAAACCAGAAAACTGTGGAGAATTTTTTTTTAAATTGCTGAAAAAAAGTAGCCTATTGTTGTGAAATGCAGTGCGTAATTTCATTTGTTGCAGTATTGTTCAGTTGAAGAACATTGCAAATTAATTATTTTACCAGACATGGCAAAACACTTGAAAAAAAAACCTTTGCGATTTCAAAACAAACAATGAGTGTGAGCTGTGTTTTTCCACCATGCCTTATTTTCGTAGGCCCTTTTCCATACTCAAAACTACACAGCTGGTACAGAGCTAAAAATAGCCCGCTTGAATCAAAATCTTCAACGTCAAAGTTCGCGTTGTGACGTCACAGAGATCGGTGATATGAAAGATTGCCGATTTGCAATCCGATTGCTGCAGTTTGCAGAAAAATGCTTTGATGGTTCTCCCAGTCAGCAAAGCTGATCTTTTTTACATTGTTTCAACGTCTGCAGACAATAAATCAATGTAAAAAAGACCAGTTTTGCTGGCTGGGACATACAGTGTAGTGGTATGTTAACACAGAACTAGGAAATTCTTTAAAGTTTAACCAGAATTGTAAACAGTTGTAGGAAGTTGGTAATGTGCGTTGCAGCCTAGTCAGCACAGACATCTTCTCAACATTACGCCCATTCACAATAAACCTTTTTTTAGTAAATTGGTTAAACGAATCAATCGTATAATCGTATCAAAATGTCTGGCAAATAGGTGATTCGATTAACCGATTTCGTCTGTATTCAAATATTACGTAATGCCTTCGACGGGGGGGGGGGGTTATGCAAAGCGTTACGTTAGCGTCATATTGGGGGGAGGAGATTCAAGCCAAACGTTATGTAACGCTTTCGATAATATAAGTGATATATACAGTATAATATACCGGTAATTCATCAGTGATAAACTCAGCATTATTGAAACATCTTTTGTGATAAGGTGCTGCCGAAAAACGTGTTTTATCCTGCAACAACAACCACGCATGTGATATTGGAAAGGGAGGGCTAAATAGTAGAAGCTGATCTAATACTGGACGTTGTCACATTTTAACCTTTATATTACAGAAAAATATTCCATTCCCTGATAAAACTTCCAATTTGTTAATCCTCAGTAGATTTGATTTATATTTAACTTACATTCATAAAAACAAAGAGGCCTGGCATTTTCCACCATCCTTCTGTAGTATGCATGGTGTTAGCATTGGCAGCACTTATTAGCCTACTGGCGATAGCTCGTAAAACTACGTAAATATACAATTAAAACAATGAAAACTATCAATACTACAAAAAAGTGCTCAATGCTAAGCAAAAAAGCAAAGCAGAGCAAATTAAATCAAATATAGTTATTACTATCTGAAGCCTTTACAAATTGTTTCATCTAACGGATCATCAGAAGGTCTTATTCAAATAGAATAAGACCTTCTGATGATCCGTTAGGTGAAACAATTTGTAAAGGCTTCAGATAGTAATAAATATACAATTATATAAATACAAACTTACCAAATAACACTTTTTTATTTTCAGATCAAGAAAGGCAGTTTTTACATTTTTTTTCCAGTCCAATTGAACTGAGCGGCCAGATCGTCATTCACAAAAGGTCGCATAACTCTCCACACAGTTTCGGTACAATCGTTTCCTCCAACCGTTCTTATTTTCCATCGCTGTTAAATAAACATCCACACGTTACTCAATAGTCAGTTTAAAACTGAACAAGGTAACAAGCCAAGTCTAGATCGTGAACTCAAACCAAACAACTACACGTTCTATATATTGGTTAATCATTAGGTTATGCTTTAAAAATCATCATAAATTGGTCTAATAAACATGATTCTATTTTACAAACTAAAGTATTTCTGCACACAAAATGTATGTGGAAGCGTTTAGAGCAAAACAAAGAAGTTTTAAAAATTAAAACTGAGCAGTTGAATAATTAGAACAGTGGTTCTCAACTGGGGGTCCGCGGACCCCTTGGGGTCCGCGAAGCGATTTCAGGGGGTCCGTGAAAGCTTGCGAGTTTGCAGCATGATTGATAAGTTACGAAATGTAAAAATTGGTTGGTTGTGCTTTATTTGTGTATTAGGCTACCGTGATTTTCAAACTGTACTTCCCAACGAACCGGTGCGATGTCCTTTGAAAGTTCAAAGGTTTGGTTTCTAACTAAAAAAATATCATATATACAAATGAATTAATTTTTTAATAAGGCTATGTTCAACTTAATTTTTTTGAGACAGTAGTCTATTGGTCAATGCTTAACTTAGAAATACAAACGTTGGTCAGCAGTCTATCACCACTCACAGTTTTGCGATGACAAAGATTATAACGAATTAATATTGATTAGAAACGAAAAAAGGAAGAAATTGTTTGTAACGGTCGCAAAATTCTATTGGTTTTTGATAAAATTTATAGAAAAACATCAAATCAACATCATTATAGATTATATAGCCTACTGATTTTTAATGTGCCAACATAAAGCTCATAACATAATTTCTCTAATGTCATCAATCGTCATAAGTGTGTCGCGAGTTTACCAAATTCTTTTAAGTCGTTTTGAAACTCATAAAATATTTGATTTCATTATAATTACAGGAAAAGCGATATACCAAAATTTCAGATAAAATTTTTTTGGGGGTCCGCGACCGCTTCGAAGGTACCAAAAGGGGTCCGCCAAAACAAAAAGGTTGAGAACCACTGAATTAGAAGGTTCTAATCTTTTTTAAGTATGATTTGCCGTAGTTACCACCTGCAAAGCGAAAAAAAAAACATGAACATCTGTAATGTACCATTAAATCACTTTCTGAAGTAGCAGGCAAGCAGCAGCTCCACGTTTTGATGCACCAGGTTGATATTCAGACGCATGAGCAATTTTTCACTAAAATATAAATCAGGAGACAGAAAAAGCTTAAATCTAAAATGACAGCCAATGGCGTTAGTGAGTGTTAAAAGTCCTTAAAATTTCGAAATAGAACTGAATTTCCTTGATATAGAGAGCCCTGAAATCATAGCCGCAGGAGAGTAAAACATTTTTGGGGGGGCGAAAAAAAATTGCCCAAATTTGGCCTTTGCAAATATATTGTCAAAAACACAATATTACTCACAATCTCTGAGGTAGTGTAGTCTAAGAACTCCATACTCATCAAATGTAAGCCGACAAAATGCAAGCCTACCATAAGGTACAGTAGGCTACGCTATAGCTACTTTAAACACTTTTTACATTCATTTGAAAATTTCAAGGGGTCGATCTTAACTTTTTTTTCACTAGTCCGACCAGTTTAGCCTACTGACTTTTCACTTGTCTGATGTCTGATTAAGATAAGTGTTTTGGCTGACCTCCAGGCTTGCCAGATTTTTTTTACAAAAAGTAGCAAAAAAGTAGCAAAATGGATTTGAAAGTAGCCCAATTTCTGCGCGATGTTTTTCTTTCAAGGAAAACTGTATTTTGTATGTTGCATAATTTTCCAACATGTCCCAATTGTAAGATATTGCATTGTATATCAGTTCCTACTGTACAATTAAACTTTACAACCTTAAATTACCTAAACAGAAAAAAGATTATAGGCTACAGTATTGACAGTCAGTAATCGGAAAGATCACAAGAACTATTATTATAATACAAGAGCAGAAATATATGCAAAATAATGCTTACACCAACAGACCAAGAAATGAACACCAATACCGTTAATTGTTTTAATGAAACCTATACGAGTACTAAAAAAAAAAGTCTATTGATTGTTTTACAATACCACTAAGTGATGTATACAACACAAAAATGTCAGCATAAATCTTACAATACCCACATGGCAATGACAAACCTCACGGAGTTAAGAGTTATTTATGCATTCATATCTAGGTAGTACTGCATAATTGTGCTCATTGAAATATTCATTACTATCAAATATCTCTATGAATACCAGTATATGTGACCTAGACAGTTTTGTTCATGGCAAGTTGAAAATGGATATATATTGTAAGGTTTAAAACACAGAAGAAAGTGAGCAATGATGGACGGTAGCACAACAAAGATTAACGAGAAGAGTTTAGTTGGTAGCGCTAACCAGAGGAAAACTGGTCACAAAATTGGTTTTAACGTCACTCAATTAGCTTTATTGTGCTACCATTGTTGCTGACTTAAAATATTAAAAGACTGTCACAGCTAGCCTCCATTGGGCTAATAAGATTTGCTACATTACTAGTTACTACCCACTACACCTCTAGTCTTTGTCTAATTAAACAATACCGTACATATCTTGTTTAAAGTTTACTAATTCAAACTTAAACCCAAATCTTAACCACAAAAAATAAGTCTATCACAAAATTCACACTCTAAGTCTAATCTATCAATAGCAACTACTTACAAAACCCCCTGGGAAACTTCTGCTTTATAACAACAAGGCAGTGGCTATTTGACCGGCGCCGGTCTTTAAATCTGAAACACTATTTGACCGGTCATGACGTCATTATACAGTCACTTTTTTTCTTTTTCTCTTTCAAAGCAAAAGACGAGTAGCGCGTATATAACTTCCAATTCGACCATTTTATTCAACTCGTTACGTGGCGCGTGCAATACGTCGCCGACTCCGACTCTAGAGGGACTGAGTTCGATACTGCGCGGAAGCGTTCCTTTTTTTATTTATTTTTTTTTAACTAAATTTTGACACGAAGTGCATTTTTGTAGTCAGTTTTTAATTATTTTTTATGTCTTTTCAAATGTGAGTAATAAAGTTAGAGTTTTTTAATTTGCTGGAATTTGAGAATTTCTCTGGGTAATTTTCCGATTGTGGCCGTGCTAACTACTGATACGGTATATAGCCTACTACATAATTTTTCAATTCAAGCACGTTTTAAACCTTTCAAGGTTTTGCCACCTTTTCCCGTTCATTAACGTGCTGGTAGGTCTATATCGATTTTTGTAGTTAGTATCTTTTTCGTCCCGGACGCGTTAATGACGAAAAATAAAATGATTGATTGATGTGACCGTGTTTGCCGAACGAAGCATTACATTTTTGCTCTCAACAAGTTAGTTATATACAATGCTTCTTTTAAAAAAATGGTAATGGTATGTAAATGTAATGCAACTCAAATTAAAAATTGACTACAAAAATGCAAGTTAAAAAAACGAACGCTTCCGGGTAGTATCGAACTCAGTCCCTTTAGAATAGGAAGCGGCGACGTACCACACGCGCCACGTTACGAGTTGAATTAAATGGTTGGATTCAGAACTTATATGCGCATCTTTTGCTTTGAAAGAGAAAAAGAAAAAAAGTGACTGGACAATGACGTAATGACGGTCAAATAGTGTTTCAGATTCAAAGACCGGCGCCGGTCAAATAGCCACTGCCTAACAACAAACGCATAGATCTAGATGCTGATAGTGAGGCGACAATAGCCAATAGGCTACTCGAGTTCGACTCGGCCAAGGCCAACTGGGTAAAACTCAGCAAGACGCTACTCGCTCATTGGCTAGGAAAAGTACACGTGGTCACGTGGAAGGGGTCATCACGCCATTTTTACCAAAATAAGAGAGAAGAGAAAAAACGTAAAAACGCTCCAAAGTGAGAGATGTGATGCAAGTCGATTATTCTGTGATTCTTTCCACTTTCATCTTTGTTAGGCATTGGGAAGTAAAAAGTAGCCCAAAAAGTCGCAAATTTCAAAAAATCGCAAACCTTCAAATTCAAGTCGCGAAGAGAGAGAGAGAGAGAAACCTTTTATTTTGTCTGTTGCGACAATAGTACGGTACAATTATACACAATACGAATAAAATAGTACCATAGCTATCTAAATACCACAACAGACAGGAAGCAGCGAAAGACTATATCAGTCATCGAGTCAGCTGCTTCCCAGTTCTTAATGTGACAAATGTCAAGCATCGGCAAGTTACGTTGAAACAAGATAGGCTGATGTTCAGTAATATTAATGAAAGAAAAGAAACCATGTGCTGCTGCGATCCTCAAGTGAAGCCCTGAACTTATTCAAATATAAACTTTAATCCGGGTGATTAAAAATAATAAAAACTTTTGAAATCAATAAACTCTTGTAGCAAGGGCGTTTAAACTTCAGTACAACCAAGAAAAGTTCAAGCCAATAAATAGTACAAGGCTACGAGTAAAAACATTTTCAGCAACAGTATTACAATACAAAAATAATCACAATTTAAAAAAACATAAAAGAAATGGCTGAGTGACTCTCAGTGTGACCTGTTAGGTTGCATGAAACTAGCGCAATGTGACCATATAATTTGACAAACAAATTGAATAGAATGTAAATGAGAAATAATTGAGTGTAATCGAATAACGCAATAGGTCAATAATGTTTTCTTCAGACAAAATTTAACAAATCAAATCCAGGTGACGTATTACAAAGTTTGAGCCCAAAATAACAATTTATGACAATTTTTGTCACTTTTCCACTGATATAAAGCAACAAAGTTTAAATTCAATTAAAAAAAAATCGAACGATTTGCATTGAAATAAAAGCAAGAAAAAAAAGCATTTTTGTCGAGTTAGGCTAAGTGCGATTGATTCAAATTTGTCTGGCAGCCCTGCTTAAAAACTGACTAGGCTTGATTGCTGGCCAACGTTCGATTTTTATGTCAAAAACTAAGTAATTTATCATTAAAAACTCTTGCGCTGGTTTAATTAAATTGATTTCTACCGACACAACACACACTAATCCAGAAAAGTTTAAAAAACAACTGAATTTAAAACAAAAAAATTTAGGACAAACTTTGAACCGATTTGATAATGGGCAGCAAACAAGATGTTACACAATAGAATGTAAAACAATTAATCCACATGGCTTACTAGTCGTTGTTTGATAAATTTTCTACCGTACTGTACTTTAATTGTTTCACTGGGTAATAATTTACTTTCCTCATCCCTATTCTTTCAAAGAGGCTGGCGAGTCAATTGCTTGTTTGCTACCGTACATGCGGCAACCGCAGACTTGGATTCTTGATATGGGTTTCTTTGAATTGTTCTGTCTTTGCGAATTCTTTATCAATTTCGAAAAATTTTGGACTGAAATGACCACAAATAAATTTTTTTCTTAATTTGTTTAAAATTAGTTATTCTCCAGGCCTAAGTTTTTCTTTGATTCAATTTATATATTTAGACCTTATTCAAATAGAAGCGAAGCGAATTAAAAGTAGCCCAATTCGCGATAAGTAGCCCAATCTGGCAACTCTGCTGACCTCTCACTACTACATGTGTCGTGTCTAGCAAAGTTGCGAGAAAAAAGTAGTCACGTGCTCATTGACCCACTTTACAGCCTTTTTCGCCTCTGGCAAGCAAATTTTTGCAGTATTTCAGAGTGACGTCACCAACCGCCATTTTGTAAACCAAAACTTTTCACCGGCGAATATTTTTACTAGCCAATCGGACTAGATAGCCTACTGCAACATTTCTACTAGTCCGCGCAAATTTTCACTAGCCATTGGCTAGCGAACTAGCGTTAAGATCGAACACAAATTTTGTGTGTAGGCTATTCTTTAAAGTATTTATGCTAAATATCTCAAATTTGGTCATTATTGGGTGTAACCAGACAAAAAAACTTGCTGTCTACTTTGAAAAGCACTACAAACACATTGATGCAGCCAAACAAAAAATAGGTGGGGCTACTTTAAACACTGTCCAAATTTATGTACACAAACCTAAAGCTAAATCGCTAAAAAAAACACTACAACACTAGATGCAATCCAAAATCACTAGATCTGGTGAAAAAACACTAGGAGTGGCACCACTGACAATTAGACAAAGGACAAACAGGCTTCAACTCATATCAACTGCTTGTTTGAAATGGCACGTGACTTCAATCAAGCGCAACTAAAACGGTATGATGAATTTTTTTAATCAAGCGCGAAGACGTCAAGACGACGCGTTGTCAGCGGAAAACGAGCGAATATCGAAAGCGCGTCTCTCGCACGAAAGTCGATGGCGTGAAGCCAGCAGAAAGCGATAAACTTTAAAGAAAAAAAGTCATGACGAGATTCGCCATTCAAGCGCTGGCTTACTGCTAACGATTTCGATGTCGTCAATGTGAGCGCTCGCCGCCCTGATGACGCCAGCTGCACGTCGACTGTTGCTACCTGGGTAGTGTCGATCTCTGGTTTAAATTCAGTGGTCGACAGACGTAAGCAGTCATCCAAGGTTTCATCAGCCATTCTGTTCTGTGTGTCGCTTTTTAATCGCTTCATAACGGAGAAAGTGCTAGCAACAAAAGCAAAATATCAACCCACGTTTGTGTCGTCACAAACCGACATTGTTCCCTCATAGTTACCTATTGACCCGATTGTGCGCGACTTATTTAGGGTTGTGGCGAATGTAATGTATTTATAAAACGTAGGCTAGGTGTATTTTTAAACCTTGGATTTAGCACTGATAATTCTGGCATGCACAAAGTGTTCGCGGGCCGCACAAAAGCTTCACGCGGGCCGCATGCAGCCCGCGTGCCAGGGTTTGGACCATCCTGCCCTAACCCATTTAAAATGTTTGCGGAAACTCCGATTAACCCTAAACCTAACCCTTTTAAAATGTTTGCGGAAATTGCGATCAGCGACTTCGGCTTTGTTTTATCGGAAACTGCGATCAGTGACTTCGGCTTTGTATATTTTTTGTAACTTTGTAACTTTGCTATTTTTTCTCTCGATCTTTTCAGGGGGAAAATTTTAAAATGTTTGCGGAAACTGCGATCAGCGACTTCGGCTTTTTTTAATTTTTTTCTCGATCTTTTTAAGGTACGAACTTACGGTACGAATTGTTCATGGTACGAATTAGGTTGCACCCGTGTAGAAGTACGGGTAGGCGACTCCATTCTTAGCGAAGAATTCACCTTTGTTACGATGATTCAATGTCATCAATTGTTGAAGCAAAGTAAAAATCAAAAGTTTTCCTGCTTCAGTTCAGTTCAGTTCAGTTGTTTTTATTTCTGACCATCATATCAAAACAACACACGTCAACATAGCAAAGGTCGAGAAAAGGGTAGAAGCGACAAAACGCGAACGTTAAAACGTGCTTGTGACTGAAGTGAGATATTAAGTTGAAAAAAATTTTGGCACGGTCGCAACACTTTCAAAAAAATTAAAGATATAAAGGAAAAATAAAAAAAGAAAATGTTACAAAACAAAAACAAATAAATTTAGGCTATAGCTTTATTAGCCCACATAGCTTTAGCTGATATATTTAAGATTTGTATGGACAGTTGCTATGAAGATCGGCCATGGTGTTATACCCCAGTCAGCTAAACTCGTCACCTCCACGCTGATCCAACGTTAGCAAACGTTGAATTAATGCAAAAACGACAGGCATCACCAGCTGGGATGTAATAGTGGCATGTCACAGTAATATGATAAATTTGGGTTAGCGTATGTTTTACACGTTAAACCATAACAAAAGTGAAAAAAAAATTCAATTCGGCATGTTAGAAAAATAGATAAACAATCAGACAATAGCATGACGATCCAGTCCAAGATGTTGATATAAAAACAACTGGTTGGAGCACATGGCCACCGCTTCACCGAAAGATGGCGATTGGTCGAAGAGGATGGAAAAACTTCTGAAGACTCTGTAGAACTTCTGTGGACAAAAAACACAAGAACCAGAAGGCCAGTAGGTGTACTTACAACCTTACTATTTTGCTAATGAATCTACACACATTGGCCTATCATTTCTGGGCAAAAATAATATTAGTATGTTTGGTGCATGTAATTCTTAGATAGGATCATTTTAAGGAAGATTTAGCTTGTTCGTTTTTGATTTAAAGCCTTTTACAGTTTTGAATTCATTTCTTATAGTAGGGGGAAGCTTGTTCCAAACTGTTGGCCCCATGTACCGTATTGATTGTTTGCAATGTTCTGCAATATATCGGAATATAAGGAGAATCACTTCTTGTTGTTAGGCTACTTGATCGTTTACACATAATTATATATCATTGAATGTTGTGGGAAGTAGCTTTTTTGAATATTTAAACATGAAAGTTGCAATCTCTGTATGTTTCATGTGGTTATGTGATTTTAAATTGTTGAGTTCCATTAAACCTTATATGCTTTCTCTGCGGTCAATGTCAAATACAATACGAAGAAAGTTATTGCATGTACGTTGTAGCTTTCGCAATGTAGTTTTGTTTTCATGACACCATGTTGAGATACAATATAATGCAATTGATTAAGTTTCGCTTTTAGCAGCATGATCGTTGCTTACTTCACAAGGCAGATTTAAACGATCTGTCTTAGCCTGATGCTGCGAGTTTGCTGTGGCAATAGTAAGTTGCGCTAGCTTTCGGAACACAGTTCCCCAGTCATGTGCTTTGATGAATGGTGTAGAATTCAGTGAGTGGTTCTTTACTGTGGTTCTTTCGTTTAGCTTGAGGCTGCTGGTTGTTGAGTTTCTGTGTTGTTAGGCGTTTTTGTTGCAAAATTTTTTCAGTTGATTAGTAAATTAGATGACGTAGTTCTTCCCTTTCGGCACGGTTGTTGATTTTAGGATTTTGTCTGCTGATGAATATGGCCTCTTTGAAACGTAATTTTACCGCGTCATTTTCTCGGGCAATTATTGTAAATTCAAAGTCGGTGTGACACTGTTGTTGATGATTAAAGACTGAACTTTTGTCTGAACTGAGGTGTTCTTTTATGCAGGAGTGGAGTGGTCGAATCGTGCTGCCTATGTAACCTCAGGGCCTCCGAGAGAAGTCAGCACTGGTCGGGAAACAATACGAAAAATGGGCCCCATAATATTTTTTAGCAAATATTGCGTTGCATGTTCGTGTTAAGCTGAAATTAGTCTACTTTCCTCAGCATGAAAAGAACTTCGTTCAATGTAGAAATCATAATAATCACTGGATTACACTTGCAGCAAAAATGCCATTGAGGCAAACTATTTTGTCTAGAAAGCTTTGTAAACACACAATAGGCCTACAGGCAACGAAAATAGTTCAACCAAGCATTTAATTCAGCAGTGTCCAAACTTTATCCCAAGCGAGCCAGATTTGATAATAAGTGTTCGCGGGCCAACAGCCACAATAATTTTTCTGAAAACTGCAAGTTGAATTTATATGATTTTTGTGTGTCTGCAGGCCAAAAATAACACATTGTACAGCAACAGACGCGCGCCATACAAAAACGTCTCGTGGGCCGGACTTTGGACATCCCTGATTTAATTCAACCCTTTCTGGACTTTTTGCAATGCAAAGTTACGGATCACAATTCACAGCATCAAATGATAAAATTTTGCGACATCTGAAGTGATGCACAACATGTATAGTTAGGCTTTTCAATCGGTTTTGAGTCATAGGCCTACTGGAGCGCAAACAATTCTTTACAAATTTCAGTAATTGCTAAAACCACGTTCTCAAAGCGCAACTGTTCTAGGTAGCTACCGGAACACACAAAAAAATCATAGCAAAACTATTTGGAAAAACCTTTCGAAAGTTGCAATCAATGATTCCTTGTGAGTAGTAAGTAAATGTCAAATACAAGTTGTAAATGTGGTGACGCTAAGTGGTGACGCTAGATTGTGAGCACATTTTTCGGCTGATGACGCTATATCAAAGGTAACACATATTTTCTGCCGATTTGAGCGGGTACTAACGGTTGATTTGAACCAGGAAGTGACAAAGTGTAGTTCGGCTAGATTGTGAGCACATTTTTCTGCCGATTTGAGCGTAAAGGCCGATTTGAGCGTAACATTATCCAGTTTTTCTTGTGTTGTTAGATTGTCAGAGTATGTTAGTAAAGTTTAGATGTAATAATTTGTACTGAAATATGATAGCAAAGTTTAATATTGAGTTGGATATAGAATAATTAAAGCTGAAACATAGCCCCAAGTTGATTTCAATTAGATGTTAAATCTGCTTGTAACCTTTTACAGAGCTTAATTACATTTTTTTTTAAAAGCAAGGAAACAACCTATGTTTGCGGTTATTTAACGTTACATCGCTCAACGTTCAACGTTCATCGCTCAACGTTACATCGCTTAACGTTACATGTGTCATCGCTTCTGTTTCATGATGCTGCACATTGAATGCTTTAATCGCGTAATCGTTTTAATCTTGTAGGTGTTCATAATTGTCTACAATACAAGTCCTAAATATACCAAAATGTACTTGAAGGTCATAAAGGTTTATTAACGTTATTTATGCTTCTTGCTCAACCAACATAAAAATATCAATCTCACGAAATATTAACTAATGTAGTGTTGTTGATTTAAACTGCAGATCTTTTGGTTTTAGGCATATAGAGCATGACGATTTAAATAACATATGTCAACGTATGTTTGTTTTTCTTCTCGTACAGTATGTCGTGCGGGCTGATCGCGTGTAAGTTAGCAAACTGTCTGTATGTATATGCTTTGTATATGTTCTGTATGTGTCTGTATGTTTTGTTAATATGTAGGATTCAATTAAGTTTATTTTATTAAAGTTTTGTTAATTTTTGTCGGTTTAGGTGTAGCCATGTTTTTTCGTAAAGCTGTTTGCTTGCAGGAATAGAGTTTTCACTATTGATTCTGGTGGATAGGTCTATTGGCTCGATTCCAGATCTTTCCAAATGCTGGGTTTTGTTCTTGGTGAATCTGTTATTTCGGTAAATCAATGAGGTTGCACTGTATTTTGGCTTGTATGGATTAGTTAATTTCGTTATACTTTGATTCTTTTAATCAGTGGCTTGCATTTAGTTTATTGTAAAGTAAATGGTCAAAGGGGTGCTTAGTCGCTTATTAGTTAGTTATATATATTATAATCTATGCCTTGTTCAAAAGCTTAATAATAATGCATTTTGGCATCTCCATTTTGGTTAATCTTCGTTTCGGTTTATGTTGGTTTTGGTAAACCTTTATTTCTTTAGGTCTACGTTTCGCTAAAACAGTGGTTTTAGGTTATCATTGATAGTAATTTTGATAAATGTAACTAATCTGGAAATTATTTTTGTTGATATAGTATCGCTTAAAGATTGTAAGAATAATGGCTTGGTTAAAACAATATAACTTTAGGTTTATCATGCAGGAATAAATTTTACATTTTTATTTTAGATGATGCTAATACCAGCTAAACAATCAACATTTCTTTTATACAATGAGAACACCCAAATGAACAGCTATAGAACAAATTGTTGCAACATATGCTTCTACAATCGGAGGACTGAAAAAAAATTAACAAACCTAGCACAATCTACATCACAAATTTATAAGACAAGCATGAAAAAATACAAACCTGCAGAATGAGAGCTCAAATTTTGCAACACGTAATGACACCTGCTGATAAAAACACACAAACAAACCTCCAAACACAGATGTCAACGTTACAAATTATGCAACAGAAACTTGTGATATTTTGTTGTAGTTTCTTAAGCTTGTAAAAATAAAATTGCAATTTGTTGAAAATATTTTTTAAGTTTGTAAAAGAAAACTTAAGTTTGTGACTTAACATAATTTTTCATGTGTATGTTTTCAGAAGTAAACTTTCAGATTACAATTTGTTAAAACTGTTTTTTTATGTTCAGTTTGTAAGTTATGGAACTTATAAGTTTGTAGTTTGTTAAAATTATTCTTTAAGTTGTAAATTATGGAACTTAAACGTTTGTTAAAACTAATTTTCACTTGTAAATTATGGAACATAAAGTTTGCACCTCGTTAGTTAATTTTTTTTTTTTGATTTATCAATCATAGGCTACAAACTGAAAGTTTGTAGTTTGTTAAAAATATTTTTGGTTGTTGGTTTGTGCAATTAAAAGTTTGTAGTTTGTTAAAAGTATTTTTCAGTTTAATAAAAGTTATGTTTGTGATAAATCTTTCGTGTGTATGTTGTTAGAATAAAACTTTTTAGTTTACAATTTGTCAAAACTATTTTTTAGTTTGTAAAACAAAACTTAACTATTTTATTTTTATTTAAAATAATTTTTCGTGTGTATGTTGTTAGAATAAAACTTTTTAGTTTTCGATTTGTCAAAACTACTTTTTAGTTTGTAAAACAAAACTTAACTACTTTTTTTTTTATTTAAAATAATTTTTCGTATGTATGTTATTAGAATAAAACTTTCTGATTTATTAAAATTATTTTTTCAGTTTTGTAAGTTGCAGAACTAACATTTTTAATTTCTTAAAAAAATTTTTTCGTGCTTAATGTTTTAAAAAGTTTTAGTTTACAGTTTGTTGAAATAATTTTGTTTTTAGTTTTAAATTATGGAACTTAAAAGTTTGTAGTTTGTTAAAAGTATTTTTTTTTTTAGTTTTTTGGTTTTTGCAATGAAAACTTTATGATTTATTAAAATCATTTTTTTCAGTTTTGTAAGTTACAGAACTAACATTTTCAATTTCTTATAATTTTTATCGTGTCAATGTTTTTAGAGCAAAAACTTTTAATTTACAGTTTGTTGAAATAATTTTTTATTTTTCTCAAGTATAATAAATCTGCTTATGTATGCTTTTTTTTTTAAAGATTAGGTATTTCCAGCAACCACACTGTAAATGAAAAAGGTTCGTTTAGGGTTCTTTTAGGGTTCTTTTTTCGAGAAAAACCCTAAGCTTAGGGTTCTTTTAACAAAAAAGGTTCTTTATTGCAAAAAGAACCTTTTGCTTGTCAAAAGAACCCTAAGCCTAGGGTTCTTTTTCGGAACTTGTTTCGAAAAGAACCCTGCAGAAAGGTTCTTTTCGAAAAGGTTTTTTTTGGAACCTTTTTGTGAGATTATTTTAACAACAACGCAACTACACTGTAAACGAAAAAGGCTCGAAAAATAACCAATAAGGGAGCTACTGCGAATGGGGTTCTTTTTAAGAAAAAAACCCTTTGGGGTTCTTGAAAGAACCAATACAGGGTTCTTTCAATAACCCCCAAAGGGTTTTTTTCTTAAAAAGAACCTTTTTGAGGTACTATAAGGAACTTTCTGAAGGTTCGATAAAATACCATTTAAATTTTTTTTTAATTAGTACCTTTTTGAGGTATTATTATGAACCTTCGATAAAACACCTTTCAGGGTTTTTTTCCTATTTAGTACCTTTATGAGGTACTATTACGAACCTTCGATAAAACACCTTTCAGGTTTTTTTTCTTATTTAGTACCTTTTTGAGGTACTATTATGAACCTTTGATAAAATACCTTTCAGGTTTTTTTCTTATTTAGTACCTTTTTGAGGTACTATTACGAACCTTCGATAAAACACCTTTCAGGGTTTTTTTCTTATTTAGTACCTTTTTGAGGTACTATTATGAACCTTTGATAAAATACCTTTCAGGGTTTTTTTCTTATTTAGTACCTTTTTGAGGTACTATTATGAACCTTCGATAAAACACCTTTCAGGGTTTTTTTCTTATTTTGTACCTTTTTGAGGTACTATTATGAACCTTCGATAAAATACCTTTCAGGTTTTTTTTCTTATTTAGTACCTTTTTGAGGTACTATTACGAACGTTCGATAAAATACCTTTTAGGGTTTTTTTCTATTAGTACCTTTTTGAGGTACTATTATGAACCTTCTGAAGGTTCGATAAAATACCTTTTAAATTTTTTTTAATTAGTACCTTTTTGAGGTACTATAAGGAACCTTCTGAACCTTCGATAAAATACCTTTCAGAGTTTTTTTCTTATTTAGTACCTTTTTGAGGTACTATTATGAACCTTCGATAAAACACCTTTCAGGTTTTTTTCTTATTTAGTACCATTTTGAGGTACTATTGTGAACCTTCTGAAAGTTCGATAAATTACTTTTCAGGGTTTTTTTGTATTTAGTACCTTTTTGGGGTACCAACCTTCGTATGGTTCCAATAGTCACCTTTAGATAAACTTACAGTACTATAACTGCTTAAGGTTTTATTGAAAAAGACGGTACAAAGCAAATACCTTCACAAAACACGATTATCAAGTAATAGTGTTTTGTAGAAATGAACAAGTGTAAAGAAAACGAAAAACGATGAAGCATCTTTATTCTTTAGATAATACAGAAAAGTATAACTTATACAACTTGCACTTGATTTTCTTTGCAAAAAATGTGCCCATTTTGTAGAAAAAAGCTTAGTGGTGGGGGTGAGGATCCCGGGGATGAAAGGTGAGATATGCCATAGTCTACCTTATTTAGGTCGCCAATCGTCCCATTATACCCAGTAAACATCACATTATTGGGCCGATACTGTTTTTGTATCGGCGCGTATGGGGTTGGGTAACGTTTGCACCGTATCGGGCCGATACCGGACAGTACGTAGGCTACCGTATTGTATCAAGAAATGGTACAGTTTGTCCGATACAAACCCAGTATCGGCCCAATACAATGTTGTAAAGTTTGTACTGTACAGTGTGTGTAAGGTCACACCGATATCGGCACAGTAGAGTTTTGTAAAGGCAAAACTATATAGTTTGTGTGAGGGCAATCCGGTATTGGCACAGTAGGCTACAGTTTAGTAAAGGCAAAACTGTACAGTTTGTGTATGGGCAATCCGATATTGGCACAGTACAGTCTGGTAAAGGAAAGACGGTACAGTTTGTGTAATGGCAATCCGATATTGGCACAGTAGGCTACAGTTTAGTAAAGGCAAAACTGTACAGTTTGTGTAAGAACAATCCAATATTGGCACAGTACAGTCTGGTAAAGGAAAGACGGTACAGTTTGTGTAAGGGCAATCCGATGTTGGAATACAGTTTGATAAAGGCAAAACTGTACAGTTTGTGTAAGGGCCATGTGTGGGCCACAGTAGCCTATGTAAGGCCATGTAAGGGCCACAGTAGCCTACAGTCTACAGATGGTGAGGCACTCACTTTTTCAAGTCACGTTTACAATAATTTTTCTTTAACAACAACAAAAACGATATCATACTAATCAAAAAAATAACAATTAGCAGCATAATTTCACATTTATTTAAAAATAAAATTCATGCGCGATATATCCTTTTGAACAAAAACATCTGTTTCCTTTATTTATGACTTCAACTTTAGATTGGAAGTTTAGTTTTGAAAAATCTCTTAGCTTAGATACTAAGTCTTCGGTGATTTTAGTTAAATTTTGTATGAAACAGTCCTTTACATTTACACTGCAAGAAATCACATAGGCTACACGTACTTTGCGGGCGTTCCAGCTTGACGAAAAAGGTTTCATACTAGCTGTGACGTCACATTTTAGACATGCCTCAAATCATAGCTAAATCGCTCATCATGATTTCTGGCCGACTTTGCGAAAGCAAAAGGCACGCATAATGCAGTCTATGGAAGTTTTCTGATCTGAAGTGAAGCACAGCTTGGAGCTGCCTTTCCTCGCGTATTTCAACAATTTTGACCACGTGAACGCTCGATATGAATATCGCCACGGAAGCAGAAAAAATTAAAGCACAGTTTGGGTGTAGAAACGTAAAATTTGCGGGAAAGGGGGCACGACTACAGCAATTCACACAAATTAAAGCACCTAAAAACGTGCAATACTTACTACTTTTTAACAAATAATATTAATTCTGTGATAACTAATTCTTTGATATAACTTTTGCTTGACCAGGGACGTGTAGTCAGATGAGGCACTGCCTCACCTGCCTCCCCTGACTACACGTCCCTGGTCTACACTCTACAACATTTGTAAAATGAGATGAAACGACACACGAATTTTGATTTGGTTTTTGTTTATGCTTTTAATATGCTTGATGTGTATTAATTTATGCTACTTTAATGTGCGTATTAGACAATTTCACTTGCGCTGTAACTTTTGAGCTTTCGATTTGTGGACTGTCTTTGAAAAATTGAAATGAGCAATTTTAGCATGAATACAAATCGACTTATCAGTTACGAATCCTTTTTTTCTTTTGGCCATCAGTGCAAGAGAGTGCAAAACAATAAAGAACGCATGACGAAATAAAGGAACACAAGTAGGCTAAACAAAAAACTAACGTAAATTTATCAAAACAACTTGTTGATGGTTTAAATTATGCCGTTCACATTACACAAGACGTGCGGAACGAGGCCAAGACTTAGAAAAACAAATGGCGTGGCTGGGACTATAGGCCTACTGGTCAACAACAAAAATTCCGAGTTAATTTCAGTTTGAATATGGTCTAGGGGTAATTTGAATGCGCTGAATCAAAAAATGAAATTATTTTTTCTCTGTCACATGTCACATCAAGTTTTCTTGCAATTTTGGAATTTATTTTTCAGTAAGCTTTTTTACGCTTATGACAACATCATGTTACTTGCACTTAACCTTCCAGAAACAAAGTGAAATTTCAATCTGTCACTGCATATATTTTTTTTTGTAACTGATCAGAAAACTGCTTAATTGTGCTACTGTAGAATGATAGATTGATATGCGACAGAATTCCACTTTAGGTCTTATTTAACCGGTTACAGATGGCAGCTGTTACTTCTTACACCCTTAACTAAAAAGTAGTTAACTTGATCGCTGATCAAATGACAGCGCAGAACACTGTATCTGTGCTGTTCATCTTATATTATCACCAGAGCTGTCATAAAGAGCCTACTTGGTCAGTTGCAGACTTTGATTCCCGTACAAAGCAATTGTTGGGCTACCCAAGTCTGGATTCTGCTACATAGACCTGTGGCTCATTGCAGTGCAATTCCTAAGCCAGTATATGTACCAAATTCCCTGATCTTGGAGACAATGATTTGGTCTATAGTTGAAATCATCAGACCAGGAACATATGTCGATTTTTAGCGATGAGTTTACCCATCCTAATGGAGTCTCCTACAAGTCAGCAGTTGTGAAATGAGCAATCAGTGACAACTGAGCTAGCAACATTTCAGCAAGTGCCTGAAGTTGGTAAAGGATGAAACTGAGCAAGCAACAACTGAGCAAGCCGAAAATTGGAATGTCACAATTATGTCACCAAAATAAGTTTGACAAGCGATGACCAAGCAAGTTCGACGTGAGCACGTAAATCTCATTTGTGGACTTGGCAGTAGCTAAAATGTTCTTGCTGAGGTGAAGCACTTGCTGAATTGTCGCATGCCGAGTGGTCCGACGATCTTCTAATGTGTCATTGAAGCCTTCGTTATTTAATAGAACAGATTCAAAATGATTACATATTTTATACCGATTTTTAGGGGGCACATGACCAAGTGCTCCCCTGAATCCGTTCCTGTCTACTAGGGTCAAGTCAACTGCATCATCTGTGTTACTTTATTGCAAAAACTTGTTATGTTGGCAGTTATCTGGATCTATAACTGTATTTCATTTTGAGGTATCTGAGATCTGTGATTACGTGTTCTTCTTCATGTCAAAATCGAAAATATTTTGTCCATCTTGTTTCATTTTACACGTGTGCATTTCGAAAAATTCGTATAATTTCGTATACCGTCCCTTTCCAAAATGTGTCCTTGTTTCAAAGGGCAGCGTTTTATAGAAACTCCATTGTGTTTACTTCTAAAAAAATGTAGGCCTACTTACGTCTTTATTTTCTCTCCATGCGCTGAAACCGGAGCGACTGATGTAAAGTGTGACACCTTCGGAGCTGGAGCGACTGATGTAAAGTCTGACACCTCCGGAGCTGGAGTCACTGGAGTAAAGCCTGACAGCGCAGGATCTATAGAGCCATGTACCGGTACCTCTTTTATAGCGGCACTGCAGCCCTGAGTCAAGTTGCACCCTTAAATTTCAATAAAGCTTAAGCTCCTTGCAAAATAGCAGCACCAAGTGATAGAAGAGAGAGTACATAATAATAGGCTTAAGCTTGTTCTGCTACAAATTCCAAACACAGAAGACAGAAATTAACGCACAAACGAAACACTCAAAAGCAGTGGCGCAGCCAGAAAAAAAATTGGGGGGGGGGGGCAAATATTTGATGAATTGAAGAGAACGACAAAGTGTTTGATTTAAGACATCGCCACCTGATGTGCAATGGCGTATCTTGGTGGGTTAAGCAAAGGAAGCAATAAAGCTGGCGGGGGGTTAGAGCGTGCCGAAGGCACGCGTATTCTAGGGGGGTCCGGGGACATGCTTCCACGGAAAATTTTTGCAAAATTACACTCAAATAATGGATTATAGCGCTTTCTGGAAACACTTCTAGGGTAATATTTGTATGAAATTTATAGGCAGATAAACAGCTAGGCTATTAACTTATTAAAGATAGCTGTTACACACAAACGGGCAAAAACTGCGGCTAAAATTAGAGAACACAAAAAACTCAGCTACACAAAAACCCAACAGAGTAAGCGATTCTGAAATTGCTTCCACAGATTAGTTAAAAGAAGCGTAAATCGCGTAAACTTTGCGCGATTTACGATTTGCAAAATTTATTGGTGTCTTTCTGTGTGTCTAAAACAAGTCCTTATGGGGGGTGTTAATAGCCAGATGTCTTGGAAAACGATATAAATCTATACAAATTATATTATATTTTCAACAAATGGTTCAACTTCGGAATCCAAACTTTGAAAAACTGGGGGGGGGGCATGGCCCCTTTCGCCCCCCTGGCTACGCCTATGCTCAAAAGCAGCCGCTCCCACGCTCCATCAACCCACAAAAACTTGTTGATGATACACGGGAGGCAGTGGGTGCATCGAAAAAAAACAGCCATTTACGTAAGTTAGATGCCCCTATAATGTTTCACATGAATTGACCGAAAACGCAAAAATTAGTCACCAACGCATTTTTATTGATTTCGTTGCGCTCCCTATGCGATTGTTGAAATTGCACCGAAACAAGACCACAGACATATAGATATATGAATCCCTGATATAGGTCTTCTAGTTTTTATTAAGCAACATACGGTACGTAATGCAGGTGCATCATTGATCTGTGATCTTGCGTCTTCAATATCTGTCATAGTAGGATTCCTTTAGACTGATGGGAGAGGAGCTTCATCGTATCTCTCTACAAAGATAAAGGGGGTGCATTCAAGAAGATCGTAGATCTCTAAAAGCTTTTTGATCGTGTTCCCTGTAAAGTTATCTGGTGGACACTGAGAAATATTTAATGGAAATGGTGGATTGTGCGACTTATACAAGGTTATGTACACTAATGCCAGGAGCTGGTGTTCGTGTTGGTGACCACTTGACGTAGGAGTAGGAGTACAGTAGGAGTACACACTAAAGTTTAGTATTAAGCTCTCTACTCTTCATTGTCGTTCTCAGAGGCTTTGTCAAGAGAGTTTCGAGCCGGTGTTCCTTGGGAAGATCTTTATGCAGATGACTTAATTATTTTAGCCGACGGCCTGGAACAATGAGTGTGTACAGAGAGGCTCCTGCCTTGGAAAGAAGCATTGGAAAAGAATGGCTTGAGAATGAACACTGATAAAACCAAGGTCGATCTGTGGTATACGCCTTGAAGAACTACACGATTCAAGCAGATTTCCTTGTGCTGTCTATCGCAAAGGTGTAGGTCGCAACAGCATTCACTGCAACGGATGCCACAGTACTGGGTATAAAGAGATGCAGTCGATCTGATCACTTTGTTCGAAGACTCTGACTTTAGATGCTCTCGATACCTAGGCATCACAGCCCATTCGATCGACGGAAGAACGCAAACAGATGTTCAAGTGGTCGGGAAAACTGCAAGTTGTAAGCTCTTTTCGTTTTCTTAGAGACTTACTTTCCGCAGCAGGAGGATGCGATTACACAATAACGCCGCGTGGAAAAGCAGCTTAAAAAGCATTCAGAGAACTGTTGCCAGTCTTAAGATCACTCCACCTGTCTTACAAAACGTGTGGGAGAGTGTATAATAGGCTACTTGTGTGCGACATCGACAAATATGTTATGTGAAGTCCAACAATGCAACAACAAAAATGGTCTGACCACAAATGCGGTCATCCGTGTTGCAAGATCGACTGCTGGTTCTTGCTGACAAGGCTCCGCTGGTATGCACATGTAGAAAGATCTAACAGTGCATTGAATTTGGCCCGCAATTTCCAAATTCCAAGAAGACGTGGGGTTGGTATAGGCCAGTTAAATTGGGAATCGATAATAATAAAAGATCTTCGAGAGTGGAGTTTATTGAGATCTGACCCCTGTGACCCTGAGAAGTGGAGTGAGATGTGCAATTTGCCACGTGTGCAGCTAGCCAGTTATCTGGAGTGGGGACTACAAAAGAACTGCCTCTCAAAACCTAAACGTTAAAAAACAAAACTCGGCTACAATGAATGGAAGATGGAATGAAAGATTTCTATGGTGGAATGGAAATGGGATGGAAGAAAACTTCAGGATGGAAGATGAAATAAACGTCCAATAAGAAAATTTTGACAGCCTTTTTAAAGGAACAATGGTTTGGACGAGTCTCTCCACACGATGATGGTTGAAGTGGAATCAAAATATAATAAACTCCAAACCTATCGTTCCGATACCGGTAACTTTTGACCCTCGCGATAATGAGCCTCTAACACCAAATAATCTTCTACTGATGGTATGCCCTTTACCAAATTTCCCCCTAGGTTGTTTGAAAAGAAGGACTGATTTGACGTTCGACGTCGGTGGGAGCAAATCCAATAAATAACACATCAATTTTGGCAAAGTTAGAACAGGCAATATTTGCCTCAAATTATCTAGCCACAAAAATGTTACCAGAAGAAAATAAATCTTCTTGTTCATTGATCGACCATTCTCAGCGGCGCTCTAAACGATCTATGGGTAAGGTTGTAGAAACCTATCCTAACAAGTGCGGAACTGTTCGAACTGTACTTGTAGACCCAACATAATGCGGTAAAATGGCCAATATCCAGATTATTCGTCATCTAGATGGTATTGGTTAATAAGTGAACCTTTAAACAGGTCAAAAAACTGTGCACTCGATGTAGCTTAACTTATATTGAAGTTTTAAAGTAAATTCATACATTTGTAGGGGTAGGCTATGTTACAATTCGTTTATATTGTTTATACGTCTTGTATATCCATTATGCAACCATGTGTTTTTATCATTTTGTGTCGCTGTTCAGTCAAGCTTGAAATCATTGTTCAGAAAACTTTTTTTTCTTCTTGTCGTCGTAAGCTAAGGAATCGTTTGTGCGTCTCTTGACGTAATTTCTACTAGTTATCGTAATTTTGCGGGTCAGACCAGTTTACGGGTCAAACTAGTCCATTCTCTGTGTCTCTGTGTGAATCTAAATATGTCCATCACAACAAAACAGATATTGAGTGGTGGCTACAACGCATTTCACAGTTTACGATAATTAGATTAGTGTATCATAGAGTCAAGACATCTGCTGCTGCATAAGATAGTATCATTTTATGCCAACTATCGAAGTGCAGAAATGAACTCGTGAAGATCTGTATGCTACAACTATTTGGTCCAAAAATACGGCAAGCAGAAACGTCAGTCGACTTCTGCTATTGATGATGGTGATGATAGTATTGATATGGATATGAGGTGCAAAATATCAAGAATCAGTGAAAATCTGCAGGTATTAATTTACTAGTTGATTAGTCTGAAATGTAATAGCCTATATATCGGTTTTATTTGACTTTTCATAGGCATATTGGCCCATTTTAACAAGAAACAGTACAGAAACCGACTACTATACACTTTTCTGACTGCTGGCTCTGACTCAATCTGTCAGGAGCTTGTACTCCACACTGCACATGCTTTGAAGTCGTGGTTGAGAGCTTTACTATCTTCCTGTTAGGCGTAGAAGATCAAGTGTAGAGCAAGTTCAGTCGTATGATCAAGGACTGCCTTTTGGCTAAAAAGAAGGCCGATGCTGTCTTTGTTGATATTGAATGGTTGTGTACGCGCTAATTGTTGTGTTTTACAGTTGGTTTTACAGGAGGTAGAAGATGCTTTCAGCATTGAGCGTCATTTGAAGCGATTGAAAGGGGAGATGGCGAAGGGGGAAAGCCGTCGCAACAACGGGTCGGTTCGCGACCGAATGTTGCGCACTCGATCCACGCGTTTGCACGATGTGAACGAAATGTCGGTTGCGGATCTGCAAGCGAAATATCCGCCGTTAAGAACCGCTATTTGGGTATGTTGAACATTACGTTCATTTTTATATACATATGGCACTGTTTCAAGACTAAAGCCAGTATGACGTACTGGTTAGTAAGGTGACTAGGATCTAGCTGACATCAGATATATCAGGCGATAACTATCAGGCGATCGCTGCTGGAACTTGCTAGCTTAGTGTAGTAAACTCACAGTATAAACACAGAAGCCTGATTAATTGACAAATAGATTTCGCCTTTAAGGATTATTATCCGACTGACCCTGTGTTTATACTATATGAGTTTTAATATATCCTATATAATGATAGAAATAGTGGATGTATGTGAGGGTTAATTTGAGGTTTTTGTCTGTGCAGATGATCGAAGAAATGAACAGTCTGGTGCAAAAAGATTGTGTTGAACTGCTCTCAGAAACTAGCTACCACCGTTTTTATCAGAACGTTAAAAAGCAGAAATTGCCGGCGGACATTCTGAACTTAACAGGTAACATGACTAAACGTGCATTTTCATTATATCAAGTTAAGTTTAAACTATTTTTTCTTGCTTGAAGAGAAGGGTTCACAATTGACGTCACCCAGTTTTTTACCCCCTCCTCCAATATCAACTTTTAGGTACCCTCCCCAGTTACCGGTTGACGTTGAACGCCCCCTTATTTGTAGTTCGTACAGTATGCATAGTAACTATTAATTAATAGATAATAGTTCATTTTTTAGACAAGGACGAGTTTACTCCAAGCTGGCTACTCACGGTACCGTCACTCTTTCATGATAGTTATCATGGCTACATCACAACCAATGCAGTAAGCATCAATTTTCAATGCATGCTTTGTTACAGCAATTGGTGATTATAATTAAGCTAATTAAGAATGTAAAAGTTGATTAAGAACATTACTGATGTCCTGCATAGCGAGCCATCGCACTTGATTGATAATCGCTAAATGTGATACCAAGAAAAAGGCCCTTGATGGTTGTGTGTCTCCCTCCCATTATATTGTTTAGTGAAGCGAATGTTGCTCAATGCCCGCACTTGTGCTGGCCATCGAGTTGATCTATATGCTTATTGTTTGTTGTAGAATCCAGAATCAACATATCCGGTTATACGGTTTAAAGAAGAAGATGGCTTCACTGTCATGGTCGACGGGTGTCAAGTAATTGGCATGGATAATTTAGTGGATGCAGTCGCCGTGCTGTTGAGTACTTACTGGGTGTTTAACATCCAGTAGCCTACCCCAAATCCACTAAGCATACCTTGTCTTTTTTGTCTACCCACATTTTACATTTAGATGTGGAGGTAACAAGCAAGGTATTGCGTTTTGTGAATAAATTGTAATGGGCAGTGATTATGCAGGATGCTCGGAAGGTTTTTAGGAGATCAGAAAACGTGCGCCGGTATCTCGTTGTTGCAAGCATGTTTTCTTAGCTCTTTAAAAGCTATCCATCATCCTATGTAATTTTTGTAGTTGTTGTGGTCTGTATTTTTTATCGTCCTATATGTAAAGAATGAAGATGCTTCATCGTTTTTCGTTTTCTTTCCACTTGTTCATTTCTACAAAACACGATTTCTTGATAATCTTGATTTGTGAAGGTAAATTTGCTGTGTATACTGTCTTTTTCAATAAAACCTTAAGCAGTTATTGCACTGTAAGTTTATCTAAAAGTTTCTATTGGAACCATAGGAAGGTTAATTGGTACCTCAAAAAGGTACTAAATAAGAAAAAAAAACCTGAAAGGTATTTTATCGAACGTTCAGAAGGCTCATAATAGTACCTCAAAAAGGTACTAAATAAGAAAAAAACCCTGAAAGGTATTTTATCAAAGGTTCATAGTAGTACCTCAAAAAGGTACTAAATAAGAAAAAACCCTGAAAGGTATTTTATCGAACCTTCAGAAGGTTCATAATAGTACCTCAAAAAGGTACTAAATAAGAAAACAAACCTGAAAGGTATTTTATCGAACGTTCAGAAGGCTCATAATAGTACCTCAAAAAGGTACTAAATAAGAAAAAAACCCTGAAAGGTATTTTATCAAAGGTTTATAGTAGTACCTCAAAAAGGTACTAAATAAGAAAAAAACCTGAAAGGTATTTTATCGAACGTTCAGAAGGTTCATAATAGTACCTCAAAAAGGTTCTTTTTAAGAAAAAAAAAACCTTTGGGGGTTATTGAAAGAACCCTGTATTGGTTCTTTCAAGAACCCCCTAAAGGGTTCTTTTCCTAAAAAGAACCCCATTCGCAGTAGCTCCCTTATAGGTTCTTTCAAGAACCTCCTAAAGGGTTCTTTTCTTAAAAAGAACCCCATTCGCAGTAGCTCCCTTATAGGTTCTTTCAAGAACCCCATAAAGGGTTCTTTTCTTAAAAAGAACCCCATTCGCAGTAGCTCCCTTATAGGTTCTTTCAAGAACCCCATAAAGGGTTCTTTTCTTAAAAAGAACCCCATTCGCAGTAGCTCCCTTATAGGTTCTTTTTCGAGCCTTTTTCGTTTACAGTGCATAAGCTTACTTCCAGCAACCTTAAGCGTATTTCCAGCAACTTAAAGCCCACTTATGATTTGCAAACTCTTATATTATATTTATAATCCTTATCTAATAATCATAAAACACTTTGGATGTGTCACATGAGACTTTTAAATGACAACACTGTTGACTTAGGGTTTCACCTCCATTCGGTTCTGAAGGTTTTATTTGGATCCATGATCGATCCCACGCTTACATTTGTAAAAAGGTTTAGTATCTTGTTTATACTATGGTCACAAGTATTTTTTTTCACATTTTCAACCCCTGTTATTTTTGTTAAACACACGCCTGGTTTTCTTTGTAGATGCTAAAATTTTTATACTGGTAGTTTTATGAAGCAGATTACTTAAAGTGATTTATATTGTCTACCTGCTACAACTGAAATTTAATTTCACATTCATTATTAGCGATTTAGAGATCACTTATGTATATTCTTCCTATTCCATAAGTACAATTCATTTCTAAAGATAATGATTACCTATAACTTACTGTTTTGAAGTAACAACACAATATTTTTTGAATCGTGGTAAATTGTATTGCATAAATCAGTTTTAATGCTGTTTTATTAAAAACGTATTATTGGTAGGCTACATATGCGTTGCATTTTGCAAACACCAGAACCACTGTACAAGATTGTTTAAGAAACAGAGGAAGTCACGAAGTTGCATTGTTTTGATGAAATGCTTTGATGACGACACTTTTTTCCAATGCATTGTAAAGGCGAATCGATCCTTATTCAGTATACGCCACCCCCTGTTTGTTGTGATCAGTAAATAGTGCTTCCACTAAACTTGCTGTAGTTTTCTCGTTTCTGCTCGGATTTTAACAATTTTGCCATCGTTGGAAAGCACGATCATACATCTACACGAATCAATTGGCTACAAATCCAAAATAAGTACCATCGTTATCTTGTGATAACTTAAACTTCACCAAATTGTACCGATTCTCAGCAATTTACTTTATACAATAAAATTATCAAACTTTTGAAAATTAAAAGAGTATGTCTTGATTTATGCACATGAAAAGTTTCAAGTTTATATCTTATCTACAAAACTGGCAATCGTCGTTCAAACGTAGCCGCTCGGCGACACTTTTATCCAATGCATTGTAAACGCGAATCGATCCTTATTCAGTATACCGGTACGCCAGTACGCCACCCCCTGTTTGCTGTGATCGATAAATAGTGCTTCAACTAAACTTGCTGTAGTTTTCTCGTTTCTGCTCGGATTTTAACAATTTTGCCATCGTTGGAAAGTACAATTATATATCTACCCGAGTTTGCCTAATTTTAAACGAGAAAAGTACAGCAAGTTTAGTAGAAGCACTATTTACTGATCACAGCAAACAGGGGGTGGCGTATACTGAATAAGGATCGATTCGCCTTTACAATGCATTGGAAAAAAGTGTCGCCGAGCGGCTACGTTTGAACAACGATTGCCAGTTTTGTAGATAAGATATAAACTTGAAACTTTCTAGGTGCATAAAGCAAGACATACTCTTTCAATTTGCAAAAGTTTAATAATTTTATTGTATAAAGTAAATTGCTGAGAATCGGTACAATTTGGTGAAGTTTAAGTTATCACAAGATAAATCTAGTACTTACTTTGAGCTACTGTTTAATTGATTCGTGTAGTGGAAGCAGAAGCACTATTTACTGATCAAAGCAAACAGGGCTTATACTGAATAAGGATCAATTCGCCTTTACAATGCATTGAAAAAAAGCTTCGCTGGGCGGTTAAGTTTGAACGACGATTGCTCGTTTGGTAGATGAGATATAAACCTGAAACTTTTCAGGTGAATAAAGCAAGACATACTCTTTCAATTTGTAAAGGATTAATGATTTTATTGTAAAAATTAAATTGCTGAGAATTGGTACAAATTTGTGAAGTTTAAGTTATCACAAGATAAATCTAATACTTACTTTGTGCTTGCATTTAATTGAATCGGGTAGGTATATGATCGTGCTTTCCAACGATGGCAAAATTGTTAAAATCCGAGCAGAAAGAAGAAAACTACAGCAAGTTTAGTAGAAGCACTATTTCCGATCACAGCAAACAGGGTGTGGCGTACTGAATAGCCTAGCCTAAGGATCGATTCGCCTTTACAATGCATTGGATAAAAGTGTCGCCGAGCGGCTACGTTTGAACGACAATTGCCAGTTTTGTAGATAAGATATAAACTTGAAACTTTTCATGCGCATAAAGCAAGACATACTCTTTGCAGTTGACTTACATTGGTACATTCATTGTAAAAATTAAAATGCAAGCAGTTTTACGGACAATTTTCATATAAAACCGTTCAGGTCTACTGAATCTTGGCGTCTGACGTAATGGACTATTGCTAAAAATGAGCGGATTGCAGAGTCGTTTGCAGGACCTGTGAAGCATTGCAGCTGCAGCATAGCATTACATCATCGTTAAATCTTTAATTACTTGAACAGGTGTTAGCCAAACTTGAACAGGTGCTTGAATAACTTATCATTGCCTATCATTATTACGTCACAGTAACTTCCTACGTGCGTTTGAGATATTGCAAATTATTTTTGTCACTTGTAAAATTGTTACTTGAAAGTTGGTCGCATATTTAACTGTTTTGCTTAGTGCTGCCAGCTGGACGAAATTTCCGTCTTTTATCTAAGCAGTTTGTATCGCAGTGACAAGTTTTTAGAGGCGTACGGTGTTGCGTCCCAATTTCGACAGCTTTGAGGCTATTTTTACAGAAATACAATTCTTGAATAGACGTTTCCAGAAGAGTGTTTTTTTCGGTCATTGCATACAGACGAACGGATCCGGGAATCTTATGTTACAATTTTCCCACGAAGAGATTATGGTTTACCGCTGTGACCAAGCAGAAATTAGATAGCTACAGCACATTTAGTTGCAAACGTTTCATATTTTTATTTTTAAGGTAGTTATATTCAACACTCGACGTTGGTTTAATGTTTTTATTGTAAAAACACAGTAAAACTGTCAAAAAATCCATATCCATTCCGCTATATCACCTTCATTCCGCCGCTTTTCAGCATCCTTTTTTTTTCACCCTTTATGTTTTGTGACGTCATGTTGACCAGGGTGGCGGATTCTATACTTGCACCGTCTCAACTCTGTCTAATATAATCAAATCTGACTTTTCAAAAACCAAAGACTGGTGTGATAAATGGGGCTTCAAGATCTCCGCAAACAAATCAGCGGTTGTGCTTTTTACAAACAAACGTAAATATGATCCGTGTACACTCGAAATAAAAAATTCGTTAACCCCATCAAAAAAGACTACAAATACCTTGGGATCACATTTCAGTCAAATGGAAAGTATAGCATCCATGCTAAACATGTTGCAGAAAAATCCAAATCAAGACTAAACGTTCTTCGTGTACTGAAGGGCACAAACTGGGGAGCAGGAAAATGAGCACTGCTTTGCATCTACAGAGCCATAATATGATCGGTTATTGAATATGGCATGGAAGCATATTTTGCCACAAACAAAACCACACTCCATCCAATTCTGACATTACAATATGAAGCTCTAAGAATATGCTCCAGAGCAATGAAAAGTACCCTAATTTTAAACCTTCAACACTACTGCAATGAATTACCCTTGTCACTTAGATACGAGCAACTTTGTCTAAACTACAAAGCCCACATTCTGACATTTTTACGCCACCCAGCACATGACATCCTCGAGGAAAGTTTGCCAAGAAATTTGATCAACACAAGTAACTACCAACCATTCCATTCCCTCACCGAGACAATAGACACGAATATTACTGTAAACCTCATCCAAGAACCATCTATCCCACCCTGGGAAGTCTAGGCCTATATGCCCACAACTGACTACACCCTTGTAACTGAAACCCGGGACTGAAACCTCCCAGCTTGACCATCCAAATGCCATCTCTGGAATAGTCGCTGAGCACCTCACAAAAAATTACTCAAAATTTCTCAACATATATACAGACGGATCCAAGACCAACACGAAAACCGGATCTTCCTTTTTTGTAAACCGCCATGGAATAAAACGCTGTTTCACAATTAATAGATCCGCATCTGTGTTCAGTGCCGAACTGTTTGCAATAAAGGCTGCACTTATATGGATAAAAGAGACCAAACCAAGTAAGTCGGTCATCATTAGCGACTGCTTAAGTGCACTACGGACGATTTCAAATCCAACTTGGACAAAACACAGCTTAATCAATGACATACTTCTGCTTCACTCCAGCATTATATCAAATACAACAAAAGTAAAGTTTATATGGGTTCCTAGTCATGTAGGCATTCCCGGAAACGAAACTGCTGATTTCTTAGCAAAACTTGCTTCAGGAGCCATAGGCTACCAGCAATACCAACATCAGCCATTACCCCCATCTCCGCAAACACAAAACTCAGCCTAAGTGAAGTCAAAAACCTCACCAAAGATCTAGCTCTGCAAAAATGGAATAATCATTATATAAACAGTACCACAGGCCAACTCTACAAATCTATATATCCTGACACCAAAAGTGCAGGAACCAACAAAGTACCTGACCATCCAACCGTCTTTAGACTCATCATCTGGACTATGCGACACATGTATGACCCCTGAGACGGTGAATCATTTTCTATTTCATTGCAGTAAATATGCAACTCAAAGGAAGTGTCTTGAACAAAATCTGAGCACGTATGGAATGAACATATCGGTGAAAAATTTTGCTGAAAATCGTCCGACTATTACACATCTGCTGGCTTTTATAAACTCCTGCAATAAGCTCATTTAAATTATTATTTTAATCACTGTAATCATCCATGTTATACTGTAGTGCACCCGTGTCGTGTCTGCTCCCAGCCAGTGATCGATCGCTTTTTACATTGATTCAGCGTCTACAGACATTGATTCGGTGTGAAAAGCGATTGATTTGCTGGCTGGGCTTTTCTTATTTTGTTTCAGTTTGTAACACCAAGCGTGCAATTCCAAAGAAGTGCCTGACTTTCGTGGGCCTAACCTCCTACAAGAATTTCGTTTCCACTAATGATGTGTTTAAACTAGGCTACTGTATCGGATTATGTTGTGATGTGTCGTATTGCACCCTTCACTACGCCCTGTTGTGTTCTAACTGTGCTAAATAGCTATTATAATAATGACTCGTTTCTAGCACTAGTTGCTACGTTCATCTGATGAAATTGAAAGTAAAATTAACAACAAACAAGATGGTTTATTGCTTCACTGACGTTTCGCGCACCATGACAATGCGCATCCTCAGAGCGAATAACATACAAAATAAAATTTCACCAGGTTATATACTGCAGTGCGATTGAAGGCAAGAAAAAATAAAATAAAACACGCAATATTTTAAAAAATTGGCCAATAATGTGTGAGCGGTTACTTTCCTCGTTAAATTACGTAAAAACTTCCAACAATAGACATAAAAATTCGAAGCGGTGACGACCAACAGAAAAAGTGCGATTGAAGGCAAGAGAAATAGAACACAATGTTTTTAAAGATTGGCTAATGATGTGCGGTTACTTTCGACGTTAAATTACGTAAAAACTTCCAACAATAAACATAAATTCGAAGCACTGAAGACCACTAGAAATTCGAGACAAAAATAGATTGCAATGACTTTTCTAACTGTGTTTAAGTAGGCTTGAAGCCTGCATGTCGAGACAATAGTGATTTATAAGGTTTTGGTAAAAGGTTTCCGTCGTTCCGGTTGAGTACATTGCACTGTTTGGATGTGATGTTGATGAAGCAACTTTCTGCGGTGGTGCGTTGATAATAGCCTAATTACTTTCATTTTTCAAAATTTTTGTTTCTGACCAGTTAATTTTGTGATCCTCTTCTAACATATGTGAACAAAGGGCTGACTTTTCATGTTCCATATTTTTGACCGCTCTGCGATGTTCTTTGACCCGGGAATTTATACTACGTTCAGTTTGGCCAATATAAACTGCGTCACAATCATTACAAGGAATTTCATAAACAACACCACATTTATTGTCAAAAGGGGTGGGGTCTTTCGGTAGTGATAAAATATTACCGATGGTTCGAAATGGTTTCATAGCGACTTTAACTCCGGCGCGATTCAATGCTCGTCTTATCGACTCAGAAACTCCCTGTATGTATGGAATGGTGGTGAAACTGTTATAAGTTTTGCTGTTGCTTTGTTTGACCTGACGTTTGGTCGAGAAATGAGTGTGCCGTTCTGCCATTTTCTTGGGAAATCCATTAAGTTTTAAAGTGTTATAAATTTGTTTGTTTTCGTTTTTCTTGTTCTTTGCAGAGGTGACCAAGTTGTTGGCGCGGTTGTAAAGTGTTTTGGGAATAGATAATTTGTGTTGAAGAGGGTGGTGTGATGTGTATTGCATGTACCTGTTGGTGTGTGTTGGTTTTTTGTAAATCTCTGTAGCTAATGTACCGTTGGTTTGTCTGGTGACCTTCACATCAAGAAATGCTATGCTTTGGTTGTTTTCAACTTCTTTAGTGAATTGGATGGAGTCTGATATGGCGTTTAAGTGTTGATGAAATTGATCTATTGCGTGGTTTTGTAGTATAACATAAGTGTCATCTACATATCGAAGCCAAATTTTGGGTGGTGATGAAAAAGTGTTGAGAGCTAATTCTTCGATGTGTTCCATGACTAAATTGGCCAAAACCGGCGAAAGTGGCGACCCCATTAGTGTTCCAAAAACTTGCCTGTAAATTGTCGTTTTGTAGGTAAAAAACGATGCATTAAGGCAAATCTGTAGAGCACGTTCAATATCCGGATTGTCCAATCAGTTCTGTCTGAAAGAGTGCAATCTTGGGAGAGTTTATCTAAAGCGATACTACGGGCCATGTCGACAGGTACGGAGGTAAACAAACTGATTACATCAAAGGAAATTTGAACTTCATTGGGATTTATTTTATAATCGGCAATAATATCACAGAACTGTTTTGAATTTTTAACCGAGAAATCGGTGCACCCAACCAAAGGATTGAAAATATTGGCCAAGTGTTTTGCCAAATAATAAGTAGGCGAACCAACAAACGAAACAATTGGTCGAAGAGGAACTTCCGGTTTGTGTATTTTAGGTAAACCGTAAAATTTTGGAGCAATGTCGTCTGAACTTCTTAACTGTTTATAAGTCAAAAAATCAATTTTATTTTCAGTTTTTAATTTCCAAATGAATTTATTGAGATTAAGTTCGGTTGCCGGAAGAGGGTTCTTTTTACAATGACTGTCGCTAAAAGACCTTAGATGTTGTAAAGCGACATAAAACAAACCATAACAATCAATCAATCAACCAAATCATACTTGCACCGTGTTTTTACCTGTGATCTTGTGTTTTTGTGCTTTCCCAGCAAACA